>NC_033802.1:36390446-36438335 GCF_001876935.1 Asparagus officinalis | reverse complement strand
GCTCGAGCTCGAGCTCGAGAGAGAGAGAGAAAGAAAGAGAGAGAAAGAAAGAGAGCTGTGATCACGAGGAGAGAGGGTGAGCTGGGTTTAAATAGGAAAAAAATTAAATAAAAAATTAAAAAAATAAAATAAAATATTGAGAGATGATGCGCGTGGAGCCGTTTTCTTGGAAAAAAAAGAGGAGGGAGAAAACGTGATGAGGAGTAGTTGTTGGGGGTTTGACGCGGGAAGCAAAATAATTTTGGATTATTTTTAAATAGTTTCAGGTATTTAAACAAAAATAATTAAATAAATAGTTATGGGTATAAAAAAATTAAATCACTTACGGAATAATTATCTACAAATAAAAACGTACATGTTGTGCTAATACAACAGTTGATACGAAATAGTCGAAATATACACATATTGTATAATTAAACGAGAATAAATAATAATAATAATATATTTACTTACATTTAAAATTAAATAATTATGTGATAATTATCTACACGATAAAACGTACCAGTTATGCTAATACGACAGCTGATACGTAATTAATAATTCAACATTATACAAGAATTATTACGTAATAGTAATAATAATACGACGTATTATTTAAAATAATATGTAATAGTATCAGTAACACAACGGATAAATCCTAGAAATTTTCATGGAACTAAATTAATTTATAAATATCAAAACCATTTAAATAAATATAAAACTTAGACTTTAAATCATAGAAAATTTCTAAAAAATCGAGAAAATACAAATACTCTTTTAAAAATCATAATTAAATATTTTAAAATACCAAAAATTTATTTTAACTAGCATCAAAATTTTACGGTCATTACATTCTACCCCCCTTAAAATAAATTCCGTCCTCAGAATTCAAAATGCGAGTGATGCACAAAGAACCCAAGGATAGGAATATGGAAATAAGGTCATAGCACGTCATGACAATTGTGTGAGCTATGTTGAATGAGGAAATAGATGTGTATATTATAAGTTATACAAGACACAATAGAGAATAATTCATGAGAATCAAAAGTGAATATTCAATGCAAATGTATAAAGCAAATCAAGGTCATAAGAAAGTCTGATATGTAGTATAAATAATAAGAATGATGTAAGTATAACATATAAAGAGTGAACGCATAATTGAAAGAGATTGCTTAAGCATGTATATTGTAAATAAATAATTAATACGTATCAAATTATAATATAACACAACATCTAGACATAAGCAAAAATATAAATATAAGTCAACACAGTTTAATAGCATAGAAGTCAACAACAAATATACAATTATAAAAAATACAATATCAACACGATATTATTGATAGTATCCTAAGATGACACATCACAACGTTAAAACATAATCAATAACACATAATACAACAAATATAACAAATATATAGTTTAAAAATATGATATGAAATATAAATACATAATTTAAATAATTGTCAATCACTAGAATATATGATAAAACATATCAACTCAACAATATAAATAATAAAGAAGATAAAAGACAAAAATCTCAACAAAATATAAATCAATCATCCGTAAGCAGATGATAAATATGATAAAACACAAAACACATATATACAATACAAATAACAGATGAATCATATGCAAGCAAAAGCAAAAAGAAACACTTGAAGATTATATAAGCAAAACAAAGTAGCAAAGAATCAAACGTATATATAGTTTAGATAAACATAATGTACAACATAAGAGACATGAAAATAATAAAATATATCAAATTACAATAGAAATGTCATACAATCAGTTAGTAGAATAAACATTCAAGATATACAAAAAGTATAGTTACAAAAAAACACGTGAATGCAATCAGCAAATCGCATTCAACTAAATAAGACGTATAACTCACAAGTATCGAAATTTAAGAAATTACAATTATGTTAAAAAGTTTAAAAATAATATTATAGCAACACATGTCTAAAGCAGTTAGAAACATAAACGCATGTAAGGAAACATAGATATAAAAATCAAATATAGTAAACAGTAAAGATAGAACATGATAATAATAACAGCGAAAGTATAAAATAGAGATATACAAATAAATAAATATCAATATTCAAAGAGTCATAAACAAATGTATCATGTAATATTACTAGAAAGTACAAGATATAAGAAAAAAATACATAATAAATCAGGCAAAAGGACAATAAATATTATAATAAGGTATACACAACACACATAATCACAATTGAAAATAGTATTAAGTAAAAGAAATAAACATAGATAAAAACACATCAATACATATAGACAAACAAACAAAGGTAAATAATAATAATAATAATCAATAGCATAATAAAATGATACACAATAATTATTAGCATACAACAATTATATAGCATAAAGTAAATAATAGGAAATCATAGACAGGTTCAAAGAAACACAAATAAAATTAAAACATAAAGATAAAAGATATCAAGCAAAAAGATAAACAAGATTTAGAAACATATGATGTGTACAACAATATAATCATCATGTATAATAAGCATTAAAAATAAAAACACACACATAATAATAAGCATATAAAAAGTCTTTATACTCATGGTACTAATCATGCTAACAAAAATAAATTTTGATGGAAGTAGTCACAAAATATTATATGATAAAATAGCCGTAAGAGCAAACAAGTGATTCAAAATAATCATATTATATAAAACATAATAAAGAAATAATTATATATGTATTCGACAAATAATATAATAAATTAAAAATGTTAGTAATATCCATAAGGTAAATAATAAATATAAACAAGATACAACATTAATAATCATTATGGTAAAATATCAATTCAGATGTAGCAATATATGGCATAGTAATCAAAATCACATAAATACAATCAATATAAGTATTCATAAATAAAGATGTATAATACATAAAACATAAATTATGAAAAATAAAATAGATTTATAAACAAATAAAAATATAAGAAGAGCATAAATTCGTATAATAAAAACACTGATATATTGTAGATAAATATATCATGAATGATTGATGGACATGTGAACATAAACACTGATAATACATGAAACATAACACGATTAGACAAGTTGATACTAAATATGATGAATGACTATAAATTAATAAAAATATATATTATAAATATAATAATATACATGAATACACTATAATGAAAAGCGAATAGTATGTATAAAAGAATGAAAAGTAAAACACAACACAAAGTAAACAAAATAATGAATAGAGAATGAACAACAAACAATGACACAATAAAAGACATAAATATATCTAAAAATACCATAAAATAAATACTAAAATGAACAACAAACAATGACACAATAAAAGACATAAATATATCTAAAAATACCATAAAATAAATACTAAAAGTAACATACGTATACAATGTATATTGTTATAATGATAAAACAACACATATCGAAAACGAAGCAAACAACTACAAATATGTAAATACACTATAAACAAACATGAATAAATACTATGCATACCCACAAATGCTATTTAGAAAAATCTTTTATATTAGGAATAAAAGATTAATAACCAATGGTACGAGATAATGCAACAAAACTATATAATTAGTAACCCAATCCAAACCTAACAATATGAATAATTGTTTGAATATCAAAATAAAAATACAAGGCTCTTAAAATAACAAAACCAATGCGAACATACTAAAATAATCTAACAAGACAAAACTTACTGATAAAAACTATATACTGAAAATGTAAAGGATAAGAATATACTGCATATGTAGAATATTAAAATCATGAATCTATTAAGGTATATCACAAAACACGATCAATATACAATAATCTAAACATAAGTAAATAATACATGATATGACAGAAACGTACTCGTACACAATATAGATATGCAAAAGTATAATTAAACACAATAAAAATCTAAATATCAGGTATGATATGCGATGCATATGTGAAATCTAATGACATGATTTAAACAATTAAAAATGTATAAGTAATGATATATATTTTTAATAAAAATGTACAATATAACACTGTATGTGATACAAAAAATAATATAATAAATAATACAGAAATGAATACAATTAAACGATATATAAGTCAAATCAAGAAAATATAGTTGTAAGAATATTAACACATATAATAACGACCGACACGAGGATAGAGGAGTCATAGGAAGAGAGGGTAGTCGTAAAGCGACGGAACAAGAACAATGGAAAGCTCCGGAGTCAAAGAGTGATAAGATAGGAACGAAACGAAATCTATCAAGAAAATAGGATAAGGGTTCAAGAATAGTCTCACGGATGATATATATGATATGTATCTAAATTGTCTGTTATATTCTCACTAGTAGGAACTCGGGACCGTGATCGGAACCGTGACCTGCATGGGCCACCACTAAAACCTGTCACGCCCCGCTTCCCAAAATACCAAGGAAACGAAATGTGAACAAGCCCACGACGTATTAGACTGAGGAGAATTAAGTACTAGACCCCTTCTGCTCAATCTAATACGCTAAGTGTCAAGCAAATATAAAGCGAAGGCACAGGTCCCCGATCATAGTAGCGAGAATATAATGAACAACTCAGAATAAAAATAGACATATCACAAATAGAATATCATCCGAGACACAAAGTTTGGCTCAAACATGCCCTTATTACAAAACAGTCTAACTAAAATAAGAAAATACATAGTCCAACAAAATAAGAAGGAAGTACTGCAAAATAACTAAGTCCCTCGAAAGACTAAAGGATGAGGTACTACATAAGAAATCTATGTTGGCCTTCTTTGTTGAATATCATATCTCCATGATAGTGTTTTGATGATAACAATTTATATTGTGTGTGCACTAACTTTCATATGCAGATTTCAATATCAGAATCTGTACAAGTGCAAGTGGATATCAAGGCATTTTGAAGTGAAGAAAATGAAGAACAAAAGATAATGTATTTGAATTTTTCTTTGCTTAGAATATTTGTACAAGCCTTGATCACACACACGCACACACACACAATTTTAGAACACACTAACACAGGCTTAGTGTGTTGGTTAACTATAGAAATCCCCTATGTTAACCATTAGAATAGTAGTTAAAACTTAATTATAAAAACTCTTTTTTACTGAATTTTTGACCTTAGTAGTCGACTAATTAGAATAGTAGTCGACTACTCATGTATAGAACTCAAATACATGTTTCTGTCAATTTACAGTATAGTCGACTAATAGAGATTATAGTCGACTACTGAGATGTTTGACAGAAACATAAGTTTCTGTCTTTTTACAGTGTAGTCGACTAATGACTACAGTAGTCGACTACTGAAGGAAAATATCAGTTTTCAAGTTTCTGTCAAATTTTAGTGTAGTCGACCAATGAGCATTATAATCGACTACTGAGAACACTTTCTGAAAACACAGAGTCTGTTTGAACTCAGTGTAGTCGACTAATGACTACAGTAGTCGACTACAAGAGACAGTTTTTCAGTTTTCAGAATTTGAATATCTGACAGTTTTTGGCCGTTTTTAAACGTTTTTAAACTTTAAAAACTTGTCTTTTCAAGGGCTATATATAGGTTATTTGTTCAGAAAAATTGCATATGCATACATACCCATAAGCTTTGATCTTTGTGTAATTTTTCAAGTGAAAAACATTCTGATTTTCTGAAAAAGAAGAGTTTCTGAAATTGCCTATATACTTTCATCAAAAACAAATCATTAGGCAATTTTACAGAGATTAAAAGTATCCTAAGCCACTGCTGCACTTCAATACACATTCAAGGCTTATAGGATCATTGTGTTCTTTTTACAACAAGTTTTCTCTCAGTTGTGAGAGGGTTAATCTCTTGGCTTAAAGATTAGGGTTCAAATTGGCAAGGAGTTTGTCAATTGGTGTTGCAATTTGCAGGGACTTGCAAATTGGTCAGGTTTGCGTTTGATTTTGTAAGTTTATTCAAAATCATAGTGAAAACTCTCAAGCGGGATTTGCTTGGGGACTGGATGTACACCGGATTGGTGGAACCAGTATAAAATCCTTGTGTTTGTGTTTGCAAATTTCTGAGATTGCCATTTTTCTTTGCAATTTATTATCTACTTTGCAATAATTTTAAAAGAACACTATTCACCCCCCCTCTAGTGTTCTAGTGTATTTATTTCAGATCCTACATTTGGTATCAGAGCGAGGTGAAAGATGGCATCGTCAAATACATCACAATTCAAGCAAGGCCACTCTACAAATCGTCCTCTAATGTTCGATGGTTTGAACTACAACTATTGGAAGTGTCGAATGAAGATATATCTTCAATCAATTGGCTACGAACTTTGGAACGTCGTCGAAACGAAATATGAGAAGCCAACCACTTCTTTCACGGAATGGACTACATCTCAAAGGAACAATGCAAATTTGGATTCAAAAGCAATGAATGCCTTATTTTGTGCACTTGAAAAGAATGAGTTCAATAGGGTGTCAACGGCCACATCAGCATATGACATTTGGCACACACTCGAGGTAACTCATGAAGGTACTAATAAAGTTAAAGAGTCTAAAATTTGACAATTTTTCTGAAAAATTTCTTTATAGTCGACTACTTACATTTATAGTCGACTACTCAATGTAAATTATTAAAAATACACTTTCTGTTGATTATAGTGTAGTCGACTACTTCACAAATTAGTCGACTACTCTGAGTTAAGAACTAAAACTTATCTTTCTGTTATTTACAATGTAGTCGACTACTTTCCCTATTAGTCGACTACTAATTCTGAACCTTCAGTTTTTATTACAAGTGGATATTTTCTGTTTTAAACCCAAAACCCAATAACCTTACCCGTTTCACTTAAGTAAAAATTATCTCAACCATTCATTTTTAACTACACCAATCCTAACCATTCATCTAAAATCTAATCTTGACCCTACATTCATTTCAAATCAAATCTGAACCTTACATTTTATTTCATATTCTAAAAACAAATTAAAATCAAAAATTAACTTATAACTATACCCAAAACCGAAACCTATCTTCTTCCCCCTCTTCAGAACTTCCAATCCAGGTTAGGGCATTCTTACCTCTCTTAAATTTCATCAATTTCCTTCAAATTCTCTTCAATTTCTTCAAATCTGTCAATTATTCAAGCTCTGTAGTCGACTACTCCAGGCTATAGTCGACTAATCTAGGGTTTCTGCAGTTTGGGGTATAATTCTAAACTTGCTTTTTTTTTGTTATCTTGTTATTTATCTAGTTCATCATGTCTAGGGCTAAGAAAGCTAAGCAAACTCACAGTTCTGTTAATGATGAAATCATTGTTTATTTAAAAAGTCCTGAATTATTGGAAGAATTTAATAAAATATCATCCTTTGAAGTTCTTCCAGGACGATTTGTAAAGTTCGATGATTTCATTCCATGGAACTTCAGTTCTTATTTTGAAAATGTAGGCTTGCTTGAGTTATTTTATGCTGAAAATAGAAAACCATCATACCCATTTCTTGTGCAACTGTTCTATACCAATATAGAACGTGTGGGTACAATTGGTGGTTCTGAAAAAATTAAAACCCTTGTTAAAGGAATGGAAATTGAATTAACTACTAAATCAATTGGTAAAATATTCAATATTCCTTATCAAGGAGTTTCTCTTAGCTCTGTTAGGATGAACGATTCAGACTTGTTATCCAATCACATATTTCTTCCTGGACATGGAAAACCTTTGAATAATTCAAACAAGCTTCGTCCAATTCCTAGGTTTATTGCTCGTATCCTAGCCTATAACTTGTTTCCAAAAACTGGAAGTTTTTATTTTATTTCCCTAGAATTAGCAAAAGCTCTATATGCTATTATGGGAAATATTCAACTTAATTGGGCTGAGGTTTATTTTGACAATCTTCTGACCATTCCTAGAGGATTTCTTCCTTATGGTGCATTCCTGACTAAGATCTTTGACAAATTCTATGTCGATCTCAAATCTGAAAAATCTGTTGTTCGTTCAATTAAATTTTTTGATTCAAATGCCCTAACTAGGATGAAATTGACAAATTTTGAAATTCAAGATCACAATCCTCAAAATGAACCTGAACCTCAACAAGAAGAAATTCCACAAACCTAAATTCAAGCTGGAGCCTCCTCAAGTCAACCCCCACCATTTCCTACTGAACCCTCGTGCTTTTCAGACGTGCAATACAACACCTTGAGTGCACGTATCCTAGAACTGGAAACTGGTCAAAGAGCTATATATGCACAGAACAGATATATCATCAGCAATCAAGAAGACCTAATCAAAAAGTTTGAAGACTTGGACTCAAAGCTTAATTCATATTTTCAAGGCCAACAACCTCCTCCAGCACCTTAGAATTTGTTTCTGTTTTTTGGTCAAAACAATTATGTTCTTATGTTTAAAACTATGTGGTTGTTATTATGTTTAAAACTATGTGGTTATGTTGCTTTTATGTCAAGTTTGCTACAATATGACTGTGTGTTAAGTTTGCTACTATGTTAAGTTTACTATTTGAATTGCTACTATTTTGGTTAGTTAATATAACTGCTATATATTTTAAACAGATCATGGTGATGAACATTATGGAACTTGTGGTCTTTATGGCAAGTCTTTGCCTACCAATATGGATGGGTGAAGTTATGGACTATGTTCATAACCTGGATGATTTGTTTGAAGTGTTAGCTCATGTTGACGAACTTATGTTATGCTTAAATTCCTCTTTTTGTTTATAACAAAGGGGGAGAAATAGTTAAGTTTTGTGTTTTTTATTATGTATGTTAAAAACTTTGCATATATGCAGGGGGAGTAAGTATTATATGTTTTAAGTTTTAATATGATGCATAAATTATTTGTTATCATCAAAAAGGGGGAGAATGTTGAATATCATTTCTCCATGATAATATTTTGATGATAACAATCTATATTATGTGTGCACTAACTTTCATATGCAGATTTCAATATCAGAATATGTACAAGTGCAAGTGAATATCAAGGCATTTTGAAGTGAAGAAAATGAAGAACAAAAGATAATGTATTTGAATTTTTCTTTGCTTAGAATATTTGTACAAGCCTTGATCACACACACGCACACACACACATTTTTAGAATACACTAACACAGGCTTAGTGTGTTGGTTAACTATAGAAATCCCCTATGTTAACCATTAGAATAATAGTTAAAACTTAATTATAAAAACTCATTATTTCTGAATTTTTGATCTTAATAGTCGACTAATTAGGATAGTAGTCGATTACTCATGTATATAACTCAAATACAAGTTTCTATTCCAATTTATAAGTTTCTGTCTTTTTACAGTATAGTCGACTAATGACTACAGTAGTCGACTACTGAAGGAAAATATCAGTTTTCAAGTTTCTGTCAAATTTCAGTGTAGTCGACCAATGAGCATTATAGTCGACTACTGAGAACACTTTCTGAAAACACAGAGTCTGTTTGAACTCAGTGTAGTCGACTAATGATTACAGTAGTCGACTACAAGAGATAGTTTTTCAGTTTTCAGAATTTGAACATCTGACAGTTTTTGGCCGTTTTTAAACGTTTTTAAACTTTAAAAACTTGTCTTTTCAAGGGCTATATATAGGTTATTTGTTCAGAAAAATTGCATATGCATACATACCCATAAGCTTTGATCTTTGTGCAATTTTTCAAGTGAAAAACATTCTGATTCTCTGAAAAAGAAGAGTTTCTGAAATTGCCTATATACTTTCATCAAAAACAAATCATTAGGCAATTTTACAGAGATTAAAAGTATCCTAAGACACTGCTGTACTTCAATACACATTCAAGGCTTATAGGATCATTGTGTTCTTGTTACAACAAGTTTTCTCTCGGTTGTGAGAGGGTTAATCTCTTGGCTTAAAGATTGGGGTTCAAATTGGCAAGGAGTTTATCAATTGGTGTTGCAATTTGCAGGGACTTGCAAATTGGTCAGGTTTGCGTTTGATTTTGTAAGTTTATTCAAAATCATAGTGGAAACTCTCAAGCGGGATTTGCTTGGGGACTGGATGTACACCGGATTGGTAAAACCAGTATAAAATCCTTGTGTTTGTGTTTGCAAATTTCTGAGATTGCCATTTTTCTTTGCAATTTATTATCTACTTTGCAATAATTTTAAAAGAACACTATTCACCCCCCTCTAGTGTTCTAGTGTATTTATTTCAGATCCTACATTCTTGTTGTGATGATGTTTAACAAACAATTTACTTCTAATGTTGTTTGTCTAGTGTTTGTGTTTTCATATTTGTTCTAGGCAAACAACGTGTTGGAGGCTGGATGGAATAGAGCTTCAATGATCATATCAAATGAAGGATGGCGGATATTGTGGAGTGAAGCCTTGCAATTCAAAGTTAAAGATCAAGTTTAAGCTTCATCCGCGAGATTACCAAGAAGAGCTTATTGAAGATCAAGATCTAGCTTGGGTAACTTAGTTTAGGTTTTATATTATGTGTGTTAGATACTCTAAGCTCAATATCATATACACACATATTTTATTGGTTTCCTTGTATATATATATAGTCATATATATATACATAAGTTATGGTTTCTATGCATGTGTATAGTTATATATATACATACATAGTTTTTGAGTTTTCATGTTTATAAATATGAAATCACATGTTTCATATTTATTATTGTGTTTTAGTATATATTGCATAGAATATGAAATTTTATGAAAATATTGTATTCTTAGTTTTTGGACTTAACAATAATCATATACATATTTTATTAAGTCTATATAATCATTGTGCAAAGTTTCAAAACATGGTTTAGCCTAAATGTTAAAATTCACATCTTTACATTTTTGTGTTTTGGACTATTTTTGCAAAATGATGATTTTTCACAAATGGGAAATGCAATTTGGAAAATTCTTTTTGTAACATGTTCATTTACATGTTTATATTCTTTTTGTAACATGTTCATTTACATGTTTATATATATTTCCCAAAGTTTCATTATTTTTGGACTTTATTTGTTATTTTTAACATATGTTCAAAGTCTCAAAAATCTGTTTAAAACCTGTTTTTTCTGTAGTGTCAGTTCGCGGTCGACCGCAAAGAGTTCTGAACTCAGTATTGTTTCTGCTGGCTCGCGGTCGACCGTGGCAGTCGACCGTCGCAAGTCCAGAGACTTTCACGGTCGACCGCCGCAGTCGACCGTCGCTTGTCCAGAGCAGTAATTTGGTTTTTTGTTGCTCGCGGTCGACTGCCGTGGTCGACCGCTGAACTGTGACATCAGCTCTAACGGCGGTTACTGTAGCATAACGGCTATATTTTCCAGATTTTGATATATCCGTTTTTTTGTCTTTTTGCTTGGTTTTCTTGGGTTTTTGGGCTTGTTTCATGAGCCTATATATACTCCATGCCCTCATACTTCTAAGGGTACTCAAGAAATGTTTTAAACAAGTTTAAAGAGTTTTAAACAAGGGTTTAAGTGTGTTTTAGTGTTTGTTTGGTTTGAAGATTGTTTTCACAAGTGAGGGGATAATCTTTGGTGTTTGGGCTCCAATCTCCATCTCTCCATCTTGTCATCTATTGGAGAAGTTTTCTAAACTCTATCTAGCTTTACATTTGCTTAGTTATTTGATTATCATTCTTTAAAGCTAGTTTTTATATTAAGTTTAGATTTGATTATATTATCTCATTGTTACACATACCCACTTGAGCTTATTGTATTTACATACATAGTAGGATTGTGAGAGATTGTAACATTGAGTTATGCTTAATTGAGTTCTTATCTATTGTAGAGAACAAATTTATATTTGTTACATTATGAGTGGTGTAAGGTTTTCGGTGAGCTAGGAAACCGAGTGTGTTGTGAAGTTTTCGGTGAACTAGAAAACCGAGTGTGAGGAGTGAACGTTGTTCGGTGAGCGTTGAAAACTGACACTGTGAGGTGTAAACGTTATTCGGGTGAGCGTAGAAAACCCGGTTGTGATAGTGGATTTCTCCTCGGGAGTGGGGAGCGGAGATGTAGGACGGAAGGTCCGAACTCCGTGATCATTTGAGTGTGTTTGAGTTTGTCATTGGCGCATTTGCTTTTGCATTTATCTTATATCTCCAATTGTGCATTGCTCATTTATTTCATCTACTATCTAGTTCATATTGTTTACCCTTGTGTTAGTTTTATATCCTTGCACATACATTGCCTATATCTCTTTGTTAGGATATATCTTGTTGTTCTTATTGCTTATCCTAGCTCATATATCTTGTTGTATTTCATACTTGCTAGGATAACTTGTTAATTAGTTTTAATTGGTATAAAATTGGATTAGATTAGCATAAGACCCTAATCACCCCCCCCTCTAGGGTCTAACAATTGGTATCAGAGCTTGGTGCTCTTTGATTTAAGGTCTAATCACCTTGAGTTAAAGATCCAAGTTATCTTTTTGTGCTAATCTTGTTTTGATTGCATTTGTATCTTGCTTGCATATTTTTTACAAATTATGGATATGAATGATGTATCTTTTTTAGGCTATGATTCTAGTATTGCTCCTAAATTCAATGTTTTCCCTTATGCTCAATGGTGTTTTAGATTCAAATTATTTGTTCAATCTAAAAATATCGATTTATGGGAAGTCATTGATTGTGCTTATATTGTGCCCACGTTGGAGAAATCCAAGTGGAGCAAACATGATAAAAGGATGTTTATTATGAACAAGCTTATGTTAGAATTTTTATTAAATGCATTTGATTCATTTATGTCTAACAAGCTTGATTCTATTGATAGCGCTTATATATTATGGAAATTCATAGAACCGCATCAAGGATACTTGGAGGCGATTCGACAAGCTTTGGAGGATCCCGTTTCAAGTTCTAAAGGAGCTTCATGCACATGAGCACTAGACGATAGCCCTAGTGAGGTTTGCGAGTTCGAATCTATTAATGATTTACCTAATGATGAACTTGCTTGTGCTAATAAAAAATTATTGCATTAACAAATTGCAAAATAATTTTATTGATTTAAAAAGCAAGCATGAAGATTTAAAATCCGATCATGAGAAGTTAGCTTCCAAATTTGATATCATTTCTCAAGAAAGTATTGCTCTTCAAGAAAACAATGATATGTTAAATTTGGAAAATAAAAATTTAAAATTAGATATTACTAACTTAACTCATGATAAAAATAATACTATGTTAGAAGTAGAGAACATACAAAATGATACTGCTTCCTTTATAAATGACTATTTATGTTCTACTTCTAAAAATGCATATGTGCCTAAAAATGAATATTTGAATCTTATGAATAATCACATTTCATCTTTAGATTCAACTTTGAAAATATGCTTTGATAATCATAAGAAGCTTATGGACATGTGTGCCAAGACTAAATCAAAATCATCCACTCATTATGCACACATGTATAACAAAACTTATAAGTGTTCTATTTGCGGCCGTCAAGGTCATTTAGCTAAGTTTTGCTATGATGCACACAAACATAAGAATTCTAATGCTCCTTGTGCATCTCATGTAGCTTCTTCATCTTGTACACTTACACATTCACATGCTCATTCTCACAAAGTTCATCATAAGCATGCTAGTGTGTTCAAGTGTGATCATTGTGGTCGTTTTGGTCATTTGGCAGAATATTGTTTTGATTTGAAAAGAAAATCTCAAATGTGATGTTTGTGGTAGATATGGCCACTTAGGAAAGTTTTATTTTGATAATATTTCACATTTACAAAATAATCTTAAAAGATCATCTATGGTTGCAAATGTTTCCCGTGCACGAGCTAATGGTCCACAAAAACAAATGGATCACTTTCATTGCACAAATTGCAATCGGAAGGGTCATTTGAGTGAATATTGCTTTGACCGTGTTAGTGTACCATATGTGCCCAAGAGGGTTCATAACCCTAGGGCTTTGAGTTTTAATGATAGGGGTCATGTCCCTAAACCTTTTGGTACCAACATTACTTGGGTACCAAAACAAATTTGATTTTAAACCAAGAATTTTAGTATTTTTATTTTTCTTTGTCTTGGTTTTGAAAATTATGCTTTGAAATCTTTTTATATGAAAACAATTCCCTTTATTGGTCAAATTCTTTTGTTTTCATGATTATTGGTTTTGTTTTTGATGAGAGGACTACGTTTATATAACCCTCCGGAGTTATTGGGTGTTTATTCCCAAACATTGTTTACCGGGTGCTAAAAATGTTTATATGGGTTATTATTAGCTCAAGAGCTAGATATAGTTGCCTCTCTTGATTTTTGAATCAATGATGATTTGATTTTACATTTTTGGATTTAAACTTTTTTGCATGATTCTCATGTTCCTCTTCTTTTGATTTCATAAATCCATACATTGTTATGATTTATTTTAAAAATATCCCTTCTTGATTTTGTTTCCTTATCCCCCTACATATAAGCAAATTATTTTCCTTTTTGGACCCTCATTTCATCTCTTTGGGGCAAATATGATAAATGTTTGGTTTGTATATATACATCTTAAAATCTTTCTAACACTTCATGATGTTATATATACACATGTGTTCTTATTTCATGTGAGTTGTTTAGCATTTTTTTACTTGCTCACATGTTTTATCATGATCTTTATTGCATACACTCCATATGGCATTTTAATATGGGGAGTCTTCCCTATTCTATTATTGTTCTTATACTCACCCATGCATATTGATAGGGGGAGCTTTCGCTTTCTTCATTCCTTTGTCCCCTTTTTGATGTTGTCACAGGGGAAGAAATATTGTGAGTATATTCTTTCTTGTTTATATGCATGATATATTATACTTTGTATATTTATTTTCTTTCATGCATATATTCTTTTTGTAAATTGTTTGTCATCATAAAAAAGGGGGAGATTGTTGGCCTTCTTGTTTTGATGATGTTTAACAAACAATTTACTTCTAATGTTGTTTGTCTAGTGTTTTGTGTTTTCGTATTTGTTCTAGGCAAACAATGTGTTGGAGGCTGGATGGAATAGAGCTTCAACGATCATATCAAATGGATGATGGCGGATATTGTGGAGTGAAGCCTTGCAAAAGTTAAAGATCAAGTTCAAGCTTCATCCACGAGATTACCAAGAAGAGCTTATTGAAGATCAAGATCTAGCTTGGGTAACTTAGTTTAGGTTTTATATTATGTGTGTTAGATACTCTAAGCTCAATATCATATACACACACATTTTATTGGTTTCCTTGTATATATATATATATATATAATTACATATTTCATATTTATTATTGTGATTTGGTTTAACTACTTAGATATGAAACAAATATATTTTCATATACATACTCATATGTTTCATTTTCTATTGTATTTGTAAAAATATTATATTCTTAGTTTTTGGACTTAACAATGATCATATACATATTTTATTAAGTCTATATAATCATTATGCAAAGTTTCAAAACATGGTTTAGCCTAAATGTCAAAATTCACATGTTTACATTTTCGTGTTTTGGACTATTTTTGCAAAATGATGATTTTTCACAAATGAGAAATGCAATTTGGAAAATTCTTTTTGTAACATGTTCATTTACATGTTTATATTCTTTTTGTAACATGTTCATTTACATCTTTATATACATTTTCCAAAGTTTTATTATTTTTGGACTTTATTTGTTATTTTTAACATATTTTCAAAGTCTCTAAAATCTGTTTAAAACCTATTTTTTCTATAGTGTCAGTTCGCGGTCGACCGCCACGGTCGACCGCCAAGAGTTCTGAACTCAGTATTGTTTCTGCTGGCTATGCCGGTCGACCGTAGGCCAAGTCGACCGGCTCGCCAAGTCCAAGAGACTTTCACGATTCGACCGCCGTAGGATCGCTATCGTCGCTTGTCCAGAGCAGTAATTTTGGTTTTTTGTGCTCGCGGTCGACCGCCGAACTGTGACATCAGCTCTAACGGCTAGTTTTCCAGCCGTTGCTGATCTGGTTTTTTTGGTCTTTTCTTGTTTTTCTCTTGTCTTGGGGTTTCATATAAATACCCCCTTACCTCAGTTTTTATGATCATCCAAGAGAATGTTTTTCAAATAGTTTAACAAGGGTTTAAACTTGTTTAGTGTTTGTTTAAGTTTGTTTTAAGAAGCTTTTAAGCATTTGAGTGTTTCGGTTTTGTGAATCAATTCCACAAGAGCTTGAGGAGATTATCTATTGAAGTTTGAGCTTCCAACTATCATCCCTCCATCTCTTGTTATTTATTGGAGAAGTTTTCTAAACTCTATCTAGCTTTATATTTGCTTAGTTGTTTGATTATCATTCTTTAAAACTTGTTTTTATATTAAGTTTAGATTTGATTATATTATCTCATTGTTACACACACCCACTTGAGCTTATTGTATTTTCATACATAGTATAATAGGGTTGTGAGAGATTGTAACATTGAGTTGTGCTTAATTGAGTTCTCATCTATTGTAGAGAACAAATTTATATTTGTTACATTGTGAGTGGTGTAAGGTTTTCGGTGAGCTAGGGAACCGAGTGTGTTGTGAAGTTTTCGGTGAACTAGAAAACCGAGTGTGAGGAGTGAACGTTGTTCGGTGAGCGTTGAAAACCGACACTGTGAGGTGTAAATGTTATTCGGGTGAGCGTAGAAAACCCGGTTGTGATAGTGGATTTCTCCTCGGGAGTGGGGAGCGGAGATGTAGGACGGAAGGTCTGAACTCCGTGATCATTTGAGTGTGTTTGAGTTTGTCATTGGCACATTTGCTTTTACATTTATCTTATATCTCCAATTGTGCATTGCTCATTTATTTCATCCACTATCTAGTTCATATTGTTTACCCTTGTGTTAGTTTTATATCCTTGTACATACATTGCCTATATCTCTTTGTTAGGATATATCTTGTTGTTCTTATTGCTTATCCTAGCTCATATATCTTGTTGTATTTCATACTTGCTAGGATAACTTGTTAATTAGTTTTAATTGGCATAAAATCGGATTAGATTAGCATAAGACCCTAATCACCCCCCCCTCTAGGGTCTAACAATTGGTATCAGAGCTTGATGCTCTTTGATTTAAGGTCTAACAATCGGGATCTCGGCGGAGATGGGGTTAGAGGCGGAGATGCGAGCGGTTGGCTGGAGCTCAAGCTCGAGCTCGAGATAGAGAGAGAGAAAGAAAGAGAGCTGTGATCACGAGGAGAGAGGGTGAGCTGGGTTTAAATAGGAAAAAAAATTAAACAAAAAATTAAAAAAATAAAATAAAATAGTGTGAGATGATGCGCGTGGAGCCGTTTTCTTGGGGAAAAAAGAGGAGGGAGAGAACGTGATGAGGGGTAGTTGTTGGGGGTTTGACGCGGGAAGCAAAATAATTTTGGATTATTTTTAAATAGTTCCAGGTATTTAAACGAAAATAATTAAATAAATAGTTACGGGTATAAAAAAATTAAATCAATTATAGAATAATTATCTACAAATAAAAACAAACATGTTGTGATAATACAACAGTTGATACGAAATAGTCGAAATATACACATATTGTATAATTAAACGAGAATAAATAATAATAATAATATATTTACTTACATTTAAAATCAAATAATTATGTGATAATTTTCTACACGATAAAACTTACCAGTTATGCTAATATGACAGCTGATACGTAATTAATAATTCAACATAATACAAGAATTATTACGTAATAGTAATAATAATATGACATATTATTTAAAATAATACGTAATAGTATCAGTAACACAACGGATAAATCCCAGAAATTTTCATGGCACTAAATTAATTTATAAATATCAAAACCATTTAAATAAATATAAAACTTAGACTTTAAATCATAGAAAATTTCTAGAAAATCGAGAAAATACAAATACTCTTTTAAAAATCATAATTAAATATTTTAAAATACCAAAAATTTATTTTAACTAGTATCAAAATTTTACGGTCATTATAACTTCTATCCATCGATCGAATGGTCTTTTAGGAGGTGTTCAGTTAGGCATTTGGGGGCCTTCCAAGAAGGCATCATTAGGAGGTAATCGGTATTTGGTTTTCGTAGTTAAGGATTGTTCTAGGCATTGGTGTGTTGCAACCATGTCCTGTTGGTGTGAAGTCCTAAAAATCAACAACAATTGGAAGAAGTGTATTGGTAGAAAGGTAACCTGTCGTTCTAGCTTTTTGGTAGGGGTTCTTTCTTGCATTTGTGCTAAGCTTATGGCAGTTTGAGACACTTCATTGATGTGGAGACATTGGGGCGACGAGATGAGATGACAGTATTGATGGGTCGTTCCTTACTGGAGGGGGATCGGTGTTGCTTGTCGAGCATTGGTTTTGGTTTTGGAGCTTCGACATATTTGGGTCATCTTGGTCATAGGTTGCCGACTGCTGCGTGTGGAGATTTTAGATCTGGTGGAGTTGCTTCAGATTTTGGGTTACATCAGATATTTGGTTGCCCAGTATTTGGTCTTATCGAGGATGTGAGATTTGATCCGATTGCACGTTTAGGATTCAAAGCAAGTGGAGGGTGATGCTACTTCATATTGGGTGAAGATTACTTCACATACTCCAGATCATACTGCATCGTTTAGGATTCTAGCTGAGGTGACACAGTTTGGAGATCATTTGGATTTGGATGCAAATGATGAGTTGATTTTGGATTTGAGTGCAGCTGGTGGACATATTTTGGATACGACCATTGGTTCACCTCAGGTGGAGGTTTTTGATTTGTTTTAGTTTGGGGCCATTGGGAGCACTATCAGTTGTAGATCCGTTGGTGATATTGGTGAAGAGTTGTAAGCTTTTCTATTTGATTGAGGGCCTTTGGAGACCGTTTGGGTGAACTACGTGAATGCTTGATTCCTTGGGCAAGAGGATATGTAGACAGTCATTTATGATGCAGTCGGTTTGATGAGTTAATACCGATATTTGGAGTTTGTTCGCATTTTCGTTTGGGTTCTCGACTTGTTGTGGATTGAGTCTGTTGTCGTGGATTTGTTCCACTTCGTACTGGACGCAACAAGTGAGACGTTTGGTTGGTATTGATGTCGGCTCAGTTTTGGGAAAACTTCGCCGAGGTGGAGAATTGTTGGATTGCAGGTTCCTAATATGTTTCCTAATTTGTTTTGGTAACAGGTTATTGGGATTCCTAATCTGTTTTGGTAACAGGTTATTAGAATTCCTAATCTGTTTTGTTTTTTGTTTTAGAATTCCTAGTATGTTTATGATTTTAGTATTTTTATATATATGAAACAATTGGAAGAGAGAATTGAGAAGAAAATTGGGGATATTTTGAGCATAGAAAAAAGATATTTTCTGAGCTATTGGTTAGGGTTTTGTTTGGAGAGAATTAGAGATTTGTTGGTGAGGTTAATTGGTGAGTTTGATTGATTTGTAATCTCAGTTTGTACTCTTCTTCTCTATTAGTGAAAAACTCTTATCACCTTTTTACCCCGTGAACGTAGGCAAGTTGCCGAATCATGTTAAAATTGGTTGTTTGTGTTTGTGGTATTGATTTGGTTCGTTTGGCCTTCTCTCGACGTTCGTTTGATTTGATTTCTCGTAGCACGTTGGTTTGGTTGTTTGGTTTCCGTAGCACTCAACACCCTAAACTTTTAAAATATCAGAAAAATGCCCTTAACTTTAGGGGTTATTAGTAAACTGCATTAAACCTTAAAATTTCTTCATAAGCGCAAAATTTCTTCATAAGCGCCCTCTCAAAAGTGTGAACCATAATTTTCATTGGCAAAAATATTTCTTTGTGTAATTTTATCTATCCATGTGGAAATTACGGTTTACGGTGTTAAAGAAGATTTGATTCAACTCCATGCAAAGATTTGATTCAACTCCATGCAGAGCTTCATGGGCAAAATATGTCTCTCTACACTATGTAATGCTATGAAAAAAATTTAGGATACCGCCATTTGACAAATAGTTTTCTAGAATCTCAGAAACATTTCGATAGATTATTTATTCTCATGAATTTGTTCAATGCGGTAGGAGTAAGCTGAAGAGCGATGATCGTACAGAGCACTAAAATTTGGATTTGTTCTCCTTTACTTAAACGCACGGCATACGCTCATGGGTTGTATTCCTATAATTCATTAAAATTTTCATGAAATAGAGGCTCTGTTTTCTATTCGGATCGGATCCGCTGAACTGGGCATGGGCATGGGCATGGTACGTGCCTAGCATTCATATTTGACGTGGCAAGCTAGCCATTTGGCTTCTACGCGAGTGCGCAGTCCATGTGAGGGTATGTCAGCTCCGGTTCAAAAGTCGAAACAAATTCCGCGTAGAATGCTCCTCACCCATCACCAATCACGTGACAACTATTTATTTATACTACAGGATGGGGACGTGCATGTAAAGGATTTCATGTGTCCAGTGTCCCCCCTAAAATAAAATATATGTACCTTCAGTTTTATCCTCCAAGTAATTAGAGTAGCAATTTGCCCCCTAATTTGCATTTCCCCTCAATTTAGTCACACCTCTCCTCCTCGTTGAAGAAGTTTTTCTCTTTCTCCTTCTCCTTTTTCTGCCCCCCTTTTTTCCGTTATTTTTTTGGATATTAAGATGATGATAATTAAAGAAGCAAGGGAGGAGTTGGGGCCGCCACTAACAAATACCATGCTCCCATTGGGTCGAGTCCTCTCCAGTGTGCCCAGATTCAGCTAGGAATATGGCCCCTGGTACCGTGCGCGCTAGCTAAGGTTCCCTCGTAAAAATAATAATAATAAATAAATAAATCATAAAAGCTCCTCCACCACAAGCATTCACATACAAAAGTCAACAGGTCATATTCGTATAGATATTTTTTGGTCATAAAGTATCTCGTGAGAGAAAAAGACGTAACAATAAATCATTGAAGAACATTGTACTACTAGAATAAATAATGCTTTTAAGTCACAGTCTATCCATATTCGTACCTTCGATCTCCTTGACGATCATACAATTATCTTCTTCGTCCGTTTCGAAAATGTTTCGTGGTTCTTTATAAAAAAAAAAAAGATTGAGCGCGATATAAGTGAAATATGACATTTTTACATTTGATTAGATCATAATATTAATAGGATTTTACTAACCATTGCTCTAGGGGTAGTAAATTAATAAGAAGGAGAGATATCGATGGAAAGAGGTATGGACGAAGAGTGAGAATGAGCGAGAAACATTAGACCCCACTCACCCTTTCTCTTCTATCTCTCTTACTTTTTTCAAACATTGCCCTTAAAATAATACTTAACAAAACCCATTTTCACAAAAAAATAATAATGATTATGATTCCAAAACATGATCATTCAATTCCCAAATCAGGGCCGTCTCAAGCATTTTTGAGGCTCTAGGCACAGAAAAATATTTAGGGCCTTAACATTAAAAAAAATTAAATATTAGTTTTTAAAATTTGAATTTTATATAAAATTTAATTTTCTAGCTTTTTGAGATGCAAAGTTACTAATTAAATTTTATATTCAAGCTTTAATATTCAATTGATAAAATTATCAAATTATTTAATCTCTTGAGACATTGTTGAACGTAAATAAGATTTTATTAATAAAAAGATATAAAAGAAAAAAAATAAAAACACAAAATACAGAACATATCCGTGAGCTATATGTGTGTGTGTGTGAGGAGAATGAATGTAAATTAATTAAAATAAATAAAAACCAACAAGCTTACATTTTATTTTGGGGCCTTCTGGATTAGAATTGCAATAATGTATGTTGAGTATCAAAGATTAAACAAATATGAAAGAGGAGTGAATGAGAAGAAAATAAAGGAAGTTAGCAAGAGAAAAAACGCATAAACTATGCATAAATAAGAATGAGTATTTAATATGTGCTTTTCTCTTTTTTTTACTGTTACAATCTAATTAATTATAGAAATAAAATATAAAAAGTTACAATTAAACTTTATTAGTGTTCTTTTCCAAAGATAAAGTATTTTTTGGGGCCCCAATAAAATGGGGGTCCTAGGCATATGCCTTAGTGGCCTATGCCTTCAGCCGGCCCTATCCCAAATGAAAGAAAATTTAGTTTGGTGTAGTCCCAAGATGCACCAAGCCATTAAACTCTGCTCAAGTTTATCTAATTATTCAAACAAGTACCTATGAAATTGCACCCCACAAATATGGCATTCGATAAGGTGTTCTCTGTAAAATTTCCATGGCGGTTAATGTCTAGTTAATAAAAGATTGAGTAGGGATAAATGTACATAAAAATTATAGTATCCTTGCACTACTACACCCAAAAAGGTGGAATTTTTTATTGAAAATTGTAAAGAGAAATTATAAGTTCATACTCTGCTTTTTATATCTAGTAATATAAAAGTAGTACTTCTATAATACACTTTGCATTTTCCCACAGATTTTAGTGTTTATACATAAAAGAATACCTCAAACTTTTACGAATTTCTTGTTCTTTTACCTCATGACTCCGCGCCGTCCCATCGATAAAAAAAATCTAAAAAAGGTTTAAAAAATGGAAAAGATCTAAGTAGAAGCATGATAAACATTAAGCAAGGGTGAAATGAATGCGGATCAAGTATAACACCTATCACATCAACATTAGAATACTAACCATAATGACTGATAGGAATATTGTTGCTTGAAGACGCGCTCTCACACCGGGAAGCGATATCACCTGAGAGAAAACCCTGGCTTTTGTTTTACAAAATCTCAAGCCAATCTCTATATTCCCGTTTCACTAAGGAAATAAGAACATAAAGTGAAATATCTCAACAATGTGAAATATATACTCTTTCTCTCATTAGTTCAAGGACTGACTTGTCAAGGGAACATGCAAGCAATAGTCAACACCTAGAAAACAGTTAAGACACGAGATTTACGTGGTTCGACAAACTTACCTACGTCCACAGGAGGGGTGAGGAGATTCAACTATGAGAAGAACACCGACGACTTGTACAATTGTTGGTTGAAAAATTTGCGGTAAAAGAAATGAGGGAAATTTTTGATTTGTATTCCTTTGATCTCAATTATAATTGGATTCCGATTACAAAAGAGAAGAGAATGATCTGGATTCTCCCCTTTGTTTAAAACTGGGTTATTCTAGGTAGCGATGGAGTGACTCCTTCGAATGCTTGCGTCGAATTCGCTCTCCGTTGACGATCCGATCGTCTTTTATCTCGTGGGAACGATGAACTTTCGTGGTAAATTTGAGGAATAACTCTTAACCAGTTTAAGAACTCAGAACGAGTTAGAACTCTGTGAAAAGAGTTGTTAGAACCGAAAATTCGGTTAATAGCCAAGTAGATTTTCTGTTGTTGAAGGATTCTCTTTGATTTTATCTTCTGAATCTGATTTAAATCTTTTATCTCCAAAGAACTCGCCCCTTATACGGTTTTGATTTCAAAATCCTCCACCTCTCCCAATCCGAATCTCCGAACCTCCTTTCTCTATTGAGTTTGTTAAGGTTTTATAGGAGGATAAGGGTTATAACTGCCCCCTTAATCCGCTCCTGAGTGGGCGTGATTTCCTCAGATCGTGGAAAAACAGTTCTGAAACCGTTCGACTCATGTTTGAATGAGTCAAACACCCAATTCGGCGTTCAGGACCCTAACTTCGCGTCTTAGAATTGAGACGCGGAGTTGGGTATTGACCGAATGTCAAAAACACGAGGGTCGCTCGAATTTCGCCTGTTACAGCTTGGTAACGTGGGGGTCGCCTGCATTTTAAGAATTGTAACGCGAGGATGAGTTCCGCGTTTTAGAAGGGGCTAGTTAACTTGTAACTTTTTCTGTAGAGCATTGCAAGGACTATTGTTCAGTAATCCTCGCTTTAGCTATCGTGGGGTATGAAAGTCGTCAGATTGTAACTCTCACCATTGATTGTGAAGACCACTGAATAGAGTTTTCATCCGTCATAGGAAGTGTCGTTGAATCGTAACTCTTCTCGATCTATGTGAAAAATCCTCTATTTGTAGCTCTCATTTGTTGACATGAAAGTCATCTAATTGTAACTTTTATTATTGAAGCTTGATGGGGATCAGCTATCTATTGTGATTTTTAATGAAAGTCATCTAATTGTAACTTTTATTATTGAAGCTTGATGGGGATCAGCTATCTATTGTGATTTTTAGACAGCCTACAGAACCCCCTCCAAAGTTTGGGATCAGCTATCTATTGTGATTTTTAGACAGCCTACAGAACCCCCTCCAAAGTTTTCGAAAGTTCACGATTGACTGGGACGAATTTTCAGAATACTTTGGATCCCAAAATTTAGTTGATTGATTGTTTACTCCGTCTGATATGAGGACATCGCGAACCTGATTGCTGAAATTCTGCTTCTCAATTTGTGATGAGGTGTATTCATCGAATTTCATCTGAATCCTTCAAATACTCCACTCGATCTGCAATGAGGTGTGTTCATCGGATCTCTCCCGGATCCTTCAGATACTCCACTTGATCTGCAATGAGGTGTATTCTTTCATCCATCGAATTCTTATAGGCATTGATGAACACTCGGAATGCAACTCTCAGCTTCATTGATCTTGGTGGGAATGTTAAGCTATTTAGAAGAGTGAGTTGCGTGTCGCTCCGGTCTTCATTAATCTTTGTTGGGATGTTAAGCCACTTAGAAGAGTGAGTTGCGCGTCACTCCGATCTTCATTTATCTTGGTTGGGATGCTAAGCCATCTAGAAGAATGAGTCACGCGTCAGATCGTGATTTCATTAATCTTAGTGGGAATGTTAGCCACTTAGAATAATGAGTTGCGCGTCGCTCCTGTCTTCATTCATCTTAGTGAGAATGTTTAGCCATTTAGAAGAATAAGTTGTGTGTCGCTCCAGTCTTCATTCATCTTAGTGGGAATGTTTAGCCATTTAGAAGAATGAGTTACGTGTCGCTCCTGTCTTCATTCATCTTAGTGGGAATGTTTAGACATTTAGGAGAATGAGTCGCGCGTCGGATTGTGGTTTCATTAATCTTAGTGGGAATGTTAGCCACTTAGAATAATGAGTTGCGCGTCGCTCCCGTCTTCATTAATCTTGGTTGGGATGTTAAGTCATCTAGAAGAATGAGTTGCGCGTCGCTCCGGTCTTCATTCATCTTAGTGGGAATGTTTAGCCATCTAGAAGAATGAGGTGCGCGTCGCTCCGGTCTTCATTAATCTTTGTGGGAATGTTAAGCCACTTAGAAGAATGAGTTGCACACGGGATTGAGCTTGGCGATTTTAGCCTTGTAACCTATCTGTACTTGTCCAAGAGGCTACATAACTACTTGTCATACGCCAGTTTATTCTCGGCTTTAGTCACCTTGATAGCTGATATCAGCTTCTCTTTATTTATTTAAAGTTGTATCGTAGCTTCTGTTGTCGAGGCGTCATTTTCGTTATGGTCAAAACGCGTGGGTGAACTCCGCGCTTGAGAATTAGAACGCGTGGGTGAACTCCGCGCTTGGAAGTCTAACCAACTCGAATGCTGAAATCACGTTTGGATGGGATTCTAGCCTAGAATCCCGTTCCGATTTGACAGCTCCTAGCTGTCTATAAATAGACCGCTGGGGGTCAAATCAAGAGTCATTCGACTCTTCTTAAAAATTTAACAAAAATTTTCGTTCTTATCTCCGGCAAAACTATTCATCTTCTCCCTCGACCAAAATCAATGGCGCCCAAGAAGAAGACTGTCACTCGTCCCTCCAAATCCAACGTCGCCGTGGCTCAGGGTTCGTCGACGCTTGCGTTGGCCGGTGGCACCGTGGCTCAGGCAGGCGTGTCGTCACCCCAACTCCCTTTAATTGGTGGTGAGTATGACCTTCGTGGTCGCCAAACTTGTTGCGGCAAGTTCTGATCTTTGAATCAACGAGGAGACTCGTTTCAATGGTGTAACGCGGGGTTTGGACTCCGTCGTTTGAAATTTGAAGTACGGTGGGTTCCGACCTCCGCGCTTAAAGTTTTCGTTAACGCGAGGTTCAATCTCCGCGTTCACTTTTATCAACGCGGTGCTCGGTCTCTGTGTCTGATCTTTCTGACGCGGGGTTCGATCTTTGCGTTTGATTTTTCGATGCGGGGCTCGATCTTCGCGTTTGATTTTTTTTGATGCGGAGTTCGATCTCCACACCTGAGTTTTTTGATGCGGAGTTCGACTTCCACATCTGATTTGCCTTTGCACTATCTGACTCTTTTCTTTTGTTTTGCAGTGCGCCATACCAGCGAGCCTCTCACTTTTCGCCATCATTTTGGACATGAAGGTGGTGTGGATCAGAATATGACATTCAACCTACGCCAAGAACTCCCGGTTTTTAGGATTACTGAGAAGAACCGCATGGAGCTGATCACCCAGGCTTCTTCTGAAACTCTTCGGATATTGGTTACGGACGCTAAACTTGAGAGCCTAAGCCGTAAACCGATAGTCAAACCAGGATTCCTTTTTGGGGATTTTGTTGACTTTGAAGCAGGCGTTGCTTATGACGAGGACTACAAGTGGCTGCGGAAAGTTGGAGACCGTAACCTTTTCTTGCCTAATATGGAGAGAATGTTCCTCATATCATATTTCCAATGTGCCTCCATCCCAAGGCGTATGGATTGGAGCCTAGTTAAGGATCAAGATGGGGTTATTCTCGGAACTTTAACTTTTCAAGGGGTTTGCACAGTGGGCTATAATAGACAGGTGACAGCTTTACGACCAGGCTTGTTCGCCAAAGAATATCCAATCAGTGAAGTGGTCAGTCCGGTGAATACCTTTATCAAAAAGTTCATGGCGAAGAAGGGAGAATTTCCCGCGTAAGGATTTAGAACTCCTGGTTGGGTTCATTCTCCGGTGATAGGGTGGTGGACCCGAATGACCAACTTTGTTATGGAGGAGTTGGGGACACCTCTTACTCAGGCTGGCCTGAAGATTCCAGTGCGGGCTACTAAGTTCGGGATTATCCAGAGCCACTTTCATTTCTTCTCTATATTAGAGAGATATAATCCCTAGACCAGTACCTTCTTCATCCCAGTGAGGGAGTTAGGCTTCGCTCTTCACGAGATGCATGAAATCTTAGGTCTCCTTCTCGGGGATTAACCATATGAGGAATTTGTTCCGGGGTCAACGGAACTCAAGATTTTGAGGAAAACTAGCCCCAAAGTTTACTCCACCCTCTGGGAAGTCATGTGTCACTTCCATATTTACATGCAACAGACAGGGGCTCGAGGAGGTGGCATAAAACAATTGCCTTGGGCGGAATATTTATTCCGAAACTTGACAGATAAGGGAGCTCCGGTGACTAGATTGCTTGCAAGCACTTTGGAGGAGATTCAGACCCGAATTGATGCTGCAACCTCCCACTATACCAACGAAACCAAGGAGGATGTTTTCCAGGCTCATACAGAATTTGAAAGCTTCCACTATCAAGCTCAGTTTCCCATTTTAGACACAGCATTGTTGGCGGGATTTCTGATGCTATGGCTCAAGCGATGCGTCGTTCCTACCAGGCCAATTGATGCTCTTGCTGCTGAGGTGTTTTACCCAGCTGTTCTTTTAGCGCACGGGAGGCCGTTGAATCTTCTTTATGCCATGGTAGGCTACTTGCAGAGCGGGTTACGTGAGTTGGCTATGGATTTTGTGAATATTACAGAGGTGGAATCTGGCGGCAACAAGACTTTCAGAACTCCTAATCCCAGAATACCATTGCCTTATACTTATTTGATACCTTGGTATGTGTTTCATTGTCCTCCCCTAATGAGTACAGCCTCTCCTCTAGGTGACTCGTTCACTCCATTTGTACAGCGATTGGAGTATGTAAAGTGGGTGGGGAATTATACGGTTAGGATTCATCAGATCCTGTCGCGAGACACTAACTACCACATCTTTTGTTGTTTTCCCGACTTTGAAGGTGGGGTATATGGAATGGAGTATCAGGACGTGGCAGGTCCTAATGGATTTACTCAGCTGAGCGGGGGTGTTTTCCATTGGCTCCTCTCCATTAGGCCAGGCTACTTGATTTTCAGGCAGGGAGGCAAATGTTTCCTCGAGCCCTACCAACCCTATAGATTTGCTCGCCATTTTGGGTACGATATGCTATATGTTGGAAACCCTCGACCTCAGCTCTTAATCGTGAGCAACCTGTATGAAGGGGCTAGAGCTTGGTACTATTCCGTGGCTGGTTGTACTAAGGCTATCTTCAAGCTCCCCCATAAGACGCCCAACTCCTATACTTTCATGGGTTTCTGCAATTGGTATTATGCCGCTTCTCAAGTTTCTGGCTACAACTTGAATACGTCTTGTCTGAAGGAGATCAGACGTATGTATGCTTCAAGGAAGGGGTCTAAGACATACCGCCTGAGAGGGATTGATGATTTTTTGTCTGTTGAGGACCCGTCTGCTGGGGAAGAAGAGGAGCAAGCAGCTGAGCCTGCTCCAATGGAGGAACCACGAGTGGTTGATTCTCCCACAGCAAGGGCAGCTAGAAAGAGGAAGCTCTCAGCAGATGAAACTGGTCAATACGATAAGCAGACCCGCCGGAAGTTGATGGTTGGGTCTCCTCCTGCTAAAAACCAGCGAACACCAAAATTGATGGCCGACGCTATCAGATCTGCAGAAGAAGAAGAAGAGCAGCATGAATCTTTAGTTGTGGGCCTTCCACATAGAACTGGACTCCGTTCGCATGGTCCGGCCTTATCAAGTGAAGCTTCCTCTCACCATCCTTCCGAGGATAAATAGGGTGAATTAATGGCTGCAGATGCAGAATCTGCTCTAGCAGTAGACCCTACCAGGACCCCTGCATTAGAACCAAGGGGTCTTAAAGAGAATCCATCCCCTCCTCCTTCAGCACTAATGCCACAGGCTGCCAGTTCAAGTCCTAGTCTGACAACTGGACTTATGACTAAATCGGCTGTTGGCACAAATTTTCCCGAGTCTTCAGCTGTACGTGATGATGAGGAGGAGGTAGATTATGAAGGCTCCTCTATTGGTGATGCAGCTTATGAAGATAGAGGTGATGAAGATGCTAAAGTTGGCAACATGCCAGGTGATGGCGAGGAGGACGAAGAGCACGACTCTATGGATGACATTACTACTTTTGATGATGCTCCCAAGGTCCTATCCGATAAGGCATCAGGTTATCTTCCTTTCCACATCTCCGGTAAGCCTAGTTTACCTCGAGTTTTTCCGTACGTTCTTTTCGCGTTCCGACCCTTTTTGCGTGCAGGTTCACCTCCTCCCGAGACTACCACTATGACTCCCCCTACGGAACAACAGCTTGTGCAGGTATCAGCTCCTTTGCAAGAGCAACCTTTGCCTGGTTCATCCACGACAATTGCTTTGTCGGCAGCATTACCCGGGACTGCTATTGTGACTCCTTCTCCAGAACGGTAGCTCGTGCAGGTGTCAGCTCCTTTGCAAGAGCAACCTTTGCCTGGCTCATCCATGGCAATTGCTTCGCCGGTAACATTGATGAAGATCTCACTTGCACCAACAGAGGCCAGACCAAGCATATCTCAGGCGAGGGCAATGATGGCTTTGACCTCAAGTCCTTCGCAATTGAATGTTTCAATTGCTTCCGCGACTTCTACACCCAGATCACTTGTTAGTCCGTATTTTGATACGTCCACTTCCAGGGTCGTCGAGTCATCCTCCAATGCTATTTCTAGCCCGACAGATGCTCCTGACTTCCTCCATATTTCTGTGAGTTATTTGAACAGCCTCGTAAAGAAGGTGATTGAAGTTGTCATGGCTGGTCGAGGCCGCTTTGATTCTTTTAAGTCTCTTTTAGAAGCAGACTTAAATGGAGTTAAAAGTGTGGGCAATGCCCAATGTTTTGAACGTTGTTCAGAAGCCATTTCTCACTTAGAAGCGCAGCTCAAACACTTAGAGGCCCTCAGTCATGTAGACATTCAAACACAGATCGTGTCTACTTTTGCTGACCTCCAAGTTGAGGAAGTGGCTCACCGTGAGGCAATTGAGCGGGGTCTGGCTGAAAAAGAGCTTCAAGTTACGCACTTGCAAGAGCAGAGCGGTCTGAGACAAAAAGAATTGGAGCTCTCCACTGCTTCTTTGGACCTCATTCGTACAAAACTCGTCGAAGCTAAGGCGGAAGTACTGAGATTGAAGGCTCAACTATCTCGTGAAGAAGCTGTTGTTAATATACTTAGTGCTAAAAATACAGACACCCTTTTGAGTTATCATAAAGAAGCTCAGGCTCTTGAAAGAGCAAAGAAGGAGGTAGCTGCTGAAGTAGCACCCACTGAGGACGAGCTGCGGAGGAAGGTTGAAGCTATTGTACGGGCCAACCATGAGGAAAAGCTCTCTTATGCCAAAGCTCGACTTGCTTCTTTTGATTTGACCTTGTATTATTCTTTCTCATAAGAACAGCTCTGTATCACTTCCTCCTGGTTTCTGAATAAAAAAATGGTATTGGTTTCTCATTATTTCTTGCATATGTCACGTTTTGATCTTGAAGCAATAAAATCACGAGAAATGCCAGGGGTGTGATCCTATCTTAGCACATATTTTCGTGATAGATCTGATTTAGAAAATTTTCCTTTTTATCATTTGAGATAACTCCAGAAAATTTTTAACAGCTAGGAATAAATACTTTATTATTCTCCTCGAATATGTTTGACTAATAGAATTCTTCCTGTGTTCCGCTTTTGCTTTAAACATTGAAAGAAATTTATAAGTGCCAGAAGCGTATTATTAACTTGGCGTGAATTTTCCCCTAGAGTGAAATTCACAGATTTTCCTTATTACCACTAGGGATAATTCTGGAAAGAGTTTAATCGGCAGAGGATTTTATGAGTACACTTCTTATGTAAAAGGATAAAAAGGTTCACATAGGTGGGTTTGAACTGTTAGAGGTATGATGTTAATGTAACAGGGAAAATGTTGTGATCTGAGCCACTTTGAAGACTTATCGCTCTATTGAAGAGAGTCAGTAAGCTGATTTTTTCAGAGGTGTGTGTAGGCGTCGAAAAATGCTTGCAGGCATCTAAATACCACTCAAAACAATATGGAAGAACAATTTACACGTCATCAGGCAACACAAGGTGGCGCGACAGCCCATGGCGTCGCGGCTAAGGCGCGACACCACATAGTGCCGCGGCTAAGCCGCGACAGCACATAGTGCCGCGGCTAAGGCGCGGCAGCCTGTTGTGTCGTGGCTTAGGCGCTGCAACCTAGGGTGTCGCGGCTATGTTAAAGGAATACTATGGCGGTTACAAGGCAGTTAAATGATGATTTTTTGAGGCCTACGCGGCAGCATATCAGAAATAAAACGTGTGCTGACGTGGACAAGCAGTTAAACCACGAAAAAAAGTGGTTAAAAGTCGTGGGAGAACGGTTTTAAGCACGATGGAACGTGCTGATAACCGTCCCTTTGGTCGCGGCAGCCTATACTGCCGCGCCAATAGCCGCGGCAATTCCTAGAGATCTAAGCTCAGACTTGATCTTTGGAAGAACGGACATCTTACATCGATAAGATATTCGTTTTCAAATCTTTACTTCGATAAACGAAGGAGAGATCCCTAAGCACCTTCACGATCTTTGAATCGGTGGTCAACGAGCCAAAGCACTCACGGCACAGGCAAAGTCCCACAAAAACAGTAGTTGATAAACGACTTCTGTGTTATTTTCTCGAAAGTTGTAATTTTGTTTATTTTTCATTGTAATATTCTGTAAGCAATCGAAGTTTAATGGAATCTGCAATGGAAACGACTTTCGCTGAAAACAAACTGGCGACCACAGTGGGAGCCAGCGGCCTCGCTGCCGAGGCCGCAGTGTCGCAGCCGATCAAAATCATCGTCACTGAAGAGATCGAATACGAATTCGATCAAGCAAAATTTGAGGAGTACTTGTCATCCTCATCCTCAAAATCTTCCTCGTCCCGCAAGTGCAGGAAGATTTCTTCTTCAAAGAAGGTTTCCAAGTCTTCAATTCAGATGAAGACCGCAGATGAAGATTCTTGCCAAGTCATCGCCAAGGAATCTCTCTGCAACATCTCTGCTCCTAAGGACTCTGCACCAATTAAAGAGTCCTTAAATCATGGCCAGCCGATAATGACAAAGAGGGCTCGTCAAAGGCAACGCCAGCGTCGTGCTCGTCAATTGGCTAAGACCATGCAACAAACCGACAGAGTCCATTACTATACGGACTTAAAGTCGAGAAAGGAAAAGGTGAACCAATTGCCTCAACGGCAAACCAATCACATCTCTGTACAGCTTACGACGGAGGAATGGACTCTGGTCAAAAGAGCCCGTTCTACTCTCAAAGAGCGTATACAAAGGCGTCAAGCAAAGGCGGCTCGCGCTCGTGCCCTTCGTCAACAAGCGCAGAGGAACAAGAAGGAAGTGGTGTCTGAAAAGCCATCGAAGAACTGCAAAGCTTGGGTTCCAAAAAATGAAAATACCCAAAAATTACAGAAGAATGTAAACTCTTACCGCGACAGCTCATACTGCCACGGTAATCTATTCGACCGCGGCAGTCCAAGCTGCCGCGGCACTTTGCTCAACCGCGACAGTGAAGACTGTCGCGGCACTTCTTGTGGTCGTGATGTTCATCGCCGTCGCAAAACCACATCTGCAGTTCCATCGACACTCAATCCTGGTCCTTCTACTACAACAGCGTCTACTTCATCACCGGTGAAACCCTGGGTTAGCCCAGATTTGTTAAAATTCAAGATCACTATGGCGGATCGCCTCGGTCCTTCGGCTGATGATCGAGGCAAAGCCCCAGTTAAAGAACCATCAGATCTTGTAAATAAACCGTTAATGGTTTCATACACAGGGGGTCGTAAACACCCTCCTGTCAGAACTGCACAAGTCCAAAACGAGAGAATACCAGTTCACTCTCGTTTAGGACCTCTGAAAACTCCACACCCGCAAGGGGGTGGATTTAAAGATTTAACTTTGGATCGCACAAAGGCGACGACCAGTCGTCCTGTGCATGTTAACAAAGTTCAAAAACAAAAGATAGGTTGCTCAAGTCATAATAACAACGAGCTGTACTATCAGAAAAACAATTCAAGAAAAATGATTGTTCAAGAAAACGAGTCTCATTGCGCTTGCGAGAGACTCATTAAAGCAGTGCTGACAGAATGCGGATGCTCTAAAAGTAATTCAAGAGTCTCCGTGTTTCAAAGATTGTCCAATAAAGCGTCAAGACCCAAAATGAGACGTTTCAACAAGAAGAAACCTACAATCCGACAGGATGAGTTCCCTGAAGCGTCAAGACCCAAAATGAGACGTTTCAACAAGAAGAAACCTACAATCCGACAGGATGAGTTCCCTGAAGTCACTATCAACATGACCAACAAGGGAAAGCAAAAGTCAGTTAACCACGACCCTGATTTCTCTCCGGGAGGGAGAGTTGAGCGGGGTCTTTCTCAAAGGATGGCACGGGTACAAAGAAGAGCCAACTTACGTTGAGATTACAGGAGAATGCACGAGGGTTTATCTTCAGATGAAGAATTGTCGGACACTTGTTCCGCTATTGCATCGGACGATACCGCATCCAGTGTTGGACGAGTCAGAGAATCGTTCGCAATCACGCCGGATCAACTGGCTCACATTTTGCAGGAGGCGTTGGCTAAACAACGCGAAGAAATTAGAGCCGAATTTAAGACCGAGATGGAGTTGACTATGCAGCAAATGCGAGATTTGCAGGTTCAGCAACACCAACCGGAGTCGAGCCAGAAGGCGGAATCCAGCCGGCGTAATGAAGAGGATGAGACTATCTTTGACGATCCTCCTCCAGATAAAGACAATTCCGGAAGCGGTCCGACCAAGTCATCCACTCAACCTCCACAGATCTACTTGAAAAAGAGTGAAGAAGAGGACAAGAAGATGCACGATCTTGAAAGCAAAGTTAATGCTTTGATGACTGCCCAAGAAGTGAAGAAAACGGGCATTCCATACCCCTACCCGAGGGAGTGGGACCTGATTCCTTATCCCCAGAAATTTAATTTGATTAACTTTACTCCTTTTGATGGCAGGGGTTCACCAACTCAGCACTTGATCTATTTCAAGTCGCATCTCGGCGCAATATCCGGGAACGAAGCCCTGATGGTCCGGTCATTCGTAGGAACCCTTCGCGGGCCTGCCTTCGATTGGTACCGACGCCTTAAGCCCGGGAGTATCACTAGCTGGGAGGATATGGAAGAACTATTCCTTACCAATTTCTTCGACGATGACACTGAGGTCTCAATCGGCACATTGTTGGATGAAAAGCAGAAAGATGGGGAATCGGTTGACGTCTTTGTCAAACGATTCCGGGACAAAGCGGTGAACTGCAGAGATCCACTCACAGAAGAGTTCGTCCTACAGACATGTCACAATAACTTGTCATTGGATGTGTTAGAGGTGATGGGGGTTGTGCCCTCTAAAACTTGGAAAGAATTGAAAGTGAGAGGTGAACAGGCTGAACGCTTTCTTAAGAGGAAGAACTTGGAGAGAGGTCTGCCACCAGCTAATAATCAAAAGCAAAACTTTAATCCTCGAGGCAGAGGAAGAGGGTCCGCGGCAGCTGTTGATGCACATCAAACATCGCAGCAGCCACCGTAACAACAACCGCAGCAGTCATCCTTCCAACTGGCGCCAAATCAGAATCAGCAGCCCCCTAGGCAGCCCAAGACTTCTGAGCCTAGATTTCCAAAGGAATACTCTTTCAAAGATGACGAAGTTCCAGTCATCTTCAAATACTTGTTGGAGAATAACAAGATCAAGCTTCCACCGGTCACAAACCAAGAAGAAGCAACGAAGACCAATGACCCGAAGTATTGTGCCTATCACAGGAGGGTCCACCATCCGACTAAGACGTGTTATGTCTTAAAAGACAAAATACAAACCTTAATTGATGTTGGTATTATGACGCCGAAGCCAAAGGAGAAGAAAATGTTGGCATCGTAACACCGAAGCCGAAGGATAAGAAAGTAGGTGCGAATGCGGTGTCTATCAGCTTCGGGTCAGTTCCTCTGTCCTGGTTTCAAGCCGAGCCAGTGTCGAAGGTCAAGATGCAAACCATTAACGATGATCCTCATGGACAGCGCCAAAAGGGGCTTGTATCTCACACAACCCCCAATGGCGAAATCCTTTGGGTTCATCCAGATTTGCTGGAAGATGAACAGTGGACAACATCCACATCAAAGAAGAAATCAAAGGGCAAGGGAAAAGAGAAATCTTGTTACGGAGCCTCGGCGATTTTTGCTACAAGAAGTGGAAACGAGTACCATTATAGGTATCCGGAAACCTCAGATCCAAATGCCAAAACTCTTACGGAGCTGGGGGTAGCCATAACTCCACCAGTAGCAGCTGAAAAACCTCAGAAAGTTGTTAAGCAAAAAGAAAAAGAACCTCAACACAGAGAGGTTCAAATTCCGAAGCAGTCTCGTTTTAGTCGACCGATTGGACGAGACAAACCGGAAAGCTCGAACGCACCATATCGTTTCGACGTTATGGCTCAGCTGGCTAATATCCCAGCAAGAATCACATTGTACGAGTTGCTGCGCCTCTCAAAAGAAACCAGAGAAGCTTTACAAGAAGCTTTGGCTGATTCTGAAGTATTCTTAACTCAGGTCAAGCCAGCTCCTGAAGAGCCAGAATCGTCAGTGCAGCATTGCAATCTGGCAGCCACCAAATTTCCTTGCATTGCTTTCACAAAAGAAGACATGCAAGTCAGGAATTCAAAGCATGATAGACCGTTATATTTTACTGGATATATCGGTTCGAGCATGGTTAACCGGATCCAAGTCGATCCGGGTTCCGCTGTTAGTATCATGCCACTTCGTTTGATGTACCACCTCGGAATTCCCGCCAGCAAGTTAGCCTCCACTGGAACGGTTATCTATGGTTTCAACACAAGCGGGTCACGACCGTTGGGAAAAATCCGGGTGAAGTGTCAACTCGGAGATCTGAAGTCTGAAGTCACCTGCTATGTGATCGATGCGGAGACTTCCTATAACTTACTGTTGGGTCGTCCATGGATCCACGGTAATCTTATAGTTCCCTCCACCCTCCATCAGTGTTTGAAGTATGTCGACACTAATGAGGAGGTCAAGACGGTGGTCGCGGATAAGCAACCATTCAAGGGGTTAGAAAATTACTTTACTGACTCCCTTCTTTATGGTGCTGAGTCCGATACTGAACCATCGGCCCATGGCACGGACAGCGGAGAAGAAGCTGATACCGAAGCCGGGCTCGATTATAGTGAAGGTCTTGTACTAAATGACATTGAACCTCTTGTAATCGATCTTGACGGTGATGAATCGTCGGATGAAAGTTGTAACTGGCAGCTTGCCGATGAAATAATAAATCATGATTTAGAGTACTCGCATTGTCTTGATGATGTAATACAGAAATTGTATGACGACCCAAGTCTACATATGCCACTCCGTTCGTCCTATACGACGATGAAACGTCTCCAAGATTCAGACGGAACAACTGTGATCTTACCTGCAAAGACAGGGGGTGAAAAAGAGATAGTCTTTGGAAAAGGGGAGTCATCCCCTACTCCAGATCATTTCTTGGACAGTAATTCGGACGAAGAAAAACCCGGGCGACATTTCTCTCGGTATAGTTCGCAAGCGAATGATTATATGACGAACCGGGGTTATGACCTCTCACTCGGTGAAGGTCTTTATTTTGGTCAAGGTATTAGGGTTCCACCCCGTCCTGCCTATGTACCAAAAGGAAAACCAGATAATTATTACAGTCGTAATAGGGGTCTGGGTTATGCTTCATCATCCGATGACGATTATGGCCAACAGATCATTAACCAATTAATAGATAAGAGCGGACATTCATCCGACACCTCGAATTGGGATTCTGATGTGAGCATTGGAGAAAAATTCAAAAGTCTTATGTCAAATATGGCAACAGTCGATCCTTCTACAACAGAAGAAGACGATCAGTTGCTCACTTGGGAAGATCCTTGGACACATTACATGAATATCCAATACGGTGATCGATTTGAGCAAAGAGAACCTCCTACTGAGGACAAAGTAGATCAGGTTAATATGGGTGACGAAAGTAATCCGAAACCTATATTTATTAGTGGTGATCTTCCACCAGACGAGAAAGAGGAATTAATCGCCCTCGTTCGAGAGTATATCGACGTTTTCGCTTGGAATTACGAAGATATGCCGGGACTCGACCCAGATGTAGCAATGCATAGCCTTAACATTAAACCGGATGCCAAACCTGTCAAACAACAACAAAGACGGTTTCGTCCGCAGATTATGGAAGCGATAGAAGCTGAAGTCAAAAAGCTAATTGATTCAGGATTTGTCAGAGAAGAACAACATCCTGAATGGTTAGCCAATATTGTTCCAGTCCTCAAAAAGAACGGAAAAATCAGAATATGCATTGACTTCAGAGATCTGAATACTGCCTATCCCAAAGATGACTTTCCTCTACCGATTACGGACGTCATCATTGACAACACATGCGGGTTCGAGAGAATGTCGTTCATGGATGGATTTTCTGGGTATAATCAAATCAAGATGCACCCGGATGATGAAAAGCATACAGCATTCAAAACACCCCTAGGTGTCTTCTGTTATACTATTATGCCATTTGGTTTGAAGAATGCCGGTGCTACCTACCAACGAGCAATGACGAAGATCTTTCAAGAGCACCTCCGGAAGACTGTCGAATGCTACATTGATGACCTGGTCGTTAAGAGCCGCGATAAAAACGACCACATCAATGATTTGAAGACGATGTTCGAGCTTATGAGAACTCATCAACTGAAAATGAACCCGACTAAATCCTTCCTTGGAATGTCCAGCGGTAAATTCCTCGGGTTCGTCGTCACCACAAAAGGTATTCATATTGATCCTGATAAGGTGAAGGCAATACACGAGCTACAACCCCCGAGAAATCTTAAAGAACTCAGAGGGTTGCAAGGTCGATTGGCATACATCCGTCGGTTTATATCAAATCTGTCGGGAAAATGTCAACCGTTCTCTAAACTCGCGAATGGTAGGAGCTGAGTCTCGTTATCCGATGATTGAGAAGGAATGCCTCGCTTTGGTATTCGCGATTCAGAAAATGCGACATTATTTAGTCGGACAGACGATTTATGTCATTTCCAACATAAATCCCGTCCGAGTGTTCATGACCCAACCGGCGTCCATGAATTGGCGGTTGGCCAGATGGGCTTTACTCCTATCGCAATATGACTTGTACTTCAAACAACAGAAATCTATTAAAGGACGAGCTATTTGTGATCTTCTGGCGGAAAACCCTACGAAGGATGTAGTCGAATTATACGACGATCTGCCAGATGAAACTCACGAAGTTAATACCACCTCACATCAACAAGTGTGGCAATTGTACTTCGATGGGGCTTCCCGATCAACCAACGTGGCAAGTGCACCTGGATGTTCTAAAATCTCCTCAGGAGTGGGGGTTGTTTTAGTTTCCCCGGAAAAGCACGTCTTGCCTAGGGCATATTCACTGACTGAACCATGCTCTAATAACGTGGCCGAATATAATGCATTAATAATCGGACTTAATTTTGCCAAAGAGCTGGAGGTCGAATACCTTGAGGCTTTTGGAGATTCTCAACTGGTGGTTAATCAAATACGAGGAGAGTATGAAGTCAGAAATCGAGACCTGATTCCATACCACCAGGTGGCCATTGAGATAGCAAGCTCGTTCGAAGAATTTTTTATCGAGTACGTTCCGCGTCTCCAAAACACATACGCAGACGCATTGGCAGCATTGTCAGTATCCTTGGCTCAACCTCCCGAAACAGAGCAATTGATTATAGTGAGGACTCACCAGCTTATTGTTCCAATCTACGATTCGAACGCTAAAGAAGTATACTCAACTGGAGTTGAACCCGAAGTTCGAGATTGGCGCTTTCCCATTATCGACTACGTCTTACATGGTATATTACCTGAAGATGTAAGAGAAAGGGAATCGATTCGGCGAAGAGCGCCGAGATTTTACTACAATGCCACAGCGCAAATGTTGTATCGACGATCGTATGATGGTCCTATCCAGCAAAGAAGCGGAACAAGCACTCAAAGAGGCACATAATGGGATATGCGGTGCACATCAGCCCGGTCCTAAACTCTGTGATCGACTTAGAAGAATCGGGTATTATTGGACAACTATGGTAAAAGACGCAGTCGACTACGCACGACAATGTAAAGCGTGTCAATTGCATGCAAATTATATGCACATACCCCCTGAGTATCTGCATCCTTCAGCGACATCGTGGCTGTTCGAGACTTGGGGAATGGACATTGTAGGTCCTATTTTTCCGCCTTCGGTTAAAGGGGACCGTTTCATTTTGGCAATCACCGATTATTTCTCGAAATAGGCAGAAGCAGTTCCACTTAGAGAAGTAAAGACAGCTGATGTTATCAAATTTATTAAACACCACATCATATATCGGTATGGTGTGCCAAGACAAATAGTGCACGACAACGGTCCTCAATTCGTGAGCAATGCATTTATCAAATTTTGTGGTAAATTCGGGATTAAGGACGTTTCGTCGACTGCTTATAATCCTACAGCTAACGGATTGGCCGAAGCTTTTAACAAGACTATCACCAAAATTCTGGCAAAATTGGTGAAAACCAATAAACGAGATTGGGACAACAAACTCGGCGAAGCTCTCTGGGCTTATCGTACGACCGTCCGCACGCCTACCGGAGCTACCCCATATGCTTTAACGTATGGGTGTGAAGTCGTCCTTCCGTTGGAAATACAGATTTCTTCTCTCCGTATCGCTCTCGTAACGGGAATGACAACGGAAGAACATCATCAGAAATGTCTCGAAGAACTAGAGAAGTTGGATGAGAAACGCTTGGAAGCCCAACAACAAATCGAGTTCTATCAAGCTAGAATTTCTCGGGCTTTCGATAAAAAGGTCCGACGACGAAGCTTTAAAGAAGGAGATCTAGTGCTTGCTGTTCGAAGGCCTATGATTCTCACTTCTAAGAAGAAAGGCAAATTCGAACCTAAATGGGAAGGACCGTTCGTGATAGAGACAGTCTATTCAAACGGTGCTTATCGCCTGATTACTCAGGATGGCAACAAATTGATGATGCTAATAAATGGGAAGTTCCTGAAAAAGTATTATCCGTAATACATTCAGGATAACCTATGTAAAACGGAAAGTTCCCAGAGAATCTTGTATAGGATGTTTCAGGATAACCCGATATCAGTTGATTGTTTTGAATGAAGACTGATCATGTGAATAATTTATTCTTAGTTGTTATAAAAATAATTAAGATCCTCATATTACTTTTGTTGAGATGAGATTTAATCACAATTAATCTTTCCTCACAAAACTCCTCACCGATCAAATCGATCGACGAAGAGTACACCAAAATCCGTCATGGATTAGAGTTATTTAAATTCACATATTTTATTTGGTCAAACCTTAAATAGTCAAGACCACAACCAAAATCCCCTCTCGATTCCTTCAATGAACGAGAGGCCCACAAATTAAGCGATCAAACCTTCAATGAACGAGAGGCCCACAAATTAAGCGATCAAACCTTCCTACAGTTAGGATCGTCTCAAAACCCCCACTTGGTCAAACCTTACTACAGTTAGGACCACAGCCAAAATCTCCTTTCGATTCATTTCTTTTGCAAACGAAAGGTCTACTTTTGAGTTAAGTAATCAAACCAATCCAGATTCTCTAAGTGGAGATTCCACTTTGAGTTTCCTTTTCACCAGGAGATAGAATATAAAATTCTTCCTCTCCGATTCTGGGTTTATCTCTACCAACAAACAAGAGATCAGGAGATAGAATATAAAATTCTTCCTCTCTGATTTTTGGGTTTATCTCTACCAACAAACAAGAGACCAGGAGATAGGATATAAAATTCTTCTTCTCCGATTCCGGGTTTATCTCTACCAACAAACAAGAGATTGAGAAATGGAACATATAATTCTTTTTCTCTCCAATTCTGGGTTCATTTTCCTGTATAGGAAATATAACCTATTCTCATTCCAAAATCCATGTTGTTCACACATGGGGGAAATTATCTCTATCCCTTATTAGAGATAAGCCTACATCTAACACATGTAGCCTACATATTCAATATGATAGTTCAAAGTCTAAAAGAGTTTAATTCTTTTAGCGCAACGTTATATGTGAAACGGACTTAGATAATTCACATACTAGCCCGATTCAAACGGTAATCGGTAAAGGCATATCAAATCCGTTGATGGCTGAGGATTTGCCAAAAATCCTATAAGTATTATGATTATTTACTCTAAACAAGAATGAGTAATCATAATAAAATCTCAATAAACAAGAAAGTTCACTGTATTAACCAAAAGAGTTCAAATAAAACAGCATAAAAAATAAATGTATGTTCTCAAAATTACAGTAATTTGTAATGGCGGAGTTCATCTTCTAATTGGGGAAGTCTTGTCGCAAAAGCCAGCTCGAGCTCAGGTATTAGATTTGCTTTAAATTTCCTTTCATCGATGCTTCGGATTTTGGCGGCTTCTTGCTCTTTGTCAGCAAAAATCTTGTCCTGGAGATTCAGTTGCCAGAGTGTAATCACCTCAGCTTGAGTTAACTCCGCTAGATCAGATTCCAAAAATTCACAAGCATCCTTATCTTCGGCAAGTTGCTTTTCTAAATGAGCTATCTCTGCCCAACGCGACTCCAAGTCACGATACATGTCTACCTTTATTTGTGCCTTCTTGGCAGCGCTCACCTGGAGTTGATTGATGCGAGTTTTTAGTACTTGAAGTTCAATTTCAACGGATTTCTGAGAATCACGCCATGCCTGTAGCCTTAAGTCCATTTGAGAAGCGATGTAAGAAGGTGCGCCATTAGCTCGAAAGTTCTGCAACTGTTCAATATGATGTTTCAGATCGACCAAATAGGCTTCAATGGAGTTAGACAATTCAGCGCACCCCTGTTCTTTAATTCCTGATACATGGCGATCGAGAGACTTCCTGAAAAGTTCAAAGGGTGAACCTTTAAGAAGAATCCGATCAATCATGGCGTTTAAGAAAAGAACGAAGCTTTGGACGTCAACGCAGAGAGCAACTTGGTCTGGATCTTCATCTGCCAATAAAGTCTGAATACGCTCGGACAATGATGAGGAAAGAGCTGCAAGGAGAATAAATGGAGTAAGCACAAAAATATATACGCTCGCTGGAAGGCTTCACAACCGGGTTACCTTTGCTTGTTGAGGTCATAGCAGATTCTATAACAACCGGGATTTGTTCAGGAATAACGCTCATTGGTTGAGTCACTACACCAGACGATTGTTCACCCGAAACCCCCGATGGCTTCGGATCCAGAGCGACAAGATCTTGAGGAACAAGTTCTGTCAATGAGAAAAGGATGAATAAACACTTCGCAAGTATTAATCTAACTTCGAAGCACAACTAGATGAGACATACCAAGTTGAGCCGAAGTAACAGGAGGTTGCTCTTCCACTGTAGCCTTCGTCCCTCCTACTTCATGATCCATTGGAGTCGGAACAGAAGACACAACAGGTTCAGCTTTGACAATAGCGGAAGTCGAAGGAGCAGTGGCTGGTGGTTCAACTTCAGCTGGGGGACTTGTCAAAAGTAAGAAACCCAAACCTTCAGGTTGATCACATTCACCGATGACGGTAGACGCATCAACTTCGTTAGTTGGTCCTACGTCTAAAATTCTTATTTCAGTCCTTCAAGAACAATAAAAGATGAAAGTACAGTTGAAAATTGGAGTCTAAAAGGGTATACCTTTTGATGCATCTACTTCAGCTGAATCAACTCGAGTAGTTGGTCCTGCAGTAGCGGACGGAACCGGAGTTGATAGCATATCGGAGATCTCATGGTGTACATCTTCAGAAATGTCAAGATCGAAGTCTCGCTCATCGAAATCTCCGATACCCATGTCATGGGTAAGTTCTATGTCTTTCGGTTCGTTGACAGGAAGGTCTATTAAGCAGAAGAATCCGTCAACATGTATGCAAGAAATATGAAAGAATTAAAGCAAACAAAATAAGGTTACCTTCAATAACAATTGCGGGGTCAGCAGCGCTATTATCCGCACTCACCTCCTTTAGTTTAACTAAAAGAAGATAAAGCGCACAAGTTAGTAGGAGAGGAACACGTTCCGATTCACTTATCTTCCGGAAATGCCCCCCAAATGAGAAAACATCTGTACCTGTGTCGGCAGTTGGTGAGGTCGATGTAGTGGCCGGAGGAGGGGCGGTGTCCATATTGAGGGGTTCTTCACTTATCGCTTTTTGCACCTGTTGAGTGAAGCTGGACTCATCAACATCCATTAAACCTGGGGAAGAAGGCTCGGGCACGATTTCCCCTTCCTCTTCTGGCTCAGCTATAATAGCAAAGAGAGAAATAAAACGCTATATTCAAAGATGAAAAAAAATAAAAATAAGAATGAGATCTTACCCCCTTGATCAATCGGAAGATCCTGAGTAAACTCTTCTTCAGGCAACGAAGAGAGTTGACGTTGTCGATGAGCCATCTTCTTAACTCTTTTCGAAACACGAGAATCTCGAGGAATTTCGGAGTTCTCATGGCGAAACTTGGAACGCAGTTCAGACCCTTGAGCAGGGCTAGGTTGAGCTTCAGAAGAGGCAGAAGATCGGGATCTCTTTCTGCTAACAAGCGTGGTGGCATCTTCTTCTTCTTCTTCTTCTTCCTCTTCAAGTGCAGACCATCTAACTGTCATCTTGTTAGAAGACGATAAGGGAATATTCTTCTCCATCATTCGAATACCCTTAGAAGGAGCACTGGGTGATTTGGGTGAAGAGGCTCGACGAGTCCTGTGAGCCACGGGAGACAGAGGGACATCAGCCTCTGCTTCATCTCTATTCTCATCCTCTTCACTGGATGTTTCAAAGTCGTCACTTTCTTCGGAATCAGCTACCTGTTTTCCTTTGCGGGAAGATGTAGCAGGTTCCTTTTCTTTTTTAGATACAATTCTCCGAACCACGGCCTCGGATTCCAGTTCGGAAAGCTTCTTCTTTGCAAGAGGAGTGTTGGCGGCTAAAATCCACCGGCAATAAACAAAGGTCGTGTGGAGTTCAGGCTCAGCAACGGGCAGACTAAATTGAGCTCCAGTACAGCCGGCAACATTCCAGAACCAGGCTCGTACTCCATCAATGAGGCTCCCGCAGGTTATCAACCATCTGTTGGGGTTCCCGACGTATAGTTGATCGTAACCAAATTGTCGCGCAAAACAGCAAGGAAAATAAGGTTCAATCCTGCAAAGGTTCTTCGACCGAAAAACATTATAGCCCGGGCGAATGTTCATGAGCCAATGAAAGCTACCCACATCGAGAGAAGTCCTGTTAGCTCCAGGCATTTCCTCGTCAACGAGTGTATCATTGTAGGCACCAGAAAACTGAGGGAAACACTTGTAAAATTCCCAGCACTTGGCATTCTTGAATTGCCTCACCCGGTCAATCCACGGTCGGGAAGGATATAACCACTTACATCCTTCTAGGAGCTGCAACAAGGGGATTTCCGGATCAGACGCGTCAGGTGCTGACATCATGTCCGCTCGATGGAGAACTAGGCACGCCATTAAATATGTGTACGGCTGTAGGCAATAAAAATCGCCTTTAAATCCTTATCAGAGAAGTTCAGAACAAAACTGCTAAAACCTCACCCGAAAGATGACTCGGTTCTATAAGATTGGGCATTAATCTTCGTAATCAGCCTGTTAACGTCCGAAGGGGTCAGAATCGGTGATTCGCAGACAGCTTCACCGGTCGGGCTCTCGAGATTCTGAAACAAATAGTCAGCGAACTGTTTTAAACTGACTCGAGCTGCCTTCTTACTCTTTACTTCAATCTTGGCTATCGCTATTTGATAGTGACAAGTTAATTCCCAGAGTATGTCATAAGCAGGAGAGCCAGCCTTCTTCATCTTCATGAGCTGACGATTGTTGGGAAAATATTCTTGATAGGGAGTATTCCCCAATGGCAGTCCAGATACATGCATCATTTCGTGGAGCGGAAGCCCTAACTCCCCATACTTGGTAAGAAATGTATTGGCCTCCGGAATATAAGACTCAAACAAAGCAAGGAAATGATCTATGCTGACTGGAAGACCATGCATGCTGGCTCGGATCGGAACATATAACCCCAAGTTCCTTAACTCTTGATCCCAACGATTGAGTACATACTTGGTCATCCTAGCCCACCATTTGTCGGGAAGAGAATGAACCCATCCATAACATCTAAATTTTGGAATGGGGAGTTCTCGGCCAACTCGAGCGAGCTTATTCTTTACCGTGTTGGCCCTTATCATCAGTTCATTCTGGGGCCCGCCATCTGGTCCAAATAGCCCCGGGTGAAGACCACGAATATTATACCTACCTTTGGAACCAGGAGCGCTAATATCTTTACCAATGTATCCGCAATGAACGCGCTCGTGGTCTTCTGTCAAGTGCCACGTCATTTCTCTCGAAACAGCCAAATTCCTCAATTGTAGAAGGGAGTAATGTCGAGGGAATGGAGGAAGGAATAGAAAAGAACCTTCATGTTCATTCAACCAAATTTCAGGGCCACGGCAAAGATTGTCTGGATCTTCTATCGAATCTCCGAACAGATAATCAGTCTTCTTCAACGGTTCAGTAGAATCTCGAGTTGGAGTTAAGGGTGAATCAGTCAGCAGAGCGCGTAGGGTACGACGACCTCCCTCACGAACCAACTCTGGAACACTATTATCACGATCTTCACTAAATTGGCGAGCCTCTCTAACCAGAAAGTCGCCGTTGAAAGAAGCGTGAAGAGTACCACTCTGACCCGGGTCTTCTCTCTCAGAGAAGGCCACAGAGGGAAAGGGGACTACAAAGAAAAGTTGGAAAACAGTTGAACAAAAAGGCTAACAGATAAGAAAACCCGCACTAAGTAGCCGCAGCGATTATTGTTGTCGCGCATTGGCGAGCCTCTCTAACCAGAAAGTCGTCGTTGAAAGAAGCGTGAAGAGTACCACTCTGACCCGGGTCTTCTCTCTCAGAGAAGGCCACAGAGGGAAAGGGGACTACAAAGAAAAGTTGGAAAACAGTTGTGTAAAAGAGGCTAAACAGAACAAAACCTCGCTCTAAGTGACCGCGGCACCATTTACTGTCGTTAGTGAAGAGTACCAATCAAGGGGTATGTTGCCAGGTTCAGCCGCGGCAGCACGTACTGCCGCGGTAACTAAACAGCGGCCCCTTGATTTCGACAAGACACGAGTTCGACAAAAACTCGCATCTTGACTGTGGTATATGTCTTGATTGAACAAGATATATGTTTTTAAAGCGTCAATCCTCTCGATGGAGGATGTCAACTCTTCCCGAATGCCTCTCAAAGGAGGCAAATGAGGTTATATATGCAAAAACAGCAGTTTTGAAGGGGGGGAAGTGTTAAAAACTCACCTCCAAATGAAGCGGCAGCGGCCTCCGTCTCTTCAGATGCTTCGAAGCACGGGTTTTCTTTGGCGACATGGTGAAATCAACCTAGGATCAAAGAAAATTAGGGTTTAGAGACGAGATCTCGAATTAAATAGCAAAACAACCATGAAATATAAGGGATAGGCTTGGTTTTACCAGGGGATAGAAAGGATCGAACTTGAAAGACGAGAAAACTGAAGAAGAAGCTCGAAATCAAAGAAATCACCCGAAACCCTAGATTTGGTTCGAAGAAGAAATCGCCCAAATATGAAAAGGTGGAGAGGGGAAAAGCCAAAGGACCCTTTTATAGGGTATTTGAGAAGGTTTCGAACTCAAAGAGGCGGGGAAGAATGACCCGAAACAGCCCAAACCAGTCTTATAAACCCGACTGGCTGAAGCGCTGCGCGGCACTCGATACTGTCGCGCTCGAGCGCGGCAGTCTATGCTGTCGCGCTTAAGCGCGACAGTATAAGCTGTCGCGGCATGTTCGCGGGGAAATCCGTTGCTTTCTTTGTTATTGATTCCATTGTCATCTTGAATTACAACTTTTTGAGTTACAAAAGATCCGGTCTTTTTATAAGATCCGGTTACAACGAATATCAAATAAAAATAAACAAAGATTACAACTTTTCTCCTTTTGTGTCGAACGAATCGCGAGTCCTGTTTTGCGGTCGCTCGCTTGGTGGGTTCTTTGCCTGCGCCGGGGTTATTTGCCGTGGACCACCGCGAGATCTAGATCCGGTCGGATCTACGCAGTACGACGGGTATTATTTCACCAAGGAAATAATAGCCGGGGAGGATTGTTTCACCAAGGAAACAATCGTCCAAGTCTCGGGATCTAAGACCAAGCTTAGATCCGGAGTATGCCTGCGTAGATCTGAGATCTGATCCTCTCGAACACCTGCCTTATTTGACGTTGATGATCGCCGAGCACCAGATCTGAAGGAGTGAGTCCCCGAAGTCCCAAAGTTTCAATCTTTTTTAAGTTCCGAGTCTCCAATCCAGCAGGGCTTCGCCTCTCTCCAAAATTTCCAACCTTCTCAAATGAACAAGGGGGTGGCCTATTTATAGGCTACCCTCACTGTGCCTTGGGCACAGTGTGGCCGGCCACAGGTGGCTCGGCGGCCACCGAGCCACCTATTGGTGGATCTGATTCCTGATTTGGCAGTAAATCTGGATCCTGATTAGGCAGTAAATCCGATTCCTGATTTGGCAGTAAATCTGGATCCTGATTAGGCAGTAAATCCGCTTCTGAATCTGAGTCCGAAACCGATCTTGATTCGATCGTGATTCGTCCGAGTATGCCCTTGGTTGGATGACTCGTTGACTCTTCGAACACTTGGCTTGATCCCGCACGCGAATGGACGTATTCTGTTGCTTGCGTGCGATTAGTCAATCTCGTTGCCTCGTTGGTTTGTCGGTTTGTGCCGAGCTGAGCTAAGGGACCTATAAGCAATTTTATATGCCTACACGGCAGTTAACACACTGTGGTCCACTCTGACATGCAGAAGCACTGTGCATACATGATAATTCTTTGGCGTTTGAACAGATACATCTCCTGCTGTATTTGGAATACACTCCGATGAGTATATGAGTATAAACTGCATCTCCTTGAACCTCCCAACGGGTATATGAGGTTAAACTGTTTCCCGAACACTCCAATAGAGCATATGAGTATAAACTATTTCTCCATT
>NC_033802.1:36380807-36390112 GCF_001876935.1 Asparagus officinalis | reverse complement strand
ACACGAAATAAAGAGGGGAGAGCATTTTGGAGCAGAAGAAGCTTGAACTTTCAGTGATTTTGAAGAAGAGAGAGAACTTTCACCCTTTGACAAGCATCATTCGGTGATTCCTAGAGATCTAAGCTCAGACTTGATCTTTGGAAGAACGGACATCTTACATCGATAAGATATTCGTTTTCAAATCTTTACTTCGATAAACGAAGGAGAGATCCCTAAGCACCTTCACGATCTTTGAATCAGTGGTCAACGAGCCAAAGCACTCACGGCACAGGCAAAGTCCCACAAAAAACAGTAGTTGATAAACGACTTCTGTGTTATTTTCTCGAAAGTTGTAATTTTATTTATTTTTCATTGTAATATTCTGTAAGCAATCGAAGTTTAATGGAATCTGCAATGGAAACGACTTTCGCTGAAAACAGTGTGATTTTAACATGACGAGAGAGATATTGCGATCAGGGCAATTTTGAGGACTTATCGCTCTATTGAAGAGAATCGATAAGTTAATTTTGTCAGAGGTGTGATTTTAACGTGACAAGAGAGATATGGCGATCGGAACAATTTTGAGGACTTATCGCTCTATTGAGGAGAGTCGATAAGTTAATTTTGTCAGAGGTGTGATTTTAACGTGACAGGAGAGATATTTTAGCGTCTCGCTAGGGAGGAATGCTAAATATTTTATCATCGGAGCGATGAATTGTACTACTTGTGATTTGAACAAGATTTGGGGAATTTTATCACCCCACTGAAAGGAAGTTGATTAATTGGTTATTTGATACTCTGCTGAGGAGAGTTGGTAAATTGACGAGGATTTGAATGATTTTGGAGATTTATCGTTCTATTGACGAGAATCGATAAGTGGATCTTGACAGAGAAATTATGGTCATATTAGTAGTGATGTGATAATCATATTTTATTACAATTTTATACCCTCATTATCTATTTTATATGAATAAATATACAACTAATAAATTGTTTTTATCTTTAATTATAGGTTAATGAAGAATAAAAGCCCAAGATTACTTCTCTCAACAAAAACCCTAAAGAATTAATGAAGATTACAAGCAACAAGCTCATGAAGACCAACCCAAAGATCCAAGTCCAAAAGTCCCCAAAGATCCATGTCCAAAAATCAAAATATCATATTTCACCCTTGTGACTTACTTGCACGTGAATGAAAGCTTCATGCATGCTTGCACCCGTAACCACATGCATGCTTGGCAAGTGTGGATTTTTGTTTTTTTTTAAATCATGAAGAAGCCCATGAAGTCAAGCCCAATATCACTTCAACAAAAAAAATTGGAGCTCATGAATTGCTATGGACCGGGTTGCTTCTGAGAACACATGATGGACCAGACTTTGGACTGCTATAGAGTTGGTTTTTAACATGAATTGGGCCCGGACTGCTGCTACAACTCAACTCCTCATTTTCTCTTTAAAAAAAATCAATTGAACTTTCACCAAGTGGACCGGATTTTCCTGTACCTCTTAGCTTTTAATTTTCAAAATCAAATTGGAAACCGGACGTGATTGCTTCTCCAAGAATGGGCCAGACTTGCTCAAATATGGATGGACCGGTTGCTGCAGAGATAAATTTGGATGGGCCAAAGAATTGCTGCTCAGAGAGAGAATACTTCTAGATTGGCCCAGCTGGTTTTGGGTGATATAGGATGTTGACAAATTTGTTGTGATTTGATATTCCTCATCATAAGCTCGAAGAAGCGGTTGCAGAAATGTGTACCGTTATCACTGATGATCGCTCGAGGTCTCCAAACGATGCAAAAATGTTCTATTTATAAAAACTTGACAACGAGCTTGTTGTCATTTAGTTTTGCAAGCCTAGACCGCCCTCAAACACATTTTGACATGTATTCAACGGCTACTAAATGTAGACATTTCAAAAGAATTTGAAATGGTCGGCCATGAAATCGATAACGCCACAGATGCAAAAAGTTCAAACGGATAAAATGGGTATGTAAAGGCAATGCATATTTCCTCCTAGTGACGGCTTCCCTAAAAGCTGACAGCCGTACAGGTTTTGCTTTAAAAACTGCGAATGGAATCCTTGAAGAGAGTGGCCAATAATACGCCAGACTGGAGAACTTTTTTAGGCTGTTTTTCTCTGGGCCAAAGTGGCCCCACCAGGCTTGGTTATGACAGAAGGATAGAACACTCCTAGTTTCTTTCAGTGGAACACACGCTCCTAAAAGATCTGATCAGGACAGGTATTTGAAGGCAGATATGGATCATCCCATGTAAAAGTATTTTACTTGTGAGAGTAAAACGAGATCTTATCCTGTTTGGACGCAATGAGAAAGGGATCTGGTTCATGAATATGTAGTTCCAATGTCGGCGAACGCAGGGAACAACTTGGATTTCTAGGAGTTGTTCATCTGCAAATGTTTATTGATGGAGACGGTTGATGTTGGTGCATTTGGGAGTCGAGAGAGGTGATCTGCTACGGGTTGCTCTGTTCTGTCTGTCAAGAAATTTGAAATGTCAAACTCTTGAAGAAGGAGAATCCATCTAATGAGCGCGTGCTTTAGCATCGCATTTTTTGTCAAAAGATACTTTAGTGGCCGGCATGAATCTGTGAAAACTTTTGGTTAAGGAACCGATGAGTGTAAGGACCCTGAATTTTTCTAAGGGCAAAGACTAAGCTAAAAACTCTTTCTCTGTGACAGAGTAGTTTGGGCTGGGCATCAATTCAGAGTGCGCTACTGGCGTAGTATATCACACGGTTTTCCCATCAACGCGTTGTCGCTAAAACAACTCCAGATCGCAGAATCAGTGCATCACACATCAGTTCGAATTGGTAAGGTCCAGTCCGGCTGGCATGAATGATAGGAGGCTGTTGGTTACGCTGCATTTTTCAGATATTGGCAAAAGCTTTGAGGACAGTTGGGAGAGAAGAAAATGATGTATCGCCTTTGACTAGAGATTGGTCAAGGGGTGGCTTAGCATTTTTGGCTGAATCCTTCGGATGAACGTCGGTAAAAACCAGCATGAACGCAAGAAACGATCTGATATCTTTGACTGTTTTGGGAGGAGGGGATTGAAATGAGATGCTACGCTTAGCTTTGTCCCACTTCATTGATTTCGCCTCTATTGGAAAAAACGGTACATGTCCTAAGACAACTGCCTTGTTTGACCATGAAATGACATTTTCTCAGCGCAATTGAGAGTCAGATTTTCTGCCCTACACACATTCTAGGACCAATTTAAGATGATGCAAACATTGGAAAATGTGTCAGCCAAAAATAGAAAAGTCATGCCAGGAAATTTGCAAGAAATCGCTCTACCATGTTGGACAAATATACTGTCATGCAACGTTGGAATGTGGCGGTGGCACTTGCAGCAGGCCAAAAAGGCATGTCGGTATGCGAATGTTCCATAGCGGGCAAGTGAAGGTGGTTTTCGTCATGATCTTCGGGAGGCGATAGGGATTTGGATTGTAACCTGAATATCCATGCCAGGAAACAGTAGAACTCGTGTCCTGCCTAAACCTCTAAACATTTGGTCAATGAAAGGAAGAGGGGAGTGATCCTTTCCTAGTGGCTAAGTCTGAGCTTTCGGGTAGTGCAAATACAGACTCGGCTATCATCAGTTTGATCCGAGTGGGAAATCAGGGGCTCATTAGCGCTTATTTTGGATCACGGTGATCGCCAGATTTCTTTGGAAGCAACCTGGAACCGGGACTCACGCCATGAACTATACAGAAATGGGATAAATGATCCATGCATGCGAGACATTTCAGAATGTCTTTCCTAACGGCTTCTTTTCATGCATGTTCGGGTTTACCTACGTGAGCAATCTCTAGTAGGTTGGCATCATCTATCAAATGGATTTGCGGTGTTGAGCAATGGTTGGACTAATCCTTTGATATGCAGCGCATGGTCGCATCCAATGGCTTCGCCTATTGCCTCTGGTCTTAAAAACAGCTAAGAGAGCTTCCTTTTTGATGCGGTAGTCAACTCAGAAGAATGATAACTGGTAAGACTCATTCTCCCTTAAGTAGGCATACTCTAGATTTTCGGTAGAGGTTTTGAGCTTCTAACTTAGGGGTTCCTGCCACAGATGGGCGGAGCTGACTGCGGGGTTTCTATCTTCTAAGGTTCTCGTGCCAGCCAAGCAAAAACATGATTGACAGCGGTTCTATCTCTAGTTCATCATCAGAAAGCTGCCTCAAATCATAAATCCAGATGCATTTGAATCAGACTCACGCACTCTCCTCTTGTTGTTCAGTTGAATATTCCTTGAATGTAAATCTCACTTCCATGGTCTTCATCAGATGGATCACTAGGTTGTCGTCCTAAATTGAAGATATTGAGGTCAACAGTCATAATTCCCAAAAGATAGTTTCCATTTGACCGGTTCTACCAGTGTTATCAAGCATTTGAGGTGGCTAATGACGGTCTTGCGCATAGAATGACGGGATTTGACTTTTGAGATTGGAAACGGCTGCGTTTCCAAGTACTAATAAAATTCAATATAGGGAAAATGAAGCTCTCCCAACTTTGATCAGAACATCCTCTACTCTGCTCGCTTTGGGATTTTGTACAAGATCTATTGCAGCTAACTGTAGAGTGCATCTTGTTCGTTTAAGTTCTCGCTACACCTAGCTTGTTGATAGACTGAAAAGGAAGAAAGGTTACTGGGCTCCCAAGTCTAGAAGTGCCTTATCAATGTGAGTGTTAACCATATGACGGATAGGAATTGTGGACAAGCAGGGTCCTTATATTTTCAACCGGCATGGGTTTTTTGAAAAACTTTCAGCTGAGGCTTGGCAGCTAAGAAACTTTCTTGGGAACGTTGCTTGTTCTTTTCTAGTCATAAGTCCTTCAAGGACTTTGGCATAAGAAGGGATTTGCTTCGATGCATCTAGGCAGAGGGATGTTGATCCTTGACCTGTTTGAAATGTTTCTAGGATTTTCTCAACGCTGCGGTTTTGAGTTTTCCTAGGTTTGAGTCGTATGCTGGAAAGGGGGCAACGGGCCTATACCTATGCTAGACGAGGGCTCAATCTCAAGTTCAGCATTTTGGTCATCAGGAAGGAATTGTTCATCGGAAGGAGTGTTTTGAATAGGGAGAAGGGTTTGATCCGGTGGCATTCTAACCTGATTGTCATATTGTTTTCCTGATCTCGAGTGTGAATTGCATTCAACTGAGCTGGGTTGTTGGTAACTGGATCCAGGTCTTTAGCGGTTTGCAACAGGTTGATTGGAAATTTTCATTTTTCTCTCTCACATCACGGCAGTGGCTAGTCGCCCAAGTTGGGTTTCTAACCGGGCTATGCCTTTGAGTGTTCAGTTGAGCACTATGGCCAGTAGTTTTGCATAAGGAATCTTAGAGTGGTGGGATGATTGAGTCAACAATGTTTTGGTTGGGGTGTTGTGATAGAAAGCTTTGATCAATAGCTTCTAAAGCCGGCTTTCTAAGACACTCACACGTTATGTCATGATCCGGAATTTGATTGAATTATTGTAGGCTGGTGAGGATGAGGATGTTGTTTGGAAAAGGTGCGGTTAGAAAAATTGTTTCGTGAGTTGAATGGGACAGTGTTTCCCCTAGGGAAATTGCTTGGTTTGACGGACGGGATAAAGTTTTTGGTTTCCAATGAGAATTCCCTTGTTCAAGCAAAATTGGGATGATTTCTCCAAAGCCTGATTATAGGGTTGGAGCGAAAATGGATCATTTCTAGGGCGGCTGGAAATGCAGCGTTTCATTGTTCTAAAAAAGCATGGTTGTTTTCGCTAGAAGAGGAGCATTGCGCTGTGAAACGTCGGGTAGGAAGCTGACAGTTATGACATGCCCGGGGCAGAAATAATGATTGATTTGAGCCGTAGCTCGTTACTTTAACTTCTAAGGCTTCTAAAGCCTCCGAGAATCGTCGGCCATCTCGCCTTCAGATACAATGTTTGACTTCCAGGGAAAGACCACTAGACTTAGATTAAGGAACAGATGAAAACCCTGTCATCAAATTTTCCACTGGCATTGTTTTCTGCAGATAGACTCTCTAGAATTCCAAGCTCATCGGCGTTTTTCTGCATAAATCTTCCCTGAACATTGATTTCTAAAGATGTTTTTGAAGAATAGTCCAAATCCTTCATAATAATGACTTGGCACAGTCGCCATTTTTCTAGACCGTGATGAGATTGGAATTAAAAAGATCTTTAAATCGGTCAAGTATTTCCAGAATGGCTCTGCTCGGATAATTTTGAATATTCTGAATGTTGTTCCTAAAGCTTTACCGTTTTGTGAATAGGGAAAAATTTCTTGAGAAAAACGGTGACAAATTCCTCCAAGTTTGAGATGGAATTTATACGTAAGTTGTAAGCCCCCATTTTTTAGCTTTGTTCCTTTAAGGCAAAAGGAATAAATCTAAGCTTAATCGCATCCAGTTAATTCTCATCATTTTAATCATAATACATACTTCCTCAACTTTTTTTTATTCCGAGAATTAAATATATATGCATGCTTCTGTTCATTAGCTAGGAATTTGGGAAGCCATGTTAATGAAATGCGGTCTAAAGCTTGAAAAATTTGGCATCCATTTACTCGGGGAGTCTTATGGCAAGATGGAATTGGCATTTCTGGTGGGGTAACACATATCCTAAAGAACGGGTTGATTTGCGCATCTTCTTGATTGTCAACACGGATTAAGCGATGAAAATTAATCCCCGAACCCACAAATTTGCAATACACCAAATTTTTTTTTTAAGAAAGAAAGAAGAAAAATTAGTTTTTTTAAGGCGAAAGAAAGAAAGAAATTTAGTTTTTTTTTAAATAGAGGAAGATAAAGAAAAAAGAAAATCCTAACTAAAACAAATCAACGGCAATCATTTTTCAATAAACGTCTAACTCTAGGGTTTAGGCCTAACTCCTAGACCAGCTCCTAAACCAAAAAATTCCTACAGTGAAAAGATCACAAAAGATTTTTACCCAGGTAGTTAGCCCAGGTAAGAGATACGTACAAGGGTGATCAATAGATCAATTAAGTATCACGCTCTTTCCTTGGCGGAGCGCTAAGGCAACCTAAACCTTTCTTAGACACGCCAACTATTCTGAAGAAAAACTTAAAAACCGTTCACTTAAGGATTTCTTGTTCGTTATTGAGCTTCAGATCCATTAGGGGCCCAACGTCTAATGAAGTTTTAGAAGGCTTGGATTTGTGACAGTGAGGAATTAGTGATTAGTGGGGCTAAAGGAAAGGGTGATGAAAATCCTTACCGTATCTTGATTGGATTTTGTCATTAGAATGATTTAAAGTGTGTGCCAAATCAAGTGCTAACAATCCTTTGATGAATTCCTACACTATATGAAAGCAAACCCTAGAAATTAAAAGCGACTAAAAATGATGGTAAAAAGAAAATCTTTATATTTTTTAAATTATGGTCAAACAATAATCAAAAGTGAGAAGGGGAAAATTGTTTGAGTTTATTAATCTTTGTTAGTTTAATATCTAAATGAAAGATGGATTTTATTAATGGTCAAAAAAATGAAATCTTTTTTTTAAATCCTAATTATCTCTAATTGTGAAGCTAGCTAAAGAGGGTGAATTGAAAACTAGAAAGAAGACTTACCGGAAAGCAATGCTCAAATTCTTGAATCTTCAATCCAAGATTTTCAGCTCCAAGCGGTTCCTTCCACAAGAAAAAATACACAAGTTAAAGAATCAAGTTAATAAAATCCTATTTTAGCACCTTGCCCGGCAAGCGCGCCAAAAACTTGAATGGCGGATAATATGTACCAAAATTGGGGCAAGTGCATAATTTATCAAGTGTATAGTATAAAAAGATATTGATCCCACGAAGAAGGTGATTTTTAAGAGTATTATTAAAACTTGGTTCGTTTATATTTTTGTGGCGTGACGTAAATTAGTAATAAAGTAATAAGTGTGATTGTATGAGTGGTTGTTTTGATTTATATGCAAGAGGTAATAAATTGATTTTACGAGGGAGAGAAGGAAGAATATAAGAATAAATGATACTCATAAGGCAAGAAATGATGAATTAATAAATCAGAATAAAACCAAAAATAAAAGAAAATTTAAGAAAGTTAAATGAAGGATTCAAAAAAAGGAAGGTAAAGAAATATAGGAATATAATCCACTAACCAATGTTCAAATTAGCAAAATATAAACTATTATCTTTTTACTCATATTCAACTTAGATTTATTAAGCGGCATAGATTATCAACCATTCTAAGAAAGTTGTAACCTATCAAATTATCATCTAAGTTAAAAATCAGCTATTCATGATAAGTAACAAACAACATGATAATAATCCTAAGAATTCATAAGCATAACCTATGCAAACCATTTAAGGAAAGCATAGATTATCAAATTCTTCTTCTACGCGATTAGTTCTCTAGTTGATTATCTAAACATGAAGTCATTTTAAGTAGAAGAGAATAATCATAACAATATAAAAAGAAATTGGGGGGGGGGTGAAGGAGGGGGGGGGGACTGGAGGAGGGGACTAGTTTCATACATTCTAAAGATTCGTACAAGAATTAAATTCACAATCTAAGAAATAAAAAAAGAAAAAAGAGGAAGAACTAATTACAAAATTAAAAAAGAAAAGAAAAATCTAAACTATGAGCAAGAAATAAATTAATTACAAAAGAAATAAAAATCTAAACTAACAAAATAAATTGCAGAAATTAAATGCAGAGAAAAATAATCTACATCTACAAAATTAAGTACATAAAAGAAATAAAAAAGACAAGAAAGTAAATCTACACGCTACAACATGAATTAAATCTACGTAATAAGCAAATAATAAAGAAATTACTAAAAAGAAATAAAAGAGAAAGAAATGCAAACCTTCAATTGCTCTTCATCTCCATCCTACATTCAACAAGAGGAGAAAGAACAAATTTAAAGAGGAAAAAATTATTTTATTAATTGCAACTAAAGTTACAATTTTTGGAAGGTGTTTCTCAATTAAGAGTAGCCCTCCTCCCAAAATGAGTTTAAGCAAAATTTTTCAGCACCCTTAACGCCGCTCACGTCTCTACCGCCTATTTATAGTATCTTCATGAATATGAGCGGGCATTGGATTTGTCCTTGAGCCCGCAAGCAACATGCTCCACCTTTGAATTTGCTTTTTGTTCGTTATCTAGCATAACATAAGAGGCCCAATTGACTTTTCAAAAATAAATGAAAATCAGTTAGGCATTATGGATCATCAAGATCCGGGCCCATCTTTTTCAATCGCAAACAAATCTGGACACACAATTATTAGTTGCAACAATTCCGAGTTTGGCCGCAATTGATGGAAATCCATTTGATTTTTTATCGAAAA
>NC_033802.1:36368379-36379807 GCF_001876935.1 Asparagus officinalis | reverse complement strand
TTCCTAGAGAGTCTATCCGAGAAAACAATGCAGTGGGAAAATTGTGATGACAGGGTTTCATCTGTTTCCTAATCTAAGTCTAGTGGTCTTTCCCTGGAGTCAAACATTGTATCTGAAGCGAAGATGGCGACGATTCTGCGGAGGTTAGAAGCCTTAGAAGTTAAGGAACGAGCTACGGCTCAAATCAATCATATTTCTGCCCCGGGATGTCATAACTGTCAGTCTCCTACCCACGTTTCACAGGAATGTCCTCTTCTAGGAAACAACCATGCTTTAGAACAGATGAACGCTGCATTCCAGCGCCCTAGAAATGATCCATTTTCTCCAACCTACAATCCAGGTTGGAGAAATCATCCCAATTTTGCTTGGAACCAAGGAAATTCTCATGGAAACCAAAACTTTATTCCCGCGTCAAACCAACAATTCCCTAGGGGAAACACTGTCCCATTCAACGCACCGAACAATTTTTCTAACCCACCTTTTCCAAACCAACATCCTCATCCTCACCAGCCTACAAATCTATCAAATTCGGATCATGACAAACGTTATGCATACATAGATCATGACAAACGTTTGAGTGTCTTAGAAAAGGGTTTAGAAGCTATGATCAAAGCTTCTACACAAACCACCAACATGTTGACTCAATCATCCACCACTCTAAATTCCTTCATGCAAACTACCGGCCAAGTGCAACATCCTCATCCTCACCAGCCTACAAATCCTTCAAATTCTGATCATGACAAACGTTTGAGTGTCTTAGAAAAGGGTTTAGAAGCTATGATCAAAGCTTCTACACAAACTACCAACATGTTGACCCAATCATCCACCACTCTAAATTCATTCATGCAAACCACCGGCCAAGTGCTCAACTCGAACACACAAGCCATAGCCCGGTTAGAAACCCAACTTGGGCAACTAGCCGCTGCCGTGAGTGAGAGAGAAAAAGGAAAATTTCCAAGTCAACCTGTTGCAAACCCTAAAGACACTGGATCCAGTTCCAACAACCCAGCTCAACTGAATGCAATTCACACTCTGAGATCAGGAAAACAAATAGACAATCAGGTTAGAATGCCACCGGATCAAACCCCTTCTCCCATTCAAAACACTCCTTCCGATGACCAAAATGCTGAACTTGAGATTGAGCCTGATCTAGATAGGTATAGGCCCGTTGCCCCCTTTCCAGATAGACTCAAACCTAGGAAAAACTCCCCGCAGGTTGAGAAAATCCTAGAAACGTTTAAACATGTCAAGATCAACATTCCTCTCCTAGATGCAATCGAACAAATCCCTTCTTATGCAAAGTTCTTGAAGGACTTATGCACTAAGAAAAGAACCACCAATGTCCCCAAGAAAGTCTTCTTAGCTGCCAACCTCAGTGAAATTTTTTCGAAACCCATGCCATTGAAATACAAGGACCCTGGTTGTCCCACAATTCCATGCGTCATAGGTAACACTCACATTGATAAGGCACTTCTAGACTTGGGAGCCAGCGTCAACCTCCTTCCGTATTCGGTCTATCAACAGCTAGGTGTAGGAGAACTTAAACCGACAAGATGCACTCTACAGTTAGCTGATAGATCTGTAAAAATTCCCAAAGGAGAGGTAGAGGATGTTCTGATCAAAGTTGGAGAGTTCATTTTCCCTGTTGATTTTATTGTCTTGGAAACGCAGCCCGTTTCCAATCTCAAAAGTCAAATCCCCGTCATTCTAGGAAGACCGTTCTTAGCCACCTCAAATGCTTTGATAAACTGTAGAACCGGTCAGATGAAACTATCTTTTGGGAATATGACTGTTGACCTCAATATCTTCAACTTAGGGAGACAGCCTAGTGATCCATCTGATGAACCCATGGAAGTGAATTTCATTCAAGGAATATCCAGTGAACAACAAGAGGGAGAGTGTGAGTCTGATTCAAATGCATCTGATTTAATGATTGAGGAGCTTTCTGATGACGAACTTGAGATAGAACCGCTGGTCAATCATGTTTTTGCTGTTGGCTGGCAACGAGAACCTTTAGAGATAGAACCCCGAGTCCAGCTTCGCCCATCTGTGGAGGAACCCCCTAAGTTAGAGCTCAAACCTCTACCCGAAAATCTAGAGTATGCCTACTTAGGGGAGAACGAGTCTTTACCAGTTATCATTTCTTCTGAGTTGACTACCGGTCAAAAGGAAGCTCTCTTAGCTGTTTTAAGAGAGAATAGGGAAGCCATTGGATGGACCATGGCTGATATCAAAGGGATTAGTCCAACCATTGTTCAACACCGAATCCATTTGATAGATGATGCCAAACCTACTAGAGATGCTCAACGTAGGTTAAACCCAGTGATGAAAGAAGCCGTTAGGAAAGACATTCTGAAATGTCTCGATCATGGGATCATTTATCCCATTTCTGATAGTTCATGGGTGAGTCCAGTCCAAGTTGTTCCAAAGAAATCTGGGATCACCGTGATCCAAAATGAGGCTAATGAGCTGATTCCCACTCGAATCCAAACCGGATGGCGAGTTTGCATTGACTACCGAAAGCTCAACTTAGCCACTCGGAAAGATCACTTCCCTCTTCCTTTCATTGACCAAATGTTAGAGCGTTTAGCAGGACACGAGTTCTACTGTTTCCTGGATGGATATTCAGGTTACAATCAAATCCCTATCGCTCCAGAAGATCAGGAGAAAACCACCTTCACTTGCCCGTATGGAACATTCGCATACCGACGCATGCCTTTTGGCCTGTGCAATGCACCGGCCACATTCCAACGTTGCATGATCAGTATTTTTTCCGACATGGTAGAGCGATTTCTCGAAATTTTCATGGATGACTTTTCCATTTTTGGTGACACATTTTCCCAATGTTTGCATCATCTTAAACTGGTCCTAGAACGGTGTAGGGAGAAAAATCTGACTCTCAATTGGGAGAAATGTCATTTCATGGTCAAACAAGGCATTGTCTTAGGACATGTAGTTTCCAATAGGGGAATCGAAGTGGACAAAGCTAAGGTAGATCTCATTTCCAATCTCCCTCCTCCCAAAACTGTCAAAGATGTCAGATCGTTTCTTGGTCATGCTGGTTTTTACCGACGTTTCATCAAGGATTTCAGCAAAATTGCTAGACCCTTGACCAATCTCTTAGCCAAGGATACATCATTTGTCTTCTCTCCCGACTGCCTCAAAGCTTTTGAATATCTGAAAAAGGAGCTAACCACAGCTCCTATCATTCATGCACCGGACTGGACCTTACCATTCGAACTGATGTGTGATGCATCTGATTCTGCGATTGGAGCTGTTTTAGGACAACGGTTTGATGGAAAACCGCATGTGATCTACTACGCCAGTAGGACTCTGAATGATGCCCAGCAAAACTACTCTGTCACAGAGAAAGAGTTTTTAGCTGTAGTCTTTGCCTTAGAAAAATTCAGGTCCTACCTCATCGGTTCCTTAACCAAAGTTTTCACTGATCATGCCGCACTAAAGTATCTTTTGACCAAAAAGGATGCTAAAGCACGGCTCATTAGATGGATTCTCCTTCTTCAAGAGTTTGACATTCAAATTCTTGACAGAAGGGGAACAGAGAACCCCGTAGCAGATCACCTCTCTCGACTCCCAAATGCACCAACATCAACTGTTCCTATCAATGAGCATTTCCCTGATGAACAACTCCTAGAAATCCAATTTGTTCCCTGGTTCGCCGACATTGTGAACTACATAGTCATGAACCAGATCCCTTCTCATTGGTCCAAACAGGATAGATCCCGTTTTCTCTCCCAAGTAAAATACTTTTACTGGGATGATCCATATCTGTTCAAATACTGTCCTGATCAGATCTTTAGGAGGTGTGTTCCCACGGAAGAAACTAGGAGTGTTCTATCCTTTTGTCACGAGCAAGCCTGTGGGGGTCACTTTGGCCTTAGAAAAACAGCTGAAAAAGTTTTCTAATCTGGGCTGTATTGGCCCACTCTGTTTAAGAATTCATTCGAATTTTGCAAAACCTGTAACCGCTGTCAGCTTTTAGGGAAGGTCACTAGGAGAAATATGATGCCTTTACAACCCATTTTATCCGTTGAACTTTTTGATCTGTGGGGTATTGATTTCATGGGACCATTTCCAAATTCCTTTGGAAATGTCTACATTCTAGTAGCCGTTGAATACATGTCAAAATGGGTTGAGGCGGTAGCTTGCAAAACTAATGACAACAAGGTCGTTGTCAAGTTTTTAAAAGAGAACATTTTTGCTCGGTTTGGAGTACCTCGAGCGATCATCAGTGATAACGGTACACATTTCTGTAACCGTTCTTTCGAGGCTTTGATGAGGAAATATTCAATCACACACAAATTGTCAACTCCTTATCACCCCAAAACCAGTGGGCAAGTAGAGGTCACAAACAGACAGATCAAACAAATCTTAGAAAAAACAGTTAACCATAACAGAAAAGATTGGTCTGTAAAATTGGGTGATGCTCTGTGGGCGTATAGAACAGCTTTTAAGGCCAATTTAGGGATGTCACCATACAGATTGTCACCTACCAGTAGAATTAGAACATCGAGCAATGTGGGCGATTAAACAGTTAAATTTTGACTCAGACTCGGCAGGTAAAAACAGATTGCTCCAAATAAATGAGTTGGAAGAAATTCGGAATGGTGCATACTTAAATTCAAAAATTTACAAAGAGAAAACAAAAATTTTTCATGACAAATCAATTTTGCGAAAAAATTTCTCTCCAGGACAGAAAGTTTTATTGTACAATTCAAAATTGCATCTTTTTCTGGGAAAATTAAGATCAAGGATGGACTGGTCCATTTTTTGTTAAACAAGTTTTCCACATGGAGCTGTCGAGATAGAAAATCCTAAAAATGGTAATATTTTTAAAATAAATGGTCAACGTCTTAAACTATTTTTAGAATTTTCTACGCTCGGAGAGGAAGAGGTATTGGTTCTTCATGAACCTCATTATCTATAATAATAATAAAAAAACAAAAAAAATTTGAATAAGTAACATAAAAAAAATAAAAAAAATAAAAAAATTACTTACAATTTTTCTCTTATTTGATTTCTTCATCCTCATACTAACAGTAATTGCAGATCCTTATCATCATTGTCAACCGAACAACTGTAAGTTCTTTAATTTTATCTGCTTTACTTTGTGCTTCAGCGAATTTGCATTGAGGACAATGCAAAATTTAGGTGTGGGGGTGAGAAATACATATTTTCCTCTTTTTTTACCTTTTTAGTTTTTTTTATTTCTTTTTGTTAAAAAAATTATAAAAATATTGTCACTTGCCAAATTAATAGAGTTAAGTAATAATTGATCAAATTGATAGATTTTAAATTTTCTAATTCTTAGTTAGTGACATATTCAAGTTCACCTTTTATGATAACTCCAATAAAATTCTTAAGAAATGATTTTTCAACTAGTATACTTTACTTAAGTCTTACCTTAGATTTTTAATTAAAAATAATGAAATTTTTGCATGCTTAACTTAGAGTTGAAAATATTTTTTTCAAGTTATCTTGATTTACACAATTTTTTTTTAAAGACTATATATACTTACACCATATATATATTAAAAAAAACTAACCTTATAAAAGAAGAGTGCGAAAAATGGGCGCCACAAAAAAAAAACTCTTAAATTCAAGGTGATTCTATCTTGTAAAGCCTAAGTTGACTGAGTAATTAAGCCCAAGGAGTATCTCTATACTTAATGACCTAAACCCAATTGGGTTGGGATTCATTGGCCCAAAACTCGTTAAATGGTCACTTAGAAAGCCCGTTAAAATAGAAAACAATCACCAAGAATTAGAGAGTGAATATATATACAAGATAAGAATAAATTATCAAATTCTTCTTCTACCAATTAGTTCTCTAGTTGATTATCCTACACATGATCATTTTAAGCGCAAGAGAATAATTCACAAACTATAAAAGAAATTAGGCTAGTTTCATACAATTCTAGAATTCCTATAAGAATTAGTTCCATATCTTAGGAAATGAAAACAAGAAATGAAATCTATACTAGATGATAATCATATTTTATTACAATTTTATACCCTCATTATCTATTTTATATGAATAAATATATCACTAATAATTATTTTTTATCTTTAATTACAGGTTAATGAAGAATAAAAGCCCAAGATTACTTCTCTCAACAAAAACCCTAAAGAATTAATGAAGATTACAAGCAACAAGCTCATGAAGACCAACCCAAAGATCCAAGTCCAAAAGTCCCCAAAGATCCATGTCCAAAAATCAAAATATCATATTTCACCCTTGTGACTTACTTGCACGTGAATGAAAGCTTCATGCATGCTTGCACCCGTAACCACATGCATGCTTGGCAAGTGTGGATTTTTGTTTTTTTTTAAATCATGAAGAAGCCCATGAAGTCAAGCCCAATATCACTTCAACAAAAAAAATTGGAGCTCATGAATTGCTATGGACCGGGTTGCTTCTGAGAACACATGATGGACCAGACTTTGGACTGCTATGGAGTTGGTTTTTAACATGAATTGGGCCCGGACTGTTACTACAACTCAACTCCTCATTTTCTCTTTAAAAAAAAATCAATTGAACTTTCACCAAGTGGACCGGATTTTGCTGCACCTCTTAGCTTTTAATTTTCAAAATCAAATTGGAAACCGGACGTGATTGCTTCTCCAAGAATGGGCCGGACTTGCTCAAATATGGATGGACCGGTTGCTGCAGAGATAAATTTGGATGGGCCAAAGAATTGCTGCTCTTTCTAAAAAATCAAATGGATTTCCATCAATTGGGCCAAACTTCGGAATTGTTGCAACTAAATTGATTTTTCTTTTGAAAATCAAATAAATCAAAGGTGGAGATTGTTGCTTGGGGCTCAAGACAAATCCAATGGCTCATATTCATTGAAGATTACTATAAATAGGGGTAGAGAGTGAGGGGTTAGAGGTGTGAAAATTTTGTAAACTCCTTTTGGAGAGGAGGGCTACTCTTAATTGAGAAGGCCTTCCAAAAATTGTAACTTTAGTTGCAATTAATAAAAATAATTTTTTCCTCTTTAAATTTGTTCTTTCTCCTCTTTGTTGAATGATGAGGATGGAGATGAAGAGCAATTTGAAGGTTTGCATTTCTTTTCTCTTTTATTTCTTTTTAGTAATTTCTTTATTATTGCTTATTAGTTAGATTTAAATTCATGCTTGTAGTATAGATTTACTTTCTTGTCTTTTTTATTTTCTTTTTGCACTTTAATTTGTAGAGTAGATTTATTTTTCTTGCATTTAATTTCTGCAATTTATTTTGTAGTTTAGATTTTTATTTTCTTTGTAATTAGATTTATTTCTTGTTCATAGTTTAGATTTTTCTTTTCTTTTTAATTTTGTAATTAGTCTTCTTTTTCTTGTTTTTATTTCTTAAGATGTGAATTTAATTCTTGTAGGAATCTTAGAATTGTATGAAACTAGTCTAATTTCTTTTATATTGTATGAATTATTCTCTTGTACTTAAAATGTTCATGTTTAGGATAATCAACTAGAGAACTAATCGGTAGAAGAAGAATTTGATAATCTATGCTTATCTTAAATGGTTTGATAGGTTATGCTTATGAATTCTAGGATTATTATCATGTTGTTGTTCTTATCATGAATAGTAATTTTGACTTAGATGATAATTTGATAGGTTACACTTTCCTTAAATGGTTTGATAATCTATGCTTAATAAATCTAAGTTGAAATATGATAAAAAGAGAATAGTTTATATTTTGTAATTGAAATTGGTTAGTGGATTATATTCTAGATTTCTTACCTCTTTTGAATCCTTCATCTTAACTTTCTTAAATTTTCTTTTCATTTTTGGTTTTATTTCTTGATTTTATTAATTCATATTTCTTGCCTTATGATTTCATTTATTCTTTAATTCTTCCTTCTCTCCTCTAAAATTCAATTTATTACCTCTTGCATATAAATCAAAACAACCACTCATACAATCACACTTATTCTTTATTCCTAATTGTCACGCACAAAATATAAGAACCAAGTTTAATAATCTCTTAAAATCACCTTCTTCGTGGGATCGATATCTTTTTATACTATAACTTGATAAATTGTGCACTTGCAATTTTGGTACATAATTATGCCGTAATTATGGTCATATTAGTAGTGATGACAACTAAATTCAATCTTTGTAGGGATGATGATTGTCTGGGGTGTAATATTAACCTGACGAGGATTTAGATTATGCTGAGGAGATACAGATGTTAACAGCACTGTTAAAAGAATCCATGAACTTAGGGACTAAGTGTCATGTTTGAAAACACAGGGGTAGATTCTTCATTTGGAAGAATTGCAACGCAAAGGTGACCTTTGTGTTTGAGAAACGCGAGGTTAAGAACCTTCATAACGCTGGTCCGGGCCTAGCATTTGGGAGTTTGAACGCGGATGTGAATTTCGTGTTAAGATTAAAGTCTTAACTGACTTCATCTAAAAAAAACGCGAAAGATTGAATTTTGATAAATGGTTGGGATTCTTTCCTCGAATCCTGTGCCATCTTAATAGCTTGACAACTATTATAAATAGACCCGAGTGGTCATGTCAAGAGTCATTCGACTTTTTCCATTTTTGGTTAGTTCCAAGAACGAGGACTTCTCGTTTGATTTCGACGATACTTCCGACGAATTCATCTCCTTCGACCAACAATGCCTTCTCCGACCGATTATATCAATGGAGTCGCGAAGAGTGGGCTCTAGCTCCAAGGGAGTCGCTGGAGCGACTTCCGAAACACCGTCGGTTGGGGACGTCGGTGGCGTTCTTTTTCCTACGGGAACGTTATCGACACCGTTGCCATCACAGGGGCCTCCCTATCGTGGTAAGTGGTGATGAAAATAACTCGCTTTGACAAGTTCTCTAAAAACCCTAGATGGGTTCTTGACAACGAGGAAGATGACTTATTTTTAATGAAAACGTGGAGTTGGGACTCCATGTTACGTGGTGTTGATTCCAGCGTTTTGAATTCTAAACGTGGGTATCGACTCTTGCGTTTGAGTTTTTCAACACGAGGCTTGACTCTCGCATTTGAGTTTTTCAACACGAGGCTTGACTCTCGTGTTTGAGTTTTTTCAACACGGGGCTTAACTCTCGCGTTTGAGTTTTTTCAACATGAGGCTTATCCTTTGTGTTTCAGATTTGTATTCATATCAACAACTTGTTTTAGCTGCTGATCTTTGCTTTTGACTTTGCAGTGTTCGTTCCAAATATACCGATTTCACAGGAGCATCATTTTGGGCACATTGGCGGACCTGACGCAAATGAAGTTTTCAGTCTTCAAAGCAGGATTCCATTGTGTACTTTCCCTGACGCGGAGAGAATAGACATGATCCGATTCTCTCGATGCTCTACTCTCAGAGTTTTGATCGCTGACTTGGACATGGAGACTCCTATCGGCCGTGATCAGTTTCCTAAACCGGCATTCATATTTGGAGATCGTATAGCAACTGATGACCATCTCATACATGCAGAAGATTCAAAGCTGTTGCGGAGAGTCAATAACCGCTTCCTCTTCCTCCCCAGTATGAAGAGGATGTATCCACTCTCTTACTTCTTGAACATGAGCTGTCGCCGAGGTTTGACTTTTGACATAGTCAAGGAGAAAGAAAATGTGTTGCTTGGATTTGGTCGACGAGATCGTACACAAATCGGGGGACAACTCAAGGGGTTGAGGCCTGACCTATTTGAGAAGAAGAATCTTGTTCCAGAGGTGCTGCATCCAGCGAATATCTTCATTCACCAATTCATTACGGCTCAGGGTGAATTCTCCACATAGATGTTCAGATCTCTAGGATGGGTTTGTTCTGGAGAGGGAGGTTGGTGGACCCGGATGGTGGACTTCGTTCTTGGGGAGCTTAAGGAACTACTCACTCAATCAGGTCTCACAATCCTAGTGTTAGCTACTCGACGTGGGATTGTGCAAAGTTATCACAATTTCTTTGCTATGTTAGAGAGATACAACCCGGACAGTTGTACATTCTTCACACCTATAGGGGAGTTAGGCTTCACTCTCCATGAGATGCAAGGAGTGTCTGGGCTGCCGTTCGGTCGGATGCCCTATGAAGAATTTATCCCTACTACCGAGGAGCTCTCCATTTTGAGGGCGGCACACCCAAAAATTTATGCTACTTTCTGAGAGTTGATGTGCCACTTCCATATATGTGCTCAAGTTATTGGGATGCGCGGAGGGGGTATTATGCATACTGCGTGGGCAAACTACCTCTTTCAGAACTTAAACCAGAAGGATGAAGCTGTATCCCGTCTCGTTGCCATCTCTCCTAGAAGCGCTAAAGCCCGAATTAAGGCGTCTAATGCCACTTACAAGACGGAGTGCATGGAAGATGATTTTGAGGCTGGTGTCAAATTTGAAAGTTTCCACTACTAGGCCACAAATCCTATTTCCAACACGGCTCTCCTCGCTAGCTTCTTCATGATCTGGTTGAAGTGGTGTGTAGTACCGTCAAAGCCAGTGGAGGCAATATTAGCTGAGGTTGTATACCCAGCTGTTTTATTAGCATATGGGAGACCTGTGAGCCTCCTTACTACTATGGTGGGCTGCGTGCAGAGCGGCCTAAGGATGTTGACCTCTGAGCTTGTTGGCACCTAGGGAATTAAGTCTACTGGGAGGAAAGCTGGGAAAACTCCCCAACCATGAGTACCAATGCCGTATACGTATTTGGTGGCCTGGTTCGTGCTGCATTGCCCTTCGTTGATGACGGGAGTATTTGAGGACGATGACGCTTATGTTCCCTTTGTACAGAAGTTAGAGTCGGCCACGTGGACTAATACCTATATAGTCAGGGCTCGATAGCTTTTGTCTCGGGGAGACAATTACAGAATTTTCTGCTACGCTCCTAACTTTGATGTAGCTGATGAAGAGAATGCTAGCCTCACAGACGTGCTTTTTGAAAGTTCGTCTTCTTTGGAAGAAGGCACCTTCAGATGGCTTCTCATGATCAGATTAGGTTATCTGGTCTACCGCTTGAGAGAGAAGTGCATCATTGAGCCTTACACGCCTTCTAGATTCGCCAGACAATTTGGATATGACCAGCTTTATGTTGGTAATCCTAATCTGGCGCTGGCTCAAGTCAGGAATTTGTACGAGAGTGCTCACGCGTGGTACTTCTTCTCTGCCGGAGGGACTCACGCGCACTTTACTTTACCCAATTCAGCACCCGGCTATTCTATCGTTGCGGATTTTCGCAACTGGTTTTATGAGGCTTCTCGAATCCCGGAATACGACATCTATACTTCATGCATAAACGAGATTCGGGAGTCGTATAAATTGAGAAGCGGTTCTACCAAGACTCGTTTACCAGGAATAGAGGAGTATCTTTCCTGTGAATGAGAAGCGGTCGGAGCAGTCGAAGCCCCGAAGGAGTTGCCCACCATTGAACCTTCTGAAGAAGAGGTTCCTACGGGG
>NC_033802.1:36336970-36366450 GCF_001876935.1 Asparagus officinalis | reverse complement strand
AGGCTGGTGTCAAATTTGAAAGTTTCCACTACTAGGCCACAAATCCTATTTCCAACACGGCTCTCCTCGCTAGCTTCTTCATGATCTGGTTGAAGTGGTGTGTAGTACCGTCAAAGCCAGTGGAGGCAATATTAGCTGAGGTTGTATACCCAGCTGTTTTATTAGCATATGGGAGACCTGTGAGCCTCCTTACTACTATGGTGGGCTGCGTGCAGAGCGGCCTAAGGATGTTGACCTCTGAGCTTGTTGGCACCTAGGGAATTAAGTCTACTGGGAGGAAAGCTGGGAAAACTCCCCAACCATGAGTACCAATGCCGTATACGTATTTGGTGGCCTGGTTCGTGCTGCATTGCCCTTCGTTGATGACGGGAGTATTTGAGGACGATGACGCTTATGTTCCCTTTGTACAGAAGTTAGAGTCGGCCACGTGGACTAATACCTATATAGTCAGGGCTCGATAGCTTTTGTCTCGGGGAGACAATTACAGAATTTTCTGCTACGCTCCTAACTTTGATGTAGCTGATGAAGAGAATGCTAGCCTCACAGACGTGCTTTTTGAAAGTTCGTCTTCTTTGGAAGAAGGCACCTTCAGATGGCTTCTCATGATCAGATTAGGTTATCTGGTCTACCGCTTGAGAGAGAAGTGCATCATTGAGCCTTACACGCCTTCTAGATTCGCCAGACAATTTGGATATGACCAGCTTTATGTTGGTAATCCTAATCTGGCGCTGGCTCAAGTCAGGAATTTGTACGAGAGTGCTCACGCGTGGTACTTCTTCTCTGCCGGAGGGACTCACGCGCACTTTACTTTACCCAATTCAGCACCCGGCTATTCTATCGTTGCGGATTTTCGCAACTGGTTTTATGAGGCTTCTCGAATCCCGGAATACGACATCTATACTTCATGCATAAACGAGATTCGGGAGTCGTATAAATTGAGAAGCGGTTCTACCAAGACTCGTTTACCAGGAATAGAGGAGTATCTTTCCTGTGAATGAGAAGCGGTCGGAGCAGTCGAAGCCCCGAAGGAGTTGCCCACCATTGAACCTTCTGAAGAAGAGGTTCCTACGGGGGCTGAAAAGGGGTCGCCAATTGTTGACTCTCCTGAAGACAAGGCGGCTGAAGAAATTCCTGCAAAAACGCCTGCTCCTGAACCTCGTGCTTTGAGATCAGGTAAAAAGGCCCTTACTGCGGTAGAGGAAGGCGAGTATGATATGAGAATTAGCAAAAGAAAGCTTGTCGCTGCCAAAAATTCCAAAAGGTCCAAATTGATGGGATATGCGATGAAATCTGCACCCATTGCATGCTTAGCTGACAGGGAAGATGAAATGCTTCGATCGATCCCTTCCATTCCTGAAGAGGGGGGAGCCGACGAGATATTTCCCCTTGAGGGTTTGGAATCTGCATCTCCTCCTCTCATCCGGGTCCAAGGTATATGTGAAGGTCATCCTTTCGAGGTTGCTCCTCCACCTACTAGGGATGAATATGCAGATCCGATCTATCCAACTGTTCCTCCTCCACGCTCGAGAGCTCTGAAGAAATTGATTGAGGAACTAGAGGACTGGATCCAGATGACTATTGATATCGTCAGTGTTAGGGGTGCTTCCTTTAAGGATTGTGAACCTATCCTGACCAAGTGTTTAGATAAAATCAGGGATAAGGGTGATGCGTCATTGACTGAGCATTGTAAAGGGAGTGTCATCCTCTTGGAAACAGAGTTGGCAGCTTTCAAAGAACTGCAGCGAACCAATCTGGACACTGAAGTGGAACCTACTCTCTCCTTGGCTACAATCTCGAGGGCACATCACCAAGGGACCCTTCGCAAGGACTTGTCTGACAAAAAGGCTCGCATAACCTCCTTACGAAAGCAACATACCCAAGTATATATTAATATCAAAGGTGTTGCTTCTGATATTCGTGCCACTGAAGAAGCTATTGCTCGATTAGAGGCTGAGTTGGACCAGAAGAAAGCCCAGTTAGCTCAATATGAGGATGTCTGAAAAGGGTTTGAGCTTCAAAGCGGTCTCATTTATACAGACTTTTGCCGCACGCTTCACGCGGCTGAGAAGATTCGAAGAGACATTGTTGCTACTGCCCCTATTGAAGCAGAACTTAGAAGGGAGATTGAAGAACAAGTTCGAGCAGCTCACGAGAGGAAACTTTCTGCCTTCAAATCCAGGCTGAAGTCCCTTAAGTTGATGAATCCTGATGCTTAGATTTTGTACTATTTTTGGCTGGGGAATAATTTTGTATCATTTTCATTTCGATTGTCGTGACTTTGTACTCCAATTAACAATATTGAATGAAAATGATATCATTTTGCCTTTCATCATCTTTTTTGTTGAATTCTAATTCAGGACAATGAAAAGCAATGTAAATGCTGTAAGTGTAGTGTTAATTTAGCATAAAATCGAAATTCTCTTTATTACTGTAGGCATCGAAAATTACCTATAGGTCTCCACGAACAGCTCAGTGTTAAGGAACGACGATGAACGTCGCTATCCGATTCACAGAAGTTCGATTGCTGTCGGTGAATGATTGAAGTGAATAGACGAACTACGTGAACTAACAGAATTTCGGAATAACGGAGGTACAGGCTAATTGGGAGCCCCGCGATGTTTACAAAAGGAACAATGCCCTTCATGTCTCATTCATTCTACAGATGATCCGACCACCGGAACTGATAGAACTCCTTGTCGGCTTTCCAACGTATCCGTTATGGTGTATTTGCCCGTTTCCGCTGTAAATTCTTCGCCCGAACTCGGATTTGAGTGATTCGAAGTACGTTGGAAAGCCGACAAGGAGTTCTATCAGTTCCGGTGGTCGGATCATCTGTAGAATGAATAAGACACGAAGGGCATTGTTCCTTTTGTAAACATCGCTGAGAATAATTCTCTTTATTACCACTTAGAATAATTCTAGAAAATTTTAATCGTCAGAGGTGTAGTGTTAACATGACGACATATAAAACTAGAAAATTAAACACTTATTCCTGAAATACACTCTGAATTGACAACCCCCAGTCTGATTTGACTAGAGTTTAAAAGAAGGAAGGGGACTACATGACTTACGGGAAGTATTTCTTAAGGAACTTCCCGTTAATCGGCATCATGAGCCTATCTCCTTTTTGATTGATAAAGCGATAAGCTCCATTCGAATACACTGATTCTATTATGAAGAGCCGTTCCCATTTAGGATTAAATTTCCCTTTGGTTTTGTGTGTCATTACCATGGGTCGTCTGTTGGCCAAAACTAAATCGTCTTTCTTAAAAATCCGTTCTTTAACCTTTTTGTTATAGGCTTTAAAAATCCAGGCTTGATATAACTCGATCTGTTGCTGAGCTTGAAGTCGTTTGTTATCTAAGGCTTCAAGTTCTTGAAGATGTCGTTGATATTTCTCTTCCTCTGTCTAGTTATAATCACGACTCTCATGGAAGGAATTTGAATCTCTAATGGTAGTACAGCTTCACAGCCGTATACTAAAGAGAACAGCGTAGCTCTTGTAGGGGTCCTCACCATTGTGCGATAGGCCCACAAACATTCGCCGAGTCTTTCGTCCCAATCGCGTCGGCTCTTAGAGATGAACTTTTTGAGAAGCTTTATGATGATCTTGTTAAAAGCTTCTGCGAGGCCGTTTGCCGACGGATAATATGCCGTAGAGGCAACGCTTTGGATTCTAAATTTTTTACAAAATCTCTGAAATCCAAAGCTGACGAATTGTGTCCCGTTGTCGTGAACTATCCGTCTCGGGATTCCAAAACGATAGATGACGTGATGTTTAATGAATTTAATCACATTTGAAATCTTGACTTCTTTTAGCAGGACTACCTCTGCCCATTTGGAGAAGTAATCGGTTACAGCCAAAATGAACCGGTATCTTTTAGAAGTCAGAGGCGAGATCGGTCCCATGACATCCATACCCCATGTAGGTGTAAATTTTGATCTCCCGAAAATAGGGAACTTTGTTTGTATTGATAAGAATAGCTTATTACAAACTAATTAATCGAAATTATAACAGAAGCGGAGGGAATGCCCTCCTTGTTTAAATGTGGGGACTTTCGGTAGCTACAGGATGCTTCGCTCAATTCTCGCACCGAGTCTGCTTCCCTTGGACGGTTCGACCAAGGTTGCTGGCGAGCTTCAGTACACAGTAGAGGCTCGGGTTGATGGAGTTCGAATCTCCTAGTTCGACGGCGATCAGGGCTCGGAACTAGAAGAGGACGCTGCAGTGCAAAGGTTATGCAAAGAGCTTGTCGTCGACCCGATCGGGGGTTGAAAGCTAGTGGTTCGGTTAACTGATTGAATTAATCAATTGACTATGGGTAAGCTGCTGAACGTTGGACCGCTCTATGCTGAATGCTCCACACCTTTGAAATCTTCGAACCTTTTTCGGCCCCCCTCATTGTGGCTGGAAGAGGCTCTTAAATAGAGGAGAGATAGCTTGGTCGCCCCTTGAATCATGGGATGTGACCATGTACTGTTGAGAGGTATCTTGCTGCTCACCTGTACTATGAGCGGTCATTCGAGGGGCTGTGTTTCACATCACGTCATGTAGGAGTGTAAAGGCCTTTCCTCGTATGTGAGACAGCGGCTGCCCAACACTCGAGTGCGTTTGGCCAGCTCGCCGAATGCCAGCGAATCCTGACCTTGACTAGGACAGGCGAGATGAACTGCATTTATGAGGGCGCAGGTTGATCTGGCGTTTGTCCGATCACTCGTACTGTGGGCGGCTACCCGAGGGGCTGAGTACCGTGTGCCCTCTCTCCCTTCACATCACGAGAAGTGGGAAAATTGAGTTTGGACAGCTCGCCGAATGCCGGCGGATCTAGCTCTCGACTCGGACGGGCGAGGTGAACTGCATTTATGAGGGCGCAGGTTGATCTGGCGCCTGTCCGATCACTCGTACTGTGAGCAGCCACTCGACGGGCTTGGAGTACTATGCTCCATCCCTTCACATCACGGGAAGTGGGGAAATCCCATCCTTGTATGCAGTAGAAAGGCTGTCAGGTATGAATTTAGCTCTCGACTCGTGCAGGCGAGTCGAGTAAGCGGGTGAATTCGGATGATCTTGACTCGTGCAGGCGAGTAGATCGTACAAGCGAATCTGGATGACTTCGGCTCATGAGGGCGAGCCTACCATACCGGCGAATCTAGGTGACTTCGGCTCATGAGGGCGAATATGGGGCTTGTGCGGTTTGGGCTCGCGCTACCATGGTTGTGGTTCGCCCTTCACCCAAGTGGGTGGTTCCGATTCGCGGGTGGATTCATGTACAAATTCGCGACGGTAATTTTTACCGTCTACAAGACCCCCTTCAAAGTTTTCAGACCTAAGCCAATTTGTGTGTGGTCTGGAATACTTTGAATAAAGAAGTTCCTGGCGAGTCAGGTGTATTTGGCCTTTTCTAGGATTTTTAGCAAACCCTCAGCTATCAACGTGTTTGATTTGCCTTTACCGATTACCGTTTGAATCGGGCTAGCCATACTATTCCCCTTAGTATGATGAGTTGTCGAATAGTTTTTCTTAGGCTTAATGCCAAGATTTCTACTCTAACCCTTAGCCGCCTGAGGCGCGGGCTTAGATGAGGCCATCTCATTGGCGGTTCAAGGCTTTGGATAGGTCGTGTTATTCGTCGTTTGTCTCCAAAGGCGAATGAGCCGTTCAGCGAAATTAGGTTTTGGGGACGAAATTGTGTGTGACTTGCGGATTCGAGTTGAGTTTTCGCAGGTGAGACCTTTCCTTTGGGCGAAATTAGATTCGGTAGGAGTGAGCCACGTGTCCGCCGATGGGGCTTCGTGCTTTCCAGCTAAGGCGGCGCGGTTCCATCATGTCGCGTCCATTATGATTCGACAGTCTGACATCAGCTTCGTGCGTCTCGTTCAAATCGTGGCCGTGGTTTTCGAATCCAACCGTTGGATCCAGCCATCGATTTCAGATCCAGCCGCCGATTTCGGCTCGGGTTCCGGGTTTTGACCGGCATGTTTCCCATTTTGGTGGTTCCTTCGAAATGTTGGGAGCCATCTGGGCCGTTGGTTTTGATCGTGGTCACGTCTCTCGTCCACCAGCGTTTCGCCTTTTGAGGGCGATCGTGGCCACGTAAGCAACTCCGCCTTTAAATAGGCTTTGTTCCCTTCCTTTGAGAGATACCGTGCTCAGGAATCTTGAAAATTTTCTAAAGAGGGAGAGTTCCCGCTTTGTCTCCTAATGACGCCGAAATCTAAGAAGTACGTTGCGAAGGGAGGAGGTCCTGGACGCTATTCCGACCGCCTCGCCGCTGGTGCACCCGCCAGCATGCCTGCGTACTTGGGTAAGTCAAGGGGTTCGTCTGACGACCTTGTGTTGGTTACAGACGTCGGGTTGGGAGGATGAGTATCGCTCGTCTTCCTTGGTGGATTCTGTCGTCTTTTGGTAGCTTCCCTGATTTGGGTAAAGTCGGCCCTTTTTAGGCGGATTTTACATTTATTCGTAGAGGACGATCTCTGTCTCTACAGGCAAAATTAACCTTTATCGGGTGAAGGCGAACTCGTTTTTGATAGGCGAGTTCAACTTTTCTCTGGTAAAGGAGAATACCGTTTATATAGGCAGATCTCGTTCTTGTTAAGCGGATTTCACTTTCTGACTGGCGGATTTGCCCGCCTTGGCTTGATAGGCGGATTTACCCCAAGGGCGGACTCTGTCCTGATTCTTTGGTTCTTTCTTACAGCGACCTTTAGCGACTTTTTCCGACGAAGCCCTTCCGAAGGGCGTGGCCATCGGTCTCGCCGGAGGTACAGGCTATACGGCACCTCCCCGATTCCCTTCCTTAGATCCGGTGCCCGTGTTCGCTGCTGATAAGCCGGACGGCCTGACAAAGAGAGTCACCGACGGCCATCCTCTGACGTTACGTGAGCTGACTACCGACGCGGTGCTGACAGACGAAGCCAGGACTGAGTTACAAAAGCCCCAGTTTTTGTTTGGTGATTCTACGACTGATCCTTCCGCCCTATTGATCAAGAAGAGCAGGTGGCTCCGCGTGGTGGACGGGGTCCACTATTATCTTCCCAGTATGCCGAGAGGGTTTTTAATCGTCGAGTTACGGTCTCTCGCGGTCCCTAGAGTGATGAACTGGGATTTGACCCCCACTCAGGACGGTGTTACTTGTGGTGTCTTTACAGGCTCCACGGCTGGGTATGGGGTAGAGAGTTCTTACAAACGCGTGACAGGCCTACGCCCTGGACTACTATTCAATGAGCTGCCCGCAGGGGACACGACGGCGGTTGTGGAGACTTTCTGTCATCACTTCTTCCAAGTCGGTGGGAGATTTCCCCCAAAGGACTTCCAAGCCCCGGGGTGGGTCTACTCCGCGCCTGGCAGCCACACCTGATGGTCCAAGATCACCGACTACATTTTGGCTGAGAATTCTGACCTCACGGATTCAGATATGTTTGTGGCCATTCAGGCCACCCGTCATGGTTTGAAGATTAACACCCCCCAATTCCACAGCGTCTTGGAACTATATTGTGCGGACAGTGGCACATTCTTCACCCCCAATGGTGAGCTCGGCATGACCCTCCATGAGATGTATGACATGTCAGGGCTGCCCCTGGGAGACTTCCCATATGAGGAGTACGTCCCGGGCCAAGATGAGATTGACCAGCTTTCAGACCGTTCCCCCTTAGTGATTGAGACTCTATGGGAGTTGCTCTGTCACTACCATATATGCCTCAACACCTTAGGGGCGGTGGACCACAAAGGGAAGAAGAAGAGGGCTCCGGGGATCAGCCATAAGAACTGAGCTGATTACTTATTCCCGGAGAATGATGTCAAAGGGAGGCCTACTCTTCCGCTGGGCGAGTGTGACCAGTCCGAAGTGGAGAGGAGGACAGCCGAGGGGGGAGCCACCATGACCCTTGAGCATGATGAGGGCGGATTCAAATTCGGCATGGTCTTCCATTCATTTTACCACCAGGCCAAGTCCCCTATATCCGGGAAGGCTCTGCTTGTGGGGTACCTTATGTTATGGTTGAAGAGGTGTGTGGTCCCTACCCATTCGTTTGAGGCGCTTCCGGTGGAGGTCGTGTATCCCGCGGTTCGCTTGGCCCATGGGAGGTCCTACGCATTGGTGTCGGCCATGGTGGCATGCATCCATCGAGGACTCCGCACACTGACGGCCCAATTCTGCCGTGTGTCGACCGTCGACGAAGGGGAAGGAGAGGTCATCAGGACCCCCAACCCTAGGGTAGGGCTGCTGTACACTTATTTGATGGCGTGGTTCGTATACCACTGCAAGTGCTTGATGAGTGCCCCAGCGACTCTTCAAGGAGACAAGTTCGTTCTATTCGTTCAGCGCCTGGAAAGGTGCTCTTGGAAGTGCAAAGACATCCCTGATGCGCGGAAGACGCTCTCCCATTTCGGCTACTATAACTTTTGCCGGTTCTTCCCCTACTTCAGCAGAGGGGGGTTCGGGGAGTCTCTTAGGGATGTATCGACGGTAAACCATCACACCGTCCTTTCCGTCAATGCTTTTCGATGGTTGGTGAACATTCGACCGGGATATCACATCCTGCGAAGAGGCTCTGTGTGCTACCTCGAGCCATATATCCCTTACAGGTTTGCTCGCCAGTTTGGGTACGACCAACTGTACGTGGGAAACATCAATCCCTACCTACACTTCGAAGGCGGGCTGGTGGATGGAGCCCGGGGATGGTTCTGGACCCATGCTGGCGGTACCCAAGCCCATTTTGAGCTACCCGCGAAGGATCGTGATTTGCACTATACGCTCCTGTATTGCCGGTGGTATCGGGGCGCCAGCGCCAATCCTGAGGGCTTTCGGTTCCAGAGTTCTTGTTTGGTGGAACACAGGCATCCTCCCAGAGGATCTCTTCATACTTCGAGGCGGAGGGGCCGCCAAACTGCTAGGGAGTGGTTTTCAGAAGATCCGGCTGAAGACATCGAGGGTTTCGACGCGGGTCTAGACGAATCCGAGGCGCCCGAGGCCCGAGCTCCCTCCCCTAGTCTCCCGTCGGGTCCCCCTAGTAAGCAGAGAGAATCTGACGAGTTAATCCGGGTGGGCGAGCATCTGGAACAGGCCCGGAGTACAATAGCTGGACGGATGGGGACGCCCCTCCTATCTCCGAGTAGCTCGCTTCTCTCTAATCAACAACGGCAGATAGCGGCCGAAGGCTCCAGAGCGGAAGCGGCCAAGAAGGCCCGTCGTGGAGAGAGGGTTGAGACCGCCAGAGCGGCGGAGGGTCAGGATGACGCTGCACAGGTGATTATTCCTAGAGTGACTGTCACTGGGGTTGGAGCTGCTCCGTCCGCTCCTTCTGTCGTATCGGGGGTAGCTCCGGCGACCTCGAAGGACGCTCCCCTACCGTCTGGTGTGGGGCCACAGGTGGGGGTTTCAATGACTCCTACGTCCGCACCAAGAGGTAATCTTTTAGTGCGGCACTCTCGTGACAAAGTCGAATCTGCACCCCCTGACGTTTGTGTCGAATTTGTGCAGGTGCAGCTGAGAGAGTGATCTCCATTCCTTCTGACGAAGAGGGGGGACTGGAGACGAAGAAGAGCTTGGTGGTTCAGGTAAGCGTAGGCCTTAGTGTTGTTGATCCCTCTGTGCCGAAGGGGCATTTGTTAATCTTCTCCTTGCATTCGTAGTTGACCCCTCCTATAAAGCTACTGACAACTTGACTGGTGACTGCTTCTACGTCTGCGGTGGCTGTCGGCGCCGCGGCCGCTACTCTGACGGCGTCGACAGGCACGTCGGCTTTGGCGGCGCCTATCACTACTTCCGCAGTCATGACTACCGGTACCTCGATCGCAACTTCATCCGCGGCAGAAGAGGCTACCCTCTCTCCCTTAGAACGTTCGCATAAAAGGAAGGTGGCTCGAACCCTAGCTAACTTCCAAGACACTTTAGCTGATTGCATCACGTTCGCATTGGAAGAGAGCTGTCCTTTCGAGGAGTTCAAGGAGGACCTTGATCACGACATGGTCTTCTTAATCAAGAAGCTTGGCGCCACCGTGGCTAAGCCGTACTTCCAGCGTTTGAAAGAGGTGGAGGAGGCTATTCAATAGTTGCTTACCCTTCGCGCGAAGAGTTCCGAAATTGTTGATCTCGCGTCCGACGAGGTTCAAGCAGTAGTGGAAGAGCACAACCGCAGATTGAACGAGACCATGTCGTTGGAGGCCAGGCTGTCAGCAGAGTAAGAGCAGGTCAAGTCCGAGGATGAACGAGTGGCCTACGAGCAACAGAGGCTGACAACCGCCTTTCTCGCCTGTCTTTAGAGATAGGGAAGCTGAAGCAAGTCATTGCTAATGCGCAGGCCTCCCTAGCCATTCAAGAGAAGGCTCGCGAATAGATGGTAAAGGAGTTGGAGGATATCGAGTCTTGTCGGCAACTAGTCGCTGGTTCCATTGAGGAAAAGGACCGAGCCCTTAAGGAGGCTAAAGATACCGTCCAAGACTTGGTCTCACGCACTGAGGAAGATCTTCGCCTGGAGATCATGAGGGGGCTCGAGCTTCGTCATGCCAGGGAGATTCGTGAGGCGAAGTTATGGCTGAGAGATTTGTAATTTGCCTTTTATTCCCCGTTGTAATAGGATTTCTTTTTATGAATAAAATTATCCTTTCGTTTCTAGTCACTATTACTTTTGTGCGCGCTCCATTTTTTTTAACATGCATTAATCAAGGTTTGGCTGTAGGAGAATCCTAGCCGCAGGGGGATCCTGGCTGCCGGTGAACTTCAGCTGCAAGCTTATCTCACCTGCAGGCGGATTTTGTCCGTAGGCGGATTCGGAACTGACTCGAGTTCCAGAGTGGTATGCGAATCTAATTGGTTTTGACCCGTGGGAATCCAAACGACGAATTCGGCGTTGGGTGGGCTCCACTTTCAGTGGTCCACGTATTAACCCACGCGCACGTCAGCCAAGAAGACGTGGGCACGTCGTTTTGCATTAAATACGACGCAGTGGGGCTCTTCATCTACTGCGCCCGATTCGGGCCGTTGGCTGAAGATCATTTCCAGAAACCGCTGGATCCTAGCCATCCATACGAGATCTGAATTGTTCAGCCTTACTCTCGACTGTTTAGCCCTGAGCGGTCTAATTGAGTGGCGGATAACCGCCTAGGATTAGAGTATTTAACGCCCCTACCCCTTGTTAGGAGAGGCTGCAGTTTCTTTCGTTGTCTTCTTCATTGAAAGCCCAAGTTTTCTTTTCATTGTACTCATAATGGCACCGAAGGTAAAGAGAGTTGATTCGAAGAAAAGGAAGGAGACGTCCTCTTCGGGCGCCGCCGAGGCTGCCGCCGCTGAAGGTATCCTTTTGTCCTGACTTCCTTGTGGTCGTAGGTCGAGTAGGTACTTTTCACTTAACTCTCTCCTGTGTTGTTGTGGTGTTTCACAGACTAAGGAGAGGTGCCGACTGCCGAAGAGCATGCGGCCGAGCCCATTTTAATTTTTGACAACGAATCTGAGGGTACCACAACTTCTTCCGCCTCAAGCTCTGTTCCCCAGCCGGGAACTAAACTTTGTCTCGAGGTTCCACCCATCACGGCGCTCACTCTAGGTCAAGAGCCTGTTTCCTCAGATTACTTATCCCTACAGGCTCGTCTTGAAGAGTTCGAGAATGCCGTGAAGCAGGTGATTTCCCTTGTCAGTCTTGGCATGAGAAGCTATAACGGCTTAAAACAGTCTCTCCTGGATCGCATGGTTGACCTCAGACGGTTAGGCGAGAACCGGATTGCCACGCATTGCATGCAGAAGCTCCTTTTCCTGGAGTCACGCTTGGTGAGGCTAGAGATCTTGCTACGGGAAGGTCCGGAAGTTGACGTGGAGTCTTTCCTGTCTCATATTAGACGTCGGGGGGCTTGGGAGTAGGAGGTCCGCTCTAGAGAAATAGCTGACCTGGAATCGAACATCACCTTCTGGGTGGATCAACAACACTCATTAGAGGAGCGGATATGCGACTTCACTTGCACCATATCTCGCCTGAGAGCTGAGTTGGAGCAGGTGGAGGTGACTCTGAGGGGCTCCAATCCGAGAGTGCCAAGGTTAGGAAGACTGCCGAGGAGGAGACTCGGAGTCTCCAAATGTTGCGCTAGGAAGATGCTGCTGCCAGGTCGAGCTTTGAAGACCGGGCTCGGAAGGGGGCTGAAGACAAAGCCCGTGAAGATCACTCAAGGAGGGTGGTTGCGGTCAAAGAAGAGCTTACATCCTTTATCTTGTTGGACTAGGGCTTCAGGTCTAGGACCGTGTTAAGACGTTTTGCCTGTTTTGCTTTTGAAACCATGTCATGACTTGTTTGTTTATGAAATCATAACTTTGTTCAAATGTACTGTCTAGAAGCATCTAATAAAGTTCGTACTTTCTCATTGTGCACATATCCTTTTCATATATAGCCATTCAGTGTCTTTCTTATATAGTCGCCGGCGATTTCATGCCACAGGCAAAACTCCTCGAATGGTGACGAGTTTGCGTCGAAGGCTAAACTCAAATACAAGCAAGTTCACGCTGTAGGTAAACTCGAGTGATGGCGAGTTTGCGTGGAAGGCTAAACTCAACTGCTGGTGAGTTCGTGCTGCAAGCGAAACTCGATTGATGGCGAGTTCGCGTTGAACATTAAACTCAACCGCTGGTGAGTTTACACTACAAACGAAACTCAATTGATGGCGAATTTGCGCTGAAAGCTAAACTCAACTACTGGCGAGTTTATGCTGCAAGCGAAACTCAATTAATGGCGAGTTTACGCTGGCGAGTTCACGCTGTAGGTGAAACTCGAACGATAACGAGTTCGCCCTATTTTAGGCGGCGGCGAACTCGTACCACGCGTCGGCCTGCGGGCTTAAGTGCTTGCCAGCTTAAGGCGTTGTTGGGCGCGTTAATACTCATTAATGGCGAAGCGACGGAATGCTTTGTCTCTCATGCTCAATCCGATCAGTCGGTTTGGAGTCCCGAGAGGGGTGGCTTTTATTGGCGCTGAGCACAAAGCGTCGTAGGACATCTGAGCCGTTGGATCGTTTGGGACAACAGATCTCGGCCGTAGGACCTTTGGCTATATAGCGTACTCGCCCTCTCTCCAGCCAGGTCTTCGTGTCCTTGAAAGAACTCGCTAGAAGGGAACCGCTGCAGGAACTTTCTTTGACCCATGGCCTCTGCATCTGACCGTAGTACCTCCGAAGGCGTGGACTCTTCTGCCACCGTCGTCGGTGCTGGTGCGCCGCCAGCTTCCCCCACGAGCTCGGCTCAAGGGTCTTCTGCACTGGACCCCACATCTCACACCGCGTTCGAGATCCTCCAGCGGTTGGAGGGCCTGGTGCGCCGAACCGCTATTGTCGTCGGTAAGGGTGCTGGAAGATACTACAACGCGCTTCCTCTCGTGGAGGCGGGGCTGGGGGGGGGCCGGTCCACCGTGTGGGTGGTCCCCAGCTCTCACGGCGATGTGAGCGAGAGCTCGATCGCTTAGAGGGATGGATGTATCGTCTGGAGGACCTGGCGCAAGGCGACGCTTCGGACGTGCCACCGCCTCTCTCGATGCGCTTCATGTTCGAACGCGAGGAGCGAGCGAAACGCATCCAGGCGAAGGAGGCCGAGTTCAAGCGTCTGCGTAAGCGGCATCAGGCGGTGTTGGCTAAGATGGACGCCTATACGGACGCCGCCTTCTTTGAAGATGCTGGATCCCTTCGTGGCGAGGCAAGGCTGCGGGAGCTCGAGCTGGAAAAGCACGCTGCCGGAGCGGTGGACAGGGCACTCTAATTCCTTCGCCAGGAGGAAGAGGATGGCGAGGCTGCTTTTGCTAGGCTATAGCAGAAGCAAGAGGAGAGGGCGAAGGCCAAGCGTGCGGCGGATCTCGCAGCGGTTAAGGCCAAAATCGCTGCCTTCAGTCTGCTGAGGCTCCTCTAATGCCCATTTTGTTTAAGCACCTCTTTCTTTTTTTTGTAACTTGGTTGATGCCGGCTGCATCATAACCCAAAACTTATGCATGTAATTTTGGCCCGTAATGGCCTTTTGTTTTGTTTATCCTCTGCTTTGCATGCACAGTTTTTCTTTTCTATTTTTTGGTGTTGATATGTACTTGACCCGTGTTTTGTCTTCACGTTATTCGCCTGCGCTGTTTGGCGCTTGAGTTGAGCTACTCACGCCATCTCTAGCAACATGGTGAGTCTTCGACTAATCTGTTTTGGATTTAGTCGTTAGGTTCCTTTTCTGCTCTTGGCTGTTCACGGCGTGGGGTCGGGTTAACTCCGACCTTCACGTTGCAGCCCAAGTGGAACCGCGAGGGTAACACTTAGGTCGAAACAAAGGGCAGTTGCTCTCGACCAACTGAAGAACCCAACTTTGACTTGCCATTTGGTGAGTTGTTGTCTGGGGGAACAGTGGAACATATCGCCTGTCGAGCCTCCCTTGATAATTGTCGCTGTGCGGGTGGGAGACGACACGGATGATAATCGAATCGTTCAGGGATGTCGGAATGTGACGATCGATTGTTGCAGGAGCCGTCGCGTGGTAGGCTACTACCCATCGGTTATCCTAAGGGAATGTTAGGGTATCCAGAATAGGTCAAGTAGTTCTGGGACGTAGGAGTGTGACTATTGACCGAAGTAATAACACGTTATATGGTAGGTTATTACTTAGGCTGTGTTACTCGTAGGAGTAACGGTGCCGATCATCAGAGGTGATCATTAACCTGATGGAGTTTTGTTGCGATCGGAGTAACTATGAGGACTTATCATCCCATTGGGAGGGATTGATAAGTTGATTTGGTTAGAGGTGACAGTTAACATAACAGAATTGTCTGTCGCGATGTGAGCGACTTTGGTGGGCTCACCATCCTATTGGAGAGGATTGGTAAATTGATTTTGTCAGAGGTTTGGTGTTAACATGACAGTGGGGGTTTGTTGCGATTTGAGCAACTCTGTGGACCTACTATCCTATTGAAGAGGACTAGTAAGTTAGTTTTGTCAGAGGTAGCAATTAACATGACAGAATTACCCTGGTCCCGACTGTAAGGAAGTTGGACCAATCAGCGACCTAGGTCACGCCTTAAGAGCGCCGTTAGTAGCGTCTCATATAGGGTTTCCCGTCGAAGTATATGAAGTAGGAACAGTTTAGCCTCGTGTACCAGTTGGAGGGTAATGAGGACCAGTTTAGACTCATGCACTCGTGGGAGTTTGAAGGAGAACTAAGGGTAGTACTTCTTCAAGTATTTGCCATTGATGGGCATCATGATCTTGTCGTTGTTTGGCTTGACAAGGCGGTAGGCTCCATTCGAATAGACTATCTCTATCACGAATGGTCCCATCCACTTGGGTTAAAATTTGCCTTTCTTCTTGGAGGTGAGAATCATTGGTCTGCGAACGGTTAGTACCAATTCTCCCTCCTTGAAGGAGCGACACTTGACTTTCTTGTCGAAAGCCTTGGCCATTCAGGCTTGATAGAACTCAATGTGTTGTTGAGCTTCCAGTCGTCTTTCATCCAACGCTTTGAGTTCTGCGAGGCGTCGTTAATGATTATCCTCAGTCGTCATTCCTGTTGCTAGGGCGACGCGGAGGGACGGAATTTGAATCTCTAATGGTAACACGGCCTCACAGCCATACACCAATGAGTAAGGGGTGTTGCTAGTCGGTGTACGAACCGTTGTGGGATATGCCCATAAACTCTCGCCCAACTTTTCATTCCAATCACGCTTGCTATGGGAAACTAGCTTGGTCAAGATCTTAATAATCATTTTGTTGAAGGCCTCGGCCAGGCCGTTCGCCGAAGGGTTATAGGCTGTGGAGGAGAGGTTCTGTATTCGGAATTTGTCACAAAACCTGGTGAATGCATGACTAATGAACTGTGTGCCATTGTCATGGATGATACGCCGAGGTACGCCGTATCGATATATGACATAGTGTTTGATGAACTTGATCACATCATTGGTCTTGACTTCTCTTAAGGGGACGACTTCGGCCCACTTAGAGAAGTAGTCGGTGATCGCGAGGATGAAGCGATGGCCTTTCACTGACGACGGAGATATTGGCCCGACAATGTCCACCCCCCATGTTTCGAAGTGCCATGATGCCTTCGTCGGGTGTAGATCTTTGGGAGGTTGATGCATGTAATTGGTGTGGATTTAGCACACGTGGCAGCGCCTTGCGTAAGTGACTGCGTCGCTGACCATCCCAGGCTAAAAGTAGCTTATCCTTCGCAAGCGATCTCAAAGTTTGGGTCCAGGCTGGTGAGCCCTGCAAGTGCCGTCATGGGCTTCGCGTAGGCCCTCCTGCGCTTCTGCCTTTGAAAGACATCGAAGTAACAAGCCGTCGTACGACCTCCGATATAACTTCTTGGTGGTCGAGTCATAGTAGAACCTCGAGGCACGTTGTCGGATGGACTCGCGCTCCCTTGCGTCTTCGGGTAACATGCCATACAGGACGTAATCGATGATCAGGAGACGCCAGTCTTTTAGGTCGGGTTGATCCGAGATTTGATGGGTGGCGTTCGCTTCTGGCACGTCTTTTAGTCGAAAGAGCCTTCGGCTCGCCACTGTGACCCATTGGGTCGTTCTTAATGGCTGGGCCAAGTTAGCCGCCAAGGATGCGAGGGCGTCCGCATGCGTATTCTTGGAACGGAGCACGTGCTCGATGCATAAACTTTCGAATGACTCAACTAGCTTGATAGCCGCTTTGTGAAGCGGGATCAGGTCATCGTTTCTAACTTCGTACTCGCCGGTCATCTGCTAACTCAAGCTAAGTGAGTAGCGCATTGTACTCAGCCACGTTGTTGCTGTATGGCTCTGTTAGAGAAAAGGCTCAGGGCAACACGTGGTTATGCGGAGAAATGAGGACCACCCCCACTCCTGCAACAATAGAACAACTCATGCCTACCCGAGATGCGCCATCGAAGAACATTTGCCAAATCTCCGGTGACGAAGTCAGGTTGACTTCAGGGAGTTCATCTGGTAAATCTTCAAATAAATCGGTCTTCGCCCTCAGCAGGTGACTAGCCATAAGATCGCAGTGGCCTGTCCTTTGACTGACTTTTGTGGCATGAAATGGATATCATACCGAGACAATAGGAGTGCCCATCTGGCCAAACGCCAATTTAACGCAGCGGGCTGTGTTATGAAAACTCAGATGGGGTTCATCCGGGAAATGACGTAGATTGTCTGACTGACCAGGTAGTGCCGCATCTTTTGGACGGCGAACACTAAGGCCAAACATTCCTTCTCGACCATCGGGTACCGCTGTTCGGCGCCTTGTAAGGTCCTACTTAGGTAGTAGATGCCTTGCTCGTGGCCAATGTCATCATTTTGCGCCAGGAGGGCGCCTAGAGAATGATCCATAGCCCGTACGTAGATGAGGAATGGCTTTCCCGATATCGGAGCTGCAAGGACAGGTGGGTTCGAGAGATAAGCTTTGATTTCCTTAAATGCCCGTTGACAAGGCTCGTCCCACACGAAGGAAGTACCCTTCTTCATTAGTTTGGAGAAGGGTTGACATTTGCCCGAAAGATTTGAGATGAACCTTCGGATGTAGGCCAACCGCCCTTGAAGACCCCTTAGTTCCTTGAGGTTTCGGGGTGGTTGAAGCTCTTGAATGGCTTGTACCTTGTCTGGGTCAATCTGGATTCCTTTCGTCGTGACGACAAAACCGAGAAATTTACCACTAGACATCCCTAGGAATGATTTCGTAGGATTCATCTTGAGTTGATGAGTCCTCATGAGCTCGAACATCACCCTCAAGTCTTGAAGGTGGTCACCTTTGCAGCGACTCTTCACGACTAAGTCGTCCACATAGCATTCGACCGTCTTTCGCAGGTAATCCCGAAAGATCATACTCATGGCGCGTTGATAGGTGGCGCCAGTGTTTTTGAGTCCGAAGGGCATGACTGTATAGCAGTATACCCCCACGGGAGTCTTGAATGAAGTGTGTTTTTTGTTTTCAGGGTGCATTTTGATTTGATTGTACCCTGAGAAACCATCTATAAAGGACATCCTCTCGAATCCACACGTGTTATCAATGATGACATCCGTGATGGGCAAAGGGAACTCGTCCTTAGGGCATGCGGCGTTGAGATCCCTGAAGTCAATGCAGATGCGGATCTTACCGTTTTTCTTACTCGTCCTTAGGGCATGCGGCGTTGAGATCCCTGAAGTCAATGCAGATGCGGATCTTACCGTTTTTCTTCAGGACTGAAACAATATTAGCTACCCAGTCGGGGTGCTGTTCCTCTCTGATGAAGCCGGATTCGATCAGTTTCTTCACTTCAGCCTCAATTGCCTCCATGATTTGTGGACGGAATCGCCTTTGCTGTTGCTTGACTGGTTTGGTGTCTGGGCTGATGTTGAGGCGATGCATGGCGACCCGGGGGTCAAGGCCGGGCATGTCCTCGTAGTTCCATGCGAAGACGTCGATGTACTCCCGTATGAGGGCAATGAGATCCTCTTTTTCCTGAGGTGGTAGACTGCCACTGATGAATATGGGTTTGGGGTTCGCCTCATCACTCATGTTCACCTGGAGGATTTCGTCTTCGGTCGGTGGTTCACATTGCTCGAAGCGGCTGTTCCACTGAGCGTTAATGTGGCGATCCCATGTCTCGTCGTAAAGCGGGACTTGTTCATCCTCAGCCATTTCGGCGGGATCGACTGCAGCCATGTTGACCGTAAGGTTGTCGAAGAGGTCCCTTACGCTAACATCGGAGTCCTATGCCGAGGTCGTCGATGATTGGTCCCCCGAACGCGCATAGTCGGAATCCTCGTTAACATAACAGAATAGATCCGATGAGGAAGAGGAGTAGCCCAAACCTCTCCGAGTCTTGTTGAAGTAATTTGAGGGTTTGCCTTTAGGTACGTAAGCGGGTTGAATGACCGTCTTGCACCCTCGGCCGTAATTCAGGCATTCTAAACGAGTGAAGTCATACCCCATGTCGCTCATCATGCGCTTTGCGACTTGACTGTATTGTGAAAACTGAGGCGCGGAGTCCTCGCATTCGGGCGAACTCCAGCGTGCGGGCGAGATTCAACCCCTCGATCGCGTGGGCGGGTTTGCGAGGCATCGCCTACCGCTTTGCCCTTTGGGTCAAGGCTATCCCGCTTGTTATGCTTATCTGTCGAGGGGTCCTGGTAAGACTCGCTTGCCCTCGAGGGTTCGTCTTCCCGTGCTGGTTCGCTCACTCGGGGTGGCTTATTTGCGTCAGGGATGTGACCTGAGAAGCGAAGTCTACCCAAGTGGGCGGTCCCGTCCTTCTTGGTTGGCGCTCCTGATTTGGAGAGCCTTCCGGCGTCGGGCGAGTTGCTCCCTCGTCTAATATTTTTTGGGCCCGCGTAATAGTTCAAGCCATCGCGTGAGACGAAGGCTTAGGCCTCTTGTCTGGCGAGTTTGATTTTGAGAGGAATACAAGTCAATTTTTCTTTCATTGTCTTTTTACTGCAAATTTCCAACAAACACTGGCGAGCTCCTCTAGAGAGAAGAGTGTCCGTGAGGGCTGTGGCGGTACAGTCTGCGCCGGAAGGAACTTCCGTTCTTTCCGGGGCGGGTACCTGTGAGGGCCGCTTGGCGACCCAATCTGGCGAGCTTTCACCCTGGCTTGGCCTTGATTGATTTGGAGGGAGCAGGTCCCTCCGTCGAGACTCGGGTGGAGCCTTCAGGCACGGAGGCTTTGACCGTTTGAGGTTGGCCTCTGCGCACGACTCGGTGGTGCTTGCGGGACGCATTGCCATCAGAGGAAGAGGAAGACAAGTACTCTTCGTACTTAGCTTGGTCAAACTCGATCTCTAGGGACTCCACAGTCATCCTAATAGCAACCTCGTCGAACTGAGCTACCACCATTTCGTTTGAAGAAACAGCTTCTCCCACTGTGGTCGCCATCTTCTGTAGGTGTAAAATTTGATCTCCCGAAAATAGGGAACTTCGTTTGTATTGATAAGAATAGCTTATTACAAACTAATTAATCAAAATTACAACAGAAGCGGAGGGAATGCCCTCCTTGTTTAAATGTGGGGACTTTCGGTAGCTACAGGATGCTTCGCTCGATTCTCGCACCGAGTCTACTTCACTTGGACGGTTCGACCGAGGTTGCTGGCGAGCTTCAGTACACAGTAGATGCTCGGGTTGATGGAGTTTGAATCTCCTAGTTCGACGGAGATCAGGGCTCGGAACTAGAAGAGGACGCTGCAGTGCAAAGGTTATGCAAAGAGCTTGTCGTCGACCCGATCGGGGGTCGAGAGCTAGTGGTTCGGTTAACTGATTGAATTAATCAATTGACTATGGGCGAGCTGCTGAACGTTGGACCGCTCTATGCTGAATGCTCCACACCTTCGAACTCTTCGAACCTTTTTCAGCCCCCCTCATTGTGCCTGGAAGAGGCTCTTAAATAGAGGAGAGATGGCTTGGTCGCTCCTTGAATCATGGGATGTGACCATGTACTGTTGAGAGGTATCTTGCTGCTCACCTGTACTATGAGCGGTCATTCGAGGGGCTGTGTTTCACATCACGTCATGTAGGAGTGAAAAGGCATTTCCTCGTATGTGAGACAGCGGCTGCCCAACACTCGAGTGCGTTTGGCCAGCTCGCCGAATGCCGACGAATCCTAACCTTGACTAGGACAGGCGAGATGCACTGCATTTATGAGGCCGCAAGTTGATCTGGCGTCTGTCCGATCACTCGTACTGTGGGCGGCTACCCGAGGGGCTTGGAGTACCGTGCCCTCTCTCCCTTCACATCACGAGAAGTGGGAAAATGGGTGCCCAGTACTCGAGTGGGTTTGGACAGCTCGCCGAATGCCGGCGGATCTAGCTCTCGACTCGGACGGGCGAGGTGAACTGCATTTATGAGGGCGCAGGTTGATCTGGCGCCTGTCTGATCACTCGTACTATGAGCAGCCACTCGACGGGCTTGGAGTACTGTGCTCCCTCCCTTCACATCACGGGAAGTGGGGAAAGACCATCCTTGTATGCAGTGGAAAGGTCAGGTATGAATTTGGCTCTCGACTCGTGCAGGCGAGTCGAGTAAGCGGGCGAATTCGGATGATCTTGACCCATGCAGGCGAGTAGATCGTACATGCGAATCTGGATGACTTCTGCTCATGAGGGCGAGCCTACCATACCGGCGAATCTAGGTGACTTCGGCTCATGAGGGCGAATATGGGGCTTGTGCGGTTTGGGCTCGCGCCAGCGAGCCCAACCCGTGGTTGCGGTTCGCCCTTCACCCAAGTGGACGGTTCTGATTCGTGGGTGGATTCATGTACAAATTTGCGGCGGTAATTTTTACCGTCTACACCCCACATTTCAAATGGCCAAGACACAGATGTGGGATGTAAGTTACCTGGTGCCTGATGGATAAAGTCACCATGAATTTGACATGCGTGACAACGTTTAGCATAGTCGACTGGATCAGAGAACATTTTTGGCCAATAATAGCCAATTCGCCGGAGACGATCTCCTAACTTAGCTCCGGGTTGATGAGCTCCGCACATTCCGTCGTGAGCCTCCTTGAGGGCCTCTTTTGATTCTTTTTGAGAAAGGCATCGAAGCAAAACTCCATCGTGTGATTTATGATACAGAGTTTGAGAAACTGTATCATAATAGAATCGAAGTGCCTTTCGTTTGATAGCAACCGCTTCCTTAGGATCATCGGGTAAAATTCTGTACAGGACATAGTCGATGTACGGGAATCGTCAATCCCTAGATTCGAGCTCCATGGAGGTTGTACAGACTTCTCCTACTATTGTCTTGTCTGAACTTTCCTCTATAGGAATCTTGGAACATTATAGCTCGCGTCCCGTGACTGGAATCATTGTTTCAGCCCCTGGTGGTAATGCTAGCGAAGTTGCCAACGAGGCTAAAGCGTCTGCATAAGCGTTCTGAGCTCGTGGAATATATTCAATAAAGAAACCTTCGAACTTCTTAGCTTGCTTTAGCACTACGAAGTAGTACGGGATTAGATCCTCATGACGCACTTCGTATTCCCCTCGGACTTGATTTACGCTGAGTTGAGAGTCACCGTAAGCCTCAAGATGCCGAATATTAAGCTCTTCAGCACATTACATTCCTAATAGCAGAGCATTATACTCGGCTACATTGTTGGTGCAGGGCTCGATCAGGGAAATCCCCTTAGGATCACGTGACCGTTTGGAGAGATGAATACTATTCCTACTCCTGCTGTAATTGCTCCATGAGGATTTGCTCTGGATGCACCGTCGAAGAATAATCTCCACACTTGTATAGCTTCTCGAGTGACACAAGCTTCAGCGATTTCGTCGGGCAATTCTTCATACAACTTAGACGTTCCTGGCACCGGGTGATCGGCTAAGAAGTCAGCCAATGCTTGACCCTTGACCGCTTTTTGGGGCATGAATTGCTTGTCATATTGTGACAAGAGGATGACCTACTTTGTGAGCCGGCAATTTAGAGACGATGGTTTCGTCATCAGAACTCTCAAGGGATTTACCTTAGAAATGACATGAATTGTTTGTCCTACCAAGTAATGTCGCATCTTTTGGACTGCGAATACCAAAGCGAGGTATTTTTTTGACTGGATTATACCGATGCTCGGCTCCCATCATAGTCCTGCTTAAGTAATAGATGGCTTGCTCTTGCCCTTGATCGTTGTTCTGGGCTAATAAAGCTCCAAGAGAATGGTCCATGGCTCTCACATATAACAGGAATGGTTTTCCCGATATTGAGGCCACGAGAACTGGCGGTTGGGTGAGATATCTCTTAATTTCCTCGAATGCTTTTTGGCATTCTCCATCCCAAACAAAGGACACTCCTTTCTTTATAAGCTTAGAGAAAGGTTGGCAGTGCCCCGAGAGATTAGATATGAATCTCCGAATGTAGGCCAGTCTGCCTTGTAAACCTCTGAGTTCTTTGAGATTCTTCGGAGGTAGCATATCTTGGATGACACGTACTTTCTCTGGATCAAGAGAAATTCTCTTGGATGTGACGGTAAATCCCAGGAATTTTCTGCTTATATCAAAGTCTTTGTATTTTGAGTTACATAAATTGGTACATCATTCTAAATTAGACAAAATTAGACATAAATTAGTACACGGTTTAAACCCAACTGAACCCAAATCAATTTCACAAATTGTCGGCATATAATAACAATGAACTAAAAAATTTGTCGGAGAATAACATTATCCTGTTTAACAGTTTGTAACAAAGAAAACTCAGAAAACAGCATCCTCAGAAAACAAAGCATCGCCATGAAATTCCCAACAGTAAGTAGCCAAATCGAAAGCAACAAACCCAGCAACCCAGACCATCAGCAACAAAATCACAGACCTCCAGCAACAAAATCACAAGCAACCAAGTTTAAAGCACAAGCCATCATTAACAAGTCAACAAGCAAACCCAGACAATTCCAGCAACAAAGCTCAGACCTCCATCAAACAAAATTTGTCGGCATATTCTAAACCCAACTGAACCCGAATTAAATTCACAAAAACTCCCAAATCAAGTATTTTAAAACCCTAATTTTGAAGGAAAAGGAAGGAGATATGTCTGCGTGGTCGGAGAAAGGATCACTTGGAACCCTAGATCAGCAAGTGAGGTAGCCTCAGAAACCCCAAACCAATTTCAACAAGTGAGGTAGGCTCAGCAAGTGAGAAGGGGAAAAGAGCGTCGTGGAGGCGGAAGTTATCAAAACATGCAAGAACAGCGGGTAAAAGAGGAGGGAGACGAAAATGGGCTAGGGGGTGATGGTATCGATCGGTTTTAGGGATCATGGGAGTTGGGCTGTTGAGGTGGACTGAGTTTTGTCAGACATCCACCAAAATCCCAGCTCAAAGTTAGGATTTAGGGGATGCAAAAATTTGTCAGATATAGGGGGTTTTAGAATTTCATATCCCATAATTTTTTTTGGAAACAAACAATGTTTTTGGAATCTCATAACTCAAAAAAAACCCATTTTCACATCCTAGAATTTGTAATCCCAAAAAAAACTTGAAACAAACACCCCCTAACTGAATCAAAAAATTGAGTCAATTGTAATCGAAGTCAATAGTTTACTGGACAATTCTATGTAAACAATGTCCAGTTAAAAAATTGAGGCAATTGCTGGACAATGCTATGTAAACAATGCAAGATCAAAGATTCAGTTGCATTTGTAAGTTTCTTGGTATGTCCAGTTAAAAAATGGAGTTCATTGTATGCTACTTTCTGTACATATGAATATAGCACATATTTGGTGTTGAATTTCCAGCACATAAATGATCTTACTGCTATCAATACCTAACCATCTAAATGATTTCATCACAAAAAATAATGTTCACCTCTAGCAAACTGAGATGTTTCACAGGATTATAAATAACAATCCAAATGAAGGGTTACAAGGTTATTCTTCAATGAGAAAATGCAGAAATATGTGTAACTGGATTGTATGCTACATAAAAATGTCCAGCTCTATCATTTTTGTAACTGGTCTGTATGCTACTTTCTGCACATATAAATATAGCACATATTTGGTGTTGAATTTCCAGCACATAAATGATCTTACTACTATCAACACCTAACCATCTAAATGATTCCATCAAAAAAAAATAATGTTCAACACTAGCAAACAGAGATAGTTCAGTAAGTGGAAATAATGTAAGCTTAAATGATTTATACTCGGTCCTGTTATGGTCATTTATACCCTGTCCTGGTCTGTATGATACATGTAGTCATCTTACTGCTATAAACACCTAACCATCTAAATGATTCCAGCAAAAAAAATGTTCATAACCATATTTGATGTTGATTTTCTAGACATAGTTCAGTAAGTGGAAAAAACATATAAATATGAGGAAGGGTGTACATAACCATAAATTCAGTAAATGAAAAAACACCAATCACACATAGCATTGTGTGCATTTATGATTGCAGACATAGTTTGGTATTCCACTAATTGATTCCAGACATTGTGTTCAAAAGAGACATAGTTTGTTATTCCACTAATTGATTCCAGACATTATGTTCAAAAGAAACATAGTTTGTTATTCCACTTATGATTCAACAGACAGTTTGTTATATTGATTATGTCAAGAACTATGATACATGTAAGTATAAATGATTAAGAATTAAAAGTATAAATGATCTGACACCAAGTAATTAAAAGTAGAATTGCATATACATGTAAGTATAATCTTTTGATGTAGTCATCTTAAATTGACAGGGATGCTTTGATAATGCACAATCTTTATTGATGATCCTGGAAAAGGTGCATGTAAACTTACATGACCTCCTATTAAATTTTAACCAAGTGCTTATTGATCTCAACAACCAACCTACTTTATTATGTTGTTCATGTTTACAAACTTTATTACTCGTTCAGGAAAATATTCAAATAAACCTATGCCAGTATACTTGACCAGGACATCTAAATAGTGGAAAATTCATGAAGACAATATCATTTTTGTAGTTACACATGTATCATTTTTATAACTCATAAAGTAGGACTTATATTTTACATTGCCAATCTACATTTGTACATTTATTTGAGAATCGGAAGTAGATAGGCATATACATGTAAGTGGAATTGGAATTTTGCTCAGGTATGAACATGTCTGATTAAGAATTAAAAGTAGAATTGGAAGTAGATTTTGTTCATGAAAATTTTCTTCAAATAAACCAGTGCCAGTAAACATGATAAATTTATGTCCTATTAAAACTTTGTTGAAAACCAAAAAATTCATGAAGACAATATCATTTTTGTAGTTACACATGTATCATTTTTATAACTCATAAAGTAGGACTTATATTTTACATTGCCAATCTACATTTGTACATTTATTTGAGAATCGGAAGTAGATAGGCATATACATGTAAGTGGAATTGGAATTTTGCTCAGGTATGAACATGTCTGATTAAGAATTAAAAGTAGAATTGGAAGTAGATTTTGTTCATGAAAATTTTCTTCAAATAAACCAGTGCCAGTAAACATGATAAATTTCTGTCCTATTAAAACTTTGTTGAAAACCAAGATCACGGAAACAAAATTACTCTGATTGCTCCCAATCATTCAATTTTTCACAAAGGAAAGGAGAAAGTATGAAAATAAAAAAAAATAGGAATATGAAAATCAAGAAATAGGAATTTATTTTGATAACATACCTCAGATTCTTTGCCTCCCGTCGCCAATTGCTCCCAATCGACTGAAAATTTCTCTCTTCTTGATTGTTCCTCAAAAAATAGCACTATATAGTTGAGAAAGACCGGTCTAGTGAAAAAAATAGAGGGAAAATTTAGAGGGAAAATCAGGAGGGAAAGTAGGAGAGGGATTCTCTCAAAGATCTTACCTTCCATTTCTGTTCGTCGATTTCTGTCGCCTATTATCACAAAATCCCGATTTTCCTTAATTCCTTTGGCTACCCTCGCGTGAGAAGGTGGAACAAGCCTTGTTCCGCCTTCCCACGAGTATTAGTTATCCCTGGGGTTAGGTTGATAAACGGGATAAAATCATCACGTGCGGGTTTGTTATTCTGTGGGCGATTTTTGGTGTTTGGCACAATAATGAAGGGTTAAACCACCTTAACCCCTCATTTATCCCCTGCCAAACAGTGTCTTAGGGATTATTGCTATTACAACAATATGCTGAATATATATTTAAATTTTTTAGATATAAATCCGAATATTTTATCAGGTAACTACATTTATAATTATATCTTATTACTAATAGAGTTTAGTAACCATATCATTGAATGCACCGATATTTTTATGCACCCGTATGTACGTCTGTTTCCAGATAATAGAAGAATCCAAACTCTGTTTCCGGATCCGACCCGAGAACGCGCGCCGACCTCCAAGCTTGGGCCCCACGTATCACGTGATCCCTCCATTAATTAATCCTATTCTCAAAGGGATCCCTCGCTTAAACTATAATTCCGTTGTCGTCTCTTTCTACCCTTCTTCGATCTCACTCCTCCAAAACTCAGCCACTATTTTAAAATTTGCAAAAAAGACCCAAAACTTTCCATCCAATTCGAGGGGAAAAAAAACCCCAATGGACAAGTACGAAGTAGTGAAGGAGATCGGGTCGGGTAACTTCGGCGTCGCCCGCTTGATGCGGCACAGGGAGACGAAGGAGCTCGTTGCCATGAAGTTCATCCCCAGGGGCCAAAAGGTAATTTTCCACTTCAAGTAAAACTCTAGCTCTGACCTCTCTGATCTCTGATCTTGATTCGGTTTGGGTTCAGATTGATGAGAACGTTGCCAGGGAGATCATTAATCACCGGTCTCTTCGGCATCCTAACATTATTCGGTTCAAAGAGGTGAGGAAATGTCTTCGGGGGGTTTTGTGTAAAAATTTGTCGTGTTTTCGTAATTTGTGAAGTTTGAAGGTTGTTTTGACGCCGACGCATCTGGGGATTGTGATGGAATATGCTTCCGGCGGCGAGCTCTTTGATCGGATCTGTAGCGCTGGAAGATTTAGCGAAGACGAGGTTTTGTGTTTTTTACTTCAGTCCTTGGAAGTTTCTGTTATGGTGGACAAGTCCTCTTAACTAGATTTTTTTTCCTTCCGCCCCCTACAGGCGAGATATTTTTTTCAGCAGCTAATCTCTGGCGTCAGCTACTGCCATTTTATGGTAATATAAACTCCATTGTAAAATTAGTACTAATAAGTAAATTCTTTTTCGTAAATTTAGTCTGTTTAAAATGTAATATCTTGATTTGTCGAGGTGATGTCAGCAAATATGCCACCGAGACTTGAAGCTGGAGAACACTCTCTTGGACGGTAGCCCGGCGCCGCGCCTCAAAATCTGCGACTTCGGTTACTCGAAAGTAAATTTCAAATTCAAAATTTGCAACTTTCGTACTTTACAAATAAATTTTTGTGGACGGTTGTAAATTTTGAAATGATGTGGAGCAGTCGTCAGTTCTGCACTCGAGGCCCAAGTCCACGGTGGGGACACCGGCGTACATTGCACCGGAGGTGCTCTCTAGGAAAGAGTACGATGGCAAGGTGAGATTTTTATTTTTATTTTCATTTTTTTATTGCAGAAAAATAGCTTCTTTCCCCCCACCCTTTAGTTTGCGTGTGGATTTGGTTTTTGGATCTCGGATGCGGGGCCCGTTAAGGAATTCGGTGAGGTTGGAGGACCAGCGGGCCCCGCATTCCATTTTGGTTTGCTTGTGGGAGTAACCGTTAATGGCTGGAACTCTTTTTCAGATATGAAAGGAGATGCTTTCGGTAGTTGGATAGTCATGAGGGTGGAATAATTTGGTCAGTAAGGGTAACAATGTTTAAGACGAGGAGTGGAGATCATTGAAAGTTGTCAATACGTATGAGTAAAAATCATCGCAGGAAGCCGAGCATGCGAGCGGGGTGTCTCAGGTCTCAACTAGTTTTTATTTATAGGAGAAATCTCAATCATTAATAAGCGGTATAGAGGGGCGTTTTCGACATTTCACCCCACCCATTGTGTCGTGCTCGCATGCGTGTCAGTATCTATAACTAGTTCGGATGTTCCTACCTATCAAAGTATGTGATGGGTCATTTTGACGAGATCTGCTCCGTTCATCTTGATTTATCTGGATTGAATTGTTTGGTTGAGGAAGGAAAATGTTATATTTAACAGCTGTTTATGCTTGCAAATCCAAGGTTAAGCTTGGTTTTGGGAAATAATTGAGGTCATCTGACTTATTCAAGCAAGGTTGAGTTGAATCTTCCTTAACTAACTAGCACTCGTAGCAACTTGTTTGCCATCATCATAAGGTGGAGGATTATTGTTAGTAAAAGTAAATGTAATAATCAGTGATCATTCTACTCAAGAAAAAAATTATTATTTGAAGGATATACAATGTTTGCAAAGTGAAATATGTTGCATGCAAGACTACTTAGCTTCTATTATTTACTTTTGAGTATTAATTGCAGATACACCTTGGCAATATAGAGGGTTAGTTACTTATTATATCTATATAAATATTTAATACTCAGACCCCTTGACCCCTTGTGTTCAAAGTTCAAACCAACTTATCACTGCGTTGTGATGTCCATGTGACATGGGTGTCATGGCCTTGACGTGTCTAGAGAGATTCTGATATTTCAATCCGTTGAACAGAGAACCCCTATTCTCTTATATGCGTTGAACACACACACCTTGTAACGTAGGTGTCGGGGAGATACTACGATTGGTAATCAGGAGATCTAAATTTTAACAAACAAAATTTAGGAGGGGAGGATGTATTTGCAAGTAACTGTTACTTGAATTCTAATATTAATATGTTTATTTGGTTAAAATGATGTTTCTTTGTGGAGCAGTTGGCAGATGTATGGTCATGTGGAGTCACTCTTTACGTGATGTTGGTGGGAGCCTACCCTTTTGAGGACCCGAGTGACCCTAAAAATTTCAGGAAAACCATTTCGGTAATCCTCTCATCTACAGTGCTGCCATTTCATGATCTTTTCTCAATGTCTAGAGCTTATTCAATTTGTTTTCTTGGTTTCTGCAACTTTTGACTTAATGAGTTTTTTTTGTGATTATTCTGCAACTTATGAGACACTCTAGTACTTAGAATGATGGAACTATTTTGAGAAAAATGTCAAA
>NC_033802.1:36305610-36336960 GCF_001876935.1 Asparagus officinalis | reverse complement strand
TGCAGAGGATAATGTCAATTCAATACAAGATCCCAGACCATGTACACTTATCCATGGACTGCAAGCACCTCCTCTCCCGTATATTTGTTGCTAATCCAGTTAAGGTGTGCAAAGGCTATTATGAAGACCAATTTTTATTTATTTGTTTGTTTTTACAGTACTTCTCTATGCGAAACTTAATTTTCATATCATTTGAAGCTGTATGGTCCTATTTTTCGCAATTTTTATTGTTTTCTCTATCAATTTTAATAAGCCCGTAAGACAAATCTTGGTAACTATTCTCGTTTAGGACTCCGTGGTTCTTCATTGGTATCTTGGTGCTTCATTGTTTATGCTCACATCATCTCAGCCGAATCTCCGTTTGTTGGTCGTCACAAGTTTAAAAGCTTTTCACTCTCAATCATACTCATCATTCACCTGATTGTCTACTTTTATAATAAACATAACTTAGGATTGTATCTTCTCTTGTTGCGTAACGTTCTAGAAACATTCATCATCTTATTTTTACAGATAAATTGCAGATAACCTTTTTTACCTATACATGTAGTAGCATTTATCATTCTCAACTTGTTTATGTTCACATCATCTCAGATGAATCTCTCTTTGTTGGTTGTCACAAGTTTAAAGGATTTTCTCTCTCAAACATACTCATCATTCACCTGATTGTCTACTTGTTTTTAATAAACATTCCTTAGGATTGTACCTTCTCTTGTTGCCTAACATTTTAGAAACATTCATCATTTTATTTTTACGGATAAATTGCAGACAACCTCCTTTATCTATACATTCTCTACTGGTTTAATAGCACTTCTCATCCCGAGGTTTGCATTTTGAGAAGGATGTGTTGCACCCAACCCCCTCTTTCCAACATGTTGAGGGGTGATAATTGCTACTAAAACTATGAATACGGGTTAAATTGTAGATAGACCCCTTGTACTATCGCACAAACAGGGGTTCTATCTGCATATTAACTCTAGATAATGAGGGTATCTATACAGAAAGCAGTAATTGGTAACAGAAACTTCATTGGCTGACACTGGATTTTTCCCCTTCCTGAAGAGGATCAACATTAAGGAAATAAAGAGTCACCGTTGGTTCTTGAAGAACTTGCCAAGAGAGCTAACAGAAGAGGTACAAGCACTCTACTTCAAAAGGGACAACTCCGCTCCCACTTACTCCCTACAGAGCATCGACAACATTATGAACATCGTGAAGGAGGCGAGAAATCCTGCACCGTCGACGACACCCGTTCCAGGCTTTGGATGGACCGAGGATGAAGATGAAGCGGAGGGAGAAAACAAGGAAGGGAAAAATGAGGAAGAAGATGATGAAGACGAGTATGATAAGACAGTCAAAGAAGTTCATGCCAGTGGAGAATTCCAAATCAATAATGATTGTTAAATGTTATGTGAGTTACCTCATGAGGTGTGTTTTATCGCCATGTTGTAAAATGATCTACATTTTATGTGTTTTGTCCTCCATATATTTGTGTAGCAAGAACTCTGTTCCGTTGGTAATGTTAAAAGATTTGTTTATATTGATAGTCAGTTTTGATACTGATAATATTTTACATGTGTGGGCTTGTGATCCTGTCACAAAGAAAAGAGAGTATTGGTTTCTTTTGCTGCTAATAATTGGTTTTTTTACCTCTTCATCATGCATCTTTGCAATTTGAAACGTGCCAGTAACTTTGTTCTAAACCGGAGCAGACATTGGCCTATTGCAGAAACATGATAGCGCTGAAACTACAGTTGATTCTGAACGACATTTAAATAATGCTAATTAGATTCTGAATGACATTTAAATAATGCTAATTAAATTCTTTGTTCTATAAGCATCAAAATTATAACAACTCTTGCTATAATGAAGCTTCTTTGCCGAAAGAAAGGCATAATCCTACGTATGTTCCTCTAACCCCAACGAAGCTTCCGTGCTAAAATGGATATAACTGCACATTCTTGTACCTTACATCCATATTACGTATTTCACACACGTGGAAATATTTCATCTTTCAAAAGGACAATGATTACCAAGAATGATGTAGAACAAGGGGTGCACACATAGGGGCTAGCTAGTCACGAATACAAATACGACTACGGATATGCATTGATAAGGAAAATTCGTAACTATATACACTAAAATTGTACATGGATATGGATATGCGTGTATACAGGGACATAGCCAGAGCTTGCTTGCCCTGGGCAGCTGCCCAGGGCAAGAAACTCCGCCTCTCTCACGACCTGTTCCTCCTCCCCTCGCTTTAGGAAAAATTTACAAAATAGATCTATTTTGCTAAATATTTAACAAAATATAAATCTTTTTGGCCTGTTAGCAAAAAAGAGATTGATTTTGCTAAATAGACCATTCAAAACATACGAGACTAGTAGTCCCGTATGATTTAATCCCCCATTAAATCATACGGGACTACTAGTCACGTATGTTCGAATGGTCTGTTTTGTAAAATCAACCTCTTTTTGGGATGTTGACCAAAAGATGTCTATTTTGCTAAATATTTAGCAAAACGGTCTGTTTTGCTAAATATTTAGCAAAATAGGTCTATTTTACAAATTTTTTCAATTCGTAACTATGTACACTAAAATTGTACATGAATATGGATATGCGTGTAGGCAGGGGCATACCCAGAGCTTACTTGCCCTGGGCAGCTGCCCAGGGCAAGAAACTCCGCCTCTCTCACGACCTCTCCCTCCTCCCCTCGCTTCCCCTCCTCTCCCGCCACTTCACATCCCTCTCCCGCAGATCCAACCTCCTCTCCCTCCTCTTCCAGGACCTCCATCTCAACAATCCCTAGCCCTCCTCTCTCTCCCACGTCTCCCTCCTCTCCCTCACGACATACTCGTAGACCACCTTTATTTTTCACACAGGGCAAAAAATAATCTTGGCTACGCCACTACGTGCAGATATGTAAGCGCATATGCATGTGATACAAAATGGATATGGAAAAAAAAAAGATAACATTGAAGGAAAAAAAACTATGCATTAGATTTTGTCCATCGTCAGCTGAAGGGTCCAAGAGCTGTTGCCTGTTGGCCCTCGATTTAGAGCAAAATATAAGGTGAACGAACAGGATTTTGTTGAGAAGGAAATGTCAATGATATCTGACCATTCATTGACAAATATATTGTATTAGTTGTATATTTGTTTAGTTGCCTTTTATACTTAGACTACCTAGAATAGATTAGCATGATTGTAGGCAATTTGTTCAGTTGCCTTTTATACTTAGACTACCTAGAATAGATTAGCATGATTGTAGGAAATCTCTTGTATAAAGCTACGTCTCCTGATTCAATAAAATTTATTCAAAGGCAATATTATTTTCCTTCTTTACATGGTATCAGAGCAGGGAACGATACCCTAGCTCTCTGCCCTCTTTCTTTTTGCCTTTCTTTTTTGCTGTTTCTCGTTATCATGACGGAACAACAACCTTCGAATGGAGGCAAGCTTGATGCTGCCAGTCCATATTTTCTTCACCATTCTGATCATCCAGGAATGGTGCTTGTTTCCAAACCCCTCAATGGGGATAGTTATTCGACATCGTGTAGAGCCATGACGATTTCTTTGAACGCCAAATCCAAGTTGGGTTTCATAGACGGGACCACCATAATGTCGTCTGCCACAACCAAACCAGACGAATATGCTTCATGGAAAAAATGCAACGATATGATCCTCTCTTGGATTCTCAATTCACTAACACAGGACCTTGCAGACAATGTCATTTTTTCGACCACCGCCCAAGAGGTATGGGAAGACCTTCAGGATCGTTTTTCTCAAAGCAATGCCCCTCGTATTTTTTAGATTGAGAGGGATATTGCTTTTCTTGCTCAAGATCAGATGACTGTTGCAGCTTATTACACAAGGCTAAAAAAATTATGGGATGAACTAGGATCCTATAATGACACTGTTTGCTATTGTGGGGCAGACCATAAGAGACGTAGATTGATGCAATTTCTCATGGGACTCAATGAGTCCTATAGTGCAATCCGAGGGCAGATTTTGTTGATGAATCCGCTACCTGATGTTGCCATAGCTTACTCTTCCATTGTACAAGACGAGAAGCAGCGAAGCCTGGGGGCTGCACGTGAGACGACGGAGAACTCAGCCATGGTTGTTCGAAGAGCTGAACCGGTGGCTCTGGTTGTTCGACATGGACAAGGTTCTTCTTCTCGTTCTAACCCATCTAATCGAAAACCTTTGCATTGCTCTTATTATGACAGTGACCATCATGTATGAGAAACATGCTGGAAGCTGAATGGGTACCCACCAGAACACCCCAAACATGCATCAAACAAGTCTAATCAAGGAAGCACTCATTTAAAGCGAAACAATAACCATCAATCTTTAGCCAACAATGACAAGGAAAGTCCAGTAATGCAGGAAGTGCTGTTGGTGACAAATGGGCTCTCTGATTTGCAAATCCAGAAAATCTTATCTATCATGCAGGGTAAAGGGACAACACAATCCAACAATCCTAAAGCTAATGCTGCTGCCTCAGGTTTGTTACAAACATTGTTGCACCTCCATCGATTAATTATCGATAGTGGTGCAACAGACCACATTACTTCATCTCCAACTTTGCTTGTCAACAACAATAAGAACACCTTTTTGCCACCGATTGCTATGGCAAGTGGAGAACAGGCTACGATTACATCCATTGGAAATTTATCTTTGAATTCTGCTGTTACTTTAAAAAAGTGCTTGGTGTGCCATCTTATAAGGTGGATTTAATGTCTATGAGTCGAGTTACCAGAGATCTCAACTGTTCAGTAACCTTTTTCCCTCGTTGGTGTATTTTGCAGGACTTGCTGACGAGGACGATGATTGGTTTGGGTGAACAACGAGACGGACTTTATTACTTAGTTGCGTTAGCATCAGAGAAGCCAAAACCTCAAACTCCATCCACAGCAGCCACTTCTTGTCGTTCACCCAGTTCTCAGGTCACCTCCTCCACCGCTTTGTGGCATCGCCGTTTGGGACATTTGTCTTCCTCTAGATTAGATTTTATGGCAAAACATTTATTAAATTTTCCTTTCTAGTCTAATAATGCTTGTGATGTTTGTGCACTTGCAAAACAAAGTCGACTTCCATTTTCTGTTAGTTCAATTTCGTCTGTTAGACCTTTTGAATTAATTCATTGTGACATTTGGGACTTCCATTTTCTGTTAGTTCAATTTCGTCTGTTAGACCTTTTGAATTAATTCATTGTGACATTTGGGGCCCCTATAAAATTGCCTCTCTTTCTGGTGCGAAATATTTTTTGACTATTGTGGATGATTATTCTAGATTCACATGGGTATTTTTTATGCATCACAAAAATGAAACACAACATTTACTTGTCAATTTTTTTCATTTGTCCAAACACAATTCCATGTATCTATAGCCAACATGAAACACAACATTTACTTGTCAATTTTTTTCATTTGTCCAAACACAATTCCATGTATCTATAGCCAACATTCGGGTTGATAATGGTGGAGAATTCTGTCCAAACACAATTCCATGTATCTATAGCCAACATTCGGGTTGATAATGGTGGAGAATTCTTCTCTATGCAGGAATTTTTTAAACAAAAAGGGACCACTTATCAACATTCTTGTGTTTATACCCCTCAACAAAATGGGGTTGTAGATTGCAAGCACCGCCATATTCTTGAGTCCGCTAGAGCTTTTCATTTTCAAGCCCACCTTCCTTTAAATTTTTGGGCAGAATGTGTTTCTACTGTTGTTCATATAATTAATCGTTTTCCCACACCACTCCTTTCTCGCCAAACTCCTTTTGAACGACTTTATGGAAAGCTTCCTTCTTATTCTCATATCCGAGTTTTTAGGTGTCTTGTCTATGCTACTGATGTGCACGTCCCCCATAAATTTGATCCTTGATCCAAACGATGTATTTTTCTTGGCTATCCAGTTGGTCAAAAAGCTTACAAGCTCTATGACCTTGACACCCCTATCCAGTTGGTCAAAAAGCTTACAAGCTCTATGACCTTGACACCCACCAAATGTTCACTAGCCGTGATGTTGTTTTTCATGAAACTATTTTCCTGACACCCACCAAATGTTCACTAGCCGTGATGTTGTTTTTCATGAAACTATTTTCCCTTATGAGTCCATTCCATCCCCTTCCTCAAATTCAGACCCTGTGATTCCTCTTTCTATATCTGATCCTTCCCCACCAGTTTAACAACCCTTACCACCAGAACCAATTTCTCCCATCCAACAACCCTCACCACCGAATCCAATTTCTACTCAGCCATCACCTGCTAGTCCTCCCGAACCCATTTTACGTCGTTCCCAAAGACCTCATCACCCTCCCATGGCTTTACGTGATTATGTTTGCAACCAAGTAACGTCTCCTAACAATTTGCGGCCTTTGTCATCAAGTCCACAAAAAGGTACACGATATCCCCTTTGCAATTTTGTCTCTTATCATCGTTACTCACCACAACATCGCTCTTTTACTGCTGTTGTTAGTCAAGATACTGAGCCTACATCTTATGCCGAAGTAGCTTTTCATTCCCATTGGTAAGAAGCAATGCAATCTGAATTGGCTGCTTTAGAAGCCAACCACACTTGGTCCCTCACTTCTCTCCCTCCTGGTAAGAAGCCTACTGGTTGTCGTTGGGTTTATAAAATCAAACGGCACTCGGATGGTACTATTGAGCATTTCAAAGCTCATTTGGTTGCAAAAGGTTACACACAGCTGGAAGGTATAGATTACCATGACACTTTTTTTCCCACTGCTAAAATGATTATTGTTCGTTGTTTATCGGCTTTAGCAGCTGCCCAGAATTGGTCTCTTCACCAACTTAATGTCAACAATGCTTTTCTTCATGGCGATCTCCATGAAGAAATTTATATGTCTCCACCTCCTGGTCTTCGACGACAGGGGGAGAATCTAGTGTGTCGCCTTCACAAGTCATTATATGGCTTAAAGCAAACTTCCCGACAATGGTTTGCCAAGTTCTCTACAGCTATCCAAGCTACTGGCTTTGTTCAATCCAAAGCCGATTACTCGTTATTCACATGTCGGAAAGGAAAATATTTTACAGCTTTGTTGATATATGTCGATGACATTCTTATTACGGGTAATGATGTCAATGCCATAGTAGCTCTCAAGCAATTTCTACATAGTCATTTTCGAATTAAAGATTTGGGTGATTTGAAGTATTTTCTGGGCATCGAAGTTTCTCGATCAAAGAAAGGTATTTCCATCTCGCAACGAAAATATACTTTGGAAATTTTAAAAGATGGTGGATTTTTGGGTGCTAAACCTGTGAACTTTCCCATGGAACAAAACATAAAGCTCTCGGATTCAGGTGAATTGCTTAAAGATCTGTCTCAGTATAAGCGACTTGTTGGACGCCTAATTTATTTGACTATTACCCGGCCTGATATCACCTATTCGGTCCATGTGTTAAGCAGATTCATGCATGCACCATGTAGACCACACATGGAAGCTGCCTTGTGTGTATTGCGTTATTTGAAAAATAGTCCAGGGCAAGGTTTGTTTTTCCCTTCTCAGAATGATTTATCTTTGCGATCTTTTTCTGATTCGAATTGGGCTGGTTGTCCAATATCTCGTAGATCCACTACGGGTTATTGTGTTTTTCAGAGATCTTCTCTTATTTCTTGGTGGACAAAGAGGCAGAAAACTGTATCTCTCTCTTTAGCAGAAGCCGAATATAGAGCCATGACAGGTACATGTTGTGAATTATCCTAGCTACGCTCATTATTGAAGGAATTGAGAATATTGCATCTGAAGCCAACATTATTATATTGTGATAACACAGCAGCCTTACATATAGCTGCCAATCCCGTTTTCCACGAAAGAACTAGACATATAGAGATGGATTGCCATTTTATTCGTGACCAAATACAAGATGGTTCAGTTGTAACCAAACATGTTGCCTCAACAAATCAACTTGCAGATGTGTTCACCAAGCCATTGGGAAATGAAGCTTTCTCAACTATGATACGCTGATGCGGTATAAACATGTACCAAAAAGGTTGCAAGTGTACAACCGTGTCAAGTTATAGTATTTAAGAAGGCAAGAAGGAAAAGGAAAATAAAAATCAAGAATAAAGAAAATAAAATTCAAGAATAAAAGAAAATGCAAGAAATTAAAGATGGTGGATTCAATTATAGATATGGGTAATCTACAATTGAACCCACTTCTTAGAAAAGGGTGATTCCCTAGAGGGTTCTAGCCTAAAGGCGAATCAAACAAAATAAAAATAAACAAAAAGAAAAACTAAACCCAAGAGGGTTCTAGCCTCAAGGTGAATAGTATAAGAAATTAAAATCTAACTACAAAATAAATTGCAAAATCTAAACTATAAAATAAAATTGCAAGAATTAAATGCAAGAAAATAAATCTACTCTATAAGCATGAAATAAATCTAAGGCAAGAGGGTTCTAGCCTCTTGGCTATTTAACAAGAAAATAAAATCTAATTACAAGCATGAAAATAAATCTAACTAATAAGCAATAAAAGGGAAATAAAGGAGAAAAAGGAAAGAAATGCAAACCTTCAAATAATTCTCCATCTTCATCTTCATCTTCATCATCCAACAAAGAGAAGAAGAGAAAATTTAAAGTGGTGAAAAAAATATTATTATTAATTGCAACAAAAGTTACAATTTTGGAAGGCCTTCTCAATTAAGAGTAGCCCTCCTCTCCAAAAGGAGTTACAAAAATTTTCACACCTCTAACCCCTCACTCTCTACCCCTATTCATAGTAAACATCAGTGAATGAGAGCCATTGGATCAAACTTGAGCCCCAAGATAAGCACAATCAGCCATTGACGCGCGCTACATCGATGCAGGTATCGATGCAGGCATCGATGCAGGTATCGATGCAGGCATCGATGCAGGCATCGATGCCCACATCGATGCCAACATCGATACTCATTATTTTCAAATTCTGATTTCACGGATAGCTTCGTCTCGTCGAGATAGGCGATTTTCATATATTATATGTTAAATTCCGCCTTCCGGATTAGGAGATATCGTCGTTTCTTTGTGGCCAACCATTTTGAATATGATTTCTTTTCATATTCGATTTTTGATTTTCTCCGGCTTCTATAGGCTACACGACTTGATTCTGGGCTTTTGGATAATTTAGAAATTGATTTTCCAATGTGCTTCTTTGCTTCATTTCTTCATTTAATCAATGGGTTTTTGTTGAGAGATGAGAGTTTGAGATTTATTCTTCATTAACCTGCAATTAAAAGATAAAAATAATTATTAGTGGTATATTTATTCATATAAAATAGATAATGAGGGTATAAAATTGTAATAAAATATGATTATCAAATACCCCCACACCTAAACTTTTGCTAGTCCTCTAGCAAAGAAAATAAAAAGAAAATCCTAACTCACTTTCGCAGGAATCGCGGTTGTATTTAGCGCATACAACAAGCCTTTAAACCCCTAGGTTACCCTAGTGGACGAGTTGTAGTCTCGTGAGGGTTTGCAGTGAATATACCCACAAAATTCGGTCAACTTGCCAAATTAAAGAAGTCAGTAAATAACTAAATTCACTTGATAACTTTTAGATAATCTAATTGGAGCCAGTTATCACTTAAGAAAACATTTTTATATATAACTCTTCTCATTGTAGCAATACAAAACCAAGCCAAACTTAGAAATTTAATTTAAAAGTTTTGAAAAGAACATGCTAACTCTTTGTTTTTAAATAATTTTCAAGTTGCTTGATTTAAAATATTTTCCAAGACCATATATACAACTATAAAACATTTATTAGTTTTTTTATTTATTTTTTTTTATTTTTTTAACTCTTTCATCCTTAGTGATTTTTTTCTACTTTAACGGGCTTTCTAAGTGACCTTTTAACGAGTTTTGGGCCAATGGATCCCAACCCAAATGGGCTTAGGTCATTAAGTATGGAAATACTCCTTGGGCTTAAATACTCGGTCAGCTTAGGCTTTATAAGATAGAATCACCTTGAATTCAAGAGTTTTTTTATTTATTTTTGGTGCCCATTTTTCGCACTCTTCTTTTGTTTTTGTTTTTTTGTATATGTATATATATTTTGAAAATATGTAAATCAAGACACTTTGAAAAAAATTATTTTCAACTCTAAGTTAAGCATGCAAAAATTTCATTATTTTAAATAAAAGTCCAAGTTAAGGCTTAAGTAAAGTATACTACTTTGAAAATCATTTCTTAAGAAATTTATTTAGAGTTATCATAAAAGATGAACTTAAGTAAATAACCAACTAGGGATTAGAAAATTTCAAATTTATCAAATAAATCAATTATTATATAACTCTATCAATTTGGCAAGTGACGATATTTTTATAAATTTTTTTAAGGAAAAGAAAAAAAATGACAAAAATGCACTAAAATTGTAAAATAAAGAGAAAAAAAATAACTAATTCCCACCCCCACACCTAAATTTTGCATTGTCCTCAATACAAACTCTATGATGCATAAAGTAAAGCAGATAAGAAGTGAAGCACTTACATTTGGTTCGCTGATAAAAATCTGCAATTACCTTTGCTCTGAGGAGGAGGAAATCAAACATTTATTCTTTTCTTGTTTTTTTTCCTCTTTTTTTTTCTTTTTTTTTCTTCTTTTTTTTCTTTTTTTTAACAACTGAACAAAAAACTCTTAAATGAGAGAAGAATAAATTCTTTTTATTATTCTGAAGTAAACAAAATAATCAATGTAAAATGAAATATTCAACATGAAGAGTTCATGTTCTACATTGAATCCTACCTTATTGCTGAAAATTCTCCCACGGATTTTAAATAAATTCAACATGATATAATCAACAATGTGCTGAAATTCTAAGTATTCCGGGGTGTTCAATGATTTTTTTGGCAATGAAAGGTAGGTATTATTGGTGTCATGCATATTGGACTCAGATTCTTGATTTGTGAATGTGTGTTCTCTAACAACCAATTTTTCTTTAACAATTTTCTCAACCCCAGGATTCATGGTTGATGTGTAAAAATTTGGTTGTTGTTTATTTTTCAAAAATCTTAGTTCATCAAGAAAGAGTTTTTCAAAATTCAGTTCAAAGCAGCAATTGTCCAACACAGTTTCTTTATTTTGACAAACCCGATCTGCTTCTCCTAATATTTTTAGCTCCTCACCGAAAATTTTCTCAAAACTTAGATCTGACTCTTTTTCTTCTTCTTCCCCCGGTCTTTCTTGAATTGAATTATCAGGGGAAGAATGAATTGGAACAATAATTTGTCTTAGAGGTGTTCTTTCCTGATTATCGACCTGTTTTCCTGACTGTAGTGCATTCATTTGAGTGTCCTTAGGATTGACCACGGGTTGACTCAAAATTTCTCCTTCCTCTTCTTCACTTATGGCACTAGCTAGTTGATCAATGTGGGTTTCTAATCTAGCTATAGCTTGAGTGTTAGAGTTAAGTATGAGTTCGGTTGATTGCATAAAGGAGTTCATCGTGTAGGATGTTTGAGTTAACATATCCATGGCTAGTGTGGAGGCCTTAATTATGATTTCAAAACCTTTTTCCAAAATATTGAGACGTTCATCATGATCTGTATCAAGAGGAGTGTGAGTTACAACTTGATGATGAGGAGACTGATTTTGATGTGACAGACTGGGTTGTTGAAATTGTGGATGAGAATTAAAAGGAACTGTATTTTCCCTAGGAAAATGTTGGGTCGAAGAGGGAGTGAAGTTTTGAGTTTCGGAGTGGTTTCCCTGATTCCATGCAATGTTTGTGTAACTTGCCCAACCTAGGTTGTAGGTTGAAAAAAATAGATCATTCACCAAATACTGAGATGGACTCTCTACAAACTCCCGAGCTTCATTGGAGATTTCAATCCTATTGGGATAACATAAATTTTGGAAAACTTGTGGATTAGCCATTTGTTCAAAATGAATTTGTCCACGTTTTGCATGCACCAAAAACAATTTCTTTTTATATAATTTTTTTTTCTTTTTGGAAAAATATTTTTTTAGAAAAATAAAAGTTAGTTTTTTTTAAGAAGAAAATGGAAAATCCTAACTAAAACAAATCAAAATCAATCACTTTTCAATCACTCTAACTCTAGGGTTAAGCCTAACTCAACTAGACTAGCTCCTAACCAAAAATTCCTTAAGTGAAAAGATAAAAGTTTTACCCGGGTAGTTAGCCAGGTAAGGATGGTACTAGAGGGTGATCAGAGATCAATTAAGTACCTCGTTCCTTACGGAGCGCTTTACGCAACCCCTAAACCTTGCCTTAGACACCAACTAATCTGAGAAAACTTAAACCGGTTCACTTAAGGATTTCTTGTTCCTTATTGAGCTCGAATCCTTAGGGGCCAACGTCTAATGAGTTTTATTAGGCTTGGGTGGTGTAGTGAGGAATTAGTGATTTTTGGGCTAAGGGGAGGGTGATGAAATCCCTCACCTTATCTTGATTACGGGGTTTTGCCCTTAAAAATATTTTTAAGTGTGTGTCAAATCAAGATGCTCAAATCACTTGGTGAATTCCTACTAACAATATAAAATGCAATCCTATGAATTAAAAGCAACTAAAAAGGATGGAAAAGAGAAAATATTTTTTTTAATTAAGGTTAACAATCAAACAAATGAGAAGGGGGGAATTTGTTTGAATTTATTATCTTGTTAATAAATGTCAAAGTGGAGGGTGAATTTTATTATGGTCAACGGAAATAAAATCTTTTTTTTAGATCCTAATTGTCACTAATTGTGAGAAACTAACTAAAGGTGTGGAATCAAAATGTAAGTGAGAGTGGATGTGACAAAGAATGAATATGATCAATAAGGCAAGAAGGAAAAGGAAAATAAAAATCAAGAATAAAGAAAATAAAATTCAAGAATAAAAGAAAATGCAAGAAATTAAAGATGGTGGATTCAATTATAGATATGGGTAATCTAAAATTGAACCAACTTCTTAGAAAAGGGTGATTCCCTATAGGGTTCTAGCCTAAAGGCGAATCAAACAAAATAAAAATAAACAAAAAGAAAAACTAAACCCAAGAGGGTTCTAGCCTCAAGGTGAATAGTATAAGAAATTAAAAAATAAATTGTAAAATCTAAACTACAAAATAAATTACAAGAATTAAATGTAAGAAAATAAATCTACTCTATAAGCATGAAATAAGTCTAAGGCAAGAGGGTTCTAGCCTCTTGGCTATTTAACAAGAAAATAAAATCTAACTATGAGCATAGAAATAAATCTAAACTAATAAGCAATAAAAAAGAAATAAAAGAGAAAAAGGAAAGAAATGCAAACCTCTAAATAATTCTTCATCTCCATCTTCATCATCCAACAAAGAGAAGAAATATTTAAAGTGGTGAAAAAAATTATTATTATTAATTACAACAAAAAATTACAATTTTGGAAGGTCTTCTCAATTAAGAGTAGTCCTCCTCTCCAAAAGGAGTTACAAAAATTTTCACACCTCTAACCCCTCACTCTCTACCCCTATTTATAGTAAACATCAGTGAATGAGAGCCATTGGATCAAACTTGAGCCCCAAGATAAGCACAATCAGCCATTGACGCACGCTACATCGATGCAGGTATCGATGCAGGCATCGATGCAGGTATCGATGCAGGCATCGATGCCCACATCGATGCCAACATCGATTAGGCGATTTTCATATATTATATGTTAAATTCCGCCTTCCGGATTAGGAGATATCGTCGTTTCTTTGTGGCCAACCATTTTGAATATGATTTCTTTTCATATTGGATTTTTGATTTTCTCCGGCTTCTACAGGCTACACGACTTGATTCTGGGCTTTTGGATAATTTGGAAATTGATTTTCCAATGTGCTTCTTTGCTTCATTTCTTCATTTAATCAATGGGTTTTTGTTGAGAGATGAGAGTTTGAGATTTATTCTTCATTAACCTGCAATTAAAAGATAAAAACAATTATTAGTGGTATATTTATTCATATAAAATAGATAATGAGGGTATAAAATTGTAATAAAATATGATTATCATACGCAAGTTGGGAGTTCTTGACATTCACTCTCCAACTTGAGGGGGAGTGTTGAGAAGGAAATGTCAATGATATCTGACCATTCATTAACAAATATATTGTATTAGTTGTATATTTGTTCAGTTGCCTTTTATACTTAGACTACCTAGAATAGATTAGCATGATTGTTGGCAATTTGTTCAGTTGCCTTTTATACTTAGACTACCTAGAATAGATTAGCATGATTGTTGGAAATCTCTTGTATAAAGCTACGTCTCCTGATTCAATAAAATTTATTCAAAGGCAATATTATTTTCCTTCTTTACAGATTTAGAAACTAGTATACTGATTTAAGAGTTCTTCTGCTTTTAGATGACCAATTGTTCGATGTACGTGTCTACTATATACATATAATTTTGTAGCTATGAACCCTAATCATATCATGATGATAACTCCATACATGCTGCTTCTCTAATTAATCTATAATAATGTCCTGTCTACAAAACAAACTACACCAACACATTTTAAATATTAGCATCAAAGCGACCTTCCCCCCTCCTTCAACAAAGGCATCCAACCATTTAGGATTCTAGTACTAAGCGGTCAAGACAAAGAAGAAAATTATTTGATACTATATATAGTTCCTTATGAGATGCGAAGTTTCACATTGACACCGGGGATCAAGAAACAGAGATCAGAAGAAAGAAGAAGATGGGTCTTGAGATCGTCGAGGAGGAAGTGAGTCCAGGGAGCGAGATGCCGTTGGTTTCGTTGAACCATGTCTCTTTTGTGGTCAGGTCAGTGAGCAGATCAGTGAGGTTCTACGAGGAGGTGCTTGGCTTTGTGAGCATCAAGAGGCCATCATCCTTCAAATTTCATGGTGCTTGGTAAGGGGCGTTGTGTTTTACGTACATGCATTCGGACTAATTCCAGATGCGGAGTCAAACTAGACCTAATAATCCAACTTGATAAAACATTTGATTCATTCAAATGTTTGCATTGGTGCTCTGCAAATTGCCTCTCTAGTGATTCTCTGCTAACTTTGCATGTTCAATAAAAATCATAGATTAAGATCGATTTTTTTTTTTCTTCGTTTTATTTGATTCTCTCTTCTTGATATATGAAGCCAATAACGTTACATTATTGCTAATGTGTTGTCGTAATTAAACTTCATAATGTATCATTGCCAACTGTATTAAACTAATCCAACTACAGTTCATGTTTCTTGTGGATATTGATAATCCAGATATCTCATGTCAGAAAGAAAGCACAAAGTTTTCATCATTTAGATCATGTTTTGCATAGTCAAATTCTTACATTTGTGATAATCTACTCAACTCATGTTGTGATGATTGCTACCACGAAATTCAGCGATAAATTCCATTATTTCCCTAATCTTGAATGCGGGTAATAAATGTAATTACCTGTTCTTCAACAACTTTGATTAAACTAAATAAACTTTGCTGCAATCTTATACAACCATAAGTTTCAAAATGAAATAATCAGGTTATACAACTATGGCATCGGCATCCACCTGCTCCAATGCAATTCTCTCGAAGAAGTCCCCAAGAAGAAGGGGGTCATAAACCCGAAAGACAACCACATCTCCTTCCAATGTTCAAACATGCACCTTCTAATTCGCAAATTAGAAGAAATGGGCATCCAATACGTGACCGCAGTGGTCGAAGACAGTGGCATCCAAGTCGATCAGCTGTTCTTTCATGATCCAGATGGATATATGGTGGAGATATGCAACTGTGAAAATATCCCGGTTCTGCCGTTGTCTTCATGTCCTCTGAAGTTTCCATATCCAAAAGATATGACGCTAAGCTCCATATATGGAAGTAAGTTTTTTTTCCTGGTTAATTGCACAGAAATCCCCTAGCAGTATCACTGTTAGTTTCCAGGGTACTTTTTTCTGACTCTTTTACCCTCAATAAACTCACTAATTTCACCTAAGGGAAATGTATGGAGGTCTATGTGCGATTAACCCTCAATAATTCCACAAATTAAACTGTTTGAATATTTAGCCCAAACATATTTTTAAATTTTTTATTCAGAACCTGTTTGAAATGTTTCAGGTAAAGGGAATCCCATGTTCCAGTCGATGTTCCAGTTTGGTTCATGTGGTGCTGAAGCTGAATCTGTCATCATGGAGGCCTTGGTCACAGACATCATGGATATCTCCTTTTGAGGATGAGGTTCAATTTGTTCGTCGATATAAAACGGAGAAGATGTTTTGAAAGATGTTGTTTATAGCATATATCAGTATTTGAATATGTGTTTGTGTAGTACAAGTTATCCGGGTCTGAGATTGCAATCATGGATTCTGATGAGTGAGCGAGATAAGGAGGTGTAGAACTTTAGTAATTCCTATTTTCCTTACTTTGTTATGTTTAAGAAAGAGAATAGAGGTGTTTGCAAATAATTTTTATGACAGGATAATAAATTTGTTACTCTTCTCCTCAGTTCTCTTTTGTATTTTGCCAATATAGCACAAGATTGCTATCTACCTGAAATTTTGGCTACAAGTAATCACCTTATGAAAACCTAAACTTAGTTATCCTATATCTTTTACGTTCAACAAGCATTCACCTCATAAAAGGGATATAATCTCAAATAGCTATACATCTTTGTTCTCAGCTCAATACAATCTTGATCAGCTGAGGAGATCAGGCGCAAAACTTCAGTAATTTTTATTTTCTTTTGTTATGTATGCATATGCAAATAACTTATGGCATGATAAATTATTTCTATATGCAATTATTTTCGCCACATGATATCTTGGTTGCTCTTCTTATTGCTTGTCTTTTGCATTTTATCAATGTGTCACTATATTGCTGCATATAAGAAAAATATGCCTCCATACATAAGCACCTTATGAAAACTAAACTTCAAACGTATGAAAGAGTAGCCTATATCTTTTACATTCAACAAAGGCTAACAACAATATAACAGCACTCACCCCATAAAAGGGGTACAAGACTTAGTCTCAAACATAGCTCCACATCCATCCACAAACACCTAGAGATCAAAGTTTCAACATCATTTTAAACAATATATTCAAATTCTTAGTAGCTGTAGTTCTTGGCGTATAGCCCTTGCTTGGATTCCTCGGACTCTCCTTCGCCTGTGTACTTGCCAAGCTGAGCGAGCGAGTTGGCCTTGGCACGCGTGAGCAGCACATCTTGAGCAGCCTTCACATTCTCAGGCACACCTCCCCATGTCTTCAGGCATGTGTTCTGCAGCGCTCTGGCGTAGGAAAATGACACGTGCCATGGGGTGGGGCTCTGGTTCATTGCGTTCAGGTTCAGCGTTGCCTCAACTTCAGATTGACCACCAGACAAAAACTGTAATCACATGGATTCAGATTGTTAGTTAGTTTTTTGAGTTTCAGAATGAAATTTTTTCCCCTAGGTAATCTTCTCATATATTATTTCAAATCTTTGATATTTTTAAAAGGGTTAATTGTGATAGAGCCACTGTGCTATCGCCGAATTGTGGATAGTCCATCTGTGTAGCTCTATTATTTTATATGATTTTTTTGCTTCCATCTGTGTAGCTCTATTATTTTATATGATTTTTTTGCTTACCATGATTCCAGGAACAGCTGGGGGGATTCTTCTGTGGAGAAGTTTCAGGGTGTACTCAGAAACCTGTTCAGGAGTTGCTCTCTCTTTGCATTCAGCCCCAGGGGTCACCATGCTGGGCTTCAGTAGGATTCCTTCGAACATGACATTGTTCTCGGCTAAGTAGAAGAAAACCTCAGCCCACACTTTCTGTGCAACCTCGAAGGTTCTGTCAATTCCGTGCTCACCATCGAGAAGTATCTCAGGCTCGACTATTGGAACCAACCCATTGTCCTGCAATGACATTGAGATGAATGAATGATCATCAATTTATCGTTTCAGCTAAATATTTAACAATATACAATGATGTTGATGTCTCATTATCAAAGTGTTGCTAAGAGGGTAAAAGTACACATAGGTTCAAATCCCACATGACACAAATTAAAAAAGGATTTTAAGAAAAATATACCGGTGCTTAAATAGGGTCAATGAAAAAGGGTGCTCAACTGACACAAGCATGTTAGAATATAAAATTATAATCCTCACAGAAACTTTAGAATTGTCGGTTGACGTGTTCGTCCAAATCTTATTTATGAAAAAATGGGAGAGAATACGTGCATCAGATGTCTATTTCCAAGAAATAGCTTCAAATGGTTTCTAGTAAGAGTCGCATAGGCGTAGATTTGGCAGTAGTCATAATTAGCTATATATGTTTAATTTATAACTGAATTAAAAAGAAATCTTCAGAAAAAGGATCTTAATTTACTTGAGCAATGGCAGCATAACGAGCAAGGCCCCATGCAGCTTCCTTCACTGCAAGAGCTGATGGCCCGTTGGGGATGCTGACCACTGTACGCCTGTAACATTCACCGCAAACACGTTATATTAGTTTCTAGAAAGGAAAAAAAAAACAAATATCAAATTAAGTGGGGAAAAAAAACTGTATTCAGCAACGTATTGGATTTTCACCATTTGGCAAAGCGAGCGCCTTGCTGATAGTAAGCAGCACAGCGGGACGCAAGTCCGTCCAGTCCTTGGCACCAGGATTCATCATTCGAGCCTGCAAGTGGCACAAGACCCTGACAGGGAACAGAAGAATCCAAGTTATTATATGAATATTGATGATCAAACAAGTTTCAATCTTTAATATAACAATCCTCTGATTTCATGAACTTATTTATTGAAGAATTATAGTGTGCTAATGTTTTTGTCTTAACTTTGGCGTAATCAAAGCAAACTATAAGTCTGAAAATGGAAATTCAAAATTTAAAATCAATAGAACATATGTAAACTTGGGAAAAAAAATCCTAGTGTGTATTAATTAATCTATTACAATAAGAAAACTAATTATTAACTAATTATGTTTCCTAAAATTTAGCTTTGGTTAGGCATACATGCATATAGAGTTCATTAATAATTGGCTTAATTTTAGAAAACCCTCCTCTCCTCAACTGTGGAGTGTCTCAGAACCCCTCCTCCCACAACTATTCTAACTAGAGTAAAACCCTCCTCGACTTTGGGGCTATTGTGGATAATCCCCCTCAACTTTGAAAATTCGACATATCCCGTAAACTAAGTGGTGTCTCACAATATCCCCTGATCTTTACAGTTTTTTTTTTCATCATAAGAATAATCATGTAAACAAAACATGATCTGTTTTAGATACTGTGGTACAAAAATACTAACATAACAAACTTTATCCAGCAAAACTACAGAAAAATAAACACTTCACAAAAAAAAAAAAAAAAAAAAAAAAAAAAAAAAAACCTCAAAAAAAAAAAAAAAAAAAAAAAAACACATGAGAATAGTCCAAATCCAACCGATAATTACCTTGTCCACCTTGATCCCAGGCATAATACCCTGACCAGTAAGAACATCAACCATCTTTGTGCCATCAACGGTCGACTGATACAGAGTTTCCTCGAATAGGATTGCACCAGAGATGTACTGACCCAAGCCAGGTGCTGAGACCAGTAGAGTCCTGTAAGCCTGTCGATTGGCCTCGGTGTTCTCAAGGCCAATGGAGGCCAGTCTCTTGCCGCAGGTTGCGTTGGATTCGTCCATGGCCATGATTCCTTTTCCTGGTGATGCTATGCTTTTCTGCACAAGTTTAAATTGTTAACGAAATCAGTTATTGGTTGAAAGTTTTAGTTGCCACTAAGGTTTATTTATAGGGTTGACTGTGGATGGACCCCTTAAGCACTGTGTTGTGTCGCTTGTTAGCCTAAAGTTTGATATGAGCAGGTTAAGGTCTAAACAAGCCCAAAGCAAATCATCTAATAAAGGTAAAAGAGTCAAAACAAAAATTCACTCAGGGGGTGCCTCCCCAATATTGTACTTAAGCGATAATAAGTGACGTAATGCAATAATACAGGGTCTAGAGCAATCAGCCCTTTGTTTATTGGTCTGAATAACCATGGGAATTTAATTTATTGAGAGTCCTTGAGAACGTCTAAATTCCTTATTCATGAGTCAATTTTTTAACACATACTTTCGACTCATGTCACATTGGTGCAAACAGAATGGGTATACGCAAACATATTTGCTTATGTATTTTACTGGACATGTATATCCATTAAATATTCCTATATGCAAGGATGAAAATACATGTGTCAAATATTTTTTTTTTTGGGATATATAGACACAGGTATCTGAGTATCCGAATTGACTGAAATTGAAATTATTTTGGTCTTACACTAGTCGATTTGAAGTTGACTTTGATGGTTCATGTTTTAGTTGCAGATTTCAGGTGCGTCACACACGTGAATGTTTTTTAAGGGTGAGAAATTCTATTTTATTTCGACAAACATTGTATCACATGACTATATCTTTTGATCCTTGATATGTCCAATATGTGTCTGTATTTACTATTCCCCTGACTCATCTATATCAAAACTTCTTATGCATATAGGGTTTCCTTATTGAATTCGAATTCTTATTCATATCCATGATTAATAAATGGATATGGATACCATAAATATTCTATAAGATCTGTATACACCTATAGGAATTATGTGCGATATGAAGATTTCCAAATAAGTTGTTCTGTTCTACTCATTTCAGTCTACAAAGGAAGGCTTCAAATCTAAAATTTATCATTTGTGACCTTTATATTATTAAAATGAACAAATCTGGATGTGCAAGAAGAAAAAGAAAATCTATAGATGAAAATTTATAGTGCATGGATCCCTGTAAACTTACTAATAACATTATGTTGGTGGTGCTTAAAGACACATGTATATTTGTGTGTCTGTGTGCGTTTCATAATTAATCTCCAATTTTTCATTAATCTGTTAAAAGGTACATACGCATATACTAGAAACACATATGTAGACTATGAAGCTCTCTAGTCAAAGTTCTGATTTAACAAGAAAGTCTCATATTCAAAACCTATCATCTCATCTTCTATTATCTAAATGGAACAAAACTGAATCTAGTGTGGATAAATCGCATGGATCTCCAAAAACTAAGTACTAATAACATATATGTTGCTGGTCCTTGAATCTAGCATGCAGGGTCATCTACAAGAAAATGATATTTTAATTAGTTGTTTAGTGAAAGACTTGCCATATCTATTTATTATAATACAACAATTCATATCTAGTCTCCCATATTCTTCATAAATATATGTTTAGACTTCGTCCTCGAGTCAGAAGCAGCTTTGACTATGCGTAGATCATAATAAACACCCTGGACAAACATCTAACCTATATTTTAATAGTTAGACGTAAACTTCGATCACATGTTATTTCTATTGCTCATATAACTATTGTCACACACTAAACTCAAATTTCTTCATAAATATACAATCTTCGAAAGTCGTTACCGCAGTTTTGACAAGCTCATCGGAGTAAGCGCCAGCGCGAACGGTGAACGAAACAGCCAAAGGCTGGCTATTTGAAGCACCCTTCGCCCCAAACCATTCTGATTTCTTAGGGAGAAATGAAGACTTGAGGAGAGTAGCAGATGCCATTTGGATGCAAGAAAAAGAAAACAGAGAAACTAGCTACTCTCCGTCTATCCCCTCAGTTCACAGGATGTTCAGTTGTGTAGACGTTGCCTAAGTAAATATAAGGGTGATTGGTAGAGTGAGGATATGAGATGTAAGGTTGAGGTTGGCCTCATCACTTGAATGGTTAGAATGTGTGATAAGCTGCCTCTTGTTTCCAATCCTTTGCTGCTTGCTCTTGGATGCATTTGGTTTTTGTCTTTGAGCTGAAATTGTTTCTGGGCCCTAAAATATATAATATATATGCCTGTGCATTTTAATTTTGATTTATTTGTTGGTCCATGTTGATGTGGGCTGTAAACAATTTCCTTTCAAACAGTAATTTCCCATGGATTCTGGTTAACTTGTGCCTTAGATTTCACTGGTGAAAATTGAGGTTCTCTGCGTTCGTTATGAAAAGAGCTAAGGCTGTTACAGAGTCAGACTCAGGTACAAGCTTGTCAAAGACTACTTACTGATGAGCCTTTGTTATCAAGGCTTTTGAGCATTGTTGACATGTGCAAGCTACGTGTTTGTACCTTAGGGGAGATTTTGGAGGTGGAAATTATAATTTTTTTGATGTAGTACTCGCTGCATATAACTAGCTAATTTTTCTAATTTTCCAAAATGCAAACGCAGCTTTTATTAAGAAAGAGTATGAAACAGATAGTCAGAAGTTTTTTTTTTTAACCAAGTTAAAAAAATTTTACAAGCTTATTCCAAAATTGTAACTCTTTCTTAGGCTGTTTCATTTTAATTGACGTACAAATTTTTAATAATAAAGAATCTAAGGAAACCTAGATGGGGTATCAGGATGACATGAATTGAAAATTTAGATTATCGAAGTGTTAAGCAAAAAATTTTAGTATAAAAGTGAAAAAATAGGTAGATTTTGGGACACTCTAATTTTGGTAACGTACATCCATCCTAGGTACGTGTCATACTTAATCTATCTTGAACTTTCTTACCCTAGGAAAGTTAATAACTTTTTTGTTTTCCTGTCTTGATATATTCATACTAATGTTAGATCTTATAAAAAACTTGAGATCTAAACCATAAAGCCATGATTAATTCAAAGAAATTTACAAGAATCAAAAGAAAAGAGCGGAAGCTTATACCTGAATCCATAGATTAAACTTGAGATGGGTTTTGGATCTTCTAACCTTAGGGTTTCTCTAGCCAAATTTCTCTCTAGATGGGAGTGAAGAGAATTAGAGAATGCAACCCTAGATTAGGGACCATAACCCCTTATTTATAGATGTTGTACATTTGTAATTTAGCCCCTCATCAAATCATAATTACAACCTGGTATCAGCACATATAACCTCATGATTATATTTAAATACCCATTAACCCAAATTGATTGATCACTTTAGTGAGTTGTCCTGAAGGATAGCAATACACACAGATTAATCATATGTGCCCACAAATAGATTTAATTAGATTTAAATCCAACAATCTCCCACTTGGGCACCATATGATTCCTTAAATTGTGTATAACCTTATGAGCTCAAAATTGCTATTACTAAAAAGGTATTTCCGAACAATCTCGTCCATTGACTATATCAATATAGGATCAAAGCGGCCATCGTTACATTTATCGTGACTCGACCCATCAATGGTCACATATACCAATACAATCAAATGTCATAGATCAATCATGGATATGCAGCATAAAAATTACATGCAATGTGGTCAGTACATGTCTATTTTCAACTGGTTCTACTTTAGTGAGGTTAAAACCAAACATAATGTAACAGAGTGTCTTAACTGAATACTTTATTCTGATCAGACAATATAACCAAACACAAAGCACCATAATTACAAACTCCCACTAAATCATGATATCCTCAAATAACACCACACCCATATGAGCAGTATGCTCATGAAAGACCTTAGGTGGCAGTCCCTTAGTAAGAGGATCAGCTATCATGGAGTTTGTCCCAATGTGCTTTTTTTTTTTGATGTAGTACTCGCTGCATGTAACAAGCTAATTTTTCTAATTTTCCAAAATGCAAACGCAGCTTTTATTAAGAAAGAGTATGAAACAGATGGTCAGAAGCTTTTTTTTTTAACCAAGTTAAAAAAAAATTACAAGCTTATTCCGAAATTGTAACTCTTTCTTAGGCTGTTTCATTTTAATTGACGTACAAATTTTTAATAATAAAGAATCTAAGGAAATCTAGATGGGGTATCAGGATGACATGAATTGAAAATTTAGATTATCGAAGAGTTAAGCAAAAAATTTTAGTATAAAAGTGAAAAAATAGGTAGATTTTGGGACACTCTAATTTTGGTAACGTACATCCATCCTAGGTACGTGTCATACTTAATCTCTCTTGAACTTTCTTACCCTAGGAAAGTTAATAACTTTTTTGTTTTCCTGTCTTGATATATTCATACTAATGTTAGATCTTATAAAAAACTTGAGATCTAAACCATAAAGCCATGATTAATTCAAAAGAGATTTACAAGAATCAAAAGAAAAAGCGGAAGCTTATACCTGAATCCATAGATTAAACTTGAGATGGGTTTTGGATCTTCTAACCTTAGGGTTTCTCTAAATCCGAATTTCTCTAGCTAGATGGGGGTGTAGAGAATTAGAGAATGTAACCCTAGGTTAGGGACCATAACCCCTTATTTATAGATGTTGTACATTTGCAATTTGGCCCCTCATCAAATCACAATTACAACCTGGTATCTGCACATATAACTCCATGATTATATTTTAAATACCCATTAACCCAAATTGATTGATCACTTTAGTGGGTTATCCTGAAGGATAGCAATACGCACGAACAATCTCGTCCATTGACTATATCAATATAGGATCAAAGCGGCCTTCGTCACATTTATCGTGACTCGACCCATCAATGGTCACATATACCAATACAATCAAATGACATAGATCAATCATGGATGTGCAGCATGAAAATTACATGCAATGTGATCAGTACATGTCTATTTTCAACTGGTCCTAATTTAGTGAGGTCAAAAACCAAACATAATGTAACAGAGTGTCTTAACTGAATACTTTATTCTGATCAGACAATATAACCAAACACAGAGCACCACAATTACAAACTCTCACTAAATCATGGTATCCTCAAATAACACCACACCCATATGAGCAGTGTGCTCATGAAAGACCTTGGGTGACAATCCCTTAGTAAGAGGATCAACTTCTTTTTTTTTTGATGTAGTACTCGCTGCATGTAACAAGCTAATTTTTCTAATTTTCCAAAATGCAAACGCAGCTTTTATTAAGAAAGAGTATGAAACAGATGGTCAGAAGCTTTTTTTTAACCAAGTTAAAAAAAAATTTACAAGCTTATTCCGAAATTGTAACTCTTTCTTAGGCTGTTTCATTTTAATTGACGTACAAATTTTTAATAATAAAGAATCTAAGGAAACCTAGATGGGGTATCAGGATGACATGAATTGAAAATTTAGATTATCGAAGTGTTAAGCAAAAAATTTTAGTATAAAAGTGAAAAAATAGGTAGATTTTAGGACACTCTAATTTTGGTAGCGTACATCCATCCTAGGTACGTGTCATACTTAATCTCTCTTGAACTTTCTTACCTAGGAAAGTTAATAACTTTTTTGTTTTCCTGTCTTGATATATTCATACTAATGTTAGATCTTATAAAAAACTTGAGATCTAAACCATAAAGCCATGATTAATTCAAAGAAATTTACAAGAATCAAAAGAAAAGAGCGGAAGCTTATACCTGAATCCATAGATTAAACTTGAGATGAGTTTTGGATCTTCTAACCTTAGGGTTTCTCTAGCCAAATTTCTCTCTAGATGGGAGTGAAGAGAATTAGAGAATGCAACCCTAGATTAGGGACCATAACCCCTTATTTATAGATGTTGTACATTTGTAATTTAGCCCCTCATCAAATCATAATTACAACCTGGTATCAGCACATATAACCTCATGATTATATTTAAATACTCATTAACCCAAATTGATTGATCACTTTAGTGGGTTATCCTGAAGGATAGCAATACACATTGATTAATCATATGTGCCCACAAATAGATTTATTAGATTAAATCCAACAATCTCCCACTTGGGCACCATATGATTCCTTAAATTGTGTATAACCTTATGAGCTCAAAATTGCTATCACTGAAAAGGTATTTCCGAACAATCTCGTCCATTGACTATATCAATATAGGATCAAAGCGGCCTTCGTCATATTTATCGTGACTCGACCCATCAATGGTCACATATACCAATACAATCAAACGACATAGATCAATCATGGATATGCAGCATAAAAATTACATGCAATGTGATCAGTACATGTTTATTTTCAACTGGTCCTACTTTAGTGATGTCAATACCAAACATAATGTAACAGAGTGTCTTAACTGAATACTTTATTCTGATCAGACAATATAACCAAACACGAAGCACCATAATTACAAACTCCCACTAAATCATGATATCCTCAAATAACACCACACCCATATGAGCAGTGTGCTCATGAAAGACCTTGGGTGACAATCCCTTAGTAAGAGGATCAACTTCTTTTTTTTTTGATGTAGTACTCGCTGCATGTAACAAGCTAATTTTTCTAATTTTCCAAAATGCAAACGCAGCTTTTATTAAGAAAGAGTATGAAACAGATGGTCAGAAGCTTTTTTTTTTAACCAAGTTAAAAAAAAATTACAAGCTTATTCCGAAATTGTAACTCTTTCTTAGGCTGTTTCATTTTAATTGACGTACAAATTTTTAATAATAAAGAATCTAAGGAAATCTAGATGGGGTATCAGGATGACATGAATTGAAAATTTAGATTATCGAAGAGTTAAGCAAAAAATTTTAGTATAAAAGTGAAAAAATAGGTAGATTTTGGGACACTCTAATTTTGGTAACGTACATCCATCCTAGGTACGTGTCATACTTAATCTATCTTGAACTTTCTTACCCTAGGAAAGTTATAACTTTTTTGTTTTCCTGTCTTGATATATTCATACTAATGTTAGATCTTATAAAAAACTTGAGATCTAAACCATAAAGCCATGATTAATTCAAAGAAATTTACAAGAATCAAAAGAAAAGAGCGGAAGCTTATACCTGAATCCATAGATTAAACTTGAGATGGGTTTTGGATCTTCTAACCTTAGGGTTTCTCTAGCCAAATTTCTCTCTAGATGAGGGTGAAGAGAATTAGAGAATGTAACCCTAGATTAGAGACCATAACCCCTTATTTATAGATGTTGTACATTTGTAATTTGGCCCCTCATCAAATCAGAATTACAACCTGGTATCAGCACATATAACCTCATGATTATATTTAAATACCCATTAACCCAAATTGATCGATCACTTTAGTGGGTTGTCCTGAAGGATAGCAATACACACAGATTAATCATATGTGCCCACAAATAGATTTAATTAGATTTAAATCCAACAATCTCCCACTTGGGCACCATATGATTCCTTAAATTGTGTATAACCTTATGAGCTCAAAATTGCTATTACTAAAAAGGTATTTCCGAACAATCTCGTCCATAGACTATATCAATATAGGATCAAAGCGGCCTTTGTTACATTTATCGTGACTCGACCCATCAATGGTCACATATACCAATACAATCAAATGACATAGATCAATCATGGATGTGCAGCATGAAAATTACATGCAATGTGATCAGTACATGTCTATTTTCAACTGGTCCTACTTTAGTGAGGTCAAAACCAAACATAATGTAACAGAGTGTTTGAACTGAAAAAACTTTATTCTGATCAGACAATATAACCAAACACAAAGCACCATAATTACAAACTCCCACTAAATCATGATATCCTCAAATAACACCACACCCATATGAGCAGTGTGCTCATGAAAGACCTTGGGTGACAATCCCTTAGTAAGAGGATCAGCTTCTTTTTTTTTGATGTAGTACTCGCTGCATGTAACAAGCTAATTTTTCTAATTTTCCAAAATGCAAACGCAGCTTTTATTAAGAAAGAGTATGAAACAGATGGTCATAAGCTTTTTTTTAACCAAGTTAAAAATAAATTTACAAGCTTATTCCGAAATTGTAACTCTTTCTTAGGTTGTTTCATTTTAATTGACGTATAAATTTTTAATAATAAAGAATCTAAGGAAATCTAGATGGGGTATCAGGATGACATGAATTGAAAATTTAGATTATCGAAGTGTTAAGCAAAAAATTTTAGTATAAAAGTGAAAAAATAGGTAGATTTTAGGACACTCTAATTTTGGTAGCGTACATCCATCCTAGGTACGTGTCATACTTAATCTCTCTTGAACTTTCTTACCTAGGAAAGTTAATAACTTTTTTGTTTTCCTGTCTTGATATATTCATACTAATGTTAGATCTTATAAAAAACTTGAGATCTAAACCATAAAGCCATGATTAATTCAAAGAAATTTACAAGAATCAAAAGAAAAGAGCGGAAGCTTATACCTGAATCCATAGATTAAACTTGAGATGGGTTTTGGATCTTCTAACCTTAGGGTTTCTCTAACCAAATTTCTCTCTAGATGGGGGCGAAGAGAATTAGAGAATGTAACCCTAGATTAGGGACCATAACCCCTTATTTATAGATATTGTACATTTGTAATTTGGCCCCTCATCAAATCATAATTACAACCTGGTATCAGCACATATAACCTCATGATTATATTTAAATACTCATTAACCCAAATTGATTGATCACTTTAGTGAGTTGTCCTGAAGGATAGCAATACACATAGATTAATCATATGTGCCCACAAATAGATTTAATTAGATTTAAATCCAACAATCTCCCACTTGGGCACCATATGATTCCTTAAATTGTGTATAACCTTATAAGCTCAAAATTGCTATTACTAAAAAGGTATTTCCGAACAATCTCGTCCATTGACTATATCAATATAGGATCAAAGCGGCCTTCGTTACATTTATCGTGACTTGACCCATCAATGGTCACATATACCAATACAATCAAATGACATAGATCAATCATGAATATGCAGCATAAAAATTACATGCAATGTGGTCAGTACATGTCTATTTTCAACTGGTCCTACTTTAGTGAGGTTAAAACCAAACATAATGTAACAGAGTGTCTTAACTGAATACTTTATTCTGATCAGACAATATAACCAAACACAAACACCATAATTACAAACTCCCACTAAATCATGATATCCTCAAATAACACCACACCCATATGAGCAGTGTGCTCATGAAAGACATTGGGTGACAATCCCTTAGTAAGAGGATCAGCTTCTTTTTTTTGATGTAGTACTCGCTGCATGTAACAAGCTAATTTTTCTAATTTTCCAAAATGCAAACGCAGCTTTTATTAAGAAAGAGTATGAAACAGATGGTCAGAAGCTTTTTTTTAACCAAGTTAAAAAAAAATTTACAAGCTTATTCCGAAATTGTAACTCTTTCTTAGGCTGTTTCATTTTAATTGACGTACAAATTTTTAATAATAAAGAATCTAAGGAAATCTAGATGGGGGTATCAGGATGACATGAATTGAAAATTTAGATTATCGAAGTGTTAAGCAAAAAAATTTAGTATAAAAGTGAAAAAATAGGTAGATTTTGGGACACCAAAGAGAAAGTAAGCCATACTTTAACCTTACACTCTAATTTTTGTAACATACATCCATCCTAGGTACGTGTCATACTTAATCTCTCTTGAACTTTCTTACCCTAGGAAAGTTATAACTTAATTTTTTGTTTTCCTGTGTTGATATATTCATACTAATTCTTTGTTGCCCCTAAATTCTTCAAGTTAATCATTGCTCAGTTAAGTCTCGGAACACTATATTTCATGTTTATATTTGGTTAGCAAATAATATATCATCATACTCCATTCTAACGCATCATTAATCAGTAAACCTGCAGAAGATAGCGTTAACCTGGACCTACCCAGGGAGGCTTAGCTATGTCACTAAAAACAAATAAATAATTATATATCACATTCCAGCAACACTTGCAACCACATATTTGCTCTAACGCAACGGTTCAAAACCGTTGCGCTAGCCATGGAACCGTCGCTCTTGAGCAAGTGCGACGGTTCTCAAACCGTCTCATATGCTGCTGTTGCTCTACCTCTACCGTAACGGTTTTGAATTCTATTACGACGGTTTTTTGAACCGTTGCCCCTGCATCTAACGCAACGGTTTTAAAAGGCAAGCGGTTTTTAAGCTATTGTAACGGTTTTGATTTAGCTATTGCGACGGTTTTTAGGCTACTGTAGCATTTTTTTTTATAGTTATTACAACAGTTTTAAAAGACCTAACACAACGGTTTTAAAAGGCAAGTGTGTTTTAAGCCATTGCAACGGTTTTGATTGAGCTATTGCGACGGTTTTTAAGCTAGTGTAGCTGTTTTTTATAGCTATTACAATAGTTTTAAAAGACCTAACGCAACGATTTGGATTGACCTATCGCAACAGTTTTGATCGAGCTATTGCAGCGTTTTTGATTGAGCTATTGCAACGGCTCCGATTGAGTTGTTCTTGGTTCCCTGCGTCAAAATCATATAGTATTCAATTACCTGGACAATCTTTTTAAGAACATGGTCAAGTCAAATTTTAATACACAATATCAAAGTGAAAATGTTGAGCATAATCAACCATAATGATAAGTGTCAATATACATCGGTATAGTATGAAAACTACAAAGTATTAAATCCATACTACCAACATTTCAACTCAGAAAATATCGTACCGAACTAATATTCAAACAACATCAACATTTGATTACAAAACATGAAACTTCTTGGTCAAAGACTTTATATTCTCTATTTGTTTCCAAAAACTTATGCCTCAATATCAAATACTCACTAGGAACCTGTCAATATCAATCTCAATCTTGGTTTTCGTCATTTCTGTACCTGTGTAAATTTCCATGAATCAGCATAATTTTTGCAATGATGATAATAAAATTGGGGAAAAAGGCATTGCAATTATTCAAAATAAATAGCTTAACATAAAGGAATCCTCAGAGGACGAATAAATTACTAACAAGTTGGCTGATTGTCAAAGAAAGCTCAAGTAACATTGGTAAATAAGGAGACCATACGCAGCTACATGAAATCAGAGATCTTCAAACACATACACGGCTACATGAATCAGAGAGAAACATCATGCAATTTTGGGAAGTAATTGATTTATTAATATAAGTGTAAACTTACATAACAAAATCAGAGAATTTCATCCTAAAACTATACATCCTGAAACCATAAACAAAGAATTGCATACAGGATATCTATTTCACAATTTCTTTAAATATAACTCTTTTCTTCGTATCCCTAAAAAAACTTTCATCTAAAAAAGATAACTTTCTCAATGTTTTCTTGAACAGAAAAACAAGATATCAGGAAACGTCAACAAATTGAGTAAATCTTTCTGACCCTTGTTAAGATTTTTTTACCCCTTTGACCAAATTAAACCATTTGGAGGGTTAAGGAGGGACTAAACTCCCTTAACCCTTCTATTAAACCCTTGACAACTGAGGCCTAAAAGAACCATCCTCCCATAATCAAATGATTAAGATTTAGAGATAAACCTCAGTTTGGTATTCTTTGTCTTGCACCTCTTGCAAAGCCAAGTTTTCTTTAGTTTATCAGCAATATGGAAGATCAGACAATTTCATAGCCACAGAGATATGGAAATAGCTCTCTATTAACTTAGGTATTCAAAATTTGCTGGTTGATACTTCATGTAATTTGGCAAAAAAGTAACTAAATTGCAGAGGCAGCCCATAATCCAACTTCCTCAAACACCTAAATGATTGAAAACAATCAAATACATCGAACATTTTCATGTAATAGGTGGAAT
>NC_033802.1:36221832-36305545 GCF_001876935.1 Asparagus officinalis | reverse complement strand
ATCAACTACAAGTCAGAGATTCAACACCTTTTCCACCACCACTTTTCTTCAGGGCCCCATGCACCCGCTATTATCACAATACATTTATATTAATAAAAAAAATTAATAGACATGAATACGAGCCAAATCATAGTTACAACGCAGAACAATAAAGCAGTATACATTATGTGACATAAAATATCAGATACGTGAGAAACATATATACGTAGATTCATACATATGTACATTCGTATGTATACCATGTAAGTTATAATTGAAAATTCATTTGGGAGCTAATTTGGAGAGTGAGGGTCTATACAAATGGTATATTCTAATGATAATAAACATCAATATCTAGCATTTCAAAAGTAAGGCATACCACAGCCATTGCAGACTGCTCTTGCTGGACTTGCCTCAAAAAACCTAGCGTCACCCCAAGAAAATAATTTGGAACTCCACCGACTCCAGGATCAACCATTTCAGAATTAAATACATGCCCAAATAAATGTACGCATCTATGCAAGGGGGTATCCGACAAGTTTGAGTACATGTACGTGTCAGGCATGTGTACATACAGGTTCAGATTAGAAATACCTAGGTAACATAGCCTAACTTTTTTTAAATTGCTCTCTCCTAGCCTTTTTCAAGTAATACAACATTAACAAAATCTGTCCAGCAAAAGTGGGTTGCCTAATAATACAATTCTACTTCAGGAAGGCTGGTTAAGAGGAACCGCACCCTTCAAATTGCTTGCAAAAGCAATATTTATTTTGAATGATAGAAGTCTGACTACAACACCACCTCCAAAGCTATTAGTAGGTAGCAAGACATAGCTTATCATTCATATAGAAAAACTGCCTAATAAAGGAGGGAATCCTAGGCTGCACGGATAGGGGTGCGGGTGCGGACACGGATACGGACATGGGACACAATAAATTTGTAAAAAGCAAGATACAGGGACACGGATATACACACATTTGTATATGTATATATATAATAGGCACATATTGAATTAAAATACCCCAAACATTTGTATGCTTCTTTTACTATCTACAACAATTAAGAATCAAAGAATCAAGTTAATCAAACTAAGAATTAAGGTTTAACAACAAAAGTTTAGTTTTGACCGCATGAGATACGATATGTATTTTTCAAATCTTAGAATTACAAAGAGTATGCCTTGTTTAGGATTTACCATAAAGACTGTGCTTTTTGGGTGTCCATACTTTATTTAATTATTTGTGTTCTAAATTAGAAAGCTTTGATATCTTTCATATTTGTGTAACTTTGTGGTGACAAATTTTGTTCTATTATCCATATTAGTGCTTCACAGATCATAACAATTATAAAATGATATCATCTTTTCTTTTGCTATAAATGAGAAAAGTACATGAGGGGTGATATAGAGCAGATAGATAAAGTCAAAAATGGAATCTAAGAAGCAATAGTATTTCAACGTATTACCCCTTGTCATATAAGCTGCAGTACTGAACCTTGCAGGTCAATAAGAAAGCCCACACATCCCTGCAATTAAATACTGTTTTCGGAGAAAGTTGCCTTCATTGTCGAATTCATTATAATCTGGATCGCTTACAAATAATTCAAGATATTCAATAAAAAGAATAAGAAAATGAAAGATTACAACTTTTCGAAAATAACGCAAAATCCGTTCGTCGTTTCTTGCTTGCGTGAGTCTTTAGCCGGTGACGGGGACGTTGATATCCGTGGACTACCTGGCAATCAGATCAGGTCTAGAACTTCGTCGATCCGCGAAGGAATCTAGAAGCAGAAGTGCTTATCTCGACAAAAACGAGATAATTGTTCTTCTTAGAATTACCACAACGGGATAATACTAAGGATCGGATGCGGGTGATGCAGATCTGACGACTCTTGATCTCTTGCGTTGAAGAACTCGATCACTCTTCAGTCCGACAGGGCTTCGCCAATTATCTAAAACTCCAGATCTGAAAAAATGAGGACCCGGGGCTGTATTTATAGGCTCCAGGGGGTTTCGGGTGGTTAAAACCACCTAACTGACCATTTCTGCGTTGGAGACACCCCAGGGTGTCTAAACCTGCGCCAAGACACCCTTGGGTGTCTCGGCTTGGGCTGAGACACCCAAGGGTGTCTCGGTCATGGCAGAGACACCCTAGGGTGTCTTGGCCTTGGCCGAGACACCTTAGGTGTCTCAGTTTAGCCTGAGACATTTTCGATGCCTGTTTGATTGTTTCCGCCGTAAATTCTTCGTCCGAACTCGGATTTGAGTGATTCAAAGTGCGTTGGAAAGCCGACGAGGAGTTCTATAAGCTCCAATGATTAAATCATCCATGGAATAAATGAGACACAAAGGGTATTTTGTCGTTTGTGAACGATACGAGGTTCCCAATCAGTTCGTGTCTCGTTATTCTGAAACTCCGTTGCTTCACGTAGTTCGTCGGTTTACTTCAAGCATTCACCGACATCAATCAAGCTTCTGTGAACCAGATGGTGACGTTCATCGTTATTTCTTAATACTGAGCTATTCGTGGGGACCTATAGGTAATTTTCGATGCCTACAGATACCCCCTCCAAAGCGTTCCAGACTCGTTTCTTTTGTAGAAGAGGCTGTAATACTTTGGATGTGATTGGTCCAACCTTCAGTCGGCAAAAGGACCTGTAGTTAGCTTTGATTTTTGACTCCTTCGATTTTCGGTCTACTCGATGCTTTGATGAACAGCTAAAATCCTTCCGGCGCTGCGTTTATCGTCTGGCCATCGCCGAAGTCTCAAATCTACAACTGATGAGTTGAGTTTGGCTCATGTCATTGAATTGACTTTTTGATCACAATGTGTTGACTGGCGTTGACCTAGGGTTATGCATTGACCGGCGTTGGTCCTAGGGTTTCGAACGTCGAATGTTGACTTTTGATCGCAACGCATTGACTGGCGTTGACCTAGGGTTGCGCGTTGACCAGCATTGACCTTAGGGTTTTGAACCGTTATACGTTGACTTTTGATCGCAACGCATTGACTGGCGTTGACCTAGGGTTACGCGTTGACCGGCGTTGACCCTAGGGTTTCAAATGTCGTACGTTGACTTTTTGATCATAACGCGTTGACTGGCATTGACCTTGGGTTACGCATTGACCTTAGGGTTTTGAACCGTCGTACGTTGACTTTTGATCGTAACGCATTGACTGGCATTGACCTAGGGTTACGCGTCGACCGGCGTTGACCCTAGGGTTTCGAATGTCGTACGTTGACTTTTTGATTGCAACGCGTTGACTGGCGTTGACCTAGGGTTACGCGTTGACCAGCGTTGACCTTAGGGTTTTGAACCATCATGCGTTGACTTTTGATCGCAACACATTGATTGGCGTTGACCTAGGGTTACGCGTGGCATTGACCCTAGGGTTTTGAATGTCGTACGTTGACTTTTTGATCGCAACACGTTGACTGGTGTTGACCTAGGGTTACGCGTTGACCTAGGGTTACGCGTTGACCAGCGTTGACCTTAGGGTTTTGAACCATCGTATGTTGACTTTTAATCGCAATGCATTGACTGGCATTGACCTAGGGTTATGCGTCGACCGGCATTGACCCTAGTGTTTCGAATGTCGTACGTTGACTTTTTGATCACAACGCGTTGACTGGCGTTGACCTAGGGTTACGCGTTGACCAGCGTTGACCTTAGGGTTTTGAACCGTCATACGTTGACATTTGATCGCAACGCATTGAATGACGTTGACCTAGGGTTACGCGTCGACCGGCGTTGACCCTAGGGTTTCGAATGTCGTACGTTGACTTTTTGATCGCAACGCGTTGACTGGCGTTGACCTAGGGTTACGTGTTGATCGGCGTTGCCCCTAGGGTTTTGAATCATTTGGTGTTGATTGGTATTGATTTTGTCGAAACATCCAACCACCGGCGAAAATGGGCGAATTCGGGCTTGAAAAGGACAATCGGGGGCTCAAACTGGGCCGAGACACCCGTGGGTGTCTCAACCTTGGCCGAGACACCTTAGGGTGTCTCGGCCAAGACCGAGACATCCTAGGGTGTCTCGGTTCAAAAACCGAGACCCCCCTCTCATTTGTCTCTTTCTTCTTTTCTCCTTTTTTTGTTTGTTTCCTTTCTTGTTTTGGTTTTGTTTCCTCTTTTGTTTTCCCCCTCTTTCCAAAATTTCCAAAGGATTCTATTCCCTCCCAAACTCTCTCTTCTTCTACCTCTTATCCATCCACCATTATTTTCTTTCTTTAAGAACTCCAAAACCCATTAACCTCTCTTCTTTAAAACCCCTCAACCCAAGATCAATTTCGGATTTTTGGTGCTCCTTTTTTTGGCCGAAATTCCTCTCCTCTCAAACTAGGGTTCCTTCTTCATCCTCAAGCTCAAGGGACACCTCTTGATTTGGGTAAGTTTCCTCTTAAAACTCTCCCCCTTTTTTTAAAAAAGAAAAGAAAGATTGAAACTTTATTCTTGTAGTGTGGGGTATGTATTCAAGAATTCATAAATTTGTATGCAAAGAATGTGGCTTTTTGCCCTCATGAATTAGAAAATAGGATCTTTGATGATGAGTTGTGTATGCACAAAGATTTGGGGGTTTTATGTAAAATCAACACTATGACCGAATTTGAGGGGCTTTTTGTGAAAAAGTGGACTGAAATTTGAGGGTTTTTATGCAAAGTGGGCTGACATTTAGGACTGAAATTTTATCCCCATTTGGCCGAACTTTGAGGAGTGTTTTCATGCGAAAGAATCAATATTGTTTGAGGGGTTTATTTGCAAAAATCAACCCAAAAAAGTAGGAGGGTTTATTTGCAAAAGGGCTGAAATTTTAGGGCTGAAATTCCAAAAGTTTATACCGCAAACCCATGACTAAGGTTTTGAGAAAGGTATGCGAAAACTAAACCGAAATTTGTGGAGGGGTTTATTTGCAAAATTGGTTAAATTTTACAAAAGGGTTTATTTGTAAAATTAACCAACATTGTGGGATATTGGGGGTTTTATATGGACAAATATGATGATCATGACCCGATATGAGTGTATCCTTGACTAGAATTTAGCCTTGAATACGAGGGGTATTTTGGGTATTTCACCCAAGAATTATCATGAGAGTTTACACTGCAATATGAGCTCATCGTTTTGTACGCATAAAATTTGTAGGTTTAATTAGACCTCAACTGTAAAATCCTACTTATTTATAGGACTTTAGTTCAAGTTCTTAATTTTCCTTTTAAATTTCGTGTATTCATATTTTAGATTGTACCTGACCTGTTGATTTTCATTGCAGATTCTCGATGTCTCCACGTCGACATCGACTTCATAGGAGTCGCTCCCTTTCCCAGCATAGTGAGGGAGAGGTTCCCACGGCATCCTCTCCAGCGGCATCATTTTTCGGGGGTGAGCATTTATACTTTCTATATCCCTGATTGATCCATTCGCAGGTCATTCAGGAAGAACCGACATCCTCCTTCACAGGGATCGAGGTTTCAGGATATTCGTAGTTCCAGTACACTCTCGTTTGGCCCCTTTGCGGGTCATTCGGGAAGGACCGACACCCTCCTTTGCGGGGGTCGAGGTTTCGGGAAATTCACGGTTCTGTCACACCCTCGTTTGGCCCCTTCGCGGGTCATTCGGGAAGGGCCGACACCCTCCTTCGCGGGGGTCGAGGTTTCGGACTTGTTTTGCTTGGCCAATTCAAGTCTTCCGGTATATTGGGGCGATTTTGTGTCATCTTATACCTTGTAGGTTAGTGTATGTTACCACGTTATTTACGTGATGATGCATACCGTTCCTCCAGTATAAGACACTCAAAATCGTCTCTCCAATTACCCCGTGGATGATCTTGTCTCGCTTTTTTTATGAGATGGATTTAATTTATGGATAATTTTCTGACTCTATCCTTGTTTTGTTGCAAGTCGAGTTCCCTACGGGCAGTCTCTCTCCTCATGCTACTACCGGTTGTAGTGGGGAGGTTTTCTCTTCGGTTTCCATCAGGCAGGCTATTGGCCCGCTTCCTCAGTTTGATAGAGATCATTCCGATGAATCATGTCGTTTGATACAAGATGGGGGACGTCATTGCTTACGCCAGCTGATCACGGATGCTCCTTTTACTGCGGATTCTATTTCTACTCAGGCTTTAAAGAAGCCCAGTTTTCTGTTCTGAGATCACATTGAGGATCCGACTAGTTTGATTCTTACTGATGAGCATTGGCTGAATAATGATGAAGGAGCTCTCCTGTATATTCCTTCCATTCCTCGTCAGCATTCTTTCACTCATTTAAAGGGACAGGCCGGAGAGCGACAGATGTCCTGGCATCTTACCGATGATGCTGATCGAGTTCATTGTGGATATACCTACCACCATAAGACTCCCGGTTCTAATGGGTATCATTATATTCGCGGTCTTCGACCAGGGATTATGGGTCTTAATATCGCACCCCCAGGCGAGGTATCAGCAGCAGCTCCTACTGTGAAGAATCGTCTGGCTCAGCTTGGGAGGAGGTTACCTCCACCAGATTTCAGATGTTATGGTTGGGCTTTCTCACAACCCAAGGGATGGTGGACACGTATGACCAGTTACGTCTTGGGACGTTGGGAGAATGACCTGAAGAGCAGTGGGTTGTACGCACATATACGAGCCACTATGTATGGATTCCCGGTTAGCTGTCGCCACTTCTTGGTATTGTTAGAGGCATATATCCCCGATAGTAACACATTTCTGATTAGCGGTGGAGAGTTGGGGCTGGCATTGCATGAGATCTTCCATCGGCAGCGAGCTTCAGTCACATGAGAATTCTGTTGCGCAGCTGATGGCTACTGTGGCGAGGAAGGATATGGATAGAGCCGAGTTACTCAGCTCTTTGGATTCCAACTGCGAGGAAGTGGATAGGTTGAAGAAGGCCTTGAACCACGCCGAGGAGTCCGGTGCTATCATTGCAGAAGAATTGGCTGGATTAGAGAGTTCTCGTGGACAGGCATTCGAGAGGCTAGGATCTACACATGAGAGATTGATGAAGCCGTGAAGATCTTGAGCAGTTCTGAAGAATCTGTCCGAGCTGATCTGCAGGCAGAACTTGAGCAAAGTTATGCAGATAGGCTTTCTAATTTAGAATCTCATGTTCTTAACCGCCAACTGCCTTCGGGCTAATGAGCTTTTTATTGTATGCTTTGACTTGATCTATTAGTAGAGACTCAGTATTTGACTCCATTATGATATTTCTTTGTTGATTATGAACCCAGCGGTCATAAAACTTACAGGATTTTTGGCAAACCCCCAGCCATCAATGGGTTTGATATGCCTTTACCGATTACCGTTTGAATCGGGCTAGCATGTGAATTATTAAAACCCGTCTCACACGTAACGTTGTGCTAAGAGAATTAATTCACTTAGACTTGATGCTATGAGTTTGAATACATAGACTTCACCATTTCCTATGGGAAAAGGTACCCAGCAACGCGTGTTAGGCGATGACTTATCCCTTCTTAGGATTCGGGATAAAATTCCCCAGACTTAGACTCTGGTGTCTTTTTCAATCGGCGAAAGACTAAACCGACGATGCGTGTTAGATATAGAATTTAGGATTTTTGGCAAACCCCAGCCTTCAACGGGTTTGATGTGCCTTTACCGATTACCGTTTGAATCGGGCTAGCATGTGAATTATTAAAGCCCGTTTCACATGTAACGTTGTGCTAAGAGTATTAATTCACTTAGACTTTGTGCTATGATTTTGAATACATAGACTTCACCATTTCTTATGGGAAAAGGTACCCAGCAACGCGTGTTAGGCGATGACTTATCCCTTCTTAGGATTCGGGATAAACTTCCCCAGAATTAAACTCTGGTATCTTTTTCAATCGGTGAAAGACTAAACCGGCAACGCGTGTTAGGCGTAGGCTTATCTCTATTTAGGAGTTGAGATAAAATTCCCCGTGCACAAAGTGCACGGATTGGAAGTTGGGAGTTGTGTCTTTTCTCAGGGTAAAGACGAACTGGAAAATAGAAGAGGAAGAATTTTATATTCTATCTCCCAGTACTAAAGAGGAAAAATTTTATATTCTATCTACAGTTTGGAAAGGAAACTCAAGGTGGGATCTCCACCCCCAGAATCCGAAGAAATGAAACTAAGAGTGGGATCTCCACTCCGAGAATCGGAAAGATTCAAACGACCCTAACTTTTATAGGATTGGCCATTTGATCCAAAAAGAATCCCTCATTTATTGAGGAGAAAGCCCAATTTCGACCTTAACTTTTATAGGTTTGGTGGAAAAAGGAACAAAGGCAGACTTTCGTTTATCGAAAAAGGAATGACTCGGTCTTAGTCCTAACTATTTGTAGGCTTGACTAAATGAGATTGGGAACAATCCTAACTTTTATAGGTTTGATTGTTCGAATTGAAAGTGGACCTCTCGTTCATGGCAGGAATCGAGAGAGGAATTTGGCTTTGACCCTAACTTTTATAGGTTTGACCTGAAAGCAAAGAGAGTGGAATACAGGTAGTAATGAAAATGCCAACTCGTACTATCACTCAAAGGAGGACTTAATACAGGTAGTAATGAAAATGCCAACTCGTACTATCACTCAAAGGAGGACTTTAATGCTAAGTGATTATAACCTAACATGTTGAGTCTGAGAATTGCCAATGACCGGCAGATAGAAATTTTGGTGAATCCACTGTGGATTAATTTGATCAGCGGATGGTTTGGCGAGGAAAGATTAGCCTGTCAAAGGATTGGATCTCGTCTCACAAAAATAACTCATGAGAGTTAGAGAATTTGACAATAATAAGAAGAAACATTCCGACATTCAGAGTTCGAACGTGGATTTCTTATTCATCACTTCTACAGTGACTGGGTTATCCCTAAGAATACTACATGTGGTATTCTTCCGGGAACTTCCCGATACATTAGTTATCCTGAAGATACAAGGATGGTATTTTTTTAGGAACTTGCCGTTTATCGGCATCATAAGCCGGTCGCCGTTCTTGGTGACTAGGCGATATGCGCCACTCGAGTAGACTGTCTCTACTACGAATGGTCCCTCCCATTTGGGTTCAAATTTGCCTTTCTTCTTGGAGTTAAGGATCATAGGCCGCCTCTCAGCTAAAACCAAATCCCCTTCCTTGAAACTCCGTTGTCGAACCTTTTTGTCGAAAGCTCAAGAGATTCTGGCTTGGTAGAATTCGATATGTTGTTGAGCTTCTAAACGCTTCTCATCTAGCCTTTCAAGTTCTTCAAGGCGCTTCTGATGTTGCTCTTCGGTCGTCATTTGAGTCGCGAGGGCGATTCGAAGTGACGGGATTTGAATCTCCAATGGAAGAACGGCTTCACATCCGTATACCAGTGAATATGGGGTCGCTCCCGTCGGTGTGCGCACCGTGGTACGATAGGCCCATAGAGCCGCGCCAAGCTTGTCATCCCAGTCTCGTTTATTAGTTTTCACGAGTTTTGACAAAAGCTTTATGATAGTCTTATTGAAGGCTTCGGCCAATCCATTCGCTGTGGGATTATAAGCTGTCCACGAGATGTCCTGAATTTTGAATTTTTCACAAAACCTGATGAATGCATTGCTGACGAATTGAGGACCGTTGTCATGTATGATTCGTCTTGGGACACCATGCTGGTAGATGATATGGTGCTTGATGAATGCAATGACGTTGCTCGTTTTAACTTCTCTGAGCGGAACCGCTTCAGCCCATTTGGAGAAGTAGTCGGTGATTGCTAGGATGAACCGGTCACCTTTGACTGACAGGGGATTTATAGGACCAACAATATCCATTCCCCCGGTCTCAAACGGCCATGATGTAACCGAAGGATGCAGATGCTCCGGAGGTTGGTGCATATAATTCGCATGTATTTGACATGCATGACACTTTCGGGCATACGCGACTGCATCACTCATCATAAAAGGCCAAAAATATCCTATTCTTCTGATGCGGTCATAAAGTTTAGGGCCGGGTTGGTGCACGCCACACTCTCCTTCGTGTGCCTCTTTAACGACTTCTTTGGCTTTTTTAGTCGATAAGCAACGTGCTAGCAATCTATCGTACCCCCTGCGATATAGCGTTCGATTCTCCGTATTATAGTAGAATCTCGGTGCTCTTCATCGGATTGAATCTCTTTCCTTCACGTCTTCTGGTAAGATTCCATGTAAGACGTAATCGATGATGGGGAAACGCCAATCTCGGGGTTCAAACTCAACTTGAGTTGAGTGTGTTTCCTTAATATCTTTTTCTTCGCCATCTTCATCATAGATCGGCACTAGGAGTTGGTGAGTCCTTACTGTAACAAACTGTTCTGTTTCAGGAGGCTGCGCCAGGGATACGGCTAATGCTGCTAACGCGTCTGTGTAGGTATTCTGCAACCGTGGAATATGTTCGATAAAGAATCCTTCGAATGATTCTGCCATCTCCACCGCCATCTTATGGTATGGTATTAAATCCTGACTTAGGACCTCGTACTCTCCCTGAACTTGTTTAACTATTAGTTGAGAATCACCGAAGGCTTCGAGATACTCAACCCCCAGTTCTTTGGCGAAACTATGTCCTATGAGTAATGCATTATATTCGGCTACGTTATTTGAGCACGGTTCGGTCAACGAGTAAGCTCGAGGCATCACGTGTTTTCCTGGGGAAACTAAGACAACTCCAACTCCGGAAGAAATCTTAGAACCTCCAGGAGCACTCGCTACATTAGCTGCTCGTGAAGCGCCGTCGAAGTACAAACGCCATACTTGCTGGTGCGAAGTCGCGTTGACTTCGTGGGTTTCATCGGGTAGATCGTCATATATCTCGGAGGTATCCGTAGTTGGATTAGCTGCCAGGAGGTCACAGATGGCCTGTCCTTTTACTGACTTCTGTTGTTTAAAATGTAAGTCGTATTGGGACAAGAGTAAGGCCCATTTAGCTAATCGTCAATTCATGAAAGCTGGTTGAGTCATGAACACTCGGACTGGGTTAACTTTAGAGATAACATAAATGGTCTGTCCAACCAGGTAATGCCGCATCTTCTGAATAGCGAACACCAAGGCGAGGCATTCTCTCTCAATCATAGGATATCGAGATTCAGTGCCTATCATGGTTCGGCTTAAATAATATACCGCCTGCTCATGACCGTTATCGTCATCTTGTGTAAGTAACGTACTTAATGAGTGGCTCGTCGCCTTGACATAAATCAAGAACGGTTTGCCCGATTTCGGTGCGATGAGTACGGGAGGTTTTGAGAGATATTCTTTAATACTCTCGAATGCCTTTTGACAAGCGTCGTTCCATACGAATGACACGCCCTTCTTTGTGAGCTTGGAGAATGGTTGGCATTTTTTCTAATAGGTTCGAGATAAACCGACGGATATAAGCTAACCATCCTTGCAATCCTCTGAGCTCCTTGAGGTTTCTCGGAGGTTGTAATTCGTTAATTGTCTTTACTTTATCAGGGTCGATGTGAACACCTTTGGTGGTGACGACGAATCCCAAGAATGTACCACCGGACATTCCGAGGAAAGACTTGGTAGGATTCATTTTCAATTGATGGGTTCACATAAAGTCGAACATGGTCTTCAAGTCTTTAATGTGATCTTTCTTATCACGACTTTTCACGACCAAATCATCCACGTAGCATTCGATAGTCTTTCGGAGATGCTCCTGAAAAATCTTCGACATGGCTCTCTGATATGTGGCACCTGCATTTTTTAAGCCGAAGAGCATGACCGTGTAGCAGAAAACGCCGAGGGGTGTTCTAAACACGGTATGCTTTTCATCATCTGGATGCATCTTTATTTGATTATAACCAGAGAAACCATCCATGAAAGACATCCTCTTGAACCCGCACGTATTGTCGATGATGACATCTGTGATGGGAAGGGAAAATCATCTTTTGAGAGGGCAACGTTGAGGTCTCTAAAGTCGATACAAACCCTGATTTTCCTATTTTTCTTAAGGACTGGGACAATATTGGCAAGCAACTCGGGATGTTGTTCTTCCCTAACAAAGCCCGAGTCGATAAGCTTTTTCACTTCGGCCTTAATTTCCTCCATCATCTGCGGACGAAACCGTCGTTGTTGTTGTTTGATAGGTTTGACATCCGGCTTAATATTAAGACGATGCACTGCTACATTTGGGTCGAGTCCTGGCATATCTTCATAATTCCAGGTGAACACATCGATGTACTCCCTAATAAGAGAGATTAACTCCTCTTTCTCATTAGGCGGGAGGCTGTCGCAAATGAATATCGGCTTCGGATTTTTCTCGCTTCCCATATTCACTTGGACAACTTGATCCTCGATAGGAGGTTCTCTCTGCTCAAACCTATCGCCGTACTGCATGTTTAGGTGATGAACCCAATGATCTTCCCAAGCCGGCATCTGATCGTCTTCCTCTATTGTGGCAGGATCGACCGTAACCATGTTCGACATCAACTTTTTAAATATTTCACCAATACTAGTGTCGGAATCCCAAGCTGAAGAATCAGAAGAGTACCCGTTTCTAGCTTTGTTAGCAATTTGATCAATGACTTGCCAGCAACACTCATCATCAGATGAGGAGACATAACCTAAACATCTTTTATGGCGATAATAATCATCGGGTTTTCCTTTTGGTACATAGGCTATTCAAGGCGGAACTCGAGGACCTCGACCAAAGCAAAGACCTTCTCCGAGTGTGAAGTCATATACATACTTCTCTATTAGATCGCGTGCTTTTGTGATATACCTAAATAGGTGAGGAGCAGGTTTATCATCATCGTCTTCCTCTTCCAAGAAGTGGTCGGGTATCAGAGATTCTCTTCCTTTACCGTATACGACTTCCTTTCCACCCCCTGTCCCTGCGGGGATGACAAGTGTCGTTCCGCATGGGTCTTGTACCTGCTTTTTCGTCATACAAAATGATTGAAGTGGCATATACAAGTCAGGGTTGTCATATAATTCTTTAGTGATATTATCAAGACACATCGAGTACTCTAAATCATCGTTTATTGATAGTTCTTTGGCAAGTTGCCAGTTACAAATACTTTCCGATGATTCTTCATCGTCAAGATTGATTACAATGGGTACAATGTCATTCAATACAAAACCGCCATCATAGTCAAACCCAGCTTCGGTATCAGCTTCATCTCCGCTGTCCGTTCCTTGGGTCGATGGTTCAGTATCGGATTCGGCACCGTATAAAAGAGAATCGGTGAAATAGTTCTCCAATCCCTTAAACGGTTGCTTATCCGCGACCACTGTCTTGACTTCATTATTTGTGTCCACATATTTGAGGCATTGGTGAAGAGTTGACGGGACTATAAGATTACCGTGGATCCAGGGTCGACCCAACAGTAAGTTATAGGATGTTTCCGCATCAATCACATAGCATGTAACTTCTGACTTTAAGTCCCCGATCTGACATTTTATTCAGATCTTTCCCAAGGGTCTGGACCCACTGGTGTTGAATCCGTAGATCGTAGTGCCCATGGATGCTAGCTTACTTGCCGGTATTCCGAGATTATGCATCAATCGGAATGGCATGATACTGACAGCGGAACCCGGATCGACTTGGATCCGGTTGATAACGCTGGAGCCAATGTGTCCGGTGTCTTTGTCTACATGTCTTCTTTGGTGAAGGAAATGCAGGGGAAATGGTGCACCGCGAGATTACAGTGTTGAACTGACGGCTCCGGTTCTTCAGAAGACGGCTTGATTCGAGTCAAGAAAGCTTCAGAATCGCTCAAGGCTTCCTGCAATGTTTTCCTTGTGTCCTTTGAAAGACGCAATAATTCGTATAGGGTTATCCTAGCCGGTATATTAGCTAACTGCGCCATGATGTCAAAATGGGGGGGAAGAGCTTGCATTTCCCGGTTTGTCTCTCCCAATCGGATGATTGATCTGGAATGGCTGCGGCTCCATAACAAGACTTACCTTTTCCTTTTGACCTTTTCTTGGAAGAGGATCCAGTCCACTGTTCATCTCCAATCAAATCGGGATGAACCCAAAGAATCTCACCATTCGTGGCTGTGTGTGACACAAGTCCTTTCTGGCGCTGTTTGTGAGGATCATCGTTCACGGTCTTCACTACTGCATTTATTACCAGCTCATGCTGGAACCAATTCAAGGGAACAGAACCGAAGCTAATCGATACTGTGTTCGCACCCACTTTCTTCTCCTTGGGTTGCTTCATAGTGATGACCCCAACATCTATTAAAGCCTGGATCTTGTCTTTGAGGGCGTAGCATGCCTTGGTAGGATGGTGCACCGCTCTGTGAAATACGCAGTATTTTGGATCATTAATTCTTTTAGCATCTTTCTGATCCTGAACCGGAGGCAATTTCATTTTGTTGTTCTCTATGAGGTATTTGAAGATACCGGGGACTTCATCCTCTTTGAACGAGTAGACCTTCGGGAATTTAGGCTCCAAAGCCTTCTGTTTCTGAGGCTGTTGTGGCCACCTTGATTGTTGAGGCGCTTTCTGCTATTGCTGTTGCTGTTGCGCTTGCACTTCGAATGTTTGGTTCGCGTCCACTGCATTCGCTTGTGCTTTTCCTTTACCCTTAGGGACAAAGTTCTGTTGTGGGGCATTATTTACCGTTTGACCTCTTTCTGCCTTCTTCCTTTTAAGGAATTGTTCGGCTCATTCCCCTCGCACTTTCAAGTCCTTCCAGGTCTTTGGTGGTGCCATTCCCATAGCTTCGAGTATGTCCAATAAAAGATTATTGTGACAAGTCTCGAGGATAAAGTCTTCACTGACCGGATCCTTGCAGTTCATTGCTTTGTTTCGGAATCTCTTCACGAAGTTTTCGACCGTCTCACCATTTTTCTGTTTCTCGTCAAATAGTGTGCCGATTGAAATCTCGGTGTCGTCGTCGAAGAAGTTTGTCAGAAACATGTCCTCCATGTCATCCCAACTGCTGATACTCCCTGGTTTGAGGCGACGATACCAATCAAAGGCTGCTCCGCGAAGAGTGCCAACGAATGACCGCACCATTAAGGGTTCATTCCCGGAGATTATTCCTAAATGGGACTTAAAATATATCAAGTGTTGGGTTGGGGAACCCTTCCCATCAAACGGCGTAAAATTGATCAAGTTGAATTTCGCCGGGTATGGAATTGATTCAACGGCGTAAAATTGATCAAGTTGAATTTCGCCGGGTATGGAATTGATTCCCACTCCCTTGGATATGGACCTGGTATCCCAGACCTTTTCACTTCTTGAGCACTTATCAATGCGTTAATCTTGCTCTCCAAGTCCCTCATTTTCTTATCCTCACTCGTATCTATTTTCAAGTGATTTCAGTGAGAAGTAACGTGATCCTCCTTTGTGTTGTTATCATCCGAAGGGCCACCCTCATTATTGTTGTTGACGGGAGGGGTGTTCATGTTGGCATTATCCTCTTCCCGCTCGTTATCATCTTGATTCAGATTATTGTGACGACTAGACTCCCCTTGGTGAGTTGTTAGTGCCGCGATTTGCTGGTCATGCATTTCTCTCATATGTTGCATGGCCATTTCCATTTTAAACTTGAAATTTTCCTTCTGCTTTGTCAAAGCGTCCTTGAGCAACTTAGCCACCTGTTCGGTGCTAATCATAAGTTACTCATAGGGTTGTCCTGTACTTGAAGCGGTGTCATCAGAAGCCATTGCTGAGCAAGCATCCGAACCGGCATCCGAGCAAACTTCCGAAGTTTCTTCTTCTGAAGGAAGTCCCTTCTGTATTCTTTGGTAGTTCTTTCGCCTACTGGTCCCCGATCGCAATCGAGTCATATGTTGGGATACCTCAGTGAACTGATCCGGACTAAAGTGTCGTGTTGACTTTCCTCTTCCGATCATATTGACGGACACTTCTGGAAATTCATCTTCCTGAAGAGTAGGTTTCCTTCTACGGAAGTGTCTTGGTCTGGTCTCGGGCATTTTGGTAGAAATTCTTTCGAACACCGAAACTCTCCTTGGGGTTTTAGAACAGCAGCATTCTAATAATACCGCCTTGATTATGTTGGCACATGGACAACGAGAATCTGTGTCTCGAACGTTTCTCTTTCGAGACTTATCCATACCCCCGGCCCTATAGTACAACTCGTCAGTTTGATAACTGGAGCAACCCATAGAGTGTTGGCACGACCTCCCAGGTATAAACATCATCGTCATCAGACGAATATGTTTCCCTCTGGGGATACGACGCTTTATTAGCGTCTTCAAAAGTCGCTCGTTCAAGTTTACGCTTTTGCGAGCGTGAAAACTTAACGGGCTCTTGAACTTCACCCCGCAATCCAATGCGGTCGGTAATAGGGGCTTTTCCTTTGTTATCTTTCTTAGGGGGATTGGTACGACCCCCAGTCTGGTTTGTTGCTTGGGGACCTTTCAACGGTCCCAATCGCTCCTTGACAGGTGTTTTACCTCGATCTTCCGGTAAAGGACCGAGGCGACCTTTCAAAGGAACTTTGGATCTTGCAGGACCTACGTTCTTACCTGGCTCCGTCGGAGGTGCGGGGACAGGGGAAACGGGATCTGAATTTGAAGTAGGTTGGACGGTAACTTCGTCTACTTTTGTCTTAGGTGCTGGTCTTGTCTTTGGCACCCAAACCTGTTTATGTCTAGGCGGCTTCTTGACCGTCTCTTCTTTCTTCATCTCTTCCGCTTTCTGCAGAAGGACTCGGGCATGCGCGAGCAATGCGCGGCGTTTCTTGATTCGCTCTTCGAGAGTGGAGCGAGTCTTCTTGACGCGGACCCATTCGTTCGTCTCTGCCTTAGAGGAGAGGTTGGCGGTTCGCCGTTGCTGTTCTTGGCGCTGCCTTGATTATAGATCCTCTGTGTAGCGGATCCCGTCCATCGACTCTGCGGGCTTGGCCAATTGTTGCGCAAGGCGTTGACGCCGTCTTGTTGGCCTTCTTGTTTTGATGATGTTTAACAAACAATTTACCACTAATGTTGTTTGTCTAGTATTTGTGTTTTCCTATGTATTGTAGACAAACAACGTTGCTGGAGGATGGACGGAATAGAGCTTCAACGATCATATCAAATGAAGGTTGGCGGAATTGTGGAGTGAAGAAACATACAATTCAAGTTAAAGATCAAGTTCAAGCTTCATCCGCAAAGTTTACCAAGTCATGCTCATTAAAGACCTTCATCAAGCTTGGATATATTTAGTATAAATTTATATTATGTGTGTTAAGTACTCTAAGCTCAATTATCTACACACACACATTTATTGGTTTCTTTGTATATATATATATATATATATATATATATATATATAATATATATATATATATAAGTTGTTGCGTTTCTATGCATATATATATGTTATATAATATATATATATATATTATATATATCTATATATATATATATATATATATATATATATATATATATATATATATATATATATATATATCTATATATATTTATATATATATATATAATATATATATATATATATTATATTTTGGTTTCTATGCATATATATACAGTTATATATATATATATATAATATATACATATATATTATATATTAATACATATTAATATATATATATATATATATACATATATATATATATATTATATATATATTATTATAGTAATATATATATATAATATATATATATATATATATATATATATATACATAAGTTTTTATATATATATATATATATATATATATATATACATACATGTGTTTTGGTTTTTATGATATTACATACTCTATTGTGTTTTAGTACTTATTGCATAGAATATGAAATTTTGTGAAAATATTGTCTTATTAGTTTGTAGACTTCAATAACAATTTATACATGTTTTACTAAGTCTATAAAAACATTTTACAAAGTTTTAAAAGTTGGTTTATGTCAAAACATCAAAATTCAAGTATCTCATATTTTCAAGTTTTGGACTATTTTGTAAAATGATGATATTTTTCATTTGGGAGGTCCTTTCTGATAACCAGTCACTGTAGCATGTTTATTATCATGTCTACAACCATTCCTCAAAGTTTTATATTTTTGGAATTTATTTAATATTTTTAAACAGTGTTTTAAAATCAGAAAAACATTTTCTGCTGTGTCAGTTTTCTAGTATCAGATTTCAGTCGACCGTACCGGTCGACCGTTCATGTGTTCTTTGGTCAGTGGGCAGCAGAGAGTTTGCGGTCGACCGCCGCGGTCGACCGAGAGCTTCCTTCGGTCGACCGCACCGGTCGACCGGATAAGTCAGCTGGTGTTTTTCTCGTGTTTGACCTGGATAGTGGTCGACCGAAATTTCCGTCGGTCGACCGATCGTTTCTGTCGGTCGACCGCGAATTTCTTCAGTCGACCGCCGCTCGTTCTGACTGCTTCCAACGGCTATTTTTGTTACCGTTGCTGGGGTGTTTTTGGTCTTTTGTTTTGGGAGTTTTGGCTGAGTTTTGAGAGGGTATAAATACCTCATTGTTGTCATCTTTCAACTAACCAAGAGAAAAAGTTTTAAAGAGTTTTTACAAGTTTGTTTAAGGTTTTCTAAGTGTGTTTAAGAGTTTGGTTTGTGGTAGAGAACAAATACTTTGTATTGAGCCTAATTGTGAGGATTCACTTGTAATACACTTGTACACCGAGAGAAGTGTGTGGTGAGAGACGGGGTCGAATCCAAGAGGAGTGGCGTCGGTTGACGTGCCTAGGGAGAGGTTGTAACCGAGCACTTGAGGAGGAGGACACGGGCTAGGACCAACACTTAGTGTGTGAGGTGTGATTGCATAGTGATTGTATTGTGAGGTGTAAACGTTGTTCGGGTGAACGTAGAAAACCCGGTTGTGATAGTGGAGATCTCCTCGAGGTGAGGAGCGGAGACGTAGGTCGTGAGGACCGAACTCCGTAATCATATTGTTTGTTTGTGATTGCATTGGCGCACTTACTTTTATGTTCATATCTTATATCGTCTTTGTATATTGCTTGTTGATTATATTGTCCACTATCTAGTTTAGATTGTTTACTCTTGAGATTATATATCCTTGCATATACATTGCATATATCTCTTTGTTAGGATATATCTTGTTGTTCATATTGCTTATCCTAGCTCATATACATTGTTGTTTTTTATACTTTCTAGGATAACTTGTTAATTAGTTTTTAATTGGCATTTAATCGGATTAGATTAGCATAAGACCCTAATCACCCCTCTCTAGGGTCTAACACGTCTTTGGCGCGCCCTCTTCGACAAAGCTGGAGCACCTTCAGCAGCTACCTTCACAGCGGAGGGGAGGTCCGGATCTGCAGCTTTGACCTCTTTGGATGCTGCAGGGACGTCACGGGGCACGAGTGCAGCAGCGGCGAGGGGATCTTGGATCTTCAACCCTGAGGTCCTGCGAGTGTTCCTGGAAGAGGAGGTCTTCCTGCGCCTGTTTGGAGAGGCGGATCTGGAGGAGGAGGAAGAGAGGTACTCTTCAAACTTTTGTTGATCGAATTCATATTCGATCTCTTCATTCACCCGGATCTTGAATGCCGGTTGCGTCACGACAGCCTCGGCAGCAAGGCTGTTGGCTCTCACTATGGTCGCCAGTTTATTTTCGGAGAAAGTTGCCTTCATTGTCAAATTCATTATAATCTGGATCGCTTACAAAGAATTCAAGATATTCAATAAAAAGAATAAGAAAATGAAAGATTACAACTTTTCGAAAATAACGCAAGATCCGTTCGTCGTTTCTTACTTGCGTGGGTCTTTAGCCGGTGACGGGGACATTGATATCCGTGGACTACCTGGCAATCAGATCAAGTCCAGAACTTCGTCGATCCGCGAAGGAATCTAGAAGCAGAAGCGCTTATCTCGACAACAGCGAGATAATTGCTCTTCTTAGAATTACCACAACGGGATAATACTAAGGATCGGATGCGGGTGATGCAAATCTGACGACTCTCGATCTCTTGTGTTGAAGAACTCGATCACTCTTCAGTTCGGCAGGGCTTCGCCAATTCTCTAAAACTCCAGATCTAAAAAAATGAGGACCCGGGGCTGTATTTATAGGCTCTAGGGGGTTTCGGGTGGTTAAAACCACCTAACTGACCATTTCTGCGTTGGAGACACCCCAGGGTGTCTAAACCTGGGCCGAGACACCCTAGAGTGTCTCGACCTTGGCCGAGACACCCAAGGGTGTCTCGGCTTTGTCCGAGACACCTTAGGTGTCTCAATTTAGCCTGAGACATTTTCGATGCCTGTTTGATCGTTTCCGTCATAAATTCTTCGTCCGAACTCGGATTTGAGTGATTCAAAGTACATTGGAAAGCCGACGAGGAGTTCTATAAGCTCCAATGATTAAATCATCCATGGAATAAATGAGACACAAAGGGTATTTTGTCGTGTGAACGATACGAGGTTCCCAATCAGTTCGTGTCTCGTTATTCTGAAACTCCGTTGCTTCACGTAGTTCGTCGGTTTACTTCAAGCGTTCACCGACATCAATCAAGCTTCTGTGAACCAGATGGTGACGTTCATCGTCATTTCTTAACACTGAGCTGTTCGTGGAGACCTATAGGTAATTTTCGATGCCTACAAATACAATAACATGACCAGTGTTTCTCAGAAAGAGGACATACAAGAATAAGAGTTAACAACTGATAAATATACAAGTATAACCAAATAAAACCTGTATGACCAATCCAAGATAGGATTCACCCTCATGAAAGGGGCCCATCCTGGTGAGCTAGGAGAGAACTGCTCTTGGCCAACCTACAAGATCAATGTAATATGTTTAATACTCAACAACCTTATATTCAAAGTACTAAGCACAATCTTTCTAACAAAGGAAATAATTCAACAAATTATATACCGCATTAGGGTCGCCAATTAGTGTACCAAGAAAAATAGCTTTGATAGGTTTTTCCTTCATTAGAGTCTCTAACCCAGACTTGAAATCAAGGCTAATAATTTCCAATTGCAAGTCATAACTGCCAAAAGTATCAGCAGTTCATTGTTAAAAGTAATAATCTCGCATTTCACAAAATTTAAGAAAATTAATATAGCATTCTTACTTAGAGGCTGTTTCATAAGTGAATGAATTGATTTTAGGAAATGCACAGGGAGTTTCAAAGTAGATAGTCCTTATTCTACACTCTGGAATAGAATCCAACTGATTTCCATTGGATTGCTTCGTTTTCTCTTTATGCAAATAATATCCAGCTCGTAGTAAATGCAGCAAGACCTGCAGAACCAATTGCATCTAAATTAATTAGAATCAAATTTACAAATTTCAATAATGCCAATCTGAACTTCACATAAACAAACAAACATGAAGAAACTATTACAGTGGAATCCTCCCCCCCGTTAAAGCTGAAGGCAACTTCCTCAAACCTGTGGATGAACAACATAAATCAAATTGAACCCATTTTCGGGGGGAAAAGAAACATGGGGGTGAGGGTGGGGGTGGGGGTATCACTACTCTTATATACCCACATCAAATTTACGCTAAGTAGGAGATTTGGGGCTCAAAAACAAAACGACTACTAGGGTTTCCAGTCCCCGCATCAACATTCAAAAGCTAAGTAGGAGCACAGTTGAGCTCGGAATCGAACAATTCAATGCCAAAAAAGTGAAGAGATTAGAAACACAAAAGGCCACCTGAAATCAAATTCTATTCTCGATCTTCACTAGGAAAGATCTAACCACCTGATTTGATCAGAGATCGTGAGAAAATATGTGTCGAGAAAACCCTAGAAAGCTCCCTACCATTGTGATTCAGTGCTCGCCCTCGGTGGAAAAAGCAACGAGAGTAGCTCGACGATGAAGATAATATCGGAGAGGAGATTGGAGATGAGATCCAAGATGAAACGGCGACGAGTTCAGTGATGAGATCGATGACGCCACGGCGATTTTAGGGAGCGAAAATTTTTGGCTTAGGGATTTCCGTGAGGATTTGAGAGAGAGAGAGAGAGAGATTTCGTTTAAACGGTCAGGGGCATGGGCTTTAAAAACAATTATTAAGCCCAAGAACAATTATGAAGCCCAGGAAAATTTTTTTTATAAATTGTTGTATTAGGCATTACAAACCGTTACCATAGATATCTAACGCGACAGTTAAAACCGTTGCAACTTAACCTCTGCAATAGATCAATTATGTGGTAGTGAAGCTAAAGTAACAAGAATGCCCACCCTCGTAATATTTTCATCGAGAGGAAGCATGATTAAACAACCTCCATAGCAAAATATGTAGTCGTTTTGATAGGCAAAGAATAATTTTGACGAATATATTTGGTAAAAGTTAATCAGGTTTCATCATATAATTCTCTTATCTGATGTTAGCTCTCATGATCTGATTCTCTTAAAATACTTTATTTCCTTTGGTCATGACAATCATGCGCACTTGCTACTATTTTCACACTTACATTGCTTTCGGCGGGCAAGAACAGTGAGAAGAAAGAGAATTAACAATCATGGAAGAAACCCTGCAAAGAGAATTAACAATGACGGAAAAAACCCCTGCAATAGTAGTTGGGGTTTGGGGTGGTAGCTCAAAAGGTTAAGGATTGATCCATATATTTGACATGTCTATTCACAATTTCTATTTATTAGCCATTCGCGACACTTGTGCTATTTACTTGGATTTGGACTGTGAACGGAGGCCCGGTATCCCACAGGTTACTTAGCCAGTAGTAAGCCAAGGTTTCTCGCGCGTGCGCAAAAAATAAATAAGTAATAAGTAATAAATAATAAAAATGAAAATAAAAAAAATAAAAAGGCAGAAGAACACTACAAACAGAATGGAATAATCTTCGGATATAGCTGTGGTCTACAAGTTTTTATATTTTAAAAAATATATCACTCTTTATATCTCGTGATAAGCTATGCATTTTCCTAAAGATTTGATCGACTTAACAACCAAGTTGACAAGTCATAACTATATGCTTAGATTGTTGTGGGGATTTCAAATTTTCTTTTGATAGAAACATTTATAACTACTGTGATATCTTTCAAGATTGTGCGAACACTACGAACAACACTACGAACAGTAAGTGGCACAGCGCGAAAGTTATAGCCTCGGAATCCACCAAGGACAATCTTCGAATCCACGAAAATTTTCGAATCCACGAAGTAAATATTAAAAAAAATAAAATTTTATTAATCAAAAGTTATGCCTCTAGGGCTTACAAGACTCTTCTTAAATAGAAAAAAGAAACAAGACTCCTACAAGAACTCAAACTCTACCAAAAATAGTAAAAGAATTCCTAAAATATTAAAACTCCTAAAAAGACTCCTTATTACTAGGAAAGTCCACCAGTAAAATCTGAGATCAAATCGGATTTGTTTCCTAAACAAAAAGACTCCTAAAATATTACTAAAAATAGTAAAAAACAGATAAAAATGTAAATATCTCTCAAACCGTAAGAAATTTGACGAAACGGAGAACACAAACTGAACCCGAAAGGGTAGGTTTGGATGGCTTCGTCTTGTCGAGATAGTCGATTTTCATATATAATTCGTCCAATTCTGATGTACGGTTTGAAAGTTACGGCCGTTTCTTCGAAACTAGTTATTTTCTTCGACCAGGCTCGTATTTGGGCTTGCGACTGTCCCACTTTGACATAAACGTGACTGTTGTGTGTTCTACATCAGCCCCCCTGCTTGAAAAGAGCTCGACCCCGAGCTTACACTTGCATGAATAGTTGTTTCTTATGGTGGGTAATACTCAAACAAATATACAACATTGAAACTAGGAGAAATACCCAAATCTGTAGGAAGGTCAACCACATAAGCATTGTCGCTAATCTCCCCAAATCTGTAGGAAGGTCAACCACATAAGCATTGTCGCTAATCTTCTTCAGTATTTTGCATGGACCATACTTCTTATTCTTTCGCTAATCTTCTTCAGTATTTTGCATGGACCATACTTCTTATTCTTCAGCTTGTTGTAGGTGCCCATGGGAAAATGTTCTTTTCGCAGAAACACCATCACCATGTCTCCCTCTTCAAACACATTCTTCCTCTTGTGTCGATCAACATCATTCTTATATTTAGCATTAGACTGTTCTATCTTCTCCTTCACTTCCTGTTGGATAGCTCGTACCTTTTTAATCATATGATCTGCAGGAACACTCTGTCCAGGAAGCTTAGGCAATGGAGCAAGGTCGAGATAATGATTCAGAAGCCTTCCACACACAATCACAAAGGGTGCCTTGCTTGTAGTTCGATTCTCCATACAGTTATAAGCAAACTCAGCATGTGCCAAAGCAAGATCCTACTGTTTCAGTCGATCTCCAGAGATGGATCTAAGAAGATTGTCGAGGGTGCGATTGACCACTTTAGTTTGGCCATCTGTTTGAGGATGATAGGCAATACTAAACTTAAGAGAAGTATTGAATCGCTACCACAAAGTTCTCCAAAAGTGAGATAAAAACTTAGAATCCCGATCAGATGTAATGGACTTTGGCACTCCATGAAGGCGAACTATCTCCCGAAAGAAAAGATTGGCAATGTTGCTCGCATTTGCAGTTTTCTTACACGGAATAAAGTGCGCCATCTTCGAAAACCTATCAACCACAACAAAAACAGAATCCATGTCTCGTTGGGTTCGAGGCAGTCCCAACACAAAGTCCATAGAGATATCATGCCATGGTGCATCAGGAACAGGTAAAGGTGTATACAATCCTGTATTCTGAGACTGTCCCTTAGTAACTTGACAAACTGGATAACGCCGCACATATTTTTCTACTCCCTTCTTCAACTAAGGCCAGTAATATCGTTCTTCAATGGCTGTAATTGTTTTATCACGTCCCAAGTGTCCTCCTAGTCCGCCAGCATGAAGGTCTCGAATTATCTGCTCTCTTAGTGAACTCTGGGTATGCACAATTGATCGCCATGAAATAGATAATCATTCTGAATATGAAAGTCTTTGACTGATTTATTTTGAAGACAGTCATCCTAAATATTCTTAAAATCTTCATCCTCTGCATACAGCTCCTTAAGGTACTCAAACCCAATCACTTCAGCCTTCAAAACCAATAATCCAGCTCTCCTACATCACATAACGCCTCATGGATATAAGTTCGGCCAATGGAAAAGGATACCCGGCACACTTCATCAACTTGTACGTCGCTACCCATTCGAATCCAACCAATCTTGTAAGGGGAGGGATGCTTCTCTGTCTTTAATTCTAACTTCTCCATCATGCGCCGAGAGACAATATTTTTGCTGCTCCCACTATCAATGATGACATCACAGATCTTCTGTTTCATGGTGCATCTCGTGTGGAAGATGTTATGCCTCTACGGTGGCTCTTCTGTCTTTGGGGCCAACAATAGAAGCCACACAACACATGAGAGTTGTTCTCCATCATCATCAGGTTCCAATCCACCATCGTAGTCTTCAACTTCTTCACGGTCTGTAAATTCATCTTCATGATCCACTATGTTCACAACACCTCTTTTAGGGCACTGATTGGATCGATGACCAGGTTGTTCACATCTATAGCACTTGATTGGGTTAGGCTTGGCATATGGGTTCGGGGGTATAGTCTTCTTTGCAATTGTTGTTGCTGGACCCTTTCCCTTCTTCGTTGTAGTATCTTGATCAGAAACTGTTTAGGACTGTTTACCACGATTAGAGCTCGTGTGCGACCCATCGGAAGCTGCCCATTGACCTTTACTATTTTGTCCTAGTTGTCGCTCCACCTTCTCGGCTAGGCTAACCGTGTCTGCCAAGGTATAGGTATGCTGTAGAGATACACGATCCTGAATCGCCATCTTCAACTCTCCTGTATATCGAGACATCTGTTGGGCCTCGCTCTCGTGTAAGTTGTTACGGGATGATAGTCGATAGAATTCCTATGTGTACTCATCCACTGTTCTTCCATCCTGCTTACAATTCTAGTACTGCGTGAATAAAACTTGTTCATAATCACTTGGTAAGAAACGGGCTCTCAATAGCTTCTTCATCTTTTCCCACCTATCGACCTTTGGCTTTCCTTAATGAGATCGATTCAGACAAACAGGTTCACACCAAGCTGAAGCTCCACCTTTGAGTCGGTAAGCCACTAATTTTACCTTTCGTTCTTTTGAGATCTCCATATACTCAAAGAATCTCTCTACTTCTGCAATCCAGTCGAGGAACTCTTCAATATGAAGCTGCCCGTTGAAAGATTGCAGATCCATCTTCATCTTGAAACCTCCAGCGTCATAATTATCCATTCGTCCTTGGTCTCTGTAATAAACACCACGGTGTGCGGGCGTATAGGGATCTTCCTCACTGTCAGATTCATCATATGGAGTCAGATCACGTCGTTGGCGACCATCAACACGATTTTGAACTCCCATCGGGTTCAGACGCTCCACTGCCATCGTATGTCACTCTATGGCAGCCCTCATCTGATCACCATTGGTCTTTAGTTTCTCTACATCGGACCTCAGCACGTCGAACTTAGTTCGAAGAATAAGGGCTTCATCACCTGTCATCGGATCGGAGGAACAAGGCTCTGATACCAATTGACGTAGCGCGGAAGTTGCAGCCTCAGAATCCACCAAGGACAATCTTCGAATCCACGAAGAGCTTCGAATCCATGAAATAAATATTGAAGAAAAACAAAATTTTATTAATCAAAAGTTATGCTTTTGGGGGGCTTACAAGACTCTTCTTAAATAGAAAAAAAAGAAACAATACTCCTACAAGGACTCAAACTCTACCAAAAATAGTAAAAGAATTCCTAAAATATTAAAACTCCTAAAAAGACTCATTATTACTAGGAAAGTCCACTGATCAAATCTGAGATCAAATCGGATTTGTTTCCTAAACAAAACAGACTCCTAAAATATTACTAAAAATAGTAAAAAACGGACAAAAATGTAAATATATCTCAAATCATAAGGAATTTGATGAAACAGAGAATGCAAACCGAACCCAAAGGGGTAGGTTTGGATGGCTTCGTCTCGTCGAGATAGTCGATTTTCATATATAATTCGTCTAATTCCGACATACGGTTTGAAAGTTACGGACGTTACTTTGAAACTAGTTATTTTCTTCGACCAGGCCCGCATTTGGGCTTGTGACTCCCACTTTGACATAAACGTGTTTGCTGTGTGTTCTACATCAGTAAGTCCCTGTAGACATTTCCTCGTTTTTGTTTTTACTTCTTACTGTAGAAATTTTTCTGTTTATTGTTTTTACTACTTAGTTATCTTGCATTAACGTTGGACGGAAGTCTTATAAAATACACTTTTCTACCGGGCTAAAACATTAATTATACATTCTTCTAACTAGTTTAGTATTGTTACTAGCTTCGGCGATGTTTTGATATTTTTCTTCTATGCCAAATATTGAATTAGACCCATAACTTTACTAGTGGAAAGAAAAAAACTCTCATTCTCTTCACGATATTTGGAAGCAATATCTTGCATTCCCCTTCTTCGTCCCAAAATTTACCTTGTAAACAGTCATGCATAAGTTTGGACATAATTATTGTCCTCATACCGATGTGCCAAATAATTTTCTGATATTATTTTTACTCATGAATAAGATAGCACTAACAACATCACATAAGATATTTCACTTCTTTTTTTATTGGCAACGAAGTTTGGGGTCTAATTATACATTTGGCTCGGAGAAAATACCAAAACATCACTGGAACTAGTAAAACATCAAACTTGTAAAAAAGATGTAAAAAAAATATCAATATAGTTACCTAGCCCTTCCTATAGAATATATCATATGGAGAATAAAGAGGTGACATCTGCCCATCATATAACTCGTGTGGCATGATGATAGGAAGTGAGGGTAGACTTCTTCTCTTTCAGCACCACTTGTATAATGTTGTGAACCAATTTAACAAAAATGTTTAAAGATTATAGGTATTGACTATCAACTCTAGCTTAAATCTCTAACTATTAATTTCTCATCCTTTTGAACGTAGAACCATATTAATATTCCAACATTCTTACCTTGTAACAATGCACTATTTGTGATCACCTAGATCGGGGAGTAATAAGCCTTAAAGAGAGGCTATAATAAACCTAGCCTTACTTAAAGAAAATTCGGCTATTAGATATTGATGCCAAATCCTATTTAACCGTCACTCTTTCTTGTTGTTTGCAACTGTAATTGCACAGAAATGTTCCGAAAATTGTTTCTTCTTTCTTATCTTCTTATCTCAGCTAGTTTATGATCCTTCTTGATTTCAAGTTTTAAGCTTTGATTTACCTATTCTAATAAGGATGCTGGCCATGTTAACAAGTTCTTGAAGTTAAAAAATCACTCTCCTCTGAACATTCAATTGTATAATCAAACTCAGGATCTGATTACTATTACATAAAATATCTGACTAGGTCTCGTACGGAAGAGAATAAGAAAGTTGGTAATAAAGTAACAAAGTTCATGTAGTACAAAGATGCACAGAATATTTTGAGAAGCCAAACTTTATTTCCGTCGTCCACGGAGGTTTACAAAATTCACAGGAGGCAGGACATGAATTTGTTTATTAGTGTACTACTTCACGTTCTACGCACAAAACTTTGGGATTCGAATCTCTCACCCATGTCAGAAAAGTAACAGAAAAATAACTATATTATCACAATCAATCATTAATTCTCTAATTAATAATTGTGATCTTTTTTTGATTGCAAATTAGGAACAAGTGTCATTACGAGAAATATGACCAAGTATTAAATTTAGACCGAATAACAATTGTTGTGTCATAGAAATAAGCAAATATAAATCATATTCAATTGGTTGACATATGCCTCAAACAGATTACATGTTGTTGTGCGCAGCGGAATCCGAAAAGAACACAACCAAACTAAGATAGAATCACAACCAATAGGTAAAACAAGAACCAAACAATGCAAGACACAGATTTTACGTGATTCGGCAAGTTGCCTACGTCCACGGGGCAAGGAGACGATGAATTTTACTATTAGAGAGAGAGTACAAATAGAGATTACAAATTCACTCAAAACTCACAAATTAATCTCTCAAACAAAGCTCTCAAATCTCTCACCAAATCTCCTAATCACACAGCTCAAAAAGTCTCTCTTCTGTGTTTTTCAGAGATAGAAACCCTAAACAAATCGTGTTTGTATTTATATCAAACACCAATCCCAAACAGATCAGGAAACCAAGCCCATGCCCATACCCGAGTCGCGATCGACCGCCATTGACCTTGCGGTTGACCGACCAGAGGGCTGAAAACTTAGCCTAGCAATTACAGGGTTTGCGGTCGACCGGACCTAGCCTCGCAGTCGACTGACCAAAGATCCAAAAATGCACCCTGTAGTGTGCACGTATTCGGTCGACTGGCCAAGCCCTGCGGTCGATCGGACAGCACCCAAGCGCATGTCTGTTTCATTTTTCCTGAACTTCGTCGCCATCATCGCCGTTTCTATAATTCTCCAACTCAGTGAAGTTTTTCCAAAACTTAGCCGACCTCAATACCAACCGTACCACTTGTTGCGTCCAATACAAAGTTGAATCAATCCACAACAACGGACTCAATCCACAACAAGTCAGAAACCCAAATGGCTGCATCAAACTGATTGCATACGTATCCTCTTGCCTAAGGAATCAAGTCTCACGTAGTTCACCCAAATGGCCTCCAAAGGCCCTCAACAATGAAGAATATTCAGCAACTCCAAACAATGACCAAATTTCACCCTAGTGATAACTTTGGTCAACATATCCTCTGGATTATCCTTTGTGTGGATCTTCTCTAATATAATGTCTCCATCATCCAAGACATCTCAAACAAAATGGAACCTGGCATGAATGTGCTTTGTTCAGGCATGATACATCTGGTTATTTACCAAATAGATAGCTGACATGCTATCACATTTTACCCTGATAGCATTCTGTGCAATCCCCAAGTCATCCAATAACCCCTGCAACCACAAAGCTTCCTTCACAGCTTCAGTCAGCACCATATATTCTGCCTCCGTAGTAGAAAGAGCCACTGTAGACTGAAGTGTACATATCTAACATAATGGTGCTCCTGTCAATGTAAATACATATCCTGTAGTAGACAGGTGTTTGCCAAGATCCTCCGCATAGTCTGAATCCACATATCCAACACAATCCTACCTAATCTTCTCATTCTTCTGAAACACCAAAACAACATCCACGGTACCTTTGATATACCGTAGAATCCACTTTATGACCTCCCAATGACCCTTCCCGGGGTCGTGCATGTACCTAGACACCATGCTTACGGCCTGTGATAAATCTGACCTTGTACACACCATCACATACATCAAGCTACACACTGTATTGGCATATAAAACTTTAGACATATAGTCACGATCCTCAACTGAAACAGGTAATATCTTAGCTAAAATCTTAAAGTGGGGAGTCAATGGAGTACTCACCGCCTTGGCATTACCATCAAAACTGAATTTCTTCATCATCTTCTGCAAGTAGCTCATCTGTGTCAACTTCAACCTCCCCTTCACCATGTCTCTCTCAATCTCCATACCCAATATCTTCCTTGCTTCTCCAAGATCCTTCATCTCAAATTCGGATGACAGCTCTTTTTTCAACTTTCTAATACCTGAAGTATTCCTGAAAGCAATGAGCATATCGTTAACATACAATAATAAATAAATATACTCACCATTCTGTAGCTTGTGCATGTAAACATACGGGTCATATGGGCTCCTCGTGTACCCTTGGCCAATCATAAAACTGTTGAATCTCTTGTATCATTATCGGGGTGATTGCTTCAATCCATAAAGAGACTTCTTCAGTTTGCACACCAAATCCTGCAGTTCTAAAACTTATAGGTTGTGTCATAGATCCTCTTCTAAGTCTCCATGTAGAAAGGCTGTCTTCACATCCATCTGGACCAAACCAAATCCAGCTGTGCCACCAATGATAATAGTATCCTTATTGACGAATACTTCACGATCGGTGGGAATACTTTGTTATAATCTATGCCCCCAAGCTGGGCATACCCTTTGGCAACCAATCTGGCTTTGTACCGAATGTCCCCATTAGAAGATCATTCTTTCTTGGCATATACCCACTTGCATCCAATAGCTTTCTTATCCTTTGGTAGCTTTGCAAGTTCCCAAGTGTCGTTCTTCTGAAGAAAGTGCATCTCCTCCTCCATAGCTTCCCTCTACCTGATTGAATCATAGATTGACTTTGCTTTCTTATATATAGAAGGAACTAAATTATCAACGACCTCAACTGATAAAGCATATGCAACCATTACGTTATCATATCTAGCTGGCCGACAAATAACCCTTCTTGGTCTATTAGCTGCAATAGACTTCTGGATATGACTTTGTCCCTGAGTTCTAATATCCACTGCATCCTCCATCTACCAATCTATCATCATGTCTCCTCTCGGTGTCACCTCTGTAGGAGTCTCAATGGATACAATGCTATTTGAAATCTGTGGAGTCACATAATCTTCTACCTCCTGTGATGTCCCGTTAGTCTGGCCTTCCTCTACCTGCTGAGGGACTTGAGGCCTCATCATATACGCCTCATCAAAAGTGACATCTCTGCTAATGATTATCTTCTTGTTTTGTGGATCCCATAACTTGAAGCCTTTTAACTCCATCTCTAAAGCCCACAAAGATTGCTTTTCTAGCCCTCAGATTTAATTTCTCATCATTCACATGATAGTAAGCTGGACACTCGAAAATCCAAACCAACTCATAATCACTAGCCACCGATCCAGATCATATCTCCATAGAAGTCTTCCCATGTATCATAGTGCACGACAACCTATTCATGAGATGGCTCGCATAAACCAACGTCTCGGTCCAAAAGGATCTAGCCAATCCACTCTGTGAGAGCATATAACACACATTCTCCAGCAAGGTACGGTTCAATCTCTCAGCCACCCCGTTTTGTTGCAGTGTCTCCCTAACTATGAAGTGTCACCTAATACAGTGATCCTAACAAAACTATAGAAATTGATTACTTTTGTACTCACCACCATTATCTGAATAGAGTACATTTACCTTTCTACCTGTCTGTAGCTCCACTTTCTTCACTCCACAAATATATTCAAGACCTTATGTTATGCTTCATAGAGTATACCCAATTCCTCCTAGAATAATCATCAATAAAAGTGATAAAATAATTGGTCCCACCAGGTGATGTGTGTTTGGAAGGACCCCAAATATTTGTGTGAAGGTAATCTAATATACCTTGGGTGTTATGAATTACGGTGCCGAATTTCACTTTTGTCTTCTTTGTAAGTACACAATGCTCACACAACTCCATCTTGTAGGTCTTTGTACCTTTTAACAGCCCATGTTTCGTCAATACATGTAGGGACTTATCACTAGTGTGTCCCAATCTCATATGCCATAAGCTGGTAGTATCCTCTTTTGTGGTAATTGTAGCTGTCAGACCTCCTGTTACTGTCTTTCCCTTCAAGTACTAAATGTTGTTTTCCCTGACACCTCTCATCACCATCATGGACCCCTTTGTAACCTTCAGAGTTGCATTCTCTAAGATCACCCTATAGCCTGTTGCCTTCAAAGTTCCAAGTGAAATGATATTTTTTGTCAACTGCGGAACGAATCTCACTTCCTTCAGCTCCCTAGTCACCCACATCACACATCTTAATTCGGACTGTTCTAATACCACCAATAGGACATACATGATTATTACCCATGAGCACGACATCCTCTCTTTCTAACTCCTTAAAACTAGAAAATCAATCCCTCCTAGGAAAAATATGGTACGTAGCACCCGAATCCAACATCCACTCTGTAGAGTCGGCATAGCAAACTAACAGTAGTGCTGAGCATGAGTAGTCTGAAGAATCTGAATCTGAATTATCACCACTAGCTTTGGCAACATTCACCTCTGAAGCTTGTACGACTTTCCGCTTATTCTTCCCGACTTGATCTTTTAACTTTGGGCATTCGTTCTTCCAATATCCATCTTCTTTGCAAAAAGCACATTGATTCCTACCAACACTTCTATGGCCACCTCTCTGCTTTGACTTTGAGCGATTGAATGGATGACGATTTGGACTATGGACTCTCACTGCCAATGCATCTCCCAATGCCTTCTCGGATGGTTCACTATCACTCTTCCTCAACTTATAATTCACCAATAATGAGATCATCTCCTTGTAGCTGACAGTGGTTCTACCATTGATCATAGTAAGGACAAAAGAACCATAATCATCCTCTGGCAATAAACACAATAACAACATCGCCTTGTCTTCATCTTCTATCATGATATCCACATAGGTCATATCCGACAGCAACTTTGTGAAGTTATTGACATGCTCTCTAATGGAAACTCCCTTATTCATCTTGAATTGGTAAAATCTTTTCTTCAAATGAAGCCGATTCTCAATGCTCTTCATCAAGTACTTGTCATTAAGTGTTTCCCACAACCGTTTCACCGACGTCTCGTTCATTACATCATAGATCAACTCTGACGTCAAGCATGACCTAATAACCCCACATGCTCTACTGTTAACCTTCTTCCAAGCCTTCTCCTCTATATCAGTGGGTTTCTCTTTTAATTCAAGAGTTTTCTCCAAATTCTAGGCATCCAACGCATCCATCACCTGACACCTCCACAAATCGAAGTTTATCTTGCCATCAAACTTCTGAACATCAATTTTAGTGTTATTAATGCTCAAACCCTATATCGCCTTCGAAAGAGACGATCCTAATGTACTTATTTCACCCATGTTGATAAATTGATCTCTTCAAACGAGAATCCTGCAGAGAATCCTTCAAACGAGATCCAAGCCAAACTCGAAGCCCTGATACCACTTGTTGTGTGCAACAGAATCCAAAAAGAACACAATCAAATTGAGATTGAATCACAACCAATAGGTAAAATAAGAACCAAATAATGCAAGACACAGATTTTACATGGTTTGGTAAGTTGCCTATGTCCACGGTTCTCGCACTGAAAGAGCGCTTGACTAAAAAGCGGGCAAGGAGGGGATGGATTTTACTATTAGAGAGAGAGAGTGAGAGAGAGTACAAATAAAGATTACAAATTCACTCAAAACTCATAAATTAATCTCTCAAATAAAGCTCTCAAATCTCTCACCAAATCTCCTAATCACACAACTCAAAAAGTCTCTCTTCTGTGTTTTATAGAGATAGAACCCCTAAACAAATCGTGTTTGTATTTATATCAAACACTAATCCCAAACAGATCAAGAAACCTAGAACAGGCACATACCCGAGTCGCGATCGACCGCCATTGACCTTGCGGTCGACCAACCAGAGGGCTAAAAACTCAGCCTGACAATTACAGTGTTTGCGGTCGACCGGACCTAGCCTCGCGGTCGACCGACCGGAGGTCCAAAAAGTGCATCCTGTAGTGTGCACGTTTCTGGTCAACTGGCCAAGCCCCGCGGTCGACCGGACAACACCCTAAGTGCATGTCTGCTTCGTTTTTCCTGAATTTTGTCATCGTCGTCGTTGTTTCTACACTACACACCAACACGACCTAGATAGGCCAAGACGAAAGGCGTCACTTCTCGTCAGGCCAAGATAAAAAGCATCCCTTCTCGCCAGACCGAAATGAGAGACATCTCTTCTCGCTAGGTCTAGACAAGAGGTATCCCTTCTTGCTAGGTCGAGAAGAGAAGTGCCCCTTCTCACCAAACAGTCATTCTCAAACCTTTCATTGACAGCCAGTCACCATCACATTAAATGCACAGCCGGAGTCATCAATAAACCCCCATCGGGAGTCTTAATGACTTATTAGACCATGACAACACACGGGACCCTTTGTCACAGTCGCATTAATCACAATAGTGACTCATGCCACTCACAACAGACATCTCTAAAGTATCAGCCGAATAAAGTGACTTCTTAGACTCGGCCGGAGTTACATAAAAACTCTTGTCTGCAGGGTATAAATAGGCATATCACCTACTAAACAAAGGTACATAATTTCTGCACACTTAGAGAAAACTATATTAATTCATTGATCCCCTTCAAATCATGAGCATTTTGATCGTCAGAGGAATCACTGGAAAACCTAACTCCAGCCCTCTAATATGCTGCAAGCGTATAGGACGCTCCTCCTTGTTTGCGTCAAAATTTGATGTATTCATTGCGGTATTCATTATAACTTCAGTCGTTACAATAAAAAAAAGATAGTCTTTTTATAAGACTCTTACACAATGAAAACAAAAATTACAACTCTCATCAAAACAAACGCAGAGAGATCGTTTATCGGTCTTCTACTTGTGCGGGATCTTTGCCTGTGCCGGGGATTTTGATATCCGTGGACCTCCTTAGATCTGGATCCGGTTGAAAAAAAATTAGGCAGAGCTTTGCCTTCACCGAGGGAGTATTTGATTAAAGCGCTGAAATCGACCAAGCGAAATCAGTAGCTCTTCTCGAGATTAAGACAAAGCCTAATCTCAAGGAATGGACGTACAGCCTTCAGATCCTTCGAATAGCTCCTTCTTTATGATGGAGTTCGTCAAGATCTTGCTAACCCTCACTGAAATTCGTGACTCTTGGCTCTGGAATTCGACAGCACCTCCTCGTCTTGATAATAAATCACCCCCGCTGGAAGGAGGCCCTAGGCTTGTATTTATAGGACTCTGGATGCGGGTATGTGGATGAGAATGAGTGATTTGGCCTTATCTTCAGTCAATAATGACCTAACCATATTTGTAGATGATATCAAGTTAGTTGGGAACCCCTGGAACAGATAAATCCTGAGAAAACCGCTTTGAAAACTGTCAAAACGCGTTTTCGGGTCAAAACAGTGCGATGGGCGCTGCTGACCCGCGAGGGGGCGCTAGTCGGGTAGATCGGCTCTTTTGCTGAACTGTTTGGTGTTTTCCGACTTTTTCGGGACTTGTATTTTCCACCGTTTTGCATTTTTGACCGTCTTATTTACTTGTACGATTTGCTAACTTACTTCATGCACTCGTTAGCTTCTTTACGGCACTTGGAACTGACCGATAAGTGCAAGTTGACTGACGAGTACGAACTGATTGACGCGCGTGTGTTGACCGACGTGCGCGAACTGATTGACGCGCGCGTGTTGACCGATGTGCACGAGCTGATTAACGCGCACGTGTTGACTAACGTGCGCGAACTGATTAACGAGCGCATGTTGACCGACGCGCACGAACTAATTGACGCGCGCATGTTGACCGACGTGCGCGAACTGATTGACACGCGTGTGTTGACCGACGCGGGCGAACTGATTGACGCGCGCGAGCTGATTGACACGCGCGGGCCACTTGGTTCGTCATTTCGCTTCATGCGCTTGTCAATGACAGATAATCCTCTTAGACTTGGATAACGACGTTCGTTATCTTCTCTCCGTCTCGAGCTGTGTACGGACACCTATATGCATTTTTAGATGCCTACAGATACCCCCTCCAAAGCATTTCAGACTTATTTCTTTTATAGAAGAGTCCGGAAGGCTTTGGATAAGATAGGCCTTTTCCTTAATTTCGTAGGGGGGCTGTGAACTGCTTCAATTCTTGACTTCTTCAGCCTTCAGTCTATTCAGTGTTTTGTCGAATAGATGAAGTTCTTTCGGTGCTGCGTTTATCGTCTGACCATTGTCGAAATTTTGAATTAAAGTTGGTGTGTAAGTTTCTGACCTTAGCTCGTGTCATTGAGTTGACTTTGAACTGATCATCTTTGTCAGAAATTCATATCTGAATCCGATTGAACTCCCTAAAATCATCATTTGCCTTATTTTGGCGAGATTGCTGATGCATTGACCGGTATCAATCATTACTGTAACGCGTTGACCGGCATTAACAAAGTTTATACTCGTACGTTTGCTGGAGTCTACACAGTTTAAGCTCTTAAGGCATTGGAGCGTGACGGTCCTAAATTCTAGGCTGTAGGACCAACTATTAAAGTTATTTCGTCTGCAGATATGGATCTTATCCCGAAGTCGTTGGATGCTCAAGTCATAAGACTAACTAATGAAGTTAATGCGTCAATGCCCCGCATTTATAGAATTTTTGGCAAATTCTCAGCCATCAACGGGTTTGATTAGCCTTTACCGACTACCGTTTGAGTCGGACTAGCATGCAGATTATTTAAATCCATTCTACACGTAACGTTGTGTTAAAAGAGTTAACTCTTTTAGTGCTACGATATTGAATACGTAGACTTCATCTTTCTCCTGTGAAAAGACTAAACAGCGACGTGTATCAGACATAGACTTAGGATTTTTGACAAATCCTTAGCCTTCAACGGATTTAACATGCCTTTACCGATTACCGTTTGAATCGGGCTTGCATGCGGATTGTTTAAGTCCGTTTTGCATGTGACGTTGTGCTAAGAGTTTTAACTCTCTTAGTGCTACGATATTGAATACGTAGACTTCGTCTTTCTTACGAGAATAGACTACCCGGTAACGCATGTTAGGTGCTGGCTTATCCCTACTTAGGATTCGGGATAAACTTCTCCAGACTGGATTCTGGTGTCTTTTTCAATCGGTGAAAGACTAAACCGACAATGCGTATTAGGCGTTGACTTATTCCTACATAGGCTTCGTGATAAAATTTCCCGTGCGTGTGAAGCACGGATTTTGGCGTTATGAATAACAACCTGCCACAATGTTGAATATATGAGTTTTTGTTCTTTTTACGGTTAAGAACTAACCGACAACGCGTGTTAGGTATTGACTTATCCCTACTCAGGATTCGAGATAAAATTCCCCATGCATAAAAGCATGATTTTTGTTGCTACAATACTGAATATGTAGATTCAGTCGTTTTTATGGGAACGAACCACCCAGCAGTGCGGGTTAAGCGCTGACTTATCCCTACTTAGGCTTCGGGATAAAATGCCCCAGACTGGATTCTGGTGTCTTCTTCAATTGGTGAAAGACTAAACTGGTAACGCGTGGTAGGCGTAGGCTTATCTCTGTTTAGGAGTCGAGATAAAGTTCCCCGCACGTGTAAGGTGCGGATTTTGGCGTTATTAATAACGACCCGCCATAATATCGAATATGTGGGCTTTTGTCTTTTTTTTATGATCAAAGACTAACCGGCAACGCGTATTAGGCGCCGACTTATCCCTACTTAGGCTTCAGGATAAAATTCCCCACGCGTGTAAGGCACGGATTTTGAAGTTATAATGTTGAAATATTGTGTCTTCTCTTGGGGCAAAGACGAACCCAAAATAAGAGAGGAAGAATTTTATATTCTCTCTCCCAAAACCGAAGAGGAAGAATTTTATATTTTATCTTCAGTGCAGAAGAAACTCAAACTGGGATCTCCACTTTGAGAATCTAAAGAGTGAAACTAGGAGTGGGATCTCCACTCCAAGAATTGAAGAGATTCGGATAATCCTAACTGTCAGAAGATTTGATTACCAAAGTAAAGATGAATTTCTCGTTTATCGAGAGTAAATTGTGATTTTGGCCCTAACTGTAGGAATGTTTGACCAAGCGAGAGTTTGAGGTGACCCTAACTGTAGGAAGGTTTGATCACTCGATTTGAAAGCAGACCTCTCGTTCATTGGAGGAATCGAAAGGAAATTTTGGCTTTGGCCCTAACTGTAGGAATGTTTGACCAAGTGGGAGTTTTGAGATGATCCTAACTGTAGGAGAGTTTGATCGTTCAATTTGTGGACCTCTCGTTCATTGGAGGAATCGAGAGGGGATTTTGGTTGTAGTCCTAACTGTAAGAAGGTTTGACCAGGTAAACAGTGGGAGTGGGAGTACAAATCACAGAGGGAGTGTTCACTTGTACTGATTACGCAATGGGGATTCTTGGTGTCAAGTGATAAGAACTTAACACGAAGGGGTTTGACAATTCGTCAAGGATTAAGACATTAAAATTCTGAGTACCATGTCCGGACTCTAACAATGAGGATGTTGAGTGCACAGATACATCAAAAGTTTAAATGGATTTAACCGAAAGGAATTTTGGTGGTCTCACCGTCAATTAGTCTGATCGGTGGAGGATTTTGTGGTGGAAGACTGTGAATTGTCAACAAAAGAGTGTTCAGAAATCACAGTGGGGGTTTAGTGTTTATCACTTTGTTTGTAATAATCGGGTTATCCCTAAGAAAATTACATGTAGCATTCTTCCGAGAACTTTCCGTTACATGAATCATCCACCCCCAGCTTCCTTTGTGGAACTGGATCTGACTTTGTACTCAGTTACATGACCGGGTTATCCTTAAGAATATTACATATAAAAAATTCTCCAGGAACTTCCCGTCAACGGTAGAAAACAGTTTAGACTCATATACCTATTGGAGTATTGAGAAGCAGTTTATACTCGTATACTCTTCGGAGTGAACAGTTTAGACTCATATACCTATTGGAGTATTGAGAAGCAGTTTATACTCGTATACTCTTCGGAGTGTTCATTCGTCTTAATTGAGCGTTATGACGCCGGCTTCAACCAAGGTTTGGATGCTATTCTTGAGAGCGAAGCAAGCCTTGGTAGGATGAAGGATCCTCCTATGGTATGCACAGTACTTCGGATCTGCAATGTTATCAGCTTCCTCCTGAGTTGCGATAGGTGGTAGCTTGATCTTATTATTTTCAAGGAGAGACTCAAAAATGGCTGGAACATCTTCGTCTTTGAAAGAGTACTCTTTTTGGAGTCTCGGATCCGAAGTCTTTTGCTGTCTTCGGGGTTGTTGTTGTGATGTCTGATTAACGTCGACAACCGCTGCAGGTGCCTTGCCCTTACCATGGGAAGCGAAGTTCGAGTTCGGAGGATTGGCCGCCGGTTGGCTCCTCTCTGCTTTCTTCCTTCTGAGGAAGCGTTCGGCCCGCTCTCCGCGCACTTTCAACTCTTTCTAGGTGTTGAACGGTGCTACTCCCATGACTCACAATACGTCCAAAGAGAGATTGTTGTGACAGGTTTGGAGGATGAAGTCCTCCGTGATCGGATCTCGGCAGTTCATCACCTTATTCCGGAAGCGTTTGACGAAGTCGTCGACCGTCTCGTTGTCTTTTTGCTTCTCATCGAAGAGTGTCCTGATTGACACTTCGGCGTCATCATCAAAGAAGTGAGCGAGAAACAGATTCTCTAGGTCGTCCTAGCTGTTGATGCTTGCAGACTTGAGACGGCGGTACCAATCGAAGGGGGGCCCGCGAAGGGTGCTAACAAATGACCGAACCATCAAGGCTTCATTGTCGGATATCATACCCAAGTGGGACTTAAAGTAGATCAAATGCTGAGTAGGCGAACCCTTCCCGTCGAACGGCGTGAAGTTGATCAGGTTGAACTTCGCGGGATACGGGGTCTGTAGGCTGTCTAAAAATCACAATAGATAGCTTATCCCCCATCAAACACCGATGATGGAAGTTAATCACAATAGATAGCTTATCCCCCATCAAACACCGATGATGGAAGTTACAATCTGACGACTTCTAGAAGGCTACAATTTGAACACCGATGATGGAAGTTACAATCTGACGACTTCTAGAAGGCTACAATTTGAAGACTTTCACGTAGATCACCGAAGGTTACAATCTAAAGACCTTCACGACAACTGATGAGAGCTCTAGTTCAACAGCATTCACAATCAACATCGGGAGTTACAATCTGACGACTCTCATATTCTCAAGGAGCCAAGACGAAGATTACAAGACAATGATCTTTGCAATGCTATGACAAAAGAGATTACTTGTTGATAATCTCTCCAAATCAAGACACGGAACTCATCACCGCGCTCTAAGACCAAAACACGGAGGTCCTCCCCGTGTATCAACACCAAAACGCGGAAGTCCTCCCCGTGTGTCAACAATAAAACGCTAGAGTCGGACCCGCGTTACAATATCAAAACACTAGAGTCGAACCCATGTTACAACATCAAAACGCTGGAGTCGGACCCGCGTTACAACATTAAAACGCTGGGGTCAGACCCGCATTTTTCAATGCCCAGCGGGTACCCAACTCCGCGTCTCCAGTCTAAAATATGGAGTTAGGATCCTGAACGCCAACGTAGGCGTTTGACTCGTTCAAACATGAGCTGAACGGTTCCAAAACCGGTTCCTATGATTTGTGGGCGGTTACACCCCACTTAGGAGTGATTTAAGGGGCGGTTACACCCCCTTAATCCCCTATAAAAGCGAGTAAACTCAACTGAGTTCAGGGTTGGCTTCTTTGGTCCGGAGTTCAACGCTTTTTGGGCTGGCTTTCTGGTACGGAGAAGCAGCAAATTAGTTCTTCGAGATCTCAACCGCACAGAGAGGCTTGAGAGAGATAGAAATCCTTGGAGATAGGATTTTTGAATCAAGTCCAGAAGATCAAAACCGAAAGGATTCTTCAACAACAGAATATCTGCTTGGTCATTAACCGAATTTTTGGTTCTAACAACTCTATTCACAGAGTTCTAACTCGTTCAGAGTTCTAAAACTCATTCAGAGTTACCCATCAGATTTTCCACAGAAGTTCATCGTTCCCACGGGATAAAAGACGGTCGGATCATCAATGGAGAGCAAATTCGACGCGAACAATCGAAGGAGGCACTCCATTGCTACCTTGAAGAACCCAGTTTTAAACAAAGGAGAGAACCAAATTCGTTCTCTTCTCTTTTGTAATCGAATTGTAATCGGAATCAAAGAAATACAAGTCAAGTTTCTTTTATTCTCTTTATTGAAATTTTTCAACATACAAAAGATGGCGACTCTGCTGGGGAAGAGCTTCTCTGATGAAGAAGTGGTGGCGCAATTCGATGTTCATCTCACTGGAACAACCATCGAAACTCTCGTGGTAGAGTTTGATCAAGCCAAGTTTGAGGAGGCTATCTCCTCCGGATCTCTTAGCCCCAAGGCTATGCGTAAGATCCAAAAAGTTTCTAAGGAGACTAAAGCTCCAGTTGTGGCCGACTCGTCAAAGGGTTGTCTACCCTGGGGGTTGCACTGTTCATACAGTCCCCTCTCTGAAGGAGAAGACTTAGATTCGGCACAACTCCAATAAAGTCAATCCTCCAACCAACGCGTTTGTGAGCCTAAACGCGATCCTGAGCCCAAACATGAGCTTCGCGAGAACCAGACTGAACGTGGCCCTCAATGGCGCGTTTTACAGCCAAAACGCGGACCTCAAGCCTTCGTTGAACGCGAACTTCAACTTCGTGTTTCCAAGTTAAAACACGACCCCCGCGCCGACAATGAAGAACGCGACCCTCATGTTGCCAAACCAAAACGCGACCTTCGCGTTTCAAGTGCCAGACGTCAAGGCATCTCAATCAGATCCATATTCACCAAGAGCCAGTCCTGTCCAATCATGGACTGGGGGTTCCAGTTCAAACCTTACGATCAGTGAGCAATTCTCCTCGAATCTTTACAACAGATTTGAGAGAGTTCATATCGAGAGAAAGACTGATGCAGCAAGTCATTCGTTCATTCTAATGTGAACGACTGATTCCTACGGTCCTCTCGGGATGTCAATGCTGCTCATATGCGGCCCAAGTGTTGGTGTTCAACCAATTTATGAACGTTGCTTTGCCCAACCAACAACGGGGTTCTCACAGGAAGAAGTCTCCAGAGACCGAGTATCCTGGGGTCACTATCAATGTGATCGGCAGAGAAAAAGCCTCAGGTCCTAGTTTCGATGACTCTGAGATAAGTCGTTCACCGACCGTCAGAGAAATCGCTAACGAGTTTGAAGGAGTTTACCGACGCACTCGGACGCGAACAAGAGCCATTCCCCCTGTCACCTATCAGAGGTTAGCCAGGGGAACTAATTCTAATGATGAACACTCAGCCATTGCAGAGTCCCAATCATCAAGCTCTTTTGTTGAACATGAGAGCCCCGCTTATATGACGGGAAACCATAAAGATCTCACGAAGAGACTTGATGAGCAGGAGGCCATGATCAAATCTCAGCAAGAGGCCATCAATGAACTCATGGCCCTGTTGACTCAAATCGTCGCAAACAAGGCCAAATCTCAGAAGACATATTCGCCACCCGGGCAAGAATCTTCCCAGAGAGGAAAAATGTCTTCATCCCGACCTCACACAAGCAAAGGGAAGGGAAAGGTAGTTGATGACACGGCTTCTGACCAAGAAGCCCACAACCTAGAATCTTCCTCTGATGAAGGAAGAGAGACTGAGAACGAGTATAATCTCTAGTCTGCCAAAATGGAAGAATTGGAAGACCGCCTCAATGCCATGGCCAACAGAAGTGAGCTCCAAGACGAGGGAGTTGTCAGACCCTATCCTGCCGAATGGGATGCAGCCCCTTATCCTCCAAAATTTGAAGTCCTGACGCTACAAACTTTTGACAACACAGGATCACCGAACCAACATATTTATTATTTCAAATCACAGACTGGGAATGTAATATCAAATGATGTCATACTGGCTCGATTATTCATTGGCACCCTTAAGGGAGTTGCCTTTGAATGGTTCAGGAAACTACCTGCCGGATGTATCCAAAGGTGGGCAGATTTAGAGAGACTCTTCCTGTCAAGATTTTTTGAAGAGGATACAGAAGTCTCCATCCATACCCTTCTCGCCACTAAGCAGAAGAAGAGGGAATCCGTCAAAGCCTTCGTCAAAAGGTTCCGAACCATGGCTATCCAGTGTTCGTCAGGTATGACACAGTCTACTTTAGTAGAGACCTGTTGACACAACTTGCAGACCGACCTCCTAGCCCGAATCGGAGTTGTAGAATGTTGTTCTTGGAGACAACTAATCTCTCAAGGCGAACAGGCTCAAGAAATCATTGTCAGGATCAAAGCTGAAGAACAAAGTAGGCAGGATCAGCCCGAGCAATCAGACCTAGCCCAACCTTCTCCTGAGCAATCGGACCAAGCCCAATCTCCTCAGTCAGAAGGGGAAGACACTACGGCCACTGAAGCTAATCCTCTTCAGTAGGATACCGGGTCTCCAATAACTATCACGTTAACAATTACCTCTGATAGTCTAACTCGTTAGATAGTGGCCTACTAGGCGATGTGTCATGTCTACTCGTTTTCCCCCCTGCACTTGTTCAAGACTGGGGGTTAGTTTATTTATAGTTCATTGGATTATGAATAATAAATTTTCTGAGTTATCATGTTCAATGGAATACCTTTGTTTATTTATAGTTCATTGGATTATGAATAATAAATTTTCTGAGTTATCATGTTCAATGGAATACCTTTATCAACCATAAAATCCACAAAACTATCACGTTAACAGTTACCTCTGATAGTCCCTCAACTTGCCAATCCTCTTCAATAGGATGACAGGTCTACAAAACTATCATGTTAACAGTTACCTCTGATAGTCCATCAACTTGCCAATCTTCTTCAATAGGATGGCATGTCTAAAAAACTATCACGTTAATAGTTACCTCTGATAGTCAAACTCATCAGATAATGGCCTACCTGATGATGTGACTCTATTCCGACTTCATGGATAGTGCCTCACTAGGCGATGTGCCTTGTCTACCTCTTTTTTATTCCCCTGCTAAGTCTTAATCAAGACTGGGGGTTGGTTACTTAGAATCCATTGGATTAAGAGTAACGAATCTTTCACATCGTCGAGTTAACATTACACTTCTGACGATCATCATCCCCACAGAGTATGCATTCAACTTGCATCACTCCCAATTTTTTACGTTAATAATATACCTCTGACAACAATCAACTTATCAATCCTTGACAATAGGATTATAAGTCCTCAAAGACAACAATGCACTTATCAATCATCGTCAATAGGATGATAAGTCTCCAATGTTGCTCCGATCACAACATTCTCTTGTCATGTTAACATCATACCTCTGACAACCCACTTATCAATCCTCGTCAATAGGATGATAAGTCCACAAAGTTGCTTCAATCGCAACACATTCCTGTCACGTTAACAATATACCTCTGGAAACAATCCACTTATCAATCCTCGTCAATAGGATGATAAGTCCACAAAGTTGCTCCAATCGCAACACATTCCTGTCACGTTAACAATATACCTCTGACAACAATCCACTTATCAATCCTCGTCAATAGGATGATAAGTCTCCAAAGTTGCTCCAATCACAACACAAATTCTCTTGTCACGTTAACACCAAACCTCTGACAATCCACTTATCAATCCTCGTCAATAGGATGATAAGTCTTCAAAGTTGCTCCAATCGCAACACAAATTCTCTTGTCACGTTAACACTAAACCTCTGACAATTCACTTATCAATCCTCGTCAATAGGATGATAAGTCTTCAATGTTGCTCCAATCGCAACACAAATTCTCTTGTCACGTTAACACCAAACCTCTGACAATCCACTTATCAATTCTCGTCAATAGGATGATAAGTCTTCAAAGTTGCTCTAATCGCAACACAAATTCTCTTGTCACGTTAACACCAAACCTCTGACAAATCAACTTATAAATCCTCATCAATAGGATGATAAGTCCACAAAGTTGCTCTGATCACAACATTCTCTTGTCACGTTAATATCAAACACCTCTGACAACCCACTTATCAATCCTCTTCAATAGGATGATAAGTCCACAAAGTTGCTCCGATCGTAACAAATTCCTGTCACGTTAATCCCACACCTCTGACAAAATCTACTTATCGACTCTCCCCAATAGAGCGATAAGTCCACAAAATTACCCCGATCGCAATATCTAACCCGTCAAGTTAACATCACACCTCTGACGACACAATCCACTTATCGACTCTCCTCAATAGAGCGATAGGTCCACAACTTTCAGTCAAGTTAACATCACACCTCTGACAACACCAAATCAACCTATCGACTCTCTTCAATAGAGCGATAGGCCCATAAAATACTATTAGGTTAGTATCACACCTCTAACAGTTAAATCCCCCAATGAACTTGTTAATCTTTTTTCAACAAGAATGACAAGTTTTTATTATAAAATCCCCAGCGGATTAAAGATTTTCTAGAATTATCCTAGTGATAACAAAGAAAATTTTCGAATTTCACTCTATGTGAAAATTCATGCCAAGTTAACACTACACCTCTGGCGTTTTCAATTTTCTTTCAGTGTTTTAAGTAAAAATATAACACAGGAAGAAATAGTGATAAAGCCTATGTATTCAACATCGTAGCACCAAAATCCATGCCTTACACGTATGGGGAATTTTATCCCGAATCCTAAGTAGGGATAAGTCAACGCCTAGCACGCGTTGCCGGTTAGTCTTTCACCGTAAAAAAGATAAAAGTCTACGTATTCGACATCATAGAAAGTCGTTATTAATAACACCAAAATCCATGCCTCACACGCATGAGGAACTTTATCCCAAATCCTAAGTAGGGATAAGTCTGCGCCTAACACGCGTTGCCGGTTAGTCTTTTTTCGTAAAAATGACAAAGTCTATGTATTCAAAATCATAGCATCAAGTCTAAGAGGGTTCATTCTCTTAGCACAACGTTACATGTGAAACGGATTCAAATAATTCACATGCTAGCCCGACTCAAACGGTAGTCGGTAAAGGCTTATCAAATCCGTTGATGGCTGAGGGTTTGCTAAAAATCCTATGCATGTTTGTAGGTTCATTAGCTTGATGGATGTGAGCCGAGACTTGAAACAGATGAGCTAAAGACAAGTCTCAAAGACTTAGTCAAAAATACACGGAAGCCACTTCCATGTCTTAAGTCAAAACGCTGAGGTCAGACCCGCGATGCAAAAACCAAACGCTTAGGTCAGACCCGTGATGCAAAAACCAAACGCGGAGGTCAGACGCCGAGGTCAGACCCGCGATGTAAAAACCGAACGCCGAGGTCACACCAGTGTTCCAAATTCAACATGCAAGGGTGAGACCCGCGTCTCAAGTTCAAAATGCAGGGATACACCCCAACATTCCAGAAGCAGGATTATGGCGCATACCTTCACACAGGTCCTACATGACAAATCCCTTCAACCAAGATACCTTCGAAGCGAGTGCAGAGAACGACTCCTTTACAACAAGGAATCAACAGCTCCAGGATCAGAGTTGAGATCCAAAGTATTCTGAAAATTCGTCCCAGTCAACCGCGAACTTTAGAAGTTAGAACTTTTGAAAACTTTGGAGGGGGTTCTGTAGGCTGTCTAAAAATCACAATAGATAGCTTATCCCCCATCAAACACCGATGATGGAAGTTACAATCTGACGACTTCCAGAAGGCTACAATTTGAAGACTTTCACGTAGATCGCTGAAGGTTACAATCTGAAGACCTTCACGACAACCGATGAGAGCTCTAGTTCAACAGCATTCACAATCAACATCGGGAGTTACAATCTGACGACTCTCATATTCTCAAGGAGCCAAGACGAAGATTACAAGACAATGATCTTTGCAACGCTATGACAAAAGAGATTACTTGTTGATAATCTCTCCAAATCAAGACGCGGAACTCAACACCGTGCTCTAAGACCAAAACGCGAAGGTCCTCCCCGTGTATCAACACCAAAACGCGGAAGTCCTCCCCGTGTGTCAACAGTAAAACGCTGGAGTCGGACCCGCGTTACAACATCAAAACGCTGGAGTCGAACCCACGTTACAACATCAAAACGCTGGAGTCGGACCCGCATTACAACATTAAAACGCTGGGGTCAGACCTGCATTTTTCAATGCCCAGCGGGTACCCAACTCCACGTCTCCAGTCTAAAATACGAATTTAGGGTCCTGAACGCCAACGTAGGCGTTTGACTCGTTCAAACATGAGCTGAACGGTTCCAAAACCGGTTCCCATGATTTGTGGGCGGTTACACCCCACTTAGGAGTGATTTAAGGGGCGGTTACACCCCCCTTAATCCCCTATAAAAGCGAGTAAACTCAACTGAGTTTAGGGTTGGCTTCTTTGGTCCGGAGTTCAAGGCTATTTGGGCTGGCTTTCTGGTACGGAGAAGCAGCAAATTAGTTCTTCAGGATCTCAACCGCACAGAGAGGCAGGAGAGAGATAGAAATCCTTAGAGATAGGATTTTTGAATCAAGTCCAGAAGATCAAAACCGAAAGGATTCTTCAATAATAGAATATCTGCTTGGTCATTAACCGAATTTTCGGTTCTAACAACTCTATTCACAGAGTTCTAACTCGTTCAGAGTTCTAAAACTCATTCAGAGTTACCCATCAGATTTTCCACAGAAGTTCATCGTTCCCACGAGATAAAAGACAGTCGGATCGTCAACGGAGAGCAAATTCAATGCGAACAATCGAAGGAGGCACTCCATCGCTACCTTGAAGAACCCAGTTTTAAACAAAGGAGAGAACCAAATTCGTTCTCTTCTCTTTTGTAATCGAATTGTAATCGGAATCAAAGAAATACAAGTCAAGTTTCTTTTATTCTCTTTAGTGAAAATTTTCAACATACAGGGTCGAATCCCACTCCCTCAGGTAAGGACACGGAATCCCGGTCTTCTTTACCTCTCGATCAGACATCAGAGCGTTGACTTTTCTCTCGAGGTCCTTCATCTTTTCGTCCTCGTCTGTATCATGCTTCGGATAATTTGTGAGAGGAACAACGGGGCCACCCCTAATGTTGTTATCATTGGTGGGACCACCCCCAGTGTTGTTGTCTTCAGTAGGGCCACCCCCAGTGTTCTGATCAATGGGAGGGTTCTCAGCATTGAGACATTCATCCATATCTGAATCGCTACTTGTTTGGTCAGCAAGGTTATGACGGCTGGATTCACCGAACTGATTGGATAGAGTCCAAATTTGTTGGTCATGCTCTTCCCTTATCCGTAGCATAGCCATTTCCATTTCAATCTTGAATGCCTCTTTCTGCTTGGTTAGAGCATCCTCGAGAATTCTGGCGATTTGCTCGGTGTTGATCATGAATGCTTCGTGGGATTGTCCTGGGCTGGATACCGTTTTGTTAGAAGTGACTGCAGAGTGGGCATCTGATGTTTCATCATCCGATGATAATCCCCTTTGTATTCTCTAATAATCTCTCTGTCTAATGGTTCCCGATCGCAACCAGGTTAGACGATGCGATATAAGCGGGTCAGAGTTAGAAGGTCGAATCGACTTTCCCTTATCAGCCACATTAACTGTGACTGCGGATTGTTTGGGTCCAACCTCTTCCAGCTGGAGTCGAGACATCAGTTGGGCTATTCCCGAGTTAACTTTTCTTCCTGGAGAAAAGTCGGGGCTAGAATCGCTTGAAATAATCGGGGACTTTCCCTTATTGACCATATTGATGGTAACTTCCGGGAATTCGCCATCTCGAACAGCCGATCGTTTCTTGCGAAAGCGCTTTGGTTTAGACTTAGCCGTTCCGTTAGAGATCCTTTCAAATACCGAGACCCTCTACGGAGCGATCTTGGGGCAGCTACATGCTGATAATACTACCCTAATAAGTTCGGCGTACAGGCAGTGGGATTTTGTTTCCCGAGTATTTCTCTTCCGAGACTTGTTTGTACCCCCAACCTGATAGTACAACTCGTCGGTCAGATGATCGGAGCAACCTATCATGTATTGGCATGACTCCCCTGGTATAATGTTGTCATCGTCAGATGAATATGTTTCTTTTAGGGGATTTGTCGTCTTGTTGGCGTTCTCAAGAGTCACGGTTTTAGAGTTACGCATTTGTAAGCGTGAACTCTTGACAAGCTCTTGGACTATGACTCACGGTCCGAGGCGGTCAATTACCGGAGTTTTTTGTGTGCGACCCCTAGCTCGAGTAATTGCTCGGGATTCAGTCACCCGACCCAAGCGTTCTTTGACCGGGGCTTTACCTCGACCTACGTGTGAAGGACCAAGATGATCCGTGATCTTAAATCGGGACAAATCCACGCTATCGCGGTGCTTCACCGGAGATGCGGAACTCGAAGGGATCGACGAAATAGGTACAGAACGTCTTCTGTCTTGACCCTGGCACGGGTCAGATTTGAGTGACCCGCGAGTTGGAGGGTCGTCTCCGGGTGACCCACGGGCAGGAGGGTCAGATCTGGGTAACCCGCGAGGGGGAGGGTCGGATCTAGGTGACCCGCGAGTAGGAGGGTCGGATCTGGGTGACCCGCGAGGGGAAGGGTCGGATCTAGGTGACCCACAAGCAGGAGGGTCGGATCTGGGTGACCCGCGGCTTGGAGGGTCGGATTGAAGTGACCCACAGCTTGGAGTGTTGGATCTGAGTGACCCGCGGCTTGGAGGGTCGGATTGAAGTGACCCGCGTTTTTCAATCTCTTTGGTCGCCGTCTTGGACTTTGGCCTCCATACTTTATGCAGTCTTGGTTGTTTCTTGGCTATGCCCTTCTGCATCTTTTGTGCCTTTTGCACAAGAATCCGCGCGTGCGTAAGTGCGCAACGCTTCTGGATTCGTTCCTCCAGAGTTGAACGGATCCTTTTGACTTGGATCCATTCACTTGTTGATGATTTAGAGGAGGGGGCGTTTGCTCGCTTTTGGGTCGCTTGATGCTCCTTGAATTTTAGATCCGCCTCGTAACGGATCCCGGCTCCAAAGCCTTAGCAAACTGACGCGCGAGACGTTGACGTTGCCTTTGATGTGCCCTCTTCGATAGGATTGGCGCGCCTTCAGTACTCAACTCCTTGATTAAGGAGGAGTTCAGATCTGTAGATCCGGCCTCGTTGGAAGCCAGAGGGGCATTGTAAAGCGAGAGGGCAGCAATAACGGGGGTCTTGATCTTCCTGTGCTTATGAGGGGCGGAGGATCTGCAGGAGGAGGAGGATAGATACTCCTCGAACTTTAATTGGTCGAACTCCTATTCGACCACTTCTTCAACCGGGATGCAGATCTGAGGTTGCGACATGACAGCTTCGGCAACGAAGCTGTTGGCTCCCACTGCGATCGCCGGTTTGTTTACGTCGAAATTTGATGTATTCATTACGGTATTCATTATAACTTCAGTCGTTACAATGAAAACAAAAAAAGATAGTTTTTTTATAAGACTCTTACACAATGAAAACAAAAATTACAACTCTCATCAAAACAAACACAGAGAGATCGTTTATCGGTCTTCTGCTTGTGTGGGATCTTTGCCTGTGCCGGGAATTTTGATATCCGTGGACCGCCTTAGATCTGGATCCGGTTAATGGAAAATTAGGCAGAGCTTCGCCTTCACTGAGGGAGTATTTGATTAAAGCACTGAAATCGACCAAGTGAAATCAGTAGCTCTTCTCGAGATTAAGACAAAGCCTAATCTCAAGGAACGGACGTACAAGCTTCAGATCCTTCGAATAGCTCCTTATTTATGATGGAGTTCATCGGAATCTCGCTAACCCTTGCTGAAATTCGTGACTCTTGGCTCTGGAATTTGACAGCACCTCCTCGTCTTGATAATAAATCACCCTCGCTGGAAGGAGGCCCTAGGTTTGTATTTATAGGGCTCCGGATGCGGGTATGTGGATGAGAATGAGTGATTTGGCCTTATCTTTAGTCAATAATGGCCTAACCACGTTTGTAGATGATATCAAGTCAGTTGGGAACCCCTGGAACAGATAAATCCCGAGAAAACCACTTTGAAAACCGTTAAAATGCGTTTTCAGGTCAAAACAGCGCGACGGGCGCTGCTGACCCCACTGGGGCGCAGGGGGGGGGGCTGGTTGGTACAGTCTGACCCGCACCCGTGTGTGTTGCGTCGACGCGGCCGACCCGCGTGGCGCGGTGTCGGCAGCGTCCGACCTGCGTGGCACGGGTCGCGGCCACGTCCGACCCGCCGTCGCCGCGACTCCACTAGGGATCGACAGTGGCCGACCCGCACGGCTGCCGGTCGGCGCAAAGTTCAACCTGTGTGGGTGCGGGTAGTTCGGCTCTTTTGCTGAACTGTTTTGTGTTTTCCTACTTTTTTGGGACTTGTATTTTCCACCGTTTTACGTTTTTGACCATCTTGTTTACTTGTACGATTTGCTAACTTGTTTCATGCGCTCGTTAACTTCTTTACGACACTTGGAATTGACCGATAAGTGCAAGTTGACTGACGAGTACGAACTGATTGACACGCGCGTGTTAACAGACGCGCGCGTGTTGACAGACGCGCGCGTGTTGACAGACGCGCGCGAGCTGATTGACGTGCACATGTTGACTGACGTGCATGAACTGATTAACGAGCGCGTGTTGACCGACGCGCACGAACTGATTAACGCGCGCGTGTTGACCGGCGTGCGCGAACTTATTGACGCGCGTATGTTAACCGACGCGGGCGAACTGATTGACGCGCGCGAGCTGATTGACATGCGCAGGCCACTTGGTTCGTCATTTCGCTTCATGCGCTTGTCGACGACAGATAATCCTCTTAGACTCGGATAACAACGTTCGTTGTCTTCTCTCCATCTCGAGCTATGTACGGACACCTATATATATTTTTAGACGCTTACACTCCTATCGGGAGATCAACCATCAAGGGAGGTCAAGCGATTCTAAGCTCTTCAGAATCAGCCTTGAATCTCATTGTTATGTATCCATGCGTCAACAGTTTGGTACCTACTATGAGACCTCTTCATCTCTTTTCGAGGAAGTGGTCGGTCCTCTGTCTTCGGACCTCAAAATTAGAAGATGCATCTGCTGCTTAAATACTATGGTAATCAAGAAATTTCGCCAAATATTCACTGAAGAGCGATGCTAAAGAAACGACAGGGCTGTCATAAAACATAAACATTTTGGAGTATACCTCCACAAAATGTAGTTAATTCGTAAAGACCCTTCTGTAAATAAGAAATATTTTGTACTGTGTACTAACCTCTATGCAGCTCTTACAACTCGATCTACATCGACTCGGTAATGAAGATTGTATCATTCTCATGACTAAGCCCAAGGCACACATCTAAGACCTTGCTGTCATTTCGAAGTAAACCCAATGCACGAAGTTGAATTTCACTCGTACTCGGTCATTCGAGTTTGCGTGAAAGGGGCCAGTGTTGCACCATAAAAATAAGTAAGTATTAATCACATTCAACTATTTGACACGTGTCGCAAACAGTCTACACCCCAACTCGATCTAGAGAGGTCAAGACAAAAGGCATATCTTCTTGGCAGGACAAGACGAGAGGCGTCCCTTCTCGCCAAGTTAAGAAGAAATACGTCCCTTTTCACCAGGCCGAGATGAGAGGCGCCCCTTTTCGCTATGCCGAGACGAGATACATTCCTTCTCGTCTGGCTGATATGAAAGACAGTTCAAATCCCTCGCCAATAGCCAGTTACCATTACATTAAATGCACAGTCGGAGTCATTATTACACCCTCACTGGAAAAATCTTAATGACTCATCGGACCATGATAGCACATGGGATCCTCTGTCACCATCACATTAATCTCAGGGGCGACTCATTCTACCCACAGTCGACACATGTAAAGTATCAGTGGAATAAGCTGACTGCTTGGACTCGGCCGAGGTTACATAAATACCCTTGTCAGTTGCGTATAGATAGGCACATCGCCTACTGAAAGGTATGCAATTTTTGCACACTTGGAGAGAACTATATCAGCTCCTTGATCCTTTTCAGATCATGACTAATTTGATCGTCGGAGGAATTATCAAAGAACCAAACTCCAGTCCTCTAACATGTTGCATGCGTGCAGAACGCTCCTCCTATCGGGGGATCAGCCATCAAAGGAGGTCAACGAACCCTAAGCTCTTCAGAATCAGCCCTGAATCCAGCTACGACGCATCCGTGCATCAACAACAATCATCCGCTAGATAATCAATAGTTTTGATCAAAAGAAGTGATCTCTTCACTACTTATTTGCAGCATAGAAGATTTAAATTAAAAACGGTGTTCTTCTCACATGCTTGACCTTGTCCACTGTGGAACCATGTTATCAACAGTCTATGATTGTTGTTAGTGCTAGATACATATATGGATTCAGGAAATAAAGAAGGAAAATAAGGAGAAAAACAACCGCAAAAGTATAGGGATTAAATGAAATTCGACAATCAGTATACCTATATTATTAGAGTAGAATCAGATCACAATTTCGGTAACAATTAACAACGATTACAGCAAACCTCTCAAAACCCGTGTCTCATCTCCTTGTGTCTTTTATATTTTCCTCTCTTTAACAACAGGCAATTGAAGTGACAAATATTTATAGCATGGATGGATCTCTATGTGTAGAGTCAAAACAACAAAAATATCTTACCATACAAACTATAAATTCATTTAAGTCAGTATATTTTTTGGAGACCCGACTGGAGGCGTCGTTGCCTCCATGCTCCTCTACTCCCTAATTGTGAGTGCAATCCCATAGACGTCAATTTGTAATTTATTATTCTAATACCGTATATTTTCCACGTAAGTCAGGCTCCCCGAAACTAATTTCCACAGCCATCACGTGGGCTTTGGACCCTCATCCAACGTATCCACCACAATACTGAGAATGCTGAAGTGTCACTGAGCTGTAAATAGATGACATTGATAGACTTGTGTACCGTTTCTACCATGATGGGAATATGCGTGATAGAATTCTTTAATAAAAAAAAAACACAAGTGGTGTTAGTTTTCTAGGGTAATCAAAAGTGCCCACACATGACATGGGTCCGTGTATCCTGAAATCTTGTTGGGGTTAAATTTTAGCAAAAAGCTTGGCGAACAGACTCACGTGCTCATTTTCTAGGACGCTGTTTTTCTAATGGATGACAGTGTGAAATTTTGGGCGTTTGTCAAGAAAAAGTTTCAGTATCTCTCAAAAGCAAACCGCGTGCCACCTCAAAAGTGCTTCCATTTTTGTTTCTTGGTAAGTTATGAGTAGCTTCGTGTCACTAGTTATTGAATCAAAGAAATCACCCAACCAATGTTGGGAATTTTACTCTCTCTCTCCTATTAAGATCTCCGCAAATCGAAAATAAATCTAGAATCCACAAAATAGAAACAATTATAATTAAGAAGAATAAACATTAAATTTACGTGATTTGATCGACTAAATTCAATCGATATTCACGGAACATAATTCGAGAAAAAAATTCACTATGTGCAGGAAGAAACTTACAAAAGGATTCACTCAACTCTATTCTCTCAATCTCTCGACGTCACAGAGATACGCAATATTTCATATTATCTTCAAAGTCACTTCCGTATAACTTTTTGGACGAACAAAGACTGCAAAACCCTCTCCTCTCATATTACCCTTGAATCCTGTTACGCCCTTTACTAATAATAGATTATAAAAATACTTGATGTTCCTAAAACAAGAACATAGATAGAGAAACCAAATCCCTGCCATTAACTTAGTATCCAATTTGAATAGGATATAAGCTCTTCAACATGATGAGACTTCATATTCTAATCATGATAGACCTCTAATTAATTCTTACCAACTATATGAAGCTATACAAACAATCGAAGACACAATTTCAATAAGAAATTCTACTTGGATTAATTACATTAAAATATTGTAAAGTATAGTGTACTTACATGGATGTGTTGGAGTATGCAAGTCACAGAAGATAAAGCTTAAACAATCAAGAAACCCCAAATCTACCAAGCAATCAAGACAAACAGTAAACAATAAGATTTAACGTGGTTCCACGCGATCAAGATGATCCGTGTTCGTCCACGGGGAGAAGGGAAAAGATCTTATTTCTTTTGAAAAGAGATTACAAGAGGTTGAAACTACACACCCCTAACAATGGTGGAATATAGATCTCTCTTTTTTCTTATTGTTAAACTCATGGATTGATATAATATATATAGAGATTGATTTTGCTCAATCCTATTAGAACTCTAACTTGAATCCTAATTGAATTTTCCAATTCAATCCAAATTTTAATTAGAATAGTATAACTAATCCTAATTAGAGCCTAAACACAATCCTGCTTCTCAACTAATCTGAGTCATCACGAACTCAACAATCTCCACCTTGACTCACATCACGTTGAATTAATCCTTTGCGAAGATATTCTAAAATCAACCCCCACTTTATACAACTCCCTTCCCAAGAGTATTTCTCCAATGTTACTTCTGAAGAACGTGGATGAAATCCAGAGATGCTTTGAACTTCTCCACTGGAATGGCCTTTGTCATCATATCCGTTGGATTCTTCTTTGTACTAATCTTCACCAATTCGATCACTTTTTCCCTGTCAATCCAGTCGCGGATCTTGTGATATCTGATGTCAATGTGCTTCGTCCACTTGTGATACCTCTTATCCTTCCAAGATGAATCGCGCTTTAACTGTCACAATAAATAGGTATTGAATCCTGCATGATGTTAAACATCCTGACCAAACCCCGCAACCACATAGCTTCCTTCGATGCCTCAACTGCAGCTATGTACTCCGCCTTAGTTATCGAAAGAGCTACAGTTTCCTATAACTCAGCCTTCTAACTAATGGCACAGTTAGAAACTGTGAATACATACCATGTTGTTGACCTTCGCTGATCAAGGTCGGATGTGTAATCTGCATCGACGTATCTCTGTAGTTTCTTAGACCCCTTATCCTCGAAAGATAGAAACAATAGGCCCACCTTTACAGTCCTTCATAGATAACGCATAATCCACTTCACCGCCTACCAATGCTAATTTTCTAGATTTGACATGAATCGACTTACTGAACTTACTTCATAGGCTAAGTCAGGCCTAGTGCAAACCATAACATACATCAGCGATCCCACCGCACTCGCATATGGTATCCGAGATATTTTTTCCTGCTCCTCAATTGTTTATGGACACTGCTCTGAGGATAATTTGAAGTCACTGGCTAAAGGAGTAGAAACCGATCGTGCTTCATCCATGTTGAACCTTTTCAACACCTTGAGAATATAATTCTCTTGCGACAGCCAAAGTTTGCCAAAAACTCTGTCTCGTGAGATCTCCATACTTAAGATCTTCCTAGCTACTCTCATATTCTTCACGTCGAACTCCATCTTCAGCAACTGCTTGACTTCCTCGATTTGTGAACTTTCCTTTACAGCTATCAGCAAATCATCCATATATAACAACAAATATGTTGGATGCCCAGTCTGCCACTGCCTCGAAGATTGTTTAAGCCCATACAGAGACCTCTTAAGAAAAAAAACATTGTAGAAATGTTGTTTTAATGTCCATCTGCTCCAACTCTAAATCATACTGTGCAACAATAGCCAACAAACGAATGGACGTATGTTTGACAACAGGAGAAAAAATCTCATTATAGTCCACTCATTCCTTCTGAGCATATCCTTTGGCAACCAACCCTGCCTTCAATTGCTCACCATCTTACTTCCGAAAGATTCACTTACAACCAATCGCCTTTGAGTGTGACGCCCCTGGATTCACACAAGGCTGCAGTCCAAGGTGAAACCAAGAATGTCAAACCTGCCATGCACCACACCGTGCAATAACATGTTTCACCATCACAATTAACATCTGTCTAGTAGAATCGACAACAGGTGTAGGTACAAAAGCAAGTGGAAAATAACACAAGAAATACTGATGAAGTGAAATCACATAAATATCTCACCATCCAACATACAGCAATACATAGTCAATGTCTGAATGGATAACTGGAATACTCAATAAGTCTCAAATACAAATGTCTGACAAGAGGAAATAAGACACACAGCCTTTACAACTTCTAGAACAAGACTCTCAAATGTCTATACAAAAGAAAATCTAAAGTGGAGCCCCAAATAAAACATATAACTATCTAGACAGATGAAGCTAAAATGCGTCGCCATCAACCTGCGACTCTCCGGGCTCCTGGCTCGTTACCTGAAATGGGGGAGGGACAACGAGCGTCAAAGCGCTAGCGAGTAACATCACAACTAACCCCAAGGAAACAGGGCTCGTTGTATAAGAAAATACAGTTAATATATAATAGATCTAAAATCATTGATCTTACTAAAAAGGGTTTTAGTATTTAGAAATTTACAACACGAGCATAGGTACGTCGAGCGAAATAATCCAAACAAGGAAACCCTCATGTATATACCTTACATCTCAAATTGTAAATCCCTAAATACCAAACCCGAGGTTCTAAAACAGGAACAATAATAAAAGAAATGCAATCAATCTCAGAACGTAGGTGTAGTGCTATGTCATAGCCTACATGAATATCATGATATAGTTCACATGAGTGTCATGTCAAAAATCTTGCTATGTCATAGCCTACATGAATATCATGATATAGTTCACATGAGTGTCATGTCAAAAATCTGCATAGTGTCATATCATGGGCTTACATGAATATCATGATATAGTTCACATGAGTGTCATGTCAAAAATCTGCATAGTGTCATATCATGGGCTTTTGTAAGAATGTCTTATGTCGGGTTAAGAACCATGTCTGTTACAGGGTTTGTATACTATAGATTTCCAAACTTACGGGATAGTTGGCAGATGTCTAACACGAGGACTGAAATGGATTATAGTCCAACACGAGGACTTCTATGCGATTCCCTGCCCTATAGAGAGTCCAGTGGTCGACCGCGCCGGTCGACCGCCAGACGGACAGAAACCCAAATCTGGGTTTCTGTCAACACGAAACCTGAACCAAAATTCTTTGTTAAACAAAATCTAACTTGTAGAGGTGTCATGAATAAGTAAAATCGTGAAAATAAACCTTTAAAACTTTGCCACCAAGATTCCATAGATGTATAAACATGATTTACTCATCGTTAACAATAAAAACATGGTTTTTACTTCTTTCCTAGGTATTTTCAGATCTAGATCTGTTAACAGAAAACGTTGGTGAGTTTTTTAAAATAGATAAAATCCCAAATCCATATTCTATGCCACAATACTCTATTAGCTATTTTAAAATACGAATTTGGCTCCATAAAAACCAATAAAAACTCAGTTCTTGACATGAAAATAAAAGGGGTGGGGGTTGGGCGAGAAATTACTCGCCTTGGATGTTGACGAAGGCCCTAGATCTGCAGGAGGTTGATTCTCTACGCTGCCAATCCAAGATCCCGCTGAAAAAAATCCTCCAGATCTCCTCCTAAGCACCAAATCCAGCTAGGGTTTGAGATCTGGGAGATGGGGGCTAGGGTTTTTGAGCCTGAGGTGAAGAGAGGCTCTCCTGGGTTGAGTTGGTATAAATACTAACTCCCTAACCCGACCCGAAACCCAAAAGACCAAATCAAAACCGTAAAAGAGATCCAGCCTGGAAACTATCTGACCGCTGTGCGGTCGACCGCGTCGGTCGACCGCGCAGCACAAAAATGCCTGCTGCTGGACATTTTATACGCTGGCCATAACACTCGATTTCTCTCACTTAAAATCACTTGTTTGGTTCTCAAACACAGATAATTACATTCATATAACATATATATGTGTATATATATATGATTATTCATCACAAGGAAAATATTTACTATTAATAATTCACATATATTTATTGTAGAAATTTTCGGGGTTTTACATTCTTCCCCCCTTAAAAAAATTTCGTCCTCGAAATTCAGAAATCATGCGAACTTGAAATATGAACTTGTAGGCTGTCTAAAAATCACAATAGATAGCTGAGTCTCCATCGAACACTGATGATGGAAGTTACAATCTGACGACTTCCAGAAGGCTACAATTCGAAGAGTTTCACATGTCAAAAAGTTAAAGCAAATATTACAAAACGACAGTCTTTAGCAATACTCTGACAGAAAGGATTACAAATCGACGATCTCTTCAAACCAAGACGTGGAAGTCCTCCCCGCGTACCATCATCAAGACACTACGCCGATTCAATCACCTACGCCGCTTCAACAGCTACAAACACGAATGCAGCTTCTTATGTGAGATGATTGATCTTGAAGGCTGCGATAACAACATGACTAATATTATATTAGCAACCATTAGAGGTGCTGATGAGCAGTGTAATGATGTTCGACACACTCAGTGGAGATCATGACTTGCAGTTGATAGAGCGTTATTGAGATGCTTCAATTGTCACAAATGGCCTGAATAAGACCTTCTTTACTGGTCATTGGTGTCATCCATATATAAAGACAGAGAAATCTAAATACTGCAAACAATCAACAGCTCAAATGCAGCTCCATCGCTGCCCAACGCAGATCCAATCGCTGCCAAGTACAGCTCGAACGCAACCCCATCGCTGCCTAACACAGCTTATCAACCGCTGCCTAACGCAGCTTATCAACCGCTGCCAACGCAGCTTATCAACCGCTGCCAACGCAGCTCATTCATCACTGCCCAACGCAGCCCGTCAGTCGCTGCCAAACACAGCTCAATCACCGCCAGAACGCAGGTCAAGGTTCTGACTCATTCAAACGTGATCGTAACAACTTCGAAGCTGTTCTTCACCCACGATTTGAGGAGTGGCTTTAGTGGGTTGTTACACCCGACTAATGGGGTAACTAAACCCCCATTTAGGCGCAGATTATGGGGGAAGTTACACCCCTAATCCCCCTATAAATAGCAACAAACTCAACAGAGTTAAAGATCGGATTTTTGGATAATCAGATCAAGGGCAGATTTTTGTTGAGGGGATCTTTCAGGCGAGGAGAAGATCTTTCGATCAAATCTTCCAGAATCAAAAAACAACAAAACGGGAGAGTTCTAAACCGTCGATATTTGGCTTATTAACCGAATTATTTTCGGTTCAAACAACTCTATCATTAGAGTTTGTTACTTGTTCTGAATCACGAAACTCGTCAAGAGTTATCAACCAGACAAGACAGTTATTCCAGTGAGTATAGATATTCGGATCGTCAACGAGAAGCAAACTCGACGCAAGCATTCGAGGGAGGCATCTCATCGCTACTAAGAAGAACCCAGAATTAAACAAAGGAGAGGATCCCGATCATTCTCTTCTCTTTTGTAATCGGAAATCCAATTGTAATTGAGAGTTGAGAGAGTTGTAAACATTCTTTTTCTAAACAAGTTAGAGAGAATAAAAATCAAATACAGTTCTTTTATTATTTTCTTAATTTGCAAATTTTCCACCAAACAAAAGATGGCGACTCTGCTGGGGACTAGCTTCTCTGACGAAGAGGTGGTGGCGCAATCCGATGTTCACCTCACTGGAACAACCGTAGAAACCTTGGTTGTGGAGTTTGACCAAGCCAAATACGAGGAGGCCCTCTCTTCCGGATCGCTTAGCCCTAAAGCTAGGCGAGATGCTTGCAAGAGCTCTAAAGAAGTCTTAACTGCAGTTGAGACGCCAAAGAAAGCCCTCTCCTTTGGCCAAAGCCTCAAGCTTGCTCTACAAGCCGAAGATCCCACACCGATGTCGACACAGCGTGTACTAATCAACGCCGGTGTTGCTGATACTAAGGCTTTGAAACAAGCCAAGAAAAACGCTGCTCGACGACGAAGAAGGTCCATCCGACGAGCACACCTCCGAGAAAATCAATCCCGAGTCCAACGCAAGGATTGCGTCTCCGAAGATCTGCACAAGCATTGCGTCCATACTCCAGAACGCACACTTCGAGGTAATGAATCCAATTACAAACCTCGGGTGATTCAACTTAAACGCGACCCTCAGTGGTGCGTTGTCCAATCAAAGCACAGCCCTGTTAAGGGAAAACAAGCACCTCACGAGTGCGTCCAAACGAAACAAGACCCTAAGGGGTCTGTTCCGTTAACTAAACACAGGCCAAGGCCTAGTGTTTATAAATCAAAACGCGACCCTCGCACCTCGATTCCCGAATGCGATAGGGTCCGTCAAGTTCAACAAGAACCAATTTCGCCCATCCAAGGACAGGGGGTTTCATCCCCGATGAAGAATTGTCCTCGGGTCTCTGATTTGCGAGAGTTACTCTCCAGAGAAAAACCAATGCAACGAGCAGCTCATTCATGTCATTGTGAGCGGCTCATTTCAACAGTCCTCTCCGAATGTCGTTGTTGTAGGCCTGAGTCTCGCAGGTCTGTATTCGACAGACTATCTGACGTCGCAAGACCTACCAAACGACGACGTCAAAAGAAGAAAGTTTCTGAAGCTGAATACCCTCAGGTTACCATCAACATGACCAGTAGAGGAAAAGCCCCGTGTCCCAGTTCCGATGAATCAGAAAGAAGCCATTCCCCGACCGTTCGAGAAATTTCCAAAGACCCGAGTCTTCCCGGAAGACTACGTCAAAAGGAAAGCAGAAGGCGCACGAACACTCAGATCGTGAGACTCACAACTTGGATTCTTCTTCTGACAATGAGAAGGAGATGGAAAAAGAATTGTATCCTCAGTCAACCAAAGTAGACGAGCTAGAGGCCCGCCTTAACGCAATGGCCAACAGAAGCGAGCTTCGTGAGGAAGGAGTGATACGACCCTACCCTGCAGAATGGGATACGGCTCCTTACCCGCCAAAGTTCAAGGCTCCAGCGCTGCAACCTTTCGACGGTACAGGATCACCAAATCAGCATATCTACTACTTCAAGTCCCAAACAGGAGATGTGGTAGCCAATGATGCCATCCTGATGCGTTTGTTCATCGGTACCCTCAAAGGAGTGGCTTTTGAATGGTTTATGAAACTGCCTGCTGGATCTATCCAGAAATGGGTAGATCTGGAAAGGCTTTTCTTGGCCAGATTCTTCGAAGATGACACGGAAGTCTCGGTCCCTACCCTTCTTGCCACAAAGCAAAAGAAGGGAGAATCTATTAAGGCTTACGTGGAGAGGTTCCGTAGCATGGCATTGCGATGCCCATCAGGTATGACTCAATCAACTCTAGTTGAAACTTGCAGGCACAACCTGCAGACTCAGCTTCTCGCTCAGATGGGAGTAGCAGAATGTTGCTCCTGGAGACAACTAGTTTCGCAAGGAGAACAAGCTGAAGATATTGTCGCTCGGGTCAAAGCTGAAGAAGAGCCACAACCCAAACCGCAGCAACAACGCAATCAGAACAATGCCCAGCGGTCTAAGGGAAAAGAGACTCTAGCAGCTGACTACACACAAGTACCACCGCCCACTAAGCAAGGCAAGACGCCCAATCAGCAAAGAGCACCCAAGCAGTATTCGTTCAAAGAAGAGCATGTGGACACTCTGTTCCAACTACTTCGGAAGAACAATAAATTGCAGCTCCCTGAAATCAGAAAACCAGATGAAGCAGGAAGGTATATGACCCCAATTACTGTCGCTACCACAGGTTCTTGGGACATCCTACCAGAAAATGCTATGTGTTCAAGGACATCTTGCAAAATTTGGTGAATGCTAATGTACTTACTCTGAAGCCGGAGCAGAAGACTGTATCCACTAACCTGATTGCGGTCCAGTTCGGTGACTTTCCCCCTGTAGCTGCTGTAGATGGGGTCATTCCCGTCCATAAAGGAGAGATGCACCTGAAAAACACCGATTTACACAATCAGAAGGACAGGGGGTTGGTACCCTTCACAACCTCCCAAGGAGAAATCATGTGGGTCCATCCTGATCTAGTGGGTGACCAACAGTGGACGAATACCTCGTCTAAGAAGAAGGGGAGCAAGGCTAAGTCTTCCAACGTGATTAGCCCCTCCGTTACTGAGAACGATGATCACCTCAAGACCCTTACAGATTCAGAAGAGGAGAGGATAGTCCTGACAGCATACCCGGGGGATAACCCTGGTACTCGGTCTGGAAAGACTTACTTGAAAGACTACGGCCAGAATGTTCAAGAAATTGAGGAGCAGCCCCAAGACGCTGGGGGTTCTGTCCCGAAGAAGCCGGCTGATAAAGGGAAACAAAAAGAACTCCGTTTCAACAGAAATCTCCACCCAGAACATGGGGAGTCGAGCACTCCCTTCCAATTCAATGTCATGGCACAGTTGGCCAACATACCGGCCAGAATCACTCTATACGAGCTCCTGAGGTTGTCCAAAACCACCAAGGAAGCTCTCATTGAGGCATTGAAGAATACAGAGAGCTTCATCACCCAAGTCATTCCAGTTCCTGAAGCTTCTGATGATCAAACTTGTCTGCAATGCCTGCAAGCGGCGAGAAGTCTACCCTGCATATCATTCACACAAGAAGACATGCAGGTCAAACACGAACATGACCGACCACTGTACTACACAGGGTATATCGGATCTTCTGAAATCAGTCGTGTCCAGGTTGACCCGGGCTCCGCACTCAGCATTATGCCTTACAGGGTCATGCAGGTTTTAGGGATTCCTATGCATCGGTTGCACACTACCCAGACCACTATCTTTGGTTTCAACGCCAACAGTACTCGACCCCTAGGGAAGATCAAACTCAGGTGCCAGATCGGAGATCTTAAGTCTGAAGTAGCATGCTACATCATAGATGCGGACACGTCCTACAATCTTTTGCTAGGACGACCATGGATACATGCAAACCGCATTGTCCCGTCTACCCTACATCAGGTCATGAAATATGCTAATGATGAGGGAGAAGTTCGAACCCTGATTGCGGAAAAATATCCTTTCCGAGGGGTAGAAAACTTTCACACCGACTCTGTTTTCTACTTGGAATCTCAGGAGAAAGAAGATGTTGACAGTGGCAATGAAGCTGATGTCGAGCCAGATCCGCAAGGGAATTGTCCATGGGAGTTAAACTTTGATGTAATTGGTTCAGTCGAGAACAATAATAATGTACCGAGTGAGGGCGAATGGTGCATTAATGAAGATTTTATTTTGGCGTACTTGTCTGATGAATCCTTTAAAGTTGGACAAATAGTAAATGATCGTGATGCAGGTACCCACTCATGGCACGCATTGTGCACAGAGGCATGTCTAACAATGCCAATCAAGTCATCTTTCGCTTCCAATGAAGAAGTGGAAGACGCACAAAAGGCTTTCTACAAAGTCCCGTCCAAAAGGAAAGGGCAGAAGCCGATCCAGTTCGGCAGAGTCAAACCCGAACAACTTAAGCGAGGAAGTTCAGAGGAAGACGATGGAGTTCCTCAGTTTCATTATCACGAACCCAATTCCATCCAATTGATGAAACGAATGGGGTATAATTTTAATGAAAAACAGGGTCTGAATTTCGGGAAAGGTAGACGAACCCCAGTCCGAATGTCTCTAGCCCCTGAAGGAAAACCTCAAGATTATTACCACAAAACCAGAAGTGGTTTAGGTTATGTCACAACTCCCTCCGCCTCAGAAGATGAAATCAGTAATTATCTGGGCCAAGATCATTCATCCAGAATATCTTCCTGTGAATCTGACGTCAGTGTTGGACCCTTCTTTAAGAGTCTGACTGTAAACATGACTTCAACCAGTCATCCGGATGAAGACGCAGGGGGTGATGAAGAATTAATAGAATTCACCGACGATCCTTGGATCAAACGCCTTAACATCTTATGGGATATGTGCTTTGAACAACGCGAACCACCCACTGAAGATAAGGTGATCCAGGTCAACATGGGAGATGAGTCTAACCCCAAGCCTATCTTTATAGCAAAAGACCTATCATCATCAGAGAAGGAAGATCTTATATCTCTCATCCGAGAATATATAGATGTCTTCGCTTGGAATTATGAAGATATGCCTGGCCTTGACCCGAAGGTGGCCATGCACCGTCTCAACATCGATCCGGATGTCAAATCCGTCAAACAACAACAGCGTCGGTTTCGTCCAGAGATCATGGAATCAATCGAGTCAGAAGTTAAAAAGCTTATAGACTCAGGTTTTGTTAGGGAAGAACAACATCCTGACTGGGTGGCCAACATTGTTCCAGTTCCCAAGAAGAACGGTAAGGTCCGGATATGCATTGATTTCCGCGATCTTAACGCAGCCTGTCCAAAAGACGAGTTTCCTCTTCCTATCACTGATGTCATGATCGACAATACTTGCGGGTATGAAAGGATGTCTTTTATGGACGGATTCTCCGGGTACAATCAGATTAAGATGCACCCGGATGACGAAAAACACACTGCTTTTAGAACATCACTGGGGGTGTATTGCTATACAGTGATGCCCTTCGGATTGAAAAATGCAGGTGCGACTTATCAACGTGCAATGAACACGATCTTTCACGAACACCTCCGAAAGAAGATCGAGTGCTACGTTGATGACATAGCAGTAAAGAGTCAATGTAAAGACGATCATCTTGCAGATCTGAAGACAATGTTCGAAATCATGCGAGCACATCAGCTGAAGATGAACCCGACAAAATCGTTCCTCGGAGTTTCAAGTGGAAAATTCCTGGGATTTATCGTTACTTCCAAGGGAATTTCTCTTGATCCAGAGAAAGTGCGTGCCATCCAAGACATGCCACCTCCGAAGAATCTCAAAGAGCTCAGAGGTTTGCAAGGCAGACTGGCCTACATTCGAAGGTTCATATCAAATCTTTCAGGGCGTTGCCAACCTTTCTCTAAGCTCATGAAGAAAGGAATATCCTTTGTTTGGGATGGAGAATGCCAAAAAGCATTCGAGGAGATTAAGAGATATCTCACTCAACCGCCTGTTCTCGTGGCTCCAATATCAGGGAAACCATTCCTGTTGTACGTGAGAGCCATGGAACATTCTCTTGGTGCCTTGTTAGCCCAGAACAACGATCAAGGGCAAGAACAAGCCATCTACTATTTAAGCAGGACCATGATGGGAGCCGAACACCGGTACAATCCAGTCGAAAAAGAATGTCTCGCCTTGGTATTCGCAGTTCAAAAGATGCGACATTACCTAGTTGGGCAAACAATTCATGTCATTTCTAAGGTGAATCCCTTAAGAGTTCTGATGACCAAACCATCGTCCCTAAATTGCCGGCTTGCAAAATGGGCTATCCTCTTGTCACAATATGATATGCAATTCATGCCGCAAAAGGCAGTCAAGGGTCAAGCATTGGCAGACTTCTTAGCCGACCATCCAGTGTCGGGAATATCTAAGTTGTATGAAGAATTGCCTGATGAAGTTGCTGAAACTTGCGTTACTCAAGAAACCGCGCAGGTGTGGAAGTTGTTCTTCGACGGGGCATCCAGAGCAAATCCTCATGGAGCAATCACTGCGGGGGTGGGGGTGGTACTCGTCTCCCCGAATGGTCACATAATACCAAGAGGATTTTCCCTAATCAAACCCTGCACCAACAATGTAGCTGAATATAATGCCCTATTGTTAGGAATGCAATTTGCTGAGGAACTTAATGTTCAGCGCCTCGAAGCTTACAGTGACTCCCAGCTCATCGTTAATCAAGTCCGGGGGGAATACGAAGTACGCCACGAAGATCTGATCCCGTACTACTTCGCAGTGCTAAAGCAAGCTAAGAAGTTCGAGGGTTTCTTTATTGAGTACATCCCGCGAGCTCAGAATGCTTATGCAGATGCATTAGCCTCTTTGGCAACCTCATTAGCATTACCCCCAGGGGCTGAGACTACTATCTCAGTCGCAGGACGCGAGTTATACTGTTTCAAGATTCCTACAGAGGAAAGCTCAAAGGAGACATCGATAAGAGAAGTCTGCACAACCTCGATGGAATTAGAAGCTAGAGATTGGCGATTCCCGTACATCGATTATGCTATATACGGAATTTTGCCCGATGACCACAAGGAAGCGGCCACTATCAAACGGAAGGCCCTCCAATTCTATTACGATGCAGTTTCTCAAACCCTGTATCGTAGATCACATGATGGAATTTTGCTTCGATGTCTCTCCCGGAAGGAGGCAAAAGAAGCTCTTAAGGAAGCTCATGACGGAATGTGCGGAGCTCATCAGCCTGGAGCTAAGTTAGGCGATCGTCTTCGACGAATTGGTTATTATTGGCCGAAGATGTTCGCAGACGCGGTGGACTACGCCAGACATTGCCACGAATGTCAAATTCATGGCGATTTTATCCACCAAGCGCCGGGTAATCTACATCCTACATCTGCAACTTGGCCATTTGAAATGTGGGGCATGGATATTGTGGGACCAATCTCTCCTCCAACTTCTAAAGGACACCGGTTCATTTTGGCCGTAACCGATTATTTCTCTAAGTGGGCAGAGGCAATCCCGCTAAAAGAAGTCAAGACAAAGAACGTGATCAAGTTCATTAAACATCATGTCGTATATCGCTTTGGAGTCCCGAGACGAATAGTTCACGACAACGGGACACAATTCGTTAGCTTTGGATTTCAGAGATTCTGTGATAAATTTCGCATCCAAAGTGTCGCATCCACGGCATATTATCCGCCGGCAAACGGCCTTGCAGAGGCTTTTAACAAAACTATCGTGAAGCTCCTCAAAAAGTTCGTGTCCAAGAGCCGACGCGATTGGGACGAAAGACTCGGTGAATGTTTGTGGGCCTACCAACAAAAAGGTCAGAGAGCGGATTTTTAAGAAAGGCGATTTAGTTCTGGCTAATCGACGACCCATGGTAATGACTCATAAAACCAAAGGGAAGTTTAATCCCAAATGGGAAGGACCCTTTGTCGTGGAAACAGTCTATTCCAACGGAGCTTATCGTCTCATCAACAAGAAAGGCGACAGACTTATGATGCCAATTAATGGAAAATTTCTCAAGCAATATTACCCGTAAGCTACAAGTTTCTTGAGCTTAGCTGTGGGTTGCTCATCAAATGTTTGTCTGAACAAATAAGTTCTCCTACTTTGTATGTCGTCAAGTTAACACTACACCTCTGACGATTTAAAATTCATCTTAACAAAAGAATTTTCCAAAGTCTTTCAGATAGCTATCAGCATAATCTGTTTGGAGAAAAGACCCCAATTTTGACTACGTTCAATACTTTTGAACGCAAGTCTTAAGGTTGCGTTCAAAACATGTCTACAGCTACGTTTCAAGTACTACAGCCGCAGAACCTGACGCTGCGTTCGCACCAACGAACGCGCAGTGTGGTCATTTCAACTTCCAGAAATTGTCCCAAACAACAACAAAGGGGATCCCCAACAAATTGGAGTGCGTCAGACTTATCTGAACACAGCTCAAATCTTAGAGCTGCGTTCAGATCTGTTTGAACACAAAGTCAGAATCCTGCGTCCTTGATAAAGCCTGCGTTCAGCCCTCCTGAACGTGAGTCTGACGGCTGCGTTCAAGTCCTACGGCTACAGAATCTGACACTGCGTTCGCACTAATGAACGCACAACATGATCGTTCCAACTTTCAGAAGGTACTCTACAAACTAGAAGAAACCTAAAAGATCAGACTTATGACTATCATCCAAGTCTTGAAGTCGAGGTCAAACCTGTTTGGCAAAGCCAGATGTCCTCAATGGGCCTGCGTTCAAACCATTCAGACACAAGAGAATAATTTTTCATACCACAAGAAAGACCATATCATTTCAAGAGATGTCCACAATTCATCACAGGCAAAAGTCATAATTGTCACGAGAGTAGCATAGAGTTATTACAAAATCAAAAGTAAGAGTTGCTGGGGTTTAAAGTAAAGAGAAACTCCTAAGATGAGCCTCTGTATTCGATATAGATTTTTCGTGCTTCGCCAGCACCTCTTCTCTAATTCTCTTGTGAAGCTCAGCATCAGAAACCGCAGCAGCAGCAGAGGCCTCCTGTTTTAGCACTTCGACAGCCTCCTTCTCAACCTGAACTTCTGATGCGAGAGTAGCATCCTCAAGGCTGAACTCTTCCTGAGTTATCTCCCCTACATTCAGTCTGGCCTTGGCTTGGCGACGTTGCTTCTGCAAGTTCCAGATACGAGCCTTCTTCTCTGAAATATCCAGAACTCGGACCCTATCAGCAATCCCCTCCTTCAGCATAGCGTCGCCGATGGCCCATTGGATTTTAGACTCCAAGTCTGTGTGCTGCAGCTCCTCTAGATAACGAGCGGCCCCCGAGTATCGATATATCTTCTCGTCAAAGCGCTTAGCGTAGAAGGGGTTGACTTCCGCAAGAGCTTTCAACCCTTCCACAATAGGCGCTCGAAACTCAGAGAAAGAGCCCCACCCGTGCATCACAATGCAGAAAGCTTGCCTCACCAAGTTTTCTAAACGTCTGGAAAGAAAAAGAACAGAATGGGGAAACAGACGAACCTTCTCATCACACACCCGCTCGAAGTCCTCGTGCGGGAAGATCACAGAGATGGGTGGAATAAGAGGGGCGTCTTCTTGAGATGATCTTTCTCCTTCATCGTCAGATACAACAATAGGCTCAGCAGTAGAAGCCCCACCTGGCATACGAGCCAAAGCAAAGTTAATAACATAGATGGAGGCAAACGCAGTAAGTCTAAACATACGTCAGGATCAGCCTGAACGTAAGGAAGTTAAACCTGCGTTCAACAGTTATGAACGCAGGACTTCTGCCTGAGTTCCAGATTAAGAGATTAATCCCTTCATCTTATCAATAAACACGGAAGCCTTCTTCCACATTCAAGATCAAAGAACACATGAACAATTGTTCGTATCTAAGACAAACAATTTTTATCAATAAACACGGGAACTTTTCCATGTGTTCAACAGGGAGAGTTCGACAATGGACACAAGAACTTCTCTTGTCATCCAAGATCAAAGAGAGGAACAGTTTTTGGTCAAGAAGCATACAAGTTCTTCTCAAGAGACGAATTTTATTCGTCATCGTCAACCAGAATTCGTCTTCAGAATGTCAAGAAAACCCATTGGCAGGGAATGACTGAAACGAAGAAAACAGAGAGACTTACCTCGAAGACCAGGCGGGGGAGGCGTCGACGTTGGCTTGGAAGAAGACCCAAAAACCTCCTCTGGCGGCGGGGTCGGGTGCACCGTCTTGTCGTCATCACTCGAGCGAGATCTCTTGGGGGCCATGGCTGGAAGATAAAACGAAACAGCCGAACAGCTCTTTTAGAATTAACGAGAAGAAGCTCGTTTTTAATTTCAAGAAGGAAGCCTAAGCGATTAGGGTCCTTGACAAGTCCAATCAAGGCTATTTATATATATATAACTACTGTGGGTAGTATAGAGTTCCAAGAGTCCCGACGGGTGAGGTCTCCTCGCCATCATTACAGTCGCTTGGACTTCTGATTAGACGCAGGACAAATCCTTGCGTCCGTAAAGCTAGACTAAACGCAATGGTATGGAGAGGCGCTCTTAAATACGCAGCTCAATTCAAGAGCATGGACGCAGGGGGTACCCCTATTCCTAAAAAAAAAGAAAAAGGCAGATGTTTGGAAAATATGCTGCTTGAGATGGGTTTCATTTTCCACAAGAATTTGAACCCTACCTTCCTCAAAGTTGCTCCAATCGCAACACTTCTACCTTATCGACTCTCGTCAATAGAAGTTGCTCCAATCGCAACACTTCTAACTTATCGACTCTCGTCAATAGAGCGATAAGTCCTCAAAGTTGCTCCAATCGCAACACTTCTAACTTATCGACTCTCGTCAATAGAGCGATAAGTCCTCAAAGTTGCTCCAATCGCAACACTTCTAACTTATCGACTCTCGTCAATAGAGCGATAAGTCCTCAAAGTTGCTCCAATCGCAACACTTCTAACTTATCGACTCTCGTCAATAGAGCGATAAGTCCTCAAAGTTGCTCCAAACGCAACACTTCTAACTTATCGACTCTCGTCAATAGAGCGATAAGTCCTCAAAGTTGCTCCAAACGCAACACTTCTAACTTATCGACTCTCGTCAATAGAGCGATAAGTCCTCAAAGTTGCTCCAAACGCAACACTTCTAACTTATCGACTCTCGTCAATAGAGCGATAAGTCCTCAAAGTTGCTCCAAACGCAACATTTCTAACTTATCGACTCTCGTCAATAGAGCGATAAGTCCCCAAAGTTGCTCCAATCGCAACACTTCTAACTTATCGACTCTCGTCAATAGAGCGATAAGTCCCCAAAGTTGCTCCAATTGCAACACTTCTAACTTATCGACTCTCATCAATAGAGCGATAAGTCCCCAAAGTTGCTCCAATCGCAACACTTCTAACTTATCGACTCTCGTCAACAGAGCGATAAGTCCTCAAAGTTGCTCCAATCGCAACACATTCCACTCATCGACTCTTAACAATAGAGCGACGGGACCACAAAGTGTGCCACGTTAATATTGTATTCCTGGCACTTACAGTATTCTTCCAGTATTTAAGACAAAAGTATAATACAAGAGGAATAAATAGTTGTTGTCGCAATATCAAATTGGTATTTCATTGTTCCACGTCAAAACATGATATGAAAAAGAAACAATGAAAAGCCGAAAAGACAGCACTACCTTTATTCAAAGGAAAACAAGGTGACCTAAAACAAGTGTTGTTCCTACCAAGAGAACGATACAAAAATAGGTTCATCAGTTCATCAGGCTAAATGAAGCTAGTTGAGACTTAATGTCAGAAAGTTTTTCTTCATGGTCAGCCCGCACCAGCATCTCAGCTCATTTCCGAAGCTCGTCTTCACTGGACAGCATGGCGGCTACCTCCTTCTTAGCCTCCTCCAGAGCACCAGCTTTGGCACGGTAATTCACTAGGGAAGTGGCACTTTTGACGTTGAGCTCAGTGACGATAACTTCTTCTCGTTTGAACTGAGCCTTCATTCTAGTCAACTCCACTTCAGCGGCAGCGATCTTCTCTCGCAAATTCTCCAGAGAAGTATTCGAAAGTGTCAGCTCAGCTTGTTTTTGAGCGTGTAGCTGTTGCAGTTGTTCAACCTCAACCTCTATGACGTCGAGCGGCTTCATACTTATTAAGTTCTTCGGCTCGAATATCCTCAAAAGTAGATGCAATCCGCGCTTAGATATCAGCGCGACCCAAAGCCTCTAAGAATCTGAGTTGTCCCTCTAGACGTGAGATGGCTTCCGCGCAACGCTGAACAACATCGACCTCGCCTACGAACTTGAGGTTGTTCAAACCATTTGTGAGCATAGGCTTGTAGGTATCAAAGGTATCTCGCCCTGCCAGCACAACCTCAATCACTTTCTTGGTAAGACTTTCCAAATAGCCAAGAGAAATTTTGAGAAAATCCGGCACGTCCGTGGGACTCGAAGCGGCGATAGGAGACGGTACAGAAACCTCTGAAGACGCAAAGCCAAGTAAAAGACTGGCAGGTGATTTCGGTGTAGTGGCTTGTGAAGGAGTGCCGATATCCAGCTGAGATGGACTCGATTGCAAAGCCATCAGTTCCCCCATTTGAGATGACCTTGGAACGTCTACCACTTCGGTAGAGGCTAGAGAAATTGTCAGTAAAGTCGTCGGTGGAAGAGCCGTTGTGGAGGTCTCCAAACGAGGTGGCTCTGACACCTGAGCTGGTGGTGGTATAAGCTGTTGCGTCGAAGGAGGGGTGACAGTACTCGCTTCATGTATCATAGGATCTGTATGAGAAATCTATTTAAATACAGAAAAAAGATTAGTGGAGCTGAAACAAACGGCACTTACCAGCAAGAGGTAGGGGAATGTAGGCTGACGCTTTGTCGGAAAAGGATGATGGTAGGATATACCAGTCTTCGGGATCATCGTTGTCATCACCCAAGTTGTCATCATTTTCATCACCTCCACCTTGGTCTCCATCATCATTCATATCATCATCACCCCCACCTTGGTCACCCTCATCATTCATATCATCATCGCCGTCGCTATGATCCATGGGCTCATCCTCGCCTACGGAAGAAAATGCTGATGCATCTTCGGTGATTGTAGGCTTTGCTATGATCCCAGTGGTAGGGCTAAGCTGTGAATCGCCTACAATTGGCAATAACACAGAGGTGGAAGGAGACTTGTCTGTTGCTGGGTCTTGCTGGGCAGTCACAATAGGTTTGGGGACAGGAGGTATATCTTCTACCACGTGAGAAGTAGTGGAGGCAGTATCATGAAGCGTGCCTTCGGGAACAAACTCCGCACCCCCTGCAAAAGACTCATCTCCATGCTCTTCTTCATGCAATGAACGAGCAGAAGGATCATGACCTCCTAAAGCAGGACTAACTGGGGGGAGAATAGGCTGAGGCGAGAGTTCCAGAGCAGTCGATTCTTGTTCTCCTTCTTCAGAACGCCATGCTTTCTGAGCGTCCGACATAAGTTTGGAAGCAGGGGGTTCAAGCGTTAACTTCCGACGAGCTCTTTTGTCATACTTGGCTTCTTCGACCGCCCCCAGCGCCCTTTTTCCCGTGGCACTCTGACTCCGGGTCAGAACTCTTGAAGGTTGCACCTTGTGAGTATCCGGTATCCTGATCTCTTCCTGAGCTCGCTCTGGTGACTGTTGCCGTTCACCCTCCGTAATCGACTTTTCATATGACAAATATTCATTGGCACCCCGGGCACGGAACCGCTTAGCACTCTTCTTTGAAGCATACCATTTGCGGATGTCTCTTAAGCAGGAGGTATTCATGTGGTAAGCCGAAATCTGAGAAGCGGCCTGGTACCAGGTACAGAAGCTCAAAGATGTACGAACATTGGGCATCTTATGTGGCAGTCGGAATTTAGCTCCAGTACAACCAGCCACTGAGTAGTACCAAGCTCTTGCTCCTTCGTACATGTTACCTGTGTACGCAAGAGTAGGATTTGGGTTCCCAACATAGAGTTGATCATAGCCAAATTGCCGAGAAAAGCGATAAGGCTGATAAGGTTCAATAAGGCATTTCTTCCCTTGTCGGAAAATATGGTAGCCCGGGCGAATGTTTATGAGCCACCAAAAGACACCCCTGCTAAGCATGGTGAAAGAATTCGGTCCCGGAGTGTCTTGATGAAGTTCTCCGTATGCGCCGCCCTCGAAAGGGGGAAACTTGCAAGCAATCTCATAATTATAATCCCGTCTCAATATCTCACGGAATTTAACTTGATACCAACCGGCCCATTCAGAGGTTTCTAGTTGCTGAACAAGAGGAGTTGAAGCGCCACTTGATTCAGAAGTCGTCATTATCGGAGGACAATGCAACACAAACCAAGACACCAAGTAAATGTATGGCATCGGCACTCGAGGGGTTGGGGTCTGAATGATAGTCTTCCCTTCGGAATCCACTTTCTTGACAGTAATAAATTCAGAAGATAGTTCTCTCAAGCCACTCTGTAAGCAGCACACCATGGCTGAAAGAAGGTTCAAAGGTTGTCCATGAGCCAGTAGAACAGCAGGGTATAAAACCTCTACCGTAGTAGCGTCCACCAGTCTTGTGGGTACCACGCAACGCTTCAACCAAAGAGTCAGAAAACCAGCGAACAAAGCCATGTCCGAGATAGGGACTTCAGCCTGATAGTGGAAGCTTTCAAACGTGGTAAATGCCGGGAAGACATCCTCTTCTACCTCGCAAGTATAATGAGAGGTGGTGTCGTTGATGCTTTCCAGGATCTCCTCGAGGGTACTAGACGCTAAGCGAGTTACCTCAGCTTCCTTGTCCCACAGATTGCGGAAAAGATACTCCGACCACTGTCCTTGTTTTACACCACTTGCTCTCTTCCCGGTAATTTGTGCACAAATCTGGAAATGGCACATCAATTCCCAGTAAGTGTCGTAGATTTCGGGAGCATCCTTTCTCAGGATCTCTAATTCCCTGCTTCCGGGAACAAACTCCTCATAAGGCAATTCTCCGAAGGACAATCCAGAAATTTCAAACATTTCGTGGAGAGCAAAGCCCAGTTCACCAACGGGAGTGAAAAAGGTGCCGGTGTGAGGGTTGTAGAACTCCAGCATAGCAAAGAGTCCGCTGTAATTCGGAGAAATGCCATATCGAGTGGCTGTTATCGGAACTCTCAAATCTGAAATTCTCAAGGGTTCTTCTAGCTCCTCCAAGACGAAATTTATCATCCGGGCCCACCAATCCGCATCACTGGAGTGAACCCAAGTAGGGGCCCTGAAATCCCGAGCAGGGAATTCTCCTTTGACAGAAATAAATGTTCTAATAAACACCTCTGCCAATTTAGCAGACTCTCCGACAGGATGCTCTTTTTGGAATAAACCTGGCTTCAAAGCCATAAAATTATTGAAACCGGCCGGAATAAACCTGGCTTCAAAGCCATAAAATTATTGAAACCGGCCGGATGCGTGCCCCGATGAGTGATGTGCCTAGTGGCGACACCTCCTTGGTCCTGAACAAGATCCCAATTCATCGACCGCGGTATAGAAGCGCACTGATAATAAGAAAATGGCCACATTCGCTCCAAATTTGGAAGGAAAAGGCGACGATTATTGACAGTCCTCAGCCATTTGTAATTCCCTTCTGACACCCTTTTGGGGTCCATCTTAACAGAATCCCCGAAAAGGAAGGATGGTTTCTGTAAGATCTCACGTCCAGCAGTCTCAAATTTAGCATTTGTAACCAATGATCTAAGAGTCTCGGGGAAGGCCTCAGTGATGAGCTTTGATCGTTCTTTGTGGGTATTTTGAAATACTGGATACTCGAAGGCAAAGCTGAAGACCATATTTCTCTCCGCACCTCCCGCATGACCAAAGTAATGGTTGAAGGAAAGAGGCTCGTTGGAGTAGCATACTGCAAATAGAAAAAACCAATCAGAAGAAGTCTAACTCAAGAATACAAAGTTCAGACCTGCGTTCGGGGTCTTGAACGCAGGGTCTCAACCTGCATCCAAAATTCTAAACACAAGGTTCAGACCTGCGTTCGGGGTCTTGAACGCAGGGTTCAGACCTGCGTCCAAAAAATTTTTTAAACACAGGGTCTGAACCTGCGTTGAAATTTCAGGAACGATGGAGCTAGCCATACGTTTAATTGGTAAACACTGAGAATTATCTCTCGAGTTTAAAGATGGAATACGGATCGCCAATCAAGGGTCGAAAATGAGAGATCTGTCAAATTGACTTCCAATGGGTCAATCTTACCATTGGTTGAAGGAACTAGCGACGAAGGCGTGAGAACCTGATCATCCCCGGAGGCTCCATCCAAAGGAACATCCGGAGCTTGGGCGGTCTTCGATTTGGAGGCCATTTTCTTCTTGGGACCCATGGCAACCGTGGAGTGGAAGACGAGGATGGGCGGAATATTCAGGAACAGACCCTTTCCTCCATTGAAGCGCTGGAGAAGATGAACAGTAGCCCTGTTTAGAAATCAAGTAAGAAAGGGAAAAGTCGAATGACTTTTTGATTTGACCTCAGTGGTCCATTTATAAACAGCTGTAGCTGTCAAATCGAAACGAGATTCTAGGTAAAATCTCACCTGAAACGTGATTCTCGTGTTTTCAAATGAGGGGGGGAGGTTTTTCAACTCCCAAACGCACCCTCATGGTCAAACAGTCGAACGCATGATTTAGACGTGCGTTCTGATGGCCGAACTCAGCCTACCACATAAATAACTCCTTCAAAGGGGTAAATATTCCAAGTAATAATCAGACGGCCGAAAGCATTTTACCTCAGACGAGCTGATCAAGAAGATTCTTCCGAAGCTGTCTCCCTGACTAAGCTGGGGATGAAAGTCTGTTCATACAAGCTGAAGTCTAAGCCATTGTTGACGAATCAAACAAGAAGGAGGATGTCGACAAAATTTGCCTAAAACCCTGAGATGCTCTACTCAGTCTACGATGGAATACATTTAATCAGCAAAGTTTTGGGATCCAAAGTATTCCGAAAATTCGTCCCAGTCAACCGCGAACTTTCGAAAACTTTGGAGGGGGTTCTGTAGGCTGTCTAAAAATCACAATGGATAGCTGAGTCTCCATCGAACACTGATGATGGAAGTTACAATCTGACGACTTCCAGAAGGCTACAATTCGAAGATTTTCACATGTCAAAGAGTTAAAGCAAAGATTACAAAACGACAGTCTTTAGCAATACTCTGACAGAAAGGATTACAAATCGACGATCTCTTCAAACCAAGACGTGGAAGTCCTCCCCGCGTACCATCATCAAGACACTACACCGATTCAATCACCTACGCCGCTTCAACAGCTATAAACACGAATGCAGCTTCTTATGTGAGATGATTGATCTTGATGGCTGCGACAACAACATGACTAATATTATATTGGCAACCATTAGAGGTGCTGATGAGCAGTGTAATGATGTTCGACACACTCAGTGGAGATCATGACTTGCAGTTGATAGAGCGTTATTGAGATGCTTCAATTGTCACAAATGGCCTGAATAAGACCTTCTTTACTGGTCATTGGTGTCATCCATATATAAAGACAGAGAAATCTAAATACTGCAAACAATCAATAGCTCAAACGCAGCTCCATCGCTGCCCAACGCAGCTCCAATCGCTGCCAAGTACAGCTCGAACGCAACCCCATCGCTGCCTAACGCAGCTTATCAACCGCTGCCTAACGCAGCTTATCAACCGCTGCCAACGCAGCTTATCAACCGTTGCCAACGCAGCTCATTCATCACTGCCCAACGCAGCCCGTCAGTCGCTGCCAAACGCAGCTCAATCACCGCCAGAACGCAGGTCAAGGTTCTGACTCATTCAAACGTGATCGTAACAACTTCGAAGCTGTTCTCTACCCACGATATAGGGAGTGGTTTACGTGGGTTGTTACACCCGATTAATGGGGTAACGTTGAGGGGATCTTTCAGGCGAGGTTGGATTTTGGAGAAGATCTTTCGATCAGATCTTCCAGAATCAGAAAAAGGAGGATTGACTCCTTACACAGTCTGGGAAATCAACAAACGGAGGAGCTCTGAACCGTCGATATTTGGCTTATTAACCGAATTATTTTCGGTTCAAACAACTCTATCATTAGAGTTTGTTACTTGTTCTGAATCACTAAACTCGTCAAGAGTTATCAACCAGACAAGACAGTTGTTCCAGTGAGTATAGATATTCGGATCGTCAACGAGAAGCAAACTCGACGCAAGCATTCGAGGGAGGCATCTCATCGCTACTGAGAAGAACCCAGAATTAAACAAAGGAGAGGATCCCGATCATTCTCTTCTCTTTTGTAATCGGAAATCCAATTGTAATTGAGAGTTGAGAGAGTTGTAAACATTCTTTTTCTAAACAAGTTAGAGAGAATAAAAATCAAATACAGTTCTTTCATTATTTTCTTAATTTGCAAATTTTCCACCAAACAGAACTCTTAGATAACCTTATAGAGGTATTTACACTTAACGATCTAAAATGATAATATTCTCACTCAAATCCTAATCTAGTGGAACTAGTACATCGGGCGAAAAATCCAAACAAGGAACCCCCATACATATACTATGTGTTCCAAAAGATTAAAAATTAAGCGAAAGTATTCTCATTATAGCGTTAATTGCAAACCTAACCAAAGATATGCACATAAGTTAAGATATGTAATCATAATGAGAATTTATTTACCTGCTCAACCAAGTGTGGGTAGTCACGACGCATGTCCTCTTCGCGCTCCCAAGAAATCTCCTCAATGCCTCCTCGGTTCCACTGAACTTTCACCAAGGGAATTACCTTGTTTCTAAGCCTCTTGTCCTCTCTGGCAAGAATACGAACCAGAATCTCAATAGTAGTCAAATCATCCTGAAGCTCGATCTCCGGTGCATCCAATACTCGCTGCTGCTCCTCATCATGCAAGTGCTTCTTAAGCATAGAAATATGGAACACGTTGTGTATACTAGACATCGATGCTGGAAGATCTCGTCTGTATGACACAGCTCCAATGCACTCTAGGATCTGAAAAGGCCCAATATATCTCGGTGCAAGCTTCCTGTAGGCGTTAAAAATTGCCCATAGGTCCTCAAACACAGTGCAAGACAAGGAAAAGACGATAAACGTTATTATCCAAGTCAAAGGAATTCATCCAAAATCAGCAAGGCGACGAAGCGTACGCAAAATAAAGAAGCTGGAAGAATCACGAAACATTGCTTAGAAGCTTGAACAGTACCGAGTCACCAAATGCTGACTCGCACAGTTCCGAGTCACCAGAAGCTGACTCGCACAGTTCCGAGTCACCAGAAGCTGACTCGCACAGTTCCGAGTCACCAGAAGCTGACTCGCACAGTCCCGAGTCACCAGGACTCTTGTTGGATACAAAACCTCTCCAAACACGGATTTCGATGATTTTTAAGGATTCTTTCGTCCCAAACCTCTCCAACTGCTCTGAGGTTATCCATAAACACGTTTAGACAGTTATAAACCGCAGATAACGTTTAAACATCAATTCCTACTAGGAGACACATCTCAAAAAGCCTATAAATAGAAGCCTAAGGTCGAGTCACCAAATGCTGACTCGCACAGTTCCGAGTCACCAGAAGCTGACTCGCATATTTCCGAGTCACCAGGACTCTTGTTGGATACAAAACCTCCCCAAACACGGATTTCGATGATTTTTAAGGATTCTTTCGTCCCAAAACCTCTCCAACTGCTCTGAGGTTATCCATAAACACGTTTAGACAGTTATAAACCGCAGATAACGTTTAAACATCAATTCCTACTAGGAGACACATCTCAAAAAGCCTATAAATAGAAGCCTAAGGTCTTCTTTCAAGGGGATCGGAGATCTGAGATTAAGAAGGCGAGGTGCTGTCAAATTGACCAGTCAACCACGAATTTCAGAGGAGAATCATCAGAGCTTGGCGAACACTTTCATAAAGAAAGCCCCTTCGAAAGGTTTGTGATTCTTTTCCCTTCTTTCCTCCGGATTAAACTTGGTTTTAATCTCGAGAAGAGCCACAATCTCGCTTGGTCGTGATTGTCGCTTCCGTAATTGTTTCCCTCGTGAAACAAGAGCGTAATTATATTGTCGATCGGCTTTGGTCTGCGGTGGTCCACGGACTAACGCGTCCCCGGCACAGGCAAAGATCCCACGCAAAGCAGCGGGAGATAAACTACTGCTGCGTTTTGTTTGATAAAGTTGTAATCTTTATTTTTCGTTGTAAGAAGATCTTATAAAAAGATCAACTCTCTTTTCAGTTTGAACTTGTAATCGATAAACGGTGTAACAGGTTTGAAAACAATGGAAAAGGCAACTTTTGACCCAAACAAACTGGCGACCACAGTGGGAGCCGACAGCTTTTCTGCAAAAGCTGTAGTGTCGCAACCAAAGATCGTCATACCGATCAACGAGGAGGTCGAGTACGAGTTCGACCAAGCGAAATATGAAGAGTACTTATCCTCCTCTTCCCGATCATCCTCCCCTCGTAGGAATAGGAGAAACTCCACAAGGAAAGGTCGAGGACATTTGGATTTGAAGGTTCAAAATCAAGAACCTCATCCCGCAGCGGTTCAAAAGACTCCTTGTGAAGCTGAAGCTACCAAGGCCGAGCCGACTTTATCCAAGAGGGCGCGTCAAAGACGGCGTCAACGCCTAGCACGCCAATTGGCCAAGGCCTCCGAGCCGGTGGATGGAATCCGCTACGAAGCGGATCTGAAGTCTAGAGGACGCCAACAGGCACAGCAGCGACTTAGCGATTGGTCCAAACCAACGACAAATGAATGGGTCCCCGTTAAGAGGACACGTTCCACTCTTAAAGAACGAACCGAGAAGCGCCACGCTTTACTTGCGCACGCAAGAATCCTGGTACAAGAGGCCAAGAAACTACAAACAAGTACTGCAGACTTTAAACTGACGAAACCACGTCAAATCTGGAGGCCAAAATCCAGAACAAAGCCCGAAAAAACCGAGGCACATGCTGCTGGCTCGGCCAAGGCCGAGTCACCAAACGCTGGCTCGGCCAAGGCCGAGTCACCAATTGCTGACCCGCGAGCTGGTTCATCTCTGTCTGCAGAAATTTCGCCTCCTGCGACCAGCTTCAAGTCTCCGACAGCTCCTGCTTTTGTTCCGATGACTTCCTCACCTCCTGTAAAACCCCACGGCGGCGTGGACTCATCCCGAGTTAAAATGAGCATTATGGATCGTCTCGGCCCTTTGCATAAAAATAAACCCCGCATGATTTGTCAGAATGGGGGTCGGGAGCGAGTCTCCAGTAACTCAAAAATCCCTCATACAGAGAAAGTACCAGTAACCGCTCGCCTTGGGCTACGGGTAGAAGTTCGAGATTCTGTTGAACCCTCACGCGCGCGAAGGCGAGTTTTCAAACGAGCGACTCTTGAAAATAATGACGGAGCGATATATCCTCAAAGAGAGTTTTATTCGTCAGAAGAAGACGATGTTAGAATAAGAGGGTTATGCCAACACAAGATAGGTGGCTCCGATAATAATATCGATGAGCTGTACTATCAGACTGAAGGTATGAGTAAATCTCGGAAGAGAAACTCCCGAGAAAGGGATTCTCGTTGTCCTTGTACTAAACTCATCAAGGCAGTATTAGCAGAATGTAACTGTTCCAAGACTGCCTCGCAAAGGATTTCAGTGTTTGAAAGACTTTCTACAGAAACGGAGAGAAACAAATCAAGACATTTCCGTAAAAGAAAGCCACCCGTTCGGGAACGTGAACTCTCGGAATTCACGATTAATATGGCAGAAAAAGGAAAGTCCACGCGACGCTACAACCCTGAGCCTTTTTCACAAATGTCCAAACGGTTGACTCGGCTGCAAACCGGGGCTATAAGACATAGGGATTACAATTACAACAGATTCCAGAGAGGACAGTCCTCAGACGAAGAAGCGTCGGATGCTAACTCAGCGATCGCTTCAGATGCTACTGTATCCAGCACAGGACAGTCTCGAGAGTCGTTCATGATCACCACTGAACAGATGGCTCAACTTCTTCAAGAAGCTTTGGCCAAGCAAAAAGAGGATTTCAAAATTGAAATGGAGATGGCTGTACAACGTGTTAAAGATTTACACGCACAACAACTCCAACAGCTGACAAACCAGCGCGGTGAATCTAGTCGTCGTCCGACCGCTAATCAGATAGATAGCGACTCAGAGGTAGAAGAAAATCTTAACATCGAGACTCCCCGCGAGAACAGGAATACGGAAGGCGTTCTTAACGCTGGGGGTGGTATCAATATCCATCCCCAAAATCGCCAGAAGAGTGAGGTAGGCGAAGATCTTAAGATGAAAGACTTGGAAAGCAAAATCAATGCTTTGATGTCTGCCCAAGAAGTAAAAAAGACTGGCATTCCGTGTCCCTACCCGAGGGAGTGGGACTCCATACCGTACCCACCAAAGTTCAATTTGATTAACTTCACACCATTCGATGGAAGGGGCTCCCCTACCCAACACTTGATTTATTTCAAGTCTCACCTGGGGATCATTTCAGGTAACGAACCTCTAATGGTACGATCGTTCGTAGGAACCCTTCGCGCTGCTGCATTTGATTGGTACCGCCGGCTTAAACCGGGAAGTATCACTACATGGGACGATATGGAAAGCATGTTTCTCGCTAATTTCTTCGACGATGACACGGAGGTGTCAATCGGGACGCTCTTTGAAGAAAAGCAGAAGGATGGAGAACTCGTGGAAAACTTTGTTAAACGCTTCCGGAACAAGGCAATGAACTGCCGAGATCCGGTCACGGAGGAGTTCATACTCCAGACGTGCCATAATAATCTTTCCATAGATGTATTAGAAGCTATGGGAACAGCACCGTCCAAAACGTGGAAGGATCTGAAGGTCCGAGGGGAGCAAGCTGAGCGATTCCTCCGAAGGAAGAAAGCCGAGAGGGGTCAATCAACAACTAAGCCTCCGAATTCTAACTTTGCCTCTCGTGGCAAAGGCAAATCACCTGCAACAGCTGTTGACGCTAACCAGACGTCGCAAAAGCAACTCCGAAAACAGCAAAAGACTTCGGGTCCGAGACTCCAAAAAGAGTACTCTTTCAAGGACGAAGACGTTCCAGCCATCTTCGAATCCCTCCTTGGAAGCAACAAGATCAAGCTACCACCTATCACAAATCAGGAGGAAGCTGACAACACGACGGATCCAAAGTACTGTGCATACCACAGGAGGGTCCTTCATCCCACCAAGAATTGCTTCACTCTCAAGAATAGCATTCAGACCTTGGTTGAAGCCGGCGTCATAACGCTAAGATAAGCCAAATGAGAACGGCAAGACTCCAAAGAGTATACGAGTATAAACTGTTTCTCAATCCTCCAACAGGTGCAAGAGGTTAAACTGCTCCCTGCATCCTCCAACAGGTGCAAGAGGTTAAACTGCTCCCTGCATCCTCCAACAGGTGCAAGAGGTTAAACTGCTCCCTGCATACTCCAATAGGTATATGAGTCTAAACTGTTTCCCCACTTTTGACGGGAAGTTCCTGGAGAATATTAAGCTAATATTCTTAAGGATAACCCGGTTAAGTAACTGATAATAATGTCCGAACCAGTTCCGCAGAGGAAACTGGGGGTGGACGATTTATGTAACGGGAAGTTCCCAAAACCACAGCAATGTAATGAATAAGAACTCCCATTCAAATTCTCACCGTGTCTGTGCACTCAACACTCTCTCTGTTAGAGTCTGGACGTAAAGTTCCCAATTGGTCAAACCTTCATACAGTTAGGACCAAAACCAAAATCTCCTCTCGATTCCTTCAATGAACGAGAGGCACACAAATCGAGCGATCAAACCTTCTTACAGTTAGGATCGT
>NC_033802.1:36211534-36221410 GCF_001876935.1 Asparagus officinalis | reverse complement strand
CACACGTGTGGTGAGCCTCGAGGGTGCTCCGCATATATGTTTGCCCGTTTTCAAGTATTTTCAACATATACAGCACCCGTATTCATACTCCAATGGGTATACGAGTTTAAACTGTTTCCCACCCTCGACGGGAAGTTCCTGGAGAATATCGTATACAATATTCTTAAGGATAACCCGGCGACCTCCGATAAGTATATGAGGCTAAACTAACTTTCAGAACTCCCAAGAGTATACGAGTATAAACTGGTCCTCTCTGCTTCAAATGCATGACTTTTGGTCAACGTCTGTCAAGGTGTCGCCAGATGGGAATTCCCCAACAACGAGGGTCAACTCAACGTTAAATCAGCGACGTCGTTTAGTTTCAAGATTTCAACAGCGGTCAGACGATAAACGCAGAGCCGTAAAAACTTCATCTATTCGACAGAACTCTGAATAGATTGAGGGCTGAAGGAGTCAAGAAATGAAACCCATGACAGGTCCTTCTGCAAATATAGCCTATCATATCCAAAGTATTTCAGGCTCTTCTATAAAAGAAACGAGACTGAAACACTTTGGAGGGGGTATCTGTAGGCGTTAAAAATTGCCCATAGGTCCTCAAACACAGTGCAAGACAAGGAAAAGACGATAAACGTTATTATCCAAGTCAAAGGAATTCATCCAAAATCAGCAAGGCGACGAAGCGTACGCAAAACAAAGAAGCTGGAAGAATCACGAAACATTGCTTAGAAGCTTGAACAGTGCCGAGTCACCAAATGCTGACTCGCACAGTTCCGAGTCACCAGAAGCTGACTCGCATAGTTCCGAGTCACCAAATGCTGACTCGCACAGTTCCGAGTCACCAAATGCTGACTCGCACAGTCCCGAGTCACCAGGACTCTTGTTGGATACAAAACCTCCCCAAACACGGATTTCGATGATTTTTAAGGATTCTTTCGTCCCAAAACCTCTCCAACTGCTCTGAGGTTATCCATAAACATGTTTAGACAGTTATAAACCGCAGATAACATTTAAACATCAATTCCTACTAGGAGACACATCTCAAAAAGCCTATAAATAGAAGCCTAAGGTCTTCTTTCAAGGGGATCGGAGATCTGAGATTAAGAAGGCGAGGTGCTGTCAAATTGACCAGTCAACCACGAATTTCAGAGGAGAATCATCAGAGCTTGGCGAACACTTTCATAAAGAAAGCCCCTTCGAAAGAACCACGAATTTTAGAGGAGAATCATCAGAGCTTGGCGAACACTTTCATAAAGAAAGCCCCTTCGAAAGGTTTGTGATTCTCTTCCCTTCTTTCCTCCGGATTAAACTTGGTTTTAATCTCGAGAAGAGCCACAATCTCGCTTGGTCGTGATTGTCGCTTCCGCAATTGTTTCCTTCGTGAAATAAGAGCGTAATTATATTGTCGATCGGCTTTGGTCTGCGGTGGTCCATGGACTAACGCGTCCCCGGCACAGGCAAAGATCCCACGCAAAGCAGCGGGAGATAAACTACTGCTGCGTTTTGTTTGATAAAGTTGTAATCTTTATTTTTCGTTGTAAGAAGATCTTATAAAAAGATCAACTCTCTTTTTAGTTTGAACTTGTAATCGATAAACGGTGTAACAGGTTTGAAAACAATGGAAAAGGCAACTTTTGACCCAAACACTTCCCTCGCCTTCCGAATCACTGTACGCCTTTCATAGGCGATACCTTAAGCATAACCAAATCTCCAACCTGAAACTCTAGGGGTCTTCGCCTCTTATCTGCATAGCTCTTCTGCCGACTCTGAGCGGCTAAAATTCGCTCCTTGATCAAAGCTACATTCTCAGTGGTCTGCCTCACTAGCTCAGGCCCAAGCATAAGCTATCCTCCGGCTCGGCCCAACATATCGGTGATCTACAAGGTCTCCCATACAATGCTTCATACGGGGCCATACCGATCGTCGCTTGATAACTATTGTTATAAGCAAACTCTACCAGTGGAATATGATCCTCCTAACTACCTTGGAAGTCAATGACATATGCCCGCAACATATCCTCCAACACCTGATTCACCCTCTCCGTCTGGCCATCCGTCTGGGGGTGAAATACACTGCTATAAGATAGCGTGCTGCCAAATGAGTCCTGAAAACTCCTCCAAAAATGTGAAGTGAAAACCGATCCTCGATCTGACACGATCGTGTCCGGTACTCCGTGCAGTCGAACTATCTCCCGAATGAAGATCCTCGCATAAGACTCAGCTGTATAAGTGGTCCTCACCGGGATGAAATGGGCTGACTTCGTCAACCGGTCCACTATCACCCAAACAGAATCATTCCCCTTCTTCGACTTCGGCAACCCCACAACAAAATCCATAGAGATATCTGCCCACTTCCACTCTGGAATGGGTAAAGGCTGCAGTGTCCCTGCCGGTCTCTGATGCTCTGCCTTCACCTGCTGACAGGTAAAACATCTAGCCACATAGTCTGCAATCTCTCTCCGCATACCACTCCACCAGAAACACCTCTTCAGGTCTTTGTACATCTTGGTAGTCCCTGGATGTACTGTGTACCGAGTACGGTGCGCCTCGTCAAATAACTCCCTCTTCAACTCTGCACTGGCTGGCATGACCAATCTACCCTTCATCCGTAATCCTCCATCTGTTCCAATGGTCCAGTCCGCCTTAGGCTCTTTGGAAATCTCCCCCTTTAGTCCTTGATAAACTCAATCCACCTCCTCTACCTCTGATTGAGTTCCTTCTGAGAAAAGAGGTACTTCAGACTCTGATGGTCTGTGAATAGCTCAAACTGTACTCCATACAAGTAGTGCCTCCATGACTTCAGTTCAAACACCACTGCTGCTAACTCTAAGTCATGAGTGGGGTAGTTCTGCTCATGCACCCTCAACTGCCGTGAGATATAGGCCACTACCCTCTGAGTCTGCATCAATACGCCTCCTAAGCCTGCCAATGATGCATCTGTATACACAACAAATGTCCTGTCGCTGCTCGGAATAGTCAAAACCGGCGCTGTAGTCAACTTAGTCTTCAAAATATCAAAGGCCTTCTGGCACTCCATGCTCCATACGAACTGTACACCCTTCTTCGTAAGGTGTGTAATAGGCGTTGAAATCTTCGAGAAGTCCTGAATGAACTTCCTATAATATCCAGCTAAGCCCAAAAAGCTGCGAATCTCTGTCACCGTCTTCGGTGGCTCCCAATCAAGGACTGTCGTGACCTTAGCCGGGTCTACTGCTATGCCCTCTCGACTGATGACATGGCTAAGAAATCTGACTTCTGAAAGCCAAAACTCGCACTTGCTGAACTTAGCATACAACTGATGCTCCTGAAGAGTCCTCAATGCTATCCGTAGATGCTCCTCATGATCCGCCTCCGACCTCGAGTAAATGAGAATATCATCGATAAAAACGATCACAAACTGATCTACGAAGGGACGGAACACCCAGTTCATCAAGTCCATGAATACCGCGGGTGCATTGGTCGACCTAAATGGCATGACCAAGAACTCGAAAGAACCATATCGAGTAAGAAAGGTGGTCTTGGGAATATCCATCTCCCGAACCCGCAACTGATGATAGCCAGAACGAAGATCAATCTTCGAGAAATACTACGCTCCCTGCAACTGGTCAAACAAGTCATCAATCCTAGGTAGTGGGTACCTATTCCGGATAGTGACCTTGTTCAACTCTCTATAATCTATGCATAATCTCATACTACCATCCTTCTTCTTCACGAAGAGGACCGGCGCGCCCCACGGAGAATGACTCCGGCGAATAAAGCCCTGAGCTAACAACTCGTCCAACTGGGTCTGTAGCTCTCTCATCTCAGCTGGTGCCATGCGATAGGGTGCGCGGGATATCGGGGCTGTGCCTGGCTGCAACTCAATACAGAACTCAACCTCTCTCACAGGAGGTAACCCAGGTATGTCTTGAAAGACATCCTGATAATCTGAGATAACTCTAGTCTCCAATAACTCGGCTCCCTGATCTTGTCGCATCACCTCCTCGATGTAAGCCGGAAATGACTCCGCAAATCGGTTGCCCTGAGAGGTAGCTACAATCATCTCGGACCCATCGGACGCTCGCAACTTGACTGTCTTCGCAAAGCAGTCAATACCAATATGGTAGGAAGACAACCAATCCATACCAAGAATGACATCGAACTCGGACATATGCAACACTATCAAATCCACTATGAACTCCGACTCGTCTAGACTGACGGTACACCTCCTACAAACGCTCTCCAGAAGCGATACCTCACCTAAAGGGGTGGAAACAGATAGAGGGGTGTCTAGGGGCTGAGCTACGAGCTGGAGTCTAGTCATAAATGCATGCGAGATGAATGAATGCGAAGCTCCCGAATCGAAAAGAATACGGGCGGGAAGAGAGTTCACAAAGAACGTCCCCTCCACTACAGCTCCGCTGGCGCCATGATCACGAGGAACCACTGCATATACCCTGCCCGTGGCTGAAGACTGATCTGCTGTAGTGCTGGAGAATATGGGATCTGTCCCTCAGTCCTCTGAGCTGCTGGTGGTCCCTCAAGCCTGTTCTGCTGGCCCTGACCTCTACCCTGCTGGCGCTGCTGCTGCTACTGGTTCGGATCTTTGCCCTGCTGGGCTCCTGCTGGTGCGCTGCGGCACTCTGATGCCTTATGTCCGACCTTGTGACAGTTAAAATAGGATCCCTGGAACTTGCGCTGCTGATGCGCTCTCTGATCCTGCTGGGGTCCCATTTTATAAGGGCCCTGATGCTGCTGCTGATGTCCAGAAAAACCTCTCTTGTTCTTGCCCTTGTCCCCACTCTGTCCGGTCTTGGCCTTCCCTTCCTTGTCTTTCTGGAACATAGAAGTCTCAATCTCCTGAGAAGTGGCAGCCTCAGCTACCTCCCTGACTGAGTAAAATCTCCTCGATACGAGGTACCGTCAGAGATTAGGGCGAAGCCCATCCAAGAACATCTGAGCCTGACGCTCTCCTGTCTGCCACATGCCTGTGAAATGTAACAGCTCCATGAACCGGCTCTCAAAATCAGCCACCGACATGTCCCCCTGAGTCAAACGGGATAACTCGAGCTCCTTCCCTGTCCGTGCTGCAGAGGAAATGTACTGCCCATCAAAGAAATATATGAAGTCCTCCCATGTGAGGGTCATCCTCTGCTCTGGAGTAAACTGAAGTCGGTACCATCTCCCGGCACCTCTCTCATAGGAGGTAACCCAGGTATGTCCTGAAAGACATCCTGATACTCTGAGACAACTCTAGTCTCCAATAACTCAGCACCCTGATCCCGTCGCATCGCCTCCTCGATGTACGCCAGAAATGATTCCGCAAGTCGGTTGCCCTGAGAGGTGGCTACAATCATCTCGGACCCGTCGGACGCTCGCAACTTGACCGTCTTCGCAAAGCAGTCAATACTAATATGGTAGGAAGACAACCAATCCATGCCAAGAATGACATCGAACTCGGACATATGCAACACTATCAAATCCACTATGAACTCCGACTCGTCTAGACTGACGGTACACCTCCTACAAATGCTCTCCAGAAGCGATACCTCACCTAAAGGGGTGGAAACAGATAGAGGGGTGTCTAGGGGCTGAGCTACGAGCTGGAGTCTAGTCATAAATGCATGCGAGATGAATGAATGCGAAGCTCCCGAATCGAAAAGAATACGGGCGGGAAGAGAGTTCACAAAGAACGTACCCTCCACTACAGCTCCGCTGGCGCCATGATCACGAGGAACCACTGCATATACCCTGCCCGTGGCTGAAGACTGCTCTGCTGATGGCGCTGGAGAATATGGGATAATCTGTCCCTGGGAAACATCCTGAACTGCCTGAATCTGTCCCTCAGTCCTCTGAGCTGCTGGCGGTGCCTCGAGCCTGTTCTGCTGGCCCTGACCTCTACCCTGCTGGCGCTGCTGCTGCTACTGGTTCGGATCTTTGCCCTGCTGGGCTCCTGCTGGTGCGCTGCGGCACTCTGATGCCTTATGTCCGACCTTGTGACAGTTAAAATAGGATCCCTGGAACTTGCGCTGCTGATGCGCTCTCTGCTCCTGCTGGGGTCCCCTTTTATAAGGGTCCTGATGCTGCTGCTGATGTCCAGAAAAACCTCTCTTGTTCTTACCCTTGTCCCCACTCTGTCCGGTCTTGGCCTTCCCTTCCTTGTCTTTCTGGAACATAGAAGTCTCAATCTCCTGAGAAGTGGCAGGCTCAGCTACCTCCCTGACTGAATAAAATCTCCTCGACACGAGGTACCGTCGGAGATTAGGGCGAAGCCCAGCCAAGAACATCTGAGCCTGACGCTCTCCTGTCTGCCACATGCCTGTGAAATGTAACAGCTCCATGAACCGGCTCTCAAAATCAGCCACTGACATGTCCCCCTGAGTCAATCGGGACAACTCAAGCTCCTTCCCAGTCCGTGCTGCAGAAGAAATGTACTGTCCATCGAAGAAATATATGAAGTCCTCCCATGTGAGGGTCAGCCTCTGCTCTGGAGTGAACTGGAGTCGGTACCACCTCCCGGCATCTCCCTTCAGGCTGTAGGATGCCAGTCTCTGCTTCTGGACTGAATCTACACCGAGTATATCGAGAATGTTGCTCACATCCTCCTTCCACTTATGGGCTGCAAGAGGGTCTGGTGACCCCTGGAATTCCGGTGCCCTCATCTTCTGGTACCTCTCTACCATACGGAGCCAAGTCTTCTGCTCTGCGGCTCTGTCTGGGACTGCTAAAGGAATAGCTGCAGGTGTGGCCTCTGGGGGTCTCTCTCTAACAGGAACGGCAGGTATCCCCGGCTGGTGAGCTACCGGTAGTGGAGGTGTCTGTGGTGTTATATGAGTAGTCACCAACTCCTCAATGGCTGTCATCCGGGCGATAAGAGGAGCCATGATGTCCACCAAATACTGAGGAGCCTGCTGCGGCTCGGGAGGAGCCTGCTGAGGCTCGGACTGAGCTGGCTGCTGCTCTGACGGAGTCTGCTGTGACTCTGCCTAGGTAGCTCTCCTGGTACGAGGTCTACCACGTCCTGCCATCTCTCTGATCATAAGAAAATAAGAGTTTATGAGTCAAAATAGACTTCTATAAATAGCGTATCACCATACAATTTTTACAACATATAGTATTGCACAAATACTTTAAACTTATACGAAAATAGTTGTCATAAAAAAAATTCTCAAATTTTGAGATATACGCATATATCGTCCTCACTCATACTAGGAAATCCTTACGAACTCTATACATGAATCCTAGGAAACTCTATCCTAACTCCACGACTCGACACAAGATGATCCTAAGGATACTGGAACTAGAGCTCTGATACCAACTGTGACGCCCCTGGGTTCACACAAGGCTGCAGTCCAAGGTGAAACCAAGAGTGTCAAACCTGCCATGCACCACACCGTGCAATAACATGTTTCACCATCACAATTAACATCTGTCTAGTAGAGTCAAGAAATAACTGATGAAGTGATAGTGATCACATAAATATCTCACCATCCAACATACAGCAATACATAGTCAATGTCTGAATGGATAACTGGAATACTCAATAAGTCTCAAATACAAATGTCTGACAAGAGGAAATAAGGCACACAGCCTTTACAACTTCTAGAACAAGACTCTCAAATGTTTATACAAAAGAAAATCTAAAGTGGAGCCCCAAATAAAACATATAACTATCTAGACAGCTGAAGCTAAAATGCGTCGCCATCAACCTGCGACTCTCCGGGCTCCTGACTCGTTACCTGAAATAGGGGAGGGATAACGAGCGTCAAAGCGCTAGCGAGTAACATCACAACCAACCCCAAGGGAACAGGGCTCGTTGTATAAGAAAATACAGTTAATATATAATAGATCTAAAATCATTGATCTTACTAAAAAGGGTTTTAGTATTTAGAAATTTACAACACGAGCATAGGTACGTCGAACGAAATAATCCAAACAAGGAAACCCTCATGTACATACCTTACATCTCAAATTGTAAATCCCTAAATACCAAACCCGAGGTTCTAAAACAGGATCAATAATAAAAGAAATGCAATCAATCTCAGAACGTAGGTGCAGTGCTATGTCATAGCCTACATGAATATCATGATATAGTTCACATGAGTGTTATGTCAAAAATCTGCATAGTGTCATATCATGGGCTTCTGTAAGAATGTCTTATGCCGGGTTAAGAACCATGTCTGTTACAGGGTTTGTATACTGTAGATTTCCAAACTCACGGGATAGTTGGCAGATGTCTAACACGAGGACTGAAATAGATTATAGTCCAACATGAGGACTTCTATGGATTATAGTCCAACACGAGGACTGAAATGGATTATAGTCCAACACGAGGACTGTGAAATAGTGGAAATACAGCCAAGGTACATAGTGAAATTCTACATAAATCAGTTCACACTCAAATCAGTGTGCATGCCCCTAATTGGTACCTTTGGATCATCTATTATACATGGACACATAATAAGACTACAAACCAGAGTCAAATAACAGGCCAAAACTTTGAACATGAACAAAACAGGCAGAATCAGGCAGACTGTGCGGCGGTCGACCGGACCGGTTGACCGCCCTCTGACACGAGGCATTTCGGTCGATCCGACAGAATGTCGCGGTCGACCGGGTGGTCGACGCGCCGAACGTCACGGTCGACCGGTCGGTCGACCGCACAACGGATTCGCACTAACCATACAGAGAGTCCAGTGGTCGACCGCGCCGGTCGACCGCCAGACGGACAGAAACCCAAATCTGGGTTTCTGTCAACGCGAAACCTGTACCAAAATTCTTTGTTAAACAAAATCTAACTTGTAGAGGTGTCATGAATCAGTAAAATCGCGAAAATAAACCTTTAAAACTTTGCCACCAAGATTCCATAGATGTATAAACATGATTTACTCATCGTTAATAATAAAAACAGGGTTTTTACTCCTTTCCTAGGATTTTTCTAGATCTGTTAACAGAAAACGTTGGTGAGTTTTTAAAACAGATAAAATCCCAAATCCATATTCTATGCCACAATACTCTATTAGCTATTTTAAAATACGAATTTGGCTCCATAAAAACCAATAAAAACTCAGTTCTTGACATGAAAATGAAAGGGGTGGGGGTTGGGCGAGAAATTACTCGCCTTGGGTGTTGACGAAGGCCCTAGATCTGCAGGAGGTTGATTCTCTACGCTGCCAATCCAAGATCCCGCTGAAAAATCCTCCAGATCTCCTCCTAAGCACCAAATCCAGCTAGGGTTTGAGATATGAGAGATGGGGCTAGGGTTTTTGAGCCTGAGGTGAAGAGAGGCTCTCCTGGGTTGAGTTGGTATAAATACTAACTCCCTAACCCGACCCGAAACCCAAAAGACCCGAAACAAAACCGCAAAGAAAACAAAACCTGGAAACTCTCTGACCGCTGTGCGGTCGACCACCACGGTCGACCACGCAGCACAAAAATGCCTGCTGCTAGGCATTTCGCACGTTGGCCATAACACTCGATTTCTCTTACTTAAAATCACTTGTTGGGTTCTCAAACACAGATAATTACATTCATATGACATATATATGTGTATATATATGATTATTCATCACAAGGAAAATATTTACTATTAATAATTCACATATATTTATTGTAGAAATTTTTGGGGTTTTACAATACCCCAAACGATTTTAGGGTTTGAACAACATCAAAAAGTGAGCTTTTTGACTGCAAAGAGAGAGAGAATCTCAGAGAGATTAATCCATTGTTTGAGAGCTTGTATTTTCTTTTTCAATTAATAAAGAGATTGTGTGGTGTGGCTCTCGAGGACGTAGGCACGTTGCCGAACCTCGTTAAATCTGTGTGTTCGTCTCCTTTTACTATTTTACAAGGTTAGATCTTTATTTGTGGTTTATTCCTACTTTCCTACTTTCAACACAAG
>NC_033802.1:36191243-36210314 GCF_001876935.1 Asparagus officinalis | reverse complement strand
AGCCACCGTCGCCTCCTCTGCCGCGTCGATCCATCGCCGTCAGCCCCGAGTCGTCGGACCCCGCTCTCACGTCGGATCTAATCTCACACGTCGACGTCGATACGTTTGACGAATACATCGAGGTAAGATCTCGCCGTTTAATTATTATCATTTTATAATTATTATTGTTAACTATCTTGGTTATATATTAAGCCGCCGTCGCCTCCTCTGCCGCGTCGATCCATCGCCGTCAGCCCCGAGTCGTCGGACCCCGCTCTCACGTCGGATCTAATCTCACACGTCGACGTCGATACGTTTGACGAATACATCGAGGTAAGATCTCGCCGTTTAATTATTATCATTTTATAATTATTATTGTTAACTATCTTGGTTATATATTATTGTGATTAATATCATTATTGTGGTTTATATGTATTTTGAATATCTGCGTGAAATGATGATTGTGGGCACACGGTAAAAATTAGATTAATAATGTTGTTAATTATATTTTTAAGAAATTGCGGACATGAAATGACAAGTTATGTGTTAAAATTAGAATTTATGAAATTTTAATTTTATTGAAAAGAAATTAATTAATGGAAATTTATAAAATAGGAAAATATTATTTTTCATGCAGAAAGGAATTAATATATTTATATTATATAAATATTTTATTTTAAATTAGTTATAATAAGAAATAGTTTTAAAGAATAATTTTGGAAAAAGAATATTATTATTTATGATAGTATGATTGATAGTCGTAGAGCGCGACATTCCATGTGCAAAACGACATTGGTTTTGAGTTTTCTTTTTCTACATTATTATATTAGAGAATACGTAAGTACGGATAATTTGCTTGAGAAGTTCAGACATTCCAGTAGTAAGATAATAATGAAGCCCCCTCATTTATTCATGTTGTAGTAGATTGTTCATACATTTTATGTTCCATTATAAATCTTATTCATGCTTCATAAACTTGTTTAATCATGTTCAATATGTAGTATTATTATTCATTATCTTGATGTGTTGAGAACCTTAGTAGTTCATGACTTAGTGGCCTTGTGCGTCATGAACAGACTTAGTGACATGTGTGGGTGTTGACCGAGTTAGGTGGTGAACCCGAGTTTAATAGGGATTATGATTGTTGAATTAGAGAATACAAGAGAGTTGGGATGGGGAAGTCCTTGTTCATGTGATCGGATATATCTGTTGATGTATCTTCCAGGCTCACCCCATGATCCAGTGTAGCTTGGGGTTAGTTTGTTGGGTTAAAGTGAAGCCAGTGTAGTCACTTTAGTCCGTGAATTGGATATTCACCCGAGTTTAACTTGAGTTCGAACTAGGTTGAAATCGGATTGTGTGTAGCCCTCTTACAGATCCAGTGTAGCGGTGTATTGGGTACACATAGGGGATTTGGTTACAGTTAAATATCCGGTGATATGAGTGATGACTTTATGTGAGAAGTTGACCAGTAACTTGTTATAGGATGGATTAGTCGTAGGAATTAGATTACCAGTTGGCTTGAGTTCTTCTGTTCATTCTGATAGTAGCAAATGTTCACTTAAATTGCTAGAATTACAGAATCATATGCATCATTATTATTGTCATAACATGGGTCATTAGACCGTTTTATTTGTTCATGTGAGATCTTGCCGTGTTCTATGCACGCTGACGTACACCTGTTTTCCTCTGGTGTGCATCAGACTTAGGAGATGGACAGGTCCAGCTAGATGTTGAAGCAGAGCCAGCGTATGCCGAGCCGGATTGCTTTTCGAGGTAGTAGAAGAACCAGCTGAAACGTAGTGGGTTCCTTCTGTAGTAGTAGTTGGACATTAGAACTCTTTTACCGTACTTTTCTTTAGTTAATGTCGGATTTTCATATTTTGGCAGTACTTTCTTTTATTATGGACTATGTATTTTTATTTCTATCTGGAGCAGTTTTGTAATAATGGTATGTTGGACCCATATTTTTATGTCTAAGATGATCTGTTTTTGATGATATATTCATTTCTTATTCTGGGTTGTCTTTATATTCTTGTTATTGTGACCGAGAACCTGTGATTGAGATTTATGTATTTGACGCTTAGCGTATTAGATTGCGAAGAAAAAAAATGTATATTTTTTCTCAATCTAATACATCACGGACTTGTTTACGTTCCGATTCCCGGGTATTTTGGGAAGCGGGGCGTGACAACCTAAAAACCTTCGGACATGTCTGCTTGTAGCAAGAGACTACAGGCTCTTTCCATCAATGTCTGATTCAAGCGTTCAGCTACTCCATTTTGTTTTGGTCATCCTAGCATACTTAACTGATATTAGATGCCTTCATTAGTCAAGTACTTTTTGAATTCCTTGGTGGTATACTCGCCCTCATTATTTGACCTCAAGACTTTCAATTTTAGCCCCTTCTGATTTTCTGCCAACGCTTTCCACTCCTTAAACTTCTAAAAAACTTCAGACTTAGCTTTCTGGAGAAATCATCAATGAAGGTAACATAATACCTCGCACCCTCAACGGATGCCTTCGGTGAGGGCCCCCGCACATCAGTGTGGACAAGATCTAGGAACCCCTTTGACTTATTGTAAAACCCCGTAAATTTGAATATTTTATAATAAATAATGATAAATATATTATATAGTAAAAAATAATATATTTTGATGTTTGAGTATGATAAGAATTAATTTGAGATTAATTCAATGTATATTTTTAAAAATATGAGTGCAAATGCACAAAACATGCACAAATGTCAAAAGAGTGAAAATCTGGGAATAATGATCAGTTGAGAGTTTCTATGTTTTACGCATAATACAGTTAGAATATGGAAAAGTGTAAAAGAATAAAGTTGTAGGTATCTTCAACAGATTTCCAACAAATCTTAGATCACCTTATTCCGAGATCGGATGAGAATGTTATAGCCATTATAATAAACCCCAGTCTGAGCACGATCCAGAAACCTACACAGTCAACCGTGGTTGGGTTTTGTTTATGCCAGGTTTGTTTCAGGTTGGGTTTTGTTTATACCGAACCCAGTTATTTCCCTATGTATATATACTCGTTTTAAAGATCTTTTAACCCTCTTTCATGTGAGATTAACACTAGCAACCTTCCTCCTCAAACCCTAACCCTAATTATGAGTTTTGGGAGAGATCTCGGGGTGTTTATCGAAGGAAAGGCGAGGAATTATGATGTTTGGCATCGAGAGATCATTTGCTGTTCATTTTAGAGGCTTGTTCACGTGCAAAGGCAAGATCACTTGCATCCAAACTCATCCCCATAGTTAAATAACTAGTTTAGAAGTTTAATTTGTGTTTACATACTTAGATCTTAATCTAATGTGAAAAAGATTAGATTTTTGTTATTAGATCTGAAACAAATGTTAGATCTACATATTTTTCTTGCTGATTATAATAGAAACATGATCATGATCATTAGGGTTCTTTAAAATTCCATTTTTAACTTGTTAATCATGTTCTAATCATATTTAAACCCTAATTTGTCATTTAATTGAATTTACATGTGGATTAAAGATGAGAAAACCCTAGGTTTGTGATACCTAAGTGTTAAAAAATATGATTTAATGAATGTATATCTTTCTGAGATGTTTGGCAATCATGCTTATGTTTAATATGTTAAAAGTCCATGCTTTAAATTAAAGAATTTGGTTAATTAGGTTGAAAAAGCCTAATTAGGTTAACACAAGAGTTTGATTTATGTTCGAGATAAAATTAATAAGTGATTAACAAAGTTTAAGTGTTGTTATATGTTTTATATATGTTTCAGTATGTTTTAAACATGTTTGAATCACAAAGTCAATATGAATACAACATTGTGCAGAAACCTGCACGTTTCTGGAATTTCTGTGTTCGGTCGATCGCACCTTAGCGACGGTCGACCGCGTGCCTGGAAGAAGCCTGGGCAACCCTAAAAACCTGTCACGGTCGACCGCCTCATAATTACGATTGACCGCCAACTTCTTTTATGGCATGTGCATGTTTGTTTGGCTTTGTTTGGTTTTCAAGAGAGTTTCCCGATCTTGTACTGATATATTATGACGCTTAAGAGTTGTTTAACACCTGAGATGAAGGTGAACACCAGTTATGGACACGCACACCAAGATATGTATACGTACACTTAGATTATGTTATGCTAACATATTTTTGTCTCATGTCGAGCCGATGAATACATATGGGATAGTATAGTCATTTTTCATATATCCGAAAATAGGAAGATAAAACCTATTTCCGCAGGACGATTGAGTAAGAGTATTACAAAAGTATTATCATTTCATGTATCCGGAATAGGAAGATAAAAACCTATTTCCGCAGGACGGTTGAATAATAGTATTACAATAGTATCGTTATTCATGTATCCAGAATAGGGAGATAAAACCTATTTCCGTAGGACGATTGAGTAAGAGTATTACAATAGTATCGTTATTTCATGTATCCAGAATAGGAAGATAAAACCTATTGCCGCTGAGCAATTGAGTAAGAATATTATAAGAGTGTCGCTATTGCACAAGGAGATGCATATGTGTATCTATTATCAGTTGTAGTTACTCCCATGTTAGATTACCCGTGAGTAGGGTACATTCTGTGATTTGTGGCATACATGATATGTCCTATGGTGATTTTTTTGAGTTGAATGATATTCTCTTATAATTGCGCCAACTACTTGAGAAGTAGTTCGAGATTATGACATTGGTTCTATATGGTTGAGGCTTGGAGTATTTCTTTTGAGTACTGTTTTCATTCATAGAGTTGGAATTTGTATTTAGGGATCTACAATTTGAGACATATGATATATATATGAGGGTTTTCTTGTTTGGATTATTTCTCTCGACGTACTACGTCTCATCTTATAGGTGTCTAAATATTAACTCCATTAGATACGGGAAAAATGATATAGGTAGACTATGCTTAATAGATAGAGCCTCCACTTCATCTAGCAGCCATTTCCCTGGGGCGGATGAAGGTGATCTTACTGTAGTGCTCTGACGCTCTTGTTGTTATTTTTTTTTGTTTAAATTATCTCTTTCAGGCTGATCAGAGTTTCAGAGAGCCGTATGATGACGGAGTTCTAGCATAGTCGTCGTCGCACAGTCTTAGTAGCTGAAGCTCCACTATATAGTTATGTTCATTGTTCAGACTTTAGAGTTGTATTCATTTTGTAGAGGCTGAGTGCCTTAGTGAGATTTCATTTGACTCATTGTGTTGAGATGTATTTTAGACTCAGAGATATTTTCATTCTATTTCAGTTGGGCTCATTTGTTGATATACTTCTTCTGTGCATATCTGATTTTGTACTACTTCTATTATTTGTATATTTTATACCTTCACCTTTTTGTTGTTTCCACTAGAGAGATAGTGACTGTGATGGTGAAACATGTCGTAGCATGGTGTTTGGTGCTTGGCAGGTTTGACAATCTGGGTTTCACCTTGGACTGCAGCCTTGTGTGAACCCTGGGACGTCACAGTTGGTATCAGAGCTCTAGTTCTAATATCCTTAGGATCATTCTTGTGTCAAATTGTGGAACTAGGATAGAGTTTCCTAGGATTCATGTATAGTGTTCGCTAAGAATTTTCTAGAATAAGTGAGGACGATATGTGTGTATATCTCAAAATTTTTAAATTTTTTTATGACAATTATTTTATGTTGATTTAAAGTATTTGCATGAATACTACGTGTTATGTATACATATTGTGATACGTTATGTATATATATATTTTGTAACCTCATTTACTATGTTCATTAAGCTCTCTTCTTGATATTATAAATGTTGGGACGAGGATGTGGTCGAGACAAAATTCATACCTGTAGAGCTGGGCAAGCAAAGCCCGAGCCGCAATAGGCTCTATAGTATTTGATCGACTTTATAGCACAGTTTGCAGTGAGATTTTGTAACACTCGAGGAGTGAGAAGAGCATCCGTTTTCGCTAGTAGTATTATTTTCTGGAGTTGCACCACCAATTATATCAGTTATGCCTATTGAAGAGGCAATACCTATGATTTCATCATCACCACAACTAGCTGTTGATAGAGCCACAGAGCAGGAGGCTTGGCTCTATAAGAATAGTAAAGATATCAGACACTGAGAACGTCATAGTGCAGGGCACACTGGATCCATGTGCATCTTATAAATAAAAAAGAATATGTAAAAATTTCTTAACGTACACTCAGTACCAAACCAGAGGTTAAAAATATTCAGCATAGAGGACATCACCGGGGAATAGCAGCAAAAGATAGCTACGATTTTGTATTTTTACTGGGACAATGAATATCACTTATTTGAAAAAAATTTGTTTACTTCTTCGACAAGCAGTTAGAGCTAGTTCGATTAAAGCACTGAGATATGCCTATAGTTAATTATGAAATCAAGACTAACATGATGGAAATGACAAGGGCAAGAGACCTATTATGGGATCTAGAGGACACAACAGCAGGGTAAGAATTTTTACCATCAGCAACAAAGACATTATTAGAAGAGAGCACAACATGATTCGATAGCGACGCAGCAGCGCAGGATTCATGATACATGATACAATTGTAACAAGATCAAACATAGAGCGAAGGATTTTCGTAGTACACCAGCATGAGACCAGCATGACAGAGGTCAAGGTCAATAGTCTTAGGACCGCGGTTACGGCCAGCATCGGAGGATAGATGTACTACCGGTTATTCCGAGGATTTAGGGGCCTATAGGCCAGAATTGCATTATTCAGAGTATTCATCAGGGTCAAATGGACCCATTCGTTCCACCACCGGCAGCACAACAGTCGCTAGCCATCGACATGGTTTATGTAGTCGTACCGCATGAGCATAGTGCGAGCAGAGTTTTTGTAGTAAATTCTTATCCAGTTCGAATCTTGTTTGATTTAGGAACTTTGTATTCTTTCATATTTCATGACTTCATGTATAGGCTTCAGTTAGTTATACATCCCTTAGATGTTCTGTTATCAGTTTCTACTCTTTTAGGGGAGGTGTCCCTATTAGAGAGTATATGTAGGAGATGTATCATCAATATAGATGAGTTTGAGTTCATCTTTGACCTGGTCATTTTTGTGGATGTCGAATTTCGACGTCTTTCTTGGTATGAAATGGTTATCATCCTACAATATCAGTATCAATTGTTTTGCTAAAACGGTACGCTTGTGGGCATTCGTTGGGATTGTATAGATAGTAGCAACCTCATAGGGTAACCAGAATGCGGAGTCATTTCTGACATACGTTAAGGAGGTGATGATACGGGATCGGGGTGCAGTTTTGAGCGAGACCGGAGTCGTCTCAGAGTATCAGGATATCGTTCAGGACATACCTATGTTTTCTCTAGTGAGAGAGGTTGTTTCCCTGCATCGAGTTGCAGCAGGCACCGTACCGATATTCCGAGCACCCTATCATATCATATGGCACCCTTTGAGATGAGGGAACTACAGACTCAGTTAGATAAGTTATTATATCAGAGTTTCATTATCTGGAGTCATTTTTCATGGGAGCACCGGTCCTCTTTGTGGAGAAGAAGGATAGTAGCATGTAATTATGTATAGATTATCGTGAGTTGAACAATGTTACTTCTCGGATCATGGATCCACTATCGAGGATTTATGACTTGTTCGACCAGCTGCGGGGAGCGCATCATTTCTCAAAGATTAATCTTCATTCTAGTTAGTTCCAGTTGCGAGTGTGATAAATGGATATTTTCAAAACCACATTTTCTGACTCGATATAGGTCTTTTGAGTTCTTGTCATGCTACTTGGGCTCAATGCACCTGTGGTATTCATGGATTTGATGAACCGGATTTTCCATCCATGTTAGGACCAGTTCATAGTCGTTTTATTGACAACATCATTATCTTTTTGAGATCAGAGGTAGAACACGAACAACATCCTCTATTGGCATTACGGGCATAGTAGACGGTCGAGATTAGAGGCATCAGTGATACGTTGAGTTCAGCAAATGCGAGTTTTGGTTATAAGAGATCAAAATTTTTAGGCCACGTCATCAGCAAGGGGCATAACAGTGGATCCAGCCATTATTGAGACTGTACTTGATTAGGAGCCGCTAAGAACCATTACAGAGATTCATAGTTTTGGTAGGGTATGAGAGAAAGTTCATTTAGGACTTTTCAAAGATTTTGATACAACTTACATACCTTATGAAGAAGGGTGTATAGTTTGCTTTGGGCACGGGGTGTCAGGAAGCCTTTGAGACTATTAAGGCTAGATAGACTACAGTAATAATTTTGACTTTTCTAAGCAGTGATACAACATTTGTCGTTTAGGTGAACACGTCATTAGCAGGACTAGGAGGTGTTTTGATGCAGACCCGGAGGGTATAACTTATATTTTGCGGTAGTTGAGGCGTATCATACCAGATATACAGTATATCCAGGTACAATGAAAATGTACAAAGATTTGAAGAGGCACTTCTAGAGGAGTTTCCAGAATTTGTTAGGTAGCCAGTGTGATATTCTAGTGTTTTCCACCCGCAGATGGATGGACAAACGGAGAGAGTAAACCAAGTGTCGGAGAACAAGTAGCAAACATATATTATAGACTTGCAGGATAGCTGGGAGGATCATATCCCATTGATTGAGTGTGATTATAATATCATTTATCATAGACTATTGGCATTATACTATATGAGCATGGTACGGGAGGTATTATAGATTGCTTATTCATTAGGCAGAATTACAAGAAAGTTTATTGCTTAGACAGGAGCTTGTGTGGTAGACTATAGGGAAGGTAACAGAGGTTTGGGAGCGTATTCTTGTAGCGCATAGTCGTCGGAAGAATTATGCAGACCAGAGACGACGACCGTTAGAGTTCTAGATTGGGGACTATGTCTTATTGAAAATACCGCAGATGAGTTAGTGACTCGGTAGACGGGGAAAGTTTACCCCAAGGTATATTGGTTCGTTCATGACAGTTGAACATTTTGGAGCCGTTTCGTATCAGATAGATCTTCTAGGATCAATGTCGAGTATACATGATATTTTCCATGTTTCGATGATTAAGAAGCATTTGCGTGACAAGGAGCAGCAGAGGGTGATTGATGCACCAAAATTTGAGTTTCAGATAGGTTTAACTACCGTGGAGATCACGGGTTGTATTCTTACTAGAGAGGATGAGAGACATAGAAAGAAAGTAATACCTTAAGTTAAAGTTCAATAGAGATGGAAAAGAGCTGAGGAGGCTTCTAGGAGCGCGAGGAGGATATGAGTCACGACTTCGAGTGTGTAAATTGATTTGGTTATAACTTATTAATGTTTATGATTTTTGATTGTTCTATATGGTCATATTTATATTGGCAAAATGGCCAGATTGATATATTTTTTAGAGGTTTTGTGACATGTTGGTATATTTTCTTTTAGTTTTGTCAGATTGGTATAAATTTTCAACTCCGGCGCCATATAGACCTTAAATTTGGCCGGAGTTACTGTTCCGGCCAGGGCTGATTGATTTTTTTGCAAAAAAACCCCTCATGAAATATAATTTCCTGCTTCTACCCCCCTCCCTCCTCCTCGTCCTCTTCAACCTCCCCCTCTTCCTCCTCCTCCTCATCCTCTTCTTCCTCCTCCTCATCCTCTTCAACCTCCCCCGCGAAGTCAGCTCCTCGCCGCCGGCGAAGACCATCAGTCCCTCGGTTTTGGCATTAAAAATCAATGCAGGAAACTGATGAATCTATAAGAGACCTTCCCCCTTCAGCCATCGGTGACCCTAATAATTTTGATGCACAAGCCTTCTTAAATGCAAACAGGGGGAAACCAATGAAAGCCATTGTTGAACAAGTTCGTGATGGCAGTACACATAAAGTTTGCTCTGAAGACATTGAATTTTGAATTTGCCTAGTACAAACAGGTTGATTTGGTTATTGGTTTCTGTATATCAATTCTCAAGACATTTTTGTTAAAAAAAACTGGGCACATGCATATTTTTTAGATTGTGGGACTTGAAGTTTACGCTTTTTTCGTGAATATAATAACGAATTCATAATTTCTTGCTCCTAACCGAGGGACTGATGGTCTTCGCCGGTGGCGAGGAGCTGACTTCGCGGGAGCTGACTTCGCGGGGGAGGTTGAAGAGGATGAGGAGGAGGAGGAGGAAGAGGAGGAGGAGGAGGAGGAGGAGGAGAGGGAGGTTGAAGAGGATGAGGAGGGAGAGAGGGGGTTAGAAGCAGGAAATTGTATTTGATGAGGGGGTTTTTTGCAAAAAAATCCATCAGCCCTGGCCGGAACAGTAACTCCGGCCAAATTTAAGGCCTATATGACGCCGGAGTTGAAAATTTATACCAATCTGATAAAACTAAAAGAAAATATACCAACATGTCACCAAGCCTCTAAAAAATATACCAATCTGGCCATTTTGCCTAGTTATATTTAGGGGCTGTTTGGTTGGTTTCCTAAAAACCAAGAAAAGGAAATCGGTACAAGGAAATCAATAAAATAATATTTTTATCCATTTCCATCCCTAAAACTCACCCACAACATCCAATAAAATATTATTTTTATCCTCCAACTCATCTCATTTCATCTCCTTTCTTACCTTTAAAAATAAACCAAACACAAGAAATGTGTCACATCATCCAACTCATCACATCTCATTTTATCTCATTTTTAAAAATCACACACATCATCCAATAATATTGTGACAACTCATCTCATCTCATTAAACATTCCTTTCCACCCATTTCCTCAAAAAAAAATAAGAAAAAACAAGAAATTGATTTCCTTAAGTATGTGTCACATCATCCAATAATATACCTCCAACTCATCTCATCTCATATATTTTCTTATTTTAAAAAATAAACCAAACATAAACAACCTCAAAATATCATCCAATAATATACCTCCAATTCATTTCCTTATTTTTTTAACCAACCAAACAACCTCAAAACAAGTTTTTAAAAAAATCACTCACATCATCCAATAATAAGGTGACAACTCATCTCATCTCATCTCCTATTCTATAATTTCCTTTTTTTTAACCAACCAAACAACTTCAAAGTAATTATAATAGGAAATAGGGGTATTAACACTTAGCTCCTAATCATTCGGAACACATGGTATATATATGGGGGGTTTCTTGTTTGGATTTTTCGCCCGACGTACTAGTTCCGTTTAGTTAGGGTATGGGGGGTTTCTTGTTTGGATTTTTCGCCCGACGTACTAGTTCCGTTTAGTTAGGGGTTAAGTGGGAGTATCCGTATTTTAGATTGTTAAGCATTGATATTGCTAGTGATTCATATCTAGGGATTAATGAAATGAGATGTGTATGAGAGGGTTTCCTTGTCTGGATTATCCCCTCTTAGTGCTTTTCTCACATTATTAATTCCTAAGATACGATTGCGGAATTTCGGGGACGAAGTTCTTTTAAGGGGGGAAGAATGTCAAACCCCGTAAATTTGAATATTTTATAATAAATAATAATAAATATGTTATATAGTAAAAAATAATATATTTTGATATTTGAGTATGAAAAGAATTAATTTGAGATTAATTCAATGTATATTTTTAAAAATATGAGTGCAAATGCACAAAACATGCACAAAGGCCAAAAGAGTGAAAATCTGGGAATAATGACCAGTTGAGAGTTTCTATGTTTTACGTATCGATGCAGTTAGAATCTGGAAAAGTATAAAAGAATAACGTTGTAGGTCTCTTCAACAGCTTTCCAACAAATCTTAGATTACCTCATTCCGAGATCGGATGAGAACGTTATAGCCATTATACCAAATCCCAGTCTGAGCACGACCCAGAAACATGCACAGTCAACCGCGGTGGTCGACCGCTGGGCGAATCTGTTTCTGCCAGGTTTGTTTCGGATTGGGTTTTGTTTATACCGAACCCAATTGTTACCCTATGTATATATACTTGTTTTAAAGATCTTTTAACCCTCTTTCACATGAGATTAACACCAGCAACCGTCCTCCTCAAACCCTAACCCTAATTGTGAGTTTTAGGAGAGATCTCGGGGTGTTTGTCGAAGAAAATACGAGGAATTGTGATGTTTGGTGTCGAGAGATCATTTGTTGTTCGTTTCAAAGGTTTGTTCATGTGCAAAGGCAAGATCACTTGCATCCAAACTCATCCCCATAGTTAAATAACTAGTTTAGAAGTTTAATTAAGATCACTTGCATCCAAACTCATCCCCATAGTTAAATAACTAGTTTAGAAGTTTAATTTGTGTTTACATGCTTAGATCTTAATCTCCATAGTTAAATAACTAGTTTAGAAGTTTAATTTGTGTTTACATGCTTAGATCTTAATCTAATGTGAAAAGGATTAGATTTTTGTTGTTAGATCTGAAACAAATGTTAGATCTATATGTTTTTCTTGCTGTTTATAATAGAAACATGATCATGATCATTAGGGTTCTTTAAAATTTCGTTTTAACTTGTTAATCATGTTCTAATCATGTTTAAACCCTAATTTGATATTTAATTGAGTTTACATGTGGATTAAAGATGAGAAAACACTAGGTTTGTGATACCTAAGTGTTAAAAAATATGATTTAATGAATGTATATCTTTCTGAGATGTTTGGCAATCATGCTTAAGTTTAATATGTTAAAAGTTCATGCTTTAAATTGAAGAATTTGGTTAATTAGGTTAAAAACCCATAATTAGATTAACACAAGAGTTTGATTTATGTTCAAGATAATTTCAACAAGTGATTATCAAAGTTTAAGTGTTGTTGTATGTTTTATATATGTTTCAGTATGTTTTAAACATGTTTGAATCACAAAGTCAACATGAACACAACACTGTGCAGAAACCTGCACGTTTCTGAAATTTCTGTGTTCAGTCGACCGCACCTTAGCGGCGGTCAACCGCATGCCTGGAAGAAGCCTGGGAAACACTAAAAACCTGTCACGATCGATCGCCGCATAATTGCGGTCGACCGCCAACTTCTTTTATGGCATGTGCATGTTTGTTTGGCTTTGTTTGGTTTTCGAGAGAGTTTCTCGATCTTATACTGATATATTATGACTCTTAAGAGTTGTTTAACACCTGAGATGAAGGTGAACACTAGTTATGGACACGCACACCGAGATATGTATAGGTACACTTAGATTATGTTGTGTTAACATATTTTTGTCTCATGTTGAGCTGATGAATACATATGGGAGAGTATAGTTATTTTTCATGTATCCGGAAATAGGGAGATAAAACCTATTTTTGCAGGACGATTAAGTAAGAGTATTACAAAAATATCATCATTTCATGTATCCAGAATAGGGAGATAAAAACCTATTTTCACAGGATGATTGAGTAATAGTATTATAATAGTATCGTTATTCATGTATCCGGAATAAGGAGATAAAACATATTTCCGCAGGACGATTGAGTAAGAGTATTACAATAGTATCGTTATTTTATGTATCCAGAATAGGGAGATAAAACCTATTACCACAGAGCGATTGAGTAAGAATATTACAAGAGTATCGCTATTGCATAAGGAGATACACACATGTATGTATTATCAGTTATAGTTACTCACATGTTAGATTACCAATGAGTAGGGTACATTCTATGATTTGTGGCATACATGATATGGCCTATGTTGATTTTTTTTTGAGTTGAATGATATTCTCTTATAATTGCGCCAACTACTTGAGAAGTAGTTCGAGATTGTGACATTGGTTCTATATGGTTGAGGTTTGGAGTATTTCTTTTGAGTATTGTTTTCATTCATAGAGTTGGAATTGGTATTTAGGGATCTACAATTTGAGACATATGATATATATATGAGGGTTTTCTTGTTTGGATTATTTCGCTCGACGTACTACGTCTCGTCTTGTAGGTGTCTAAATATTAACTCCATTAGATACGGGGAAATGATATAGGTAAACTATGCTTAATAGATAGAGACTACACTTCATCTAGCAGCCCTTCCCCTGGGGGTGGATGGAGGTGATCTTGCTGTAGCGCTCTAACGCTCTTGTTGTTGTTGTTTTTGTTTAAATTATCTCTTTCAGGCTGATCAGAGTTTTGGAGAGCCGCATGATTACGGAGTTCTAGCATAGTTGTCGTCGCACAGTCTTAGTAGCTGAAACTCCACTGTATAGTTATGTTCATTGTTCAGACTTTAGAGTTGTATTCATTTTGTAGAGGCTGAGTACCTTAGTGAGATTTCATTTGAATCATTATGTTGAGATGTATTTCAGACTCAGAGATATTTTTATTCTATTTCAGTTAGGCTCATTTGCTGATATACTTCTTCTGTGCATATCTGATTTTGTACTACTTCTATTATTTGTATGTTTTGTACCTTTACCTATTTATTATTTTCACTAGAGAGATAGTTACTGTGATGGTGAAATATGTCATAACATGGTATTTGGTGTTTGACAGGTTTGACAATCTGGGTTACACCTTGGACTGCAGCCTTATGTGAACCCTGGGGCGTCACATTTATGCTGCGAAGTAGAGAAAGATACTCTACGCTGCTTCCCCATAACACAATATTTACAAAAGTCAAGTTTGCATTGAGTTATTCCTTAAAGCATGCCCTTGTCGTGAAGTACTTGGAGACCCCTTTCACTCATGTGTCCTAGACGCATGTGCCAAAGTCTTGACCAATTAGTCTTCTCTGTTGCGGCTAAAACCTCGCCCTCAATAACGTTGCCTACCAATCTGTACAAGTTCCTCGTGCGTTCCCCTTTCAGAATAGCAGTAGCGCCCCTGGTGACTATGATAGCTCCACCTTCACCACTGAACTTGCACCCTTGATCCTCAAGAGCTCCCAGCGAAAGAAGATTTTTCTTTAATTCCGGAACATAACGAATATTGGAGAGTCCTTTCCTATCCATCGTGCATCTTCATTCTGACATTCCTAATGCCAACAATCCGACACACTTCATCGTTCCCCATGAGAACCGATCCTCTAGAAATAGGATTGTAAGTGATGAACCACTCCCTCCTTGGGCACATGTGATATGTGGATCCTGAATCAAGTAACCAATCATCGGTATACTTGCCCGTACCTAACTCCGTAGTCAATACGTCACAGAGATCTTCTACAACACTAGCATGGTTATCCTTACCCTTAGTGTTGTTAGTCTCGCCATCCTATTTTTTCAAGTGTGTACGACTTGCAATCATTCTTGAAGTGACCTGGTCATTTGCACCAAAAACAGACGACAGAATTAGAATTTCCTTGAGCCTTGATCGGCTCCTTGCCCTTCGACTTCTCTTTCTTTACATTGGCCACTAGACCTGAAGATTCCTCCATGGTGTCCGTCTTCCTAATGAGTTCATTATTCTGAATCACCAAGATGACATCCTCCAACTCCAAAGTCTCTTTCCCATACATGATGGTAGTCGCCAAGTGATTGTAACTAGGTGGAAGCGAACACAATAACAGAAGAGCTTGGTCTTCTTCTTCTAGCTTCACCTCAAGAGCCAACAAATCACCCATAATCTTATTGAATATGTTCATGTGTTGCAGAATAGACGTACCTTCCTTCATCCGAAGTTCATAGAGCTGCTTTTTCTTGAAGAGTTTATTTGACAAACTCTTCATCATATACAAGCTTTCCAACTTGCACCACATAGTCACAGCCATGCTCTCATTCATAATGTTGTAGAGTATCTCATCTGACAAGCACATGATAATCGTAGCCTTTGCGCATACATCCATATCTTTCCGCTCATCTTCATCCAAAGTGGATGACTTCTTCTCAAAACCGTCAAGAGATCGGTGGACCCCTTCCTTCACGGGTAATATCGTGACACACATCTTCCACAAGAGAAAATTCGACTTGCCGTCAAATTTCTCCATCTCGAACTTGGTCGCTGTCATCTTGGTCGTCATAGTAGCTCTGATACCAATTGTTAGAGTATACAAGCCGCGAAAGATAAAACTTAAACAATCAAGAAACCTCAGATCTACTAAGCAATCAAGACAAACAATAAACAACAAGATTTAACATGGTTCCATGTGATCAAGATGATCCGTGTACGTCCACGGGGAGAAGGGGGAAAATCTTATTTCTTTTGAGAAGAGATTACAAGAGGTTGAAACTACACACACCCTAACAATGGTGGAATATAGATCTCTCTTTTTTCTTGTTCTTAAACCCATAGATTGATACCATATATATAGAGATTGGTTTTGCTCAATCCTATTACAACTCTAACTTGAATCCTAATTGGACTTCCCAATTTAATTAATTCTTTCAATCCAATCCTAATTAGGATCGTATAACTAATCCTAATTAGAGTCCAAACTCGATCCTACTTCTCAACTGATTTGAGTCATTACGAACTCAACAGGATGATCCGTGAGTCTGCATATCAACACAAGTATTGAGATTACTGGTTGTATCTACACCGATAACCCCAAATTTTAAGGTTAAATGTGTAGGTAGAATCAGTAATTTTAGAAGTATTCATAAATACTCAGACTCTATGGTTACTCGTATAATTACGTGATGACTCAGGTTAGGTGAATGTAATTAGTCCTTTGATAAAATGCTCAAGTGACAAGATTGATGTGTCCCAACATAGCTTTGATTAATGTACCATCACACATTAAGTCATCATCATAAGTGTTGGATTGCAGCGTGCTGTATGTATCCTCATGATTCCAAGAATATGGTCCTTGGGTTATCTTTGTTGGAACTATGTTTCTATGTAGTTTTGTTTCTAATTGGTCAGTTGCCATTTTATCTTGAAAATTTATACAGTTATTTCATGGAGAGTTAGCCGCCCCTACAAATAATATAAATATTACTGTTGCTTTAACTTTACTCACATCAATGGCATATTTTTATGCTGAGTCTTAACAAAAAAGGGTTGGATTATTTTAGAAGTACATTCAAACAACTCATATTTCGATTTTTCATTGAATGTATTGAATAGAAAGTACAAGTTTGAATGGAGTGTAACCCATTTTGCCCAAAATAAAATTACAATAAAAGGTGTGATATATGGATAGATAGATAGCTGTAATCTCCATAGGCGGGGCTACATACAAATTTCAACCCGGAAAGTCCCCAAAAAAAACTTTTAGAATTTGCATACACATAATATATATAGTAGTTGTATTTGATAAGTTATATATTTATACATGTAGGCGTTCTTAAAAATATGGCTTAATGCACTTAAATCCAGTATATGTTCCCCTACTTTGCATTTATATACTCTCACTTATTTTTCGTAGCACTTATATACCCTATACTTTTAAGTTTGTATTTTAATACCTTAAGTTATGCAAATGTGAAAATTTTCTCTCGAAAATTCTCATGTGACACATACTAATTTCAGAATCTTTTAATCCTTAAGTTTTGTTAAATTTACTGTTAAACCTATAATAGTTCTATTTTAACTAATCCCAATCTTATTTTAATATCATATTTTAACTAATTCCAATCCTATTTTAAATAATATTTTGATAGTTCAAATAATAACTTTAACAAATATTAAGAGGTAATATTCTCAAATTATCATGTGAATATTGTGTGAGAAAAAACTTTTTTTTGGGTCACGTATTTGCATGAGTGAGGATATTAAAGTTCTCATATTTGCATAAATGAGGCTGTCAATGTTTAAATTTTAAAAACTTTAGGGCCTACAGGTGCTAAAAAGAAACAAGTGAGGGTATATATGTGTAAACTAGGAGAAACTATATGGTATTTAAGTGCAATTAAGCCTAAAAATATCCCAAAAATAATTAAGCTAACTAATTATTGCCAATATAGTTATATATCTTAGATTCCTAGCTCCCCCCAAGCAGTGGCGGAGCTACATGGGGCTTGCCCTAGGTAGCTGTCCAGCACAAGAAAGTGAAATCGGGGAGTCTCGTCGTCGACTTTTGGGGGTCCGTCGTCGACTCCGACGAGGGGAGCCCCTCGACGGCCGAGCTCGAGGAGTTTCGCCTTGCTTCCCCGCTCAAAGCTAGGTTTTGTGCCAACTCCGACGATAGAGGAGCAGGAGGACGAGACATTTACTTCGCTGATGTATGTGCCTTGGGATTCATCGCCAACCAGGATTATTTTTTCATCCAGGGGAAAAAAATCCTGATTACGCCACTGCCCCCAAGATAAACTTTTATGACTCCATATATTACTGCCCATCACAAAGATACACCGTTCCTCGAATAAGTTAGGTACAAATTGGATTCTTGGGATACCTTTATTTTCATGCACAACAACAACCTATCCCGAGAACACGTCACAACATATTCGTGCTGAATTTTCTCTATATTTTACACTTTAGTTGATAAAGTAAAACTCCCTTCTGTTTAATTAAGCGGCCTCTTGAATTATAGTGATCTTGAATTAAAATCAAATGGAGAGGGGGAAAAAACGTGGAGAACTGAAAACGATGGCCCAACGTCTTCTTAAATAAACTACCATTAAATTAAACCCAAACACCAAAAGCGACTGTTAGATTAATAAACACCACATTAATCTAAGCACATGCTCAACTGTTATGTCATGCTTTTGCTCTGCTAGATCACCTTAATTAATGGTATCGGGTTCTTCCGATATCGGTCCTCAGATCTTTAGGAGTTTGAGATTAGCCCCACAAACCACTAAAATTCATATTAGTTCCCTCAATTCTTATAAGTTGTTTCAAAATTTGTCCATAAATTGCTATTAGGTCCGTTTAAGCAAGCTCTTTAATTAGATTTTGTTGAGTCGCATGTTTAATGTGCATGGTAGATGACGGAGAATGGCCTTTGATGAAACTGCATGGTAAGCAGACCGACGACTCGACTCCCTTTACAGGAAAATAACTAGTTAGATAGCTCAAGTTAGAATCCTCCAATTATCCTGGTACAAGTAAAAGTCTGAGATGTCTAAGTGCCTGTCTCTGGTTTCTCCTCCCTTAACTTGTTGTGAAATGGATTTTATCTATCTTGGCGGATAAATGGCCAGATTGAAAGGAAGAGAGATGTATTCATTTTGGCCAGCTTGCCTTAACTTGTTGTGAAATGGATTTTATCTATCTTGGCGGATAAATGGCCAGATTGAAAGGAAGAGAGATGTATTCATTTTGGCCAGCTTGGAAATGGATTTTATCTATCTTGGCGGATAAATGGCCAGATTGAAAGGAAGAGAGATGTATTCATTTTGGCCAGCTTG
>NC_033802.1:36180936-36189361 GCF_001876935.1 Asparagus officinalis | reverse complement strand
TGGGTGGGTGGGATAGAAGTGCCCCCACTGCATTCCGACCCCTCTCTAAGGATATGCGATCATGTTTTGGTACACCACACGTAAAGAGTAGGAGTAGGGAAGCAGAGCTAGAGAACATCTCTCCTGGTCAAGGCTCAAGGTCACCGAGTGGGTGGGTGGGATAGAAGTGCCCCCACTGCATTCCGACCCCTCTCTAAGGATATGCGATCATGTTTTGGTACACCACACGTAAAGAGTAGGAGTAGGGAAGCAGAGCTAGAGAACATCTCTCCTGGTCAAGGCTCAAGGTCACCGAGGACAGCTTGCAGTACTAGGTTGAGGCCGAGATGGGCATTTAGGTCGACCCCGGCCGGTAATACCGGGGTGAGGTTCGACAGTTCTCTCCGCCGCGGTGGCCGCTAGATTTGTACACCCATAAAGTAACCAGAGCTGGCCTCAATCAGGGCTTAGACCTGCACGCGTCCTCGCCACATGGACTTGCTACATGGATTTATGACATGTTTGGCAATCGGAAAGTAAATGGAAAGTGAACCAAAATTTGGAAAGTGATTTTACTTTTCTCCTTTCTTTTTTCCTTGCTTGGCGGTGATGTAAAGTGAACGGAAAGTGAAAAGGTGCCACGTCGGCTTTTTATTTCGCTTTCTCAGAAAAATGCTAGAAAGTGGATGGAAAGTGATGGGAGAGAAGAAAGAAAATAATAAATTAATATTTTTACACCATTTTTAATTTCTTCTGTTGCTTTTACTTTTATCTTTTTATCTCATCGGTAATGTCGTCATTAATTTTGACTCTTTGTCCATCCGTATAATTCCTTCGAATGTCTCTCCCGATGATCAAATTTGTGCCAAGAAAGCTAATGGGGATATTAAATATTATTTAGTAGATATATATCAAATCGTTCTCATATAAAAATAGGAACTAAAGCTTATAAATTACGGCTGCATTTATTTGTAATGCTTGAATTTAATGAGAATACTTTTAGATTTGACATTTAGGGCCTGTTTGGTTCAATAGAGGCTAGGAATAGGATTAGGAATCCTATTTTATTTATGGATTCTAACTTAATCCATATAAAATTTATAGACAATTTTTAGTTTTATAGAATCCTATTTTTTTGCATTCTATGTTGTTTCACCCAAAGGATTAGGAATCTCACTTTTATAGAATTGGTCCAATTCCTAATATCATGTTTGGTTCAGAAAGAATAGAGAGAGGTGTCAGAAATCGGAATAAGAATTGGAATAAGAATTGGGAGAGGTGTCAGAAATCACGTCCAATTCCTCTCAAAAAGAACGGATTTGGGTTTCTTGGAATTACCACTGTTTGAGCCACTTTATAGAATAACAATTCTATAAATTTTTTTTGAACCAAACTCAGGATTAGGATTTAATTGGATTCCATTCATTACGAAAACGCCGCTGTCAGATCCAAATATCATTCCTATTCCATAAACTTGGTGAAACAAACAGGTGGAATCATATTTTGGGATGAATCATATACTACTAATAAACCACTGTTCTTGCAACATGATACCTAACATATACTACTAATAAACCTTCCACATTTTGGGATGAATCATATTTACAAAGTCTACTTTTCAGTATTCTTTCCAATTCCACAGAAATCAAATAATTGTATAAGAAAGGTGGAATGCCACGTCAGTTGCCGCATTAACTTTCCACTGTTTCACTTTCTAATCACTAAACATGATTTATAAAAAGAAAGTGATGCCAAAGTACTTTATCTTCATTTTCTATTTCCATTTATTTTCCCATTTTATTCCCTAACATGCCTAGATTAATAGTATCAAGATATAAGTTTGAGGATCTAATAATTATTTGGGGCTTTTTGACAAAAAAAAAAACCTTTAAAAACATGGTGAAAATAAAAAAACTATCGTTGAAGTTCAATTAATATAGAGACTACCTTTAAAGTGGGCTCCAGTTGCAATCAACCACCTTGACATATTTTCTGCTCAAATTTTGATCAAAATCCCCATAATACTCTTAAAAGTTACACGTGTGATCAGGTGCATGACATGTCTTCTTAACTAAACATGATATATTTTTCAGTGTTTTTAAGGGTATTTTGAGAATTTCAATCAAAATTTGATCAGAAATTGAATCGATGTGGTTGATTGCAACTGAAACCTCTATAAAGATGAATTTTATATTAACAGAACTTTAAAGGAAATTTGTATGTTTTCATCCTATGTTAAATGTTGTTTCTTGGGAAAAACCCTGAGTATTTATTTCATTCAATGAGTTGAGGGTTTTCAAACTAAGACAAAATAAGGGACCAGTATCTAAAAGGCCCTACACAAGCAGTCAAGCACTCGAACCCTCGAATGAGTTTGTCTTCAGTCTACGTGTACCTAATCATGAACCAGCGGATCATCACATCTCAAAATCCTCCATGATTTGGAAAGATCACACGAGGTTATCAAATAAAAAAGAGATACACAAAATGAAAGCTCTCTTAATCTTCTGCCCACCTGGGCCACTGGGGGTGCTAAACCGTATCCGTATTCGATGAAATACTCGTAATCGTATTCGTTAGGATACGAATATAGTTACTCAAATTTATAATCGATAGGATATAGTTATAGATATGATTTTGTAATGAAATATCTGTATCCGTATCTAAAATACCCGAGTACATATTTTCATATTTTTATGATAGTTTCGATTCTTAGATTATGGGTTTGTGGTTAATTTTGATGAACAAGACGTCTAATCTTTACTTTTCAGTTATAAAGAACATATTAACGAACTCTGCTGTATCACATGAACTATATTTTTCTCAATAGTATCTAGTTTTCTCATATCCGTTTTGTATCTGCATGCATATCTGTTTATATATCTGCATGTATATTCGTAACCGTATCCGATTTTAACGGATATGACTATAATTTTTTTTTACCGATATATATCCGTATCCGTATCCATATTCGTATCCGACATGGACAAACATATATGAATATAAGAGCATCTCCAACAGCTTCTCCAAAATTTTCTCTAAAATGGAGAAACAAAAGTCATATTCTCCAAATTATTTTTGCTCCAACTCCAACAGCTTCCCCATTTTAAAAAATTGCATTTATTACAATAATAAAGCTCTCCCCAAAAATTTGGAGAATGTTGCAGATTTGGGGAAGGCTCCCTATTTTTTCTCCTTCTTCCCTATTTTGGGGAATGAGATGGGGAATCTGTTGGACCAAAAAAAAGCTTTATATTCCCTAAAATTGAGTATTTTAAGAAGATGGAGAAGCTGTTGGAGATGCTCTAATAAACATCATATCGGAGCCGTATTTAGACGGAATGGGCCGCTGTGGGCCACCCACCCATAATCATGGCCATGACTAATTCTTCCCTTCTCTCTCTCTCTCTCATTGACTCTTAACTCACTCCCATAAAAATCCCAACTAAACAATATTATACAATATAATCCTAGACTTTTCTATATAATCAAAAACCCAGAACCCATTTGATCCTAGCTACCTCAAAATACCATCAAAATTCAATCTTTGTCAAAAATCTAGCATCGTCTCCATTCTCCTCACAAAACCCATATCCCACTTGCCTCTGAACCCATCAGCCCAGATCCCAGTTTCTTCAGCAAAAACCAATCTTTCAAAAAAAATCCAATCTCAGCGCTCTCTTATTGACAAAACCCAGATCCTGGTTTCTCCAAAATGAAGAAATCTCATCAGATTCCTCCTCCTTCTTCATCCAAGCCAGCCTCTGTTCTCCCCCACAAAACCCCAAACCTCAGAGACCACTACAGGATTGGCAAAAAGCTTGGCCAAGGTCAATTTGGCACTACGTACCTTTGTGTAGACAAATCAGACTTCAAAGAGTACGCTTGCAAGTCAATCCCAAAACGCAAGCTCATTTGTAGAGAAGATTATGAGGATGTTTGGCGTGAGATCCAGATCATGCATCATCTCTCAGAGCACCCAAATGTTGTCAGGATCAAGGGGACTTATGAGGATGCATTGTTTGTTCATTTGGTGATGGAGCTTTGTGCCGGTGGAGAGCTATTTGATAGGATTATACAGAAGGGGCATTATACTGAGAGGAAAGCTGCACATTTGATTAAGACTATAGTTGGAGTGGTGGAGGCTTGTCATTCTCTTGGGGTGATGCATAGGGATCTTAAGCCGGAGAATTTCTTGTTTGCGAATACTGATGAGGATGCTCCCCTTAAGGCTACTGATTTCGGGTTGTCGGTTTTTTACAAGCCTGGTTAGTTTTCGGTTCTCCTTTGTTTGCTTTTAGTATTAGTTCATGAATGAGTCAAGGTTAGCTATTATTTTTTTCCATAGCAGTAGAAAGAAATCTGGAACGGAAGACTGAATCAAAATTTTTGATTTGTTTGGCGGAGAGTGTTCTTTAGTTAATGGAACTGATATTTCTGTTAGGAAATAGACTAAAAAGTGGAACAACATGGTGTCATAGAAATGAGGCTGTTGTCTTGTGGATATACACTGAAGATAGGTTTAGAGATGAGTCCGAATTTGTACGAGGTCAGAGGTTCTTCCATTTGATGGTAAAATGAGAGATGCAATTGAGATGGTTTGGTCATGTAGAAGGAAGCCATTACATGCACCAGTCACTAACAATGGTAGAATTATAGTTAATGGGGGCAATGAGGAGTAGAGGTAGTCATAAGAGAATTCGGTTGGAAGCAGCTACAAATGGTACGGTAATAGCGAACTTAATTTTAGGAGATAACCCTTAGTGGAACTGAATGGAAGGATATTATTCATATAGCCAACACTGGCAATTTGGGATTATAGCTGTCTTATTGTTATTGTTGTGAAAATTTTGAGCATATTTTGGCTCGTAATCCCAGTGACTGGAATGAAGCCCCTTGCCATGAATTGAATTCCGAACTTGCCCGCGGAAAGAATTATGAAACCCGGCCCGGCTAAATGACTTGATATTCTCAGGGGGTTGTCGCTATAAATCAAAAAACCGTTCGAAAGCTGAGGCGCCAAAATGCTCCTCCCCGGGCATAATTCATTCCATTTATTGAATTTCTTGACTGTATCAGGAAGCCTCTCTTATAACTATACTAGTTAGCTTGCATAGGATTGGGCACCATTTCATTTTACTCTTCTAAAAAGAATTTTCTTCTTTATGTTCTCTACTATGCATACTGTGTTCTGGTATTTTAATGTTTGAAGAATTGATGTCAAATTTGTAAGGACATAAATATTTCTCATGGGGCATGCTTTGAGGTGCAGCGTACATTTTGTGGCAGATAATTGTTTATGTCCTGTTCCTCCCCGAGTAAATCGGACTGCAACAGAAATGCTCCACTGCCATAGCATCTGCATTTGCAGTCATAAATGTCATGCTGGCTTGGTGTTTGCATTCAAACTCTTTTTTTCTTTTTTAAATTGTGTACAATTGTTACTTTGGTATAATATCTGGAGTAATTACTCTGCTATTGTTTGCAAACTTATGTTACCGGTGTTCATTCCTTCATCTGTTTTTTGGCATACATGGGTCACCAGGTCGGCTGTTTTTTGAGCTTTCATCACAGATTTTGCAGTTGTAGTTCTTGAATGGATGAGGTCAAGTGGTTGTAGTTAACTAATCACCCTTTTATCTTCCATGTTTGAATCAAGGAGCCAGGCTATTGTTCTCATAGTACTTGTCTTATGTAATTTTAACTTCTGGAACAAATCTGAAATGAATAATACTACTGCTAAATTTGACAGAAAGATGAAATTTTTTTGTTAATTGAAACTTTAATCCTCCTATGTTTTAGTTTTTGACATTGCCATAGGAAGATGAAAATTATGTTTTCCTTGAAGAGATTAGCTTCTGGTTCTTTCCCCTAAGGGAAGGTTATATGGACACTTATATCTTGGAGCTCTTCTGCAACCTTAATTTATTCAGTAATTTATTCATAATTGGCATTTTGAGATGGCTGTATTCTTCCCAAATAAAAAAAGATAAACCTTGTTGTTGAGCCATGATGATAGATAAGCGCTGATATAGCTCTGAGGCTCGTGATAAAACAGATTATCTGGATCGTATGTGAGCCTCTGTTTTTAGTGTATGTATTTTATTATATGTCACCTTGCGGTCCCAGTGTTAATTGTGATAACCCTTGTTCTGACCTTGCTAACAAATATTCGAGTGAGTTGAGTTTGGCTATCAAACTCATAGTTAGACTTTGTATTTGCCCATGTGCGAGTTCTGGCCCAAATTATACATTGGCACGGATTTAAGTGATGTTTTGGGCTATAGGTGATTCTCACAGTTGTAGATTCATGAATTAGTGAGGTATTCTTGAAACAATTGCAAGGATCTCAGTTTTGTGCCACCGTGATCTAACTGCAGTCACATATTACATTGGTCATGTTCTTTTAATATTTTCTCATCTCTGAGAAAAGTCTGGCGCTTCACTTTGCTCCTCGCATTGATCTCGATGGTATGCTCTATATATCTTCTTTCACTGGGAGCTTGCCACCTTGATATCCCTGAATCAACCTTGTATGGTCAACTTCATCGACGTTCTACTCATGTGTTGATGAACTGAAGTATCTAAAAGTCGTACAATTCTGTGATTAATATAGTGTCGGTCTTCTCTTTTAGTCAAACCATTTTAGTGATGGTTCTTGTTTTCCTCATTTCTATTTGGTTTCCCTACTTGTCAGTGGCAGATCCAAGATTTCTAGAAAGTGGTGTCACTACATAATTAATGGTTAAAAAAGTTACAATTGTCCCAGACGAGTTTTTATATTTGTAAAAAAAATGTACATAATCTTATCATTCGTAACACTATCGAATATGTCAATAGCGAAGTAATAGATTTCCAAGTTATGAACTTGAATTGAAAGACGAGTTTTTTAGTGGATAAATTTCAGAAAAAAACTTCCCTTGAGTTTTGGCATTCCTTGGATAATCCTTAACTTTCAAACTATCACCAAACCCTGGGGTTCTCAGAAAGTCCCTTTCAACTTATCGATATTTTTCAAAAGAACACCTTAATGGAGTTAACTCAGATTCCACATAGGCGGGTAAAATTACGCAAGGAGATTTTTTTTACTATTGAAAACTGTGGTTCACTCTTTTAGGTTTTTTTTTTTCTTTCCCCCCCTTTTTTTCTTTGAATGTGTGTGTGTGTGAGTGAGTGACAAATATTGACAGTTGAAGCAGGGTTTTCTGAGAACCTTAAAACTTATGGGAGTTTTATGACATTTTAATAGTTAAAGGGGAGTTATGTAAGAAACTCCCGAATGCTAAGTGGTTCTTGGTCCTGCTTGACCAAAGTGGAGTCGCCTGACCTTGAGTGCCTTTCTAATTCATCACTGAGAAAAAACTTTATGGATTGTATTATGTATGCAGATAAGGTTTTGTAATCGTTCTATGCTGTCTATCGGGACTAATCTGTTTTTGATTTTCCAGGTGATATATTCTGTGATGTAGTCGGGAGTCCCTATTATGTTGCACCTGAGGTCTTACGTAAGTATTATGGTCCAGAAGCAGATGTATGGAGTGCTGGAGTCATCTTGTATATCTTATTGAGTGGTGTTCCACCTTTTTGGGCAGGTATAGTGAATATGCTAACATTTCTCCTTCTATACTTTCTTTATAGGTAAATGTAACAAAACCTCCCCAAAACTTTGTTGTCTTCCCCCAAATCCCTAAAACTCCAAAATGTTTCAAATAACCCCCAAAAACTTACTTTTCCCACAACACTAAACCCCCCCCCACCCCCCCACCCCCCCACTGGACCATTCAATAAAATTCTGCTTGCTATTGGAGGGACCTTATTATTTGCCAATTTTGGTTCTGTTCTTGGGTTTTTTGGGGTCAATGTTCTTTCTGCTTCTTCTGTTACTTTGCGGGTGTTTTGCGAGGCACGACAAAAGTTTGGTGGGGTTATCTGAAAGGCGCATTCGAGCTTTTGGGCGGTTTGTGGAAATGGTTTTGGGATCGCAAGGAAAAGCTTTTTTTTTCTTTGGGGGTGTCTGTGGGTGGGTTTTTTTTGGGGGGGAGTTTTGGGGGTGGGGGGGGGGGGGGGGTCGGGCAGGCAGGTGTGGGAAATACCCTGCAGGGTTTTGGGGGGGCTTTTGTGAAACTTTCCTTTTTATCTGAGACTGGTGTCATATTTGCTCTCATGTTACTCTCAGAATCTGAAGCAGGGATCTTCAGACAAATTTTACAAGGTCCTTTGGATTTTGAATCGGAACCATGGCCCCTTATTTCGGATAGTGCTAAAGAGCTCATACGCAATATGCTAAATCGTGATCCAAAGAAAAGATATACAGCTCATCAAGTTCTTTGTGAGTATTTTAGTGAATTTAATTGCCAAGTTTTGGTTAGTATGACCTGAATGAGATGATTTAAGGGTTTGAATAGAATAGTACATAATAAAGTACTCTCTTTCATGGCTATGCAAG
>NC_033802.1:36180323-36180926 GCF_001876935.1 Asparagus officinalis | reverse complement strand
TATGCAAGGTCACCCATGGATTGTTGATGCTGGAGTGGCCCCAGACAAACCTTTGGATTCTGCTGTTTTGTCACGCCTGAAACAGTTCTCAGCAATGAACAAACTAAAGAAGATGGCTTTGCGGGTATTTTGCTTTTGATTTCTTTGTTCTTTTTAAGTTATATTGCAAGTCAGCTGCATTTTTTTAATGATTTTTTGACAGTCATTCATAAGAACATGAAAAATCTCACTTTGACCAAATCCATTGCAGTACAATATGATAATTGCATGTTATATCTTGTTTAATATTTTTCGCTGATTATATTGCTTGGCCCAGGTTTGAACATCTTAGTGGCTTTATATGAATTTTTCATTCTAGAATTCCTTGCACCCTTTGTGATGTGGGTATGTTTAATGAGGTCTTTATGTTTGTTAAGGGCCACTATGTTTATGAATTGTTTGTACAGAAATGTAACGATTCTCTAAGGAGCTTAAATTCTATATTGCATCAATATAATTGGATTTCAATGAATAACCTTTTCCCATCATTGAACTATTAGTCAATGTATTCATCTAAAATATCCTTTCATGAAATCTAGAAATATTAATTTCGTTCAGGACTTT
>NC_033802.1:36153560-36180313 GCF_001876935.1 Asparagus officinalis | reverse complement strand
TGACTTTCCCTTCAAGTACAAGGCTTGGATGTAATTTTAACATTACATCAAAAGGCAAGATTTATTTCATTTTTGACATAATCTGAATTTTGAACCATATAATATTCGGACCCTTGAAGGCTTCAGTTCTACTATTCAAATATCAGCTTTGGTTGACCTGAAATCTTCCATGTGTTAAGAGGATGATTAGGCACAATGTTCATGAACTTTCAACTGGCTCAACCAACCGTCTCAAATTGAACTCTGGCCAAATTCACCCACCCAAATTTGACTCAGATTAACAGACATAGGATCATCTAATGCTATTTTTTGTTATAAATCCTAGATTATGTTAATAATAAAAGAGTTATCTCGCTACTTGATTTCTTAATGATTAACAAATGCAAGAGTACGCTTATTACTAGATCATGTTATTATTCTCAGTTCCACAAGAGCCTTGTTTTTGCAGATTTAATACATTTTTCTATGAAAAGTTTATTCCCATTGGTTCTTTTCAAATTAAAGGCCCTAGGGGTCAAATTTCAAAATGCAGAATATTTATGTATTTTGATATGTGGATGCACATTTGGTCATGCCACTAATCACGCATCTTATTTATCAAGAGTTCTGTACTTCCATATTGTGGATCTAGAAAGGGTTAACTAAATGCCCTGTAACTTTCAGAAATCTTGTCATTCCACTTGAAGGTGCAATGTTACTGTCAGTATTATCCGTAGTTGAATGATTGGATAAGTAATTATGAAAAGTTTAAATTAGATCTTATAAAGGCCAATGTATTTATACTAGCATATGCTTCTCCCAGTCGATGTGCATCATTTCAGATTGATAGGTATGTGAAAACATTTAGACTAATAACTGCTCAAGGGAAATTCAATTTGTTTTGATGAAATAATAACAAGAGTTTTAGTCATCAGCAAACAATCTCAACCTAAAGAAATCTATAAGACTAGCTATATTGACGAACAGAGAATTTGATTTTGTAAAATGGTATTGTGCTGAACCAGAAGAGCAAGATCCATGAAAACATGAAAGAATAGTATACAAAGATACACCATGAAGTTCAAAGCATCAAAAGTGAAACAGTAATAATCAAAATATTAAATTTGTCTTTGATACATAATGTATGAAGCATCACTCCACTTAGAAAATGCAATCATATCAAATTGCTAATATATTCAAGATAAATTATTGGAACTTTTGATCAACTCCACTGAGATATGAGATCATTGCAGGCTTAGAGACCTCTCAAGCATGCATACCGAATGGATCTGGGTGTATAAGATTTTAAGCTTGTTTTAACTTCAATTGGATAGTGAATTAGTATTTATTAAGTCATTGATCATTTAGTGTTTTGAGGACCTTTTTGCATAGAGCTTACACACTGCACTTGGTGTATTGGATGTATACCAACTGCTTGTTTATTGTAGGTTATAGCAGAAAGGTTATCAGAAGAAGAGATAGGGGGCCTAAAGAGACTGTTCAAAATGATTGACACAGACAACAGCGGAACAATAACATATGATGAACTAAAAGAGGGCTTGAAAAAAGTGGGCTCAGACCTCATGGAGTCTGAGATCCAAGCTCTTATGGATGCGGTATGTAATAAACCAGACAAACCTATTTGGAAACAAGTTTTATTTAAATGTATTTACTTTTATATCCATAATTATAAAGGTTCAATACTCTGAATGTGACAGGCTGATATAGACAACAATGGCACCATAGATTATGGTGAATTTCTTGCTGCCACAGTGCACATGAATAAATTGGAGAGAGAGGAGAACTTGATAAATGCTTTCTCCTTCTTTGACAAAGACGGTAGTGGTTACATTACAATTGATGAACTCTCTCAAGCATGCAAAGACTTTGGCCTTGGTGATGTTCATCTTGATGAAATGATCAAAGAAATCGACCAGAACAATGTAGGTTCTCTGTTCAATCTTATAATATACCTAAATTTTTTAGGTTAATTGCAGTCAACTACCCCAAAGTTTACCCCATTTAACTTTGACACCAAAAATTACCCTGAAGTTGCAAAAGAAAAAACTTTGATACCTCATGTTAAGTCATTTTAGGGTATCAAAGTTAAATGTTTTTGAGCATTGGGTATTTTTTGGGTGAAGAAAAACTTTGGGGTATCAAAATTTAAAAAGGTGTAAATTGGCTATTTAAGTGCAATTAACCAAAATTTTAAGCAATTCGTTTCTCATATTCCAAATTAATGAACAACAACAACATAGCTTTAATCCCAAATTTCTAGGGTTGGTTGTATGAATCCTACTTTTCCATTCACTCTTCCATTGAATTTAGTTGAAGGCTATTTCCACTAAGTTGAATATTATCATATCCATCTTAATAGCTTCTAGCCAAGTTCTCTTAGGCTATGCATACCTCTACTCCTTTTTCCATTAATTATAATCTTATTGTTCCTAGTTTCTAATAAATTCTTTAAATTACAGGATGGGCAAATAGACTACAGTGAGTTCGCAGCTATGATGAGAAAGGGAACTGCAGGCAATGGAGCAGTAGGAAGAAGAACGATGAGAAACAGTTTAAATGTCAATTTAGGCGATGTCTTCAGAGCTGCAGAGCGCGGTAACTTGGAGGAAGCCATGTAATAGGAATTCTTAATGCTGATACTGTTCAGAAGAGTTTTGGAATTCGGGTAATGAGCCATATGTAACTAATTTGTATTAGCTGCTTAAATGAACTGATGTTAGCTAGATGATGGATGCTTAAAAAAACTATATTTGACAATTATTTGAAATTATCTGCTGGATTTGTGGAATTATTTCTTTCTTTCTTTCTTTTTTTCATGGCGGGTAGGATGAGCTGCATGATTCGTTGGCTGTTTGAAGTTTGTGGGAAACTGAAGACATACAGGAAAGCTTAGCCAGTTTCCAGAATCTGTTGTGTTGTTTTGCACAGTGATTATTAAGTGTTTGTTTTTGTTTCTCTCTGCCAAGTTACCATCTTACCGCTGCAAATCTTTATTGGAGGCGATAATTTGAAATAACTATAATAATTTGGGAATATAATAGCAATTTTCAATGATAGGAGGGCCAGTTTAGAAAACTGGAGGACCTGATAGCATTTTCAATGGTGTGAGGAGTTGCTTCTAAAATGTTAAAGTCTCAAGGGACTGATATGGAGAAGGCCCTTTCCTTTATGTTTGGCATCGATCGAATACTGGGAAACTTGTGGGAGTAAATTCGCAATTCTAGTTTCTGAGAAAGATGGATTTTTGCAAGTGTTTATGTTGATCTCTAGTGACTAGTAGCAAGAAGTTTTAGCTCAAATCATAAAGATACTAACAATAGTTGACTTTACAGGGAACTGAACTGCTCTCCATGAAGAAACTGTTCTGATCAAAGAATTACAAAACTGAGGTTATAATCAAGAAGTACAGCTTCAACCTGTATGCTACATATAGCGATGCATTTTGAAAGCGGGCCTTGTAAAATTTGTCCAAACAGTAACTGAACTGATCTTGTCGAATTCCTTCGCGTGATTTACTTAAGTGCATTGAAGATGTCGAGAACAGAAAGGAAATAATGGCTCCTCTTTTTGCTCCTCTAAATGGAACTCACTTTTGCTACATTAACATCTCAACATGTCAAAATTTATGTACCCATCAATCAGATTAAATGGGCACGCTAATGTACATTACACTTACGCTGCAATTCCAGCAACAGATCCTTTGACAGAATTCTTAATAAGGGTTTAGGCGCCAGGACCAGTCTCAGTCAAAGCCTTACGTTTCTTATTCTTTCTGCTCTTCTCTACCTCTTTACCATTGAGACGCTTTGCCTGCTGCGAGCGAATTTCCATGAGCTTGGCTTTGGCGTCCCGGAAAGGAGCATCAGATTTCATGGACATAAGTTCCTGCAAGGATAATAAAAATATTGGAAACATCATACAACATTCTTGAGATTATACATTGAATTTACTGAGGAATAACACAAATTCAGCTTATGAAATTATCACCTTGAGATGATCCATTGCAGCAAGATTGAAACCAATAGTGTCCTTGTACTCCTGAAATGGCATTTGAAAGAACACCATAAAATTCTTGTGTAAAATCTGATGAAGTTGCAAAATTTTCAACTATCATTTATACATGCATTGCTAAAAGAAGCTCAACAGGGAAAAACTCATGTAGGTTCTCATCTAAGGAATGGAGAATACGCGGGGCCATCCTGCACAAATGTTAAGGCAGATGATCAAAGGTTTCAGTAAACTTGCTTGAAGTTCGTTGCTGGATGAACGCCAACCTATTATTCTACCCATATGTAGTCCACCATGTAAGATTTCTCAATCAATAGTTGGCAGTTTCATATGCTCATAAAGCTTCAGGAAATGGTGAGAACTGAGAAGGCTGTGGCTGCCAAGTGACAAAGGCACCAACGCAAGAAATGATCAGAAAATTTCGGGATAATGGATATGTAGTCGACCCGAAACAATGGATAATGGTTATGTTATTGTTGTTGTAGAAATAAATGGATATCCTTGGTGCAATCCTCCATGCTGGATGGAGTAGTTGTGGCTTTTTTTTATTTTTAATTTATTTATTTATTTATTTATTTTATTTTTTATTTTTTATTTTTTTTTGGGGGTGGGGGGGGGGGGGGAAGAAAGAAAAAAAAACCCTTTTTTTTTTTTGAAAGTGATATCCTATCTCGTTACTTACCACTCTTTCCAAGGGTTCTCTCTCCCCTCTTCTTTCCTCAACCAACCAACCTGTCCCTTCTCTCTCAAATAGCCAGCCAGGCTGCCCACCCCTCTCTCTCTTCTTCAACTTCAAGCCAACCTACGCTCTGCCTTGGCCGAAGCCGCCCACACCTCGCCTCTCTGATCCACAAGCCCTAACACAAAGATCTGTGAGCCTTACCATCCAGATCCATGAGCCCTAACACGGACCTCATAGTTTCAAACTAGGTACGGGCTGAAGCAAACCCAACTCGTGTGCACGAGTTTTGGGAAGTGGATATGAAGCATAAGATATGCGTCCAAGAAGAGTACGACCAAGTGTTTGCAATAAAACATGTATATTATAATAGTGTACATGTGTGAACAAATGTTGCAAATATTCACGGACTGTCCAAGGAGCCTCAGTCCAATAAACATTGGGTACAAGTACGGCTTCATGATAGAAGTACCCAAGTAATGTAGGGTGCAAGTGAGTAATTTTCTAAGGGATTTATGCATTCACTTTGAAAATAGTACATTTTACAAAAGAATTTATGAATGTTATGGATGCATGCATTTACTTCTGTAAGTGATATAAATTCAATTTTCAAACACAATTTACAAACAAATCCAAATTGATACTTAACATAGATATTCTTATTGGTCTTTTTTAACTATTTCAGAATTGTGAAATTATGGGCATAGTTATCAATAGCGGATAGTGTCGCGTAGCAGTAAGGCATTGCTAAAGCTATTTGGGGCCATTGTAGCAAAATGACGGTAAAAAACGCAAAGTCAAATAGTGATCTAATTTAGATATTATAAATATTAAAAAGATTAAAATAATTTAAAAAAATCTAGAAAATTTAAAAGTACATATTTGATGATTTAAAGAGACCATAAACATATTATAAATATTAAAAAAATTAAAAAAATTAAAGAAAATCTAGAAAATTTAAAAGTACATATTTGATGATTTAAAGAGACCATAAACATGAAATAGACATGTAATGTCACATAAAACCAAAGACGACTGAAGGAATCAAAGAGTCATCGTCTTCGAGCAGGTGAACTGAGCGGTGAGGTGAGAGAACTACAGTAGGAGCTCACGACGAGAGGAGGTAAAAGGACGTGCTGAGAGAGGTGCCAGAGGCTATACGAGACGGCAGGAATATGTCGGAAATAGTGGGAGGTGGTGGGATGCATTGGTTATGGGTCAAGTTTAATTTAAAAAAAATAAACCTCAAACCGCTTTTAAATAGCGATAAAAAAGCGAATTTTGCCCGCAATCACCCGCTATTTACCGTTATGACGCGCTATTGGCCGCTTCTGCAAGCGAAAAGGGGCAGCTAATGCTATTAGTGCCACTATTACGGTGTTATTTACCACTATTTATAATAGTGATTATGGGTAATGTTAAAATGAGTGATATTTACCCAACGCACATATCTTAAATGAAAATGGTGAAACCCCATTTGGCAAATGAGTGCAATCCTCTTGGTGAATTTATTCCATTTGAATGGAACAAGTTTCTCACAGACAATGATGCACACGCCTATTACAACGTGTATGCAAAGAAGAATACGACGGTTAACAATCTCTCCTACTTTAATTTTCCTTGAGCATTTTCTTTTTCCCCGAAAACTTCTTTGACTTTGCAAAGTCTTTGCGAATTCCAAAATCTACTTTTTGTAATTATTTATTATTATTTTTTTGGGCATATGCATTGTAATATAGGCATGTATCTTAGACCATGGGAATCTCCTTTTTAAATGGACTAATTTCAATAGAGGAATACTCATCTGAAATGGGGTTTCACCATCTACATTCAAGATATGACCATTGGGTACAAATACCACTCATTTCAACATTGCTTTTCAAAGGAAAGGGTATTTTGCAAAAACTAACCTTAACTACTCTATCTCATCAGTCCAGATGGATGAGTAAGATGCTTCCACATCACTACTAAGGAGGATTGGTATCCTTAATACCAAGGGTACCCACATCTCTCTCAATATTTCTGTGTTAGGATTAATTCTACACCCCCATAGTCAAAGAGGACTAGCCACTTATCACCCTTAAACTTTTCTACTAGCAAGTAGATTCACCAATGTTCAAACAAAGTTGTCACCGTTATCCGTACTCATACATTATACTATAAGAGATGTTTGTTCAATGCCAATAAAGAGTAGGAAATCTCTCTTTAATACATTGATAATACATGATACCTAGGAGGATATAATGAGGAGATAACTCTTGTTGGGGATTAGAGGGTCAAAATACTAATAGATAAAGTTTTTAAGGATAATAAATGGTTAATCCCCTATATTACATTGGGTGTATTGTATGGGGCAGCAGATGAGAATTTTCCTTAACCCATTTTAAGATTCTACAATACTGCAAATGATCTACCTAGTGCATCTTTCTCCTGCTTCAACTTTTTTTCAGTTCATTCCATTGCATAGAAACATAATAGAGGACAAAATGCAAGAGACGGGAATGACAGAATTCTTTTGGTCTTAGGAAATTAATATTACAAGAATTAAGTCGATAGATTGCAGTCAGTAGCCGGAAAAAAAATGATATAGATCCATTGCATAAGAAGCTAAAAGACAGTCAAAACAGTCAGATATCAATACACAAAGGATTAAGGAGAGAAAGTAATAAGACAAAAGACATGTAATAAAGAATGGTGCACTCACAAGATATCTTCCAAGCAAGGTGGATGAAGCAAATAAACAAAAGGAAATTATGAGATTAGAAGTTGCAAGATGATAAACATTCACCAACAACCACAACCACCCTAAGTGCAAGATAATTAAAGCTATCAGCTTGGCGATATATGGGATTCCAAAGAATTCATCGAGTAGTGTTGGCTTTTTCTTCTGAATTAATCATGATTGCTTAATATACCATGGATTATTCATCGATATTGTTGCTTGAGTTTTCAAGAATACTAGTAATGAAGTTTTCTCATATAATACTGCTGACAATTTTCAGAATTACCTTTACTCTTTCATGCAGAATATCTTTGAGTATGGTTAACATGGGTCTGGCAGCCGGTGTAGTGGTTAACTGGTTGTAATGCGTTTGTAGAAGGACCGTAGTAACTCGACAAACAAGCTCAACCTGCGTCCAGTAACCATATCATAAGTAAATGGTTCACTAACTTATAGATGCTAGAGTTTAAAAAAGAAAATTGAACTGAAAACACAATTATGATGATATTCTAGGATAACAAAACTATTTGCTGACTTGTCAGGGTATACATGCTTTCTTCAGGGATGACACTATTCCAGGATTTCATAGTTACAGGTTTTTCTTCGTGGAGACGCTTATGGTATTTTCAAGACAGACCAGTCAAGAGATAATGGCCAAGCATCAAATGGAAATTTCTATAAGATGACAGGTTTGGACAAGAATATCAAAAATTGATGAAAATGACAAATCACCTAAGAAATCAGTGCTAGCAACCAACACAATCTTATACCTCGCGTAAAGTCCATACAGGTCAGTTTCTGTTAAATACTTGACTGCTTCAGAAGGAAAGAAAACCACAGGTTTGCTTGATGCAGATACTCTTTACTGTAAGGGTTGTGTGGCAGAGAACAATTAAAGGTCTTAACATCTATTGCCTTGTTGTGAAGGCAAATGCAATCATCTGTAGTGATATTAGTCAATTCAAATGATGCATGTTTAAGAAAATCCACAGGAAGACTTGGATCATTTCAAATGGATAGTATCAATAGTTTGGAGTGTATTCTAGAATATAGATTTATAGTAAGTCTTTGATTGGTATTATCTGTAAGTGTTCTCTTTGTCGAGGGATTTATTTCAAGTGTGGATATAAGTTTCTTGTCAGATTATTAGGATATACAACTTGAATAGATCCAATTCAAACTCGACCTGTTCAAACTCGACCTGTTTTACAGCCCCACATAAATGACAAACAATTGCCTAGTTACGACCAACATAATCCTCTGTATTACTGCTCCTTTATGTTATGGGAGCAGGCAACATTCCTGATGGACATCCAGATTGAGTTGTGTGGCAAATAAATGATGTAACAAGTTTCCCTTTACTAACAGTTGCCCCCAAAAAATGAAGAAAAATGCAAGCCACATCCAGGATGCAGCAAACCAATCATACCTATGATTGAGCAACAGTATCTACATAAAATAAGAACTATACCATCTTAACAGTTCAAATACTCTGCAATCATTTTTCCCTGTAGGCAATCAAACGCATGGATCCATCTGAATAGCAGTTCCCTGGTTTCATGTAATCCTAAGCTAGAACTTTGAGAGTGTATCTTTTACTAACTAGTTATTTGGTGAACAATTCGAAGTCTGAAGTAGGTTTAAGTGAAGACTTGCAGTCTCACCGCCAAGCTATAGGTGGAGGACCGGAGTTTATTCAAAACAGCCTCCATAATAGGATGTTCAATAAAAAGTAACTGATGGAAGTTAAGGAGAAAAGTGAATAATGATAGCAACTACATTTTAGCAAGAAATTATAGAAAATTTAAGGTATAAATAAAACCAAAGGGATTTGAATGTTATAAAAGAATAAACTATCACTTTACCTTGGAAGGATTGCTGGCCCAATCCTTCAAGTATGATATAAGCTTCAAAGCATCTGAGAATGGTAAAGACTGCAAACACAAAGAATGGTAAACATTGAACGTCACTATTAAGAATGTACATGTAAGTGTTCAATCATCTTCTAAGGACTAAAGCATGAAATCAGAGAAGTTTGTTTAACCAGAAACCTTAGCATACTGTATTTCACAAGGGTGTCATATGCAAGATGTATGTGACGTGCACTTTTGACAAATAAAAGCAGCAGCTCTAGTAATTACAAAAGTACAATACAGAATAGCTTAATCATTGTGAAATATACATTTTATTTGAATTTCTGATTTAAGGGAAAAAATGTAAGAGGTGCACGTCTGAGTACATCGTACTGTATATGTGTGCAAAAAGATACCTTGACATCTATCACTTATCACCCAATTCACTAACACCAATTCACTAACACACACCGACACACAGGTCTATACACAAAAAGAGGGGGAAAACATACATTCAAACAAGCGTGTATGAGATAATGTTAACTTATAAATATAACAGGTGCAGCTACACGGGTACAAACAGACACACATACACAGAAAATAAAGGGAAGTACAAAATTAAATGATAGCTAAAAAAGCAAACTTTTTCAGTTTTCACATATATACGTAAAAGGGATCTACAGAAAATTTCCTGGTAATTTTGCTCACAAGTCTAGCAAGAGACAGGCTCGCAAATTAGATGTGGAGTGTAAAATACTAGAATAAAATATTCATCATAAAATAACAGACAATCATGCTGATGTATTTCCTCTATAGTAGTGAGATAACATTATCCTTATTACTTGATAAAATCAAACCATGACATTCAGTAAAAAAATCTACTTAGTTACATACCAGTAGGGTCTGCTCCAGATCATTTGTCTGAACATTGGAAATTGCATGAAGAACATAGTCAGATGGACTAAGCCCACGCAACAGATCATTCGGTTGAAGTGCACCACCTTTTCCACTTCTTATATCCTCCTGAATATTAGAAAAGAAATAAAATACTTGTTAATGCTTGGAGTAAAAGGTCACAGACTTTTAGTAGACAACTGCGAAATCTTGTGTAGTCTTGGGAAAATCCAACACAAACATGTCCGCCACAGCAGTTTGTAATGCGAAAGCAGTACTAATAATGAGACTGTACTGGTGATCTTATTAGTGGAAAGGAATTTCTTAGACTCTTAAGATTTTATTCAACATCTGGATGAAACTGAAACTGTAACAAGAAAGGATGTTTTCACTAAGTATAACATGATGCAAGAATACAAGGCCATAATTAGAACAGTGAACAACTTTACATGACTGTTGTTTGTATTTCTCTCCACCAAATTAGACCTCTCAAGCAAACCCAATGTATGAACCTCCAGTCTCAGTACTCTGTCACGAAATTAATGTTGCCAGAAAAAATATGATCAGTTATGAGAACATTGAATGGACTTTTAGCTGATTGTATTGCACATATTATCGCGCAGCAAATCACACCACTCAGTTGGCATATCCAATGGATGTCCCTCCAGTCTCTGTATTCATGGTTACAAAATAAATGCACCAAAGTTAAGCCTCTATATGGTTATACATATTTGTAAAATATTAATTTGTGCTACCATCAGATTCATTTTCACATCCTAACAATCATGGGTCAAAGAGATAAAAGAACCACAACAACAAATGAGGTGACATATAAGGATCAGAGGATGTTTGAAGAGGATGACTAGTGAAAGTCGAAAAATATTGGTCAGGTTCATATCTTGAAACTTCCATATTTACGTATTTGACTTGCCTATGTATCAATAGGGATTGGGAAGCAACAATCGACAAGTCCTACATACATTTTCCTTGATGCAGACAACATCAATCATGCAGTCTGAGGACAAAGAAACTGTGAGAGGAGTACATGTTATAGTAAGGAGGCATTGAAGTAGTGAGGATGTGTAGATTGTGCACTAGGAGACACTTGATTTGAGAAAGTAGGAAGAATCAAAAATAATTAAGGCAAATAAATCCACTGTATTTGATGATATTGACCATTACACAAGTTAAAATGAAGGATTATGCTTGCAGTCACTGAATATCTTAGGTCCAACAAAAAAAGGGGAGAAAAAGAGAATACTAGAGTACAAAAAGTCAAATGGATGGGCATATTTGCTAATCAAGTTAGGAAATGACAGTCCATAGTCACCAGATGATTCATATCATGGAAGATGGGCCTATAAAGAATCATCTCAATGGTAACTTTCTGAGAAAAACAAAGTGATCAGTTATAACTTTGCAGTTTCAAATGAGAGTTACTCTTTCAATTAAGTTCTTCACACACCTGCTTCTGCTGCATGTTTGCAGTTTTCATGGCCTAATATCTTTCTAATAGTATGAAACTACTAGAACGAAACACTTTTAATAAAAGATGTAGCTAAGGATATGGCATATAGGGACATAGAATGTCACTTTTTTCATATAAGACAATGTAAAAGAACTAAGCATGCCACTCATCCCAACCGATACCAACTGGAAAAATTCTAATGCAAGAAACATTATATTCTAAATGTAAGTGAATTAACGCTTTCAGTAACCAAATTAAAGTTAATTAAATAAAATTTAAACTGCAACATTTTATTACTGAAACATTTCTTGAGTTACAATATTTTTATGTCGTGACTTCACTTATGAGATATCTTGGTTCTCCCGACTGATAACCACATGAGTATTCTCAGACCAACGGCACAAGACCATGTCAATCAAACACAAATTACACCTATGAATATAAAGGGAAAAGAAGATACACTAACATACTGTACATACCTTGTGCTGATCAACTCGTTTCAATTCAGCTTCGGCTATGTCTAATGCATCAATAATCAAGTCAGTCGCAGTGAGAGTTTCTTGAGTCCTCTTGCCAGGGAGACCAACAGATCCCTCTTCAGGAAGTTCTTCTTTTGGCATGTATCTGTTTTCGTTGGAATTGTCTATATCAGACTCAAACATCTGCTCTTCCACTTTCTCCTTTTCTTCCTGCGTATCAATAAGGGTTTCTAAGAGTGAGATGATAATTATTAGCTATCCCTCCTTGACTGTTATGCCACAAAGTATAGTCAGACAACACATTAGCATACTGCTTACCTCAATAAAAAAGGGTTCTTCAGTACGATCCCAGCGACGGATTGAACGATCATGGGATCCTGTGACAATGAAATCACCTCGATTACTAATTGCAAGGCACCAAACTTCAGCATGATGCCCTTCAAGAGTTAAAAGTACTTCAAATTTGTCAGCATCCCAGTACTTTACAAGGCGATCTTTCCCCACACTAAACACATAGTGAGTATTGTGGACAAACTTTACATCCATAACACTGCAATCAAAACAAATGAAGAATTCGAACATTGTTTAATCTACAATTTACAGACGAGGAATCCTTACAAAATTCAAATTATGTAAAGCTACCTGTCAGCATGAGCAAAACGGGATTTATGGCAGTCGCCAAAATCTAAACCCCAAAATTTAATATTCTTGTCTGCAGAACCAGTAACTATAAGGTCTCCATCAGATGAAATATCCATACAGAGCACTGGCATCTTGTGTCCATAGAGCGAAAGGTAATATTTTAAAGAGTCCATGAAGAACACCTATAGACAAATCACACACGTCTCAGTATAGGCTATCACAATCAAATCTTTTTCAAAAGATTATTTTATTCTATTTTATTTTTTTTATTTTTATTTATTTATTTTTTTGGGATAAAGATCATAGCCTATCATGAACAGAGATTGCATTCCATATATCATATAACTAAAACAAGAGGGCTTTACAACTACAGTAAAGTGGCACTCGCCAATAAAACTAACAACTGATTAATATATATTCTAAAGGTGAAACGTGAGTTGATGAAAACATTTAAGAGTAGAAGACATTGCTCAGCCTTGTTAAGGGTGAAAAAGCTTGACTACTTCAGTTGTTAGTGTGAGTTGATTGAGGGTAGTCACTGTTTTAAAAAGCCTCCGCCTAGTCCGCCTAGGCGTATGCGGACTAACTAGTGCCTAGCGCCTAGGCGGTACCTAGACTGCCCACATAGGTTTTGGGAGTGTTTAGGAAGGTATTGTCTGCTTACGTGGACTGCACCCTTTAGACCTTGATCGTGATTTTCTACGTTGCAGTCTCCACGTCCTCCAACCTCCTTCAAACTCCTTTAACCTCTAAATATGAACACCTCCAACCTTCAACAAAACTTTCTCGGCCACCACTTAAATAAAGAAAAAAATACACACACCTAAGTTTTCTATAACATTAATATTTACTATGAATTACTGTACTTAAAAAATAAAAGAAGAAAATCTCCTAGGCTCTTGGTGACGGGTTAACGCCTAGGCCTCCTAGCACTTTCTATAACATTGTTAGCTATTATTTTTGCTATTTAGCATTTAAGTATGCATGGTTTATTGTGGATCTAGGATTGCCATCTATTTCTTTTTTGCAAATTTATATGAATTTAATATATATTTTTATCAGTTATTATAATTAAATAATTTTAAAAATAACCAAACATTGAGGGTAGTTGAATGAACTAAGGAAAACTAAAACAGTCCATAGCATGATTAGATTTGTTCTTTTAATAAGAGGGTGCTTAGTCAATTCCAATATTGTATGTCAGGAAGTGAATGTGAGGCATAAGAAAATTAGGCCATATTTGGTAATGTATTTAGGTTCATGAACAAAATGTATACAGTAATTTTATATTTTTTATATGAATGAATAAAAACTGATCAGGTATACGGAATGGAACTACCCCCTGAAATACCAATAATACAATAAAACTAAAAAAATAAAGTAGAGAGAAAAGTGATTTGACATAACCTTGACACCAGTAGAGTATGCAATCTCAGAAACTGCAATATACTTGGCATCTGGACTGACAGTAACCGCAAGCACCTCTGAATTCATTTTCAAAGTTCTAACATTTGTCACAAGCAGCTGCTTTGTCTCCTGTAAAAGGAAGCAAGTTAAGTCGATTGATGTTGCAGGATAAGAAACATCAGAATCTTTAGTATGCAAACAAATTTTTGGTCCATATATAAGCTTAATTGTTACATTAAATGTTGTATTTACAAAAAAAACTAGTTAGTAACCATTTTTTATTATAGAAGAACCCGTGGCCTAGTTATTAGTTTCATCTATAAAAGCAAAGAGATAAGGTTTCTCGTCTGTGCTCCAAAGACCCAATTCTTTTTTTAAGATAGTCTGATGCAGAAATATCTTGTTAACCCAAAAAATGATTCAACGGAATCCTCATGAGGAACCACCTCTCCCCAGATACAGGAAATGAAATTCATTACCAAGTGACTCTAAAATTCCTCATTCAGGGTCATATTACAGCATGGTCATTGACTACTAACTTCGACGTGTTTCTGGAATTGCTTAGAATCTACACTATTATGGATTTTAAAACAAATAAGAGTTTTTTTATAAATAAGATGTTTGGAAACTAGATATCTATTAATTTAACTGGGGATACGACAGAACTCAGTTGAAGAAAAGGATTCCCGAGCCAATCCCAGAAATTCAGGATAAAAGGCTTTCTTATTGTTGTACTGTTGCTTGATGCTTTTGCAGTCATTTAGCAAGGAGCTTTTCGGGAAAAAATAAGTCTATATCTATCATTTGAGAAAGCTACATGCTTCAGCTACTTTGTATCTCACAAGAAAAAGGCCAATTGATCTCCTAATTTTCTCTCATATCTTTTCTCATGCATGATAATTCAAGCAATTTAACTTTCAAACTAAGCTTCATGTTTCCATTTTTCGCCTCATCCTTACTAAAATTTCCACTTAGACTCTTTCATATATTTATTCTTATCAAAGCTTAAATCAGAGTACGTAGAGAAGATGCGAAGAAGAGGAAAACAAGGACAATTGGAACATGTAGAAACTACACAATATTCTATGTTCTTTTTAAATTGGCAAGCTGACATTAACGGATCTGTTGAAATAAAGAGTTGAGGAAGGATTATATGAAGGTAAAGCTTAATTTTGGGGAGGTATATCAAATACCCCTATATATAACAAGCTCTAACTAGTAAATTGTCTAAAGAACAATATAAGTAACATGTAAAGGAGAAAGAACCAATACAAATATGTTTCTAGATTCATGTATATTATGATGTATTTCCTTCACTTATGACGCAATTTAGTGAGTGCGAAATAAATCAGAGAAAAATGGTAACTCTCTCCCACCTTTCTGAGTATTCAGGCGAGAAAATTGCCCCAAAGTGGATAAAGGTCCAAAAGAGCTTATAGAGGGTCGTTACAACAATTCCAACTCACATACCACTTTCAAACTTTACGGAAGATAACAATCCATGAACATGATCCATGTTCTGCTCAGAATGATTTCCTTTAGGTAATAGTATCATAGGTGGAGATGTGTGCTAAACTCAAAAACCCGAATATAGGCAGCACTGTGATGCATAGGATGATGATTAATTTCAAACAATATCACCAACGAGAAGGAGAGAGTATTGTTCCCTTTCTTGCAAAATGACAAGGTAAAAATGAATAAATAAAGAAAACTCACGCTATCAGGTTTCTTTTTCTGCTGATACTCCCAGAACTTCACATCATAATCTTTGCCTCCAGTAACAAAACCCTTACAACCAAAAGAGCCGTTCTCATCTGGGATTGGGATAATTGATCGGATAGACCCATCCTTGTCATGAGCTTGTATCACCTCAGTGCAACTCCCACTTCCAACATCAATGATCTCTAAGGTTCCATCCTTTGTGCCAACAAGTGCATAGCGATCACCTGGGACAAAGGAACTGCACAGCCCATATCCAGACTCAATAGTCCTAATGCAAGCACCAGTACTTGGATTCCAAATTTTCACAGCATTGTGACTGGTTGATAACAAAAGGGTGTTGTCAGAACTCAGTGCCACACTTCTAATATCAGAGCGATGTCCTTGGAGCTCGATTGAATGTGTTTTAGAAATCTTGTTATCTTCGACTGAATAGGTCTCTAACATGTTATTGTTCAAAGACAGGGATAACGTGGCAAGGTGCCCTTTCGCCAAAACAACAGGAGAAAACGAGATTGAACATATCTTCTTACTCGCACGTAAAATCTGTAGAAGCTTAAAAACATCTGAGACTATAATTCTTGCTTGTTGACTATCTACAGCATCCATCACAGTTCCATTCTCTTCTCCCGCAGCAGCTACTTTAGCTGAAGCCTTCTCTTTCTTCCTCTGGACTCTTCTTTTAGCCTTGCGCTTAGCTTCAGCATCATTCAGAACTCGGTAAATCTCAACAGTCTTCCCCGCTGCTTGACATGCAAGTAGGCTACCGGATTTGTTAAAACTCACATTTGCAACCCGGTCCTTGCTTTGACGCTGAATCTCTCCAAACTGCTTCAAAACCTCCCATTTGCTTGAAGAGTCAATTTCCTCCTGTGAATGTTTTATCTGGTAGAACCTCAGCTCCTCATCAGCTGAACCAGTGACCAGGAACCTCTCTTCATGGTCAATATTCAATGACCAGATCTCACTCTGGTGTCCACTAACAATCTGCATGCAGTGCTGCGTATCAAGATCCCATACCCTTACAAACTTGTCCTTCGAGCAACTCACCAGCTTTTTCCCCAAGTCAAAGAAAGCAAGGTCCGTTACCTACAATGAGAAATTGGTCATAATTCAAGCTCAGAGATGGTTTCAAATACCTGACATTATGTACAAAATTTGTGCTGAGACACCCAAACACACAAACCCAACTTGAGGAGTTTCGGACATTACAACCCCAGCATTCAAAATTAAACCACAAATGTTTAAAAACACAGCATAATAACCTCAAAATTTTCTGGATTTCCTTTTACCATCAGAAATTCAGCTGTCATTTAAACGTTTACATGAAATTTCAACCAAAATCCCACATTGGTATCTCTTGAATATTATCAGCTTAATGATTTCAAACTTATAAAAGTGATCTTTTATTAGTAAAATTTTAAATAAAAAGTATCAAAGTAACCAAGGTTTTGTCTCCCTATTGTTTTCACATACCTAACTGTCAGTAGTGACTCAGAGTAGTGACTCAGATGCCATACAAAGATACTAACTAGTACTCGTCTCTTGACAATTTACAACCTAAATTTCTGCCAATATCTATTTAAACCCAACATAAATCTCAAATTCCACAACTACAAAACCTTGGGCATGTTCCAAATGCAACCAAAATCAAAATTTTACAAAATGACCATGATTCATGGCCATGATTCAAACTAAGTGATACCTGATCTCGATGCCCACGAAGCCGAAAAAGGCCAACTTCAGCAACAACATCCCAAAGAATAATATCACAATCCTTACTCCCCGACGCCAAAAGCGACCCATTTCGATTAAACTTAACCACGCTAACCGCCGACTTATGCCCATTTAGCGTCGCCTCACAAATCCCCTTCTCAAAATCCCACAACCTCACGCTGCCATCAGCGTGCCCGCTCGCCAGCGCCGACAAGATCGAGGAGATCGCAGTGACGGCGAGATTGTGAGAGGGGTTGGATGAAGGGGTTAGGGTTTTGGAGACGACGCCCTTCTTGAGGTCCCAAGATAGGATTTTGTCGAGGGCTGAGGTGAGGAGGTGCTTGCCTGTGGAGTCATGGACGATGTTGGAGTCGTTGGAGGCGATGACGCCGAAGGAGAGGGCGTGCTCGTAACGGAGGTAGGATTTCACCATGGCTGGTGGAGTTTTGAGAGGCGGAGGAAGGAGAAAAGAGGGAACTTCTCGCTTTCTAGGGTTTAAGGAGAGAGAGTGAGGAATAGGGTTTTGGGATGGAAATGGATTGGCTGATGAAAGATCCGACCCGAATTAATGAGAGTCCGCTATGCTGAGAACTATGCTAACTAATTGATAAATGGAAAAATTACTTCAAGGCCCCAAAACTTAAAAAGTTATGTGTATTAGCCCCCTGTACTTTTGCTCATGTGTATAACCCAAAATACAATGTAAAATTACGTTTATGCCCCGCCAACTTTGCAGCAAGAGAGAAAAATCTCTAAACCCCTATTCTACCCCTCCTGCTCACATCGCTACAGCGCCTCGTTTTGGTAACCGTGTGTTGGCAATAAAAATTACCTTTATCCAAAAATCAAAAGGCACGCCCACAGGATCTCGTCTGCGTGATCAGATTTGCAAGAACAAGCTTGTTCTGCTTGCTCGCCTACATCAAAAAGGTCAAGTAGAGCTCGTCCAGAAGCTTGACTCACCCGCATGAGTCAAGCTCACCTGAATGCTCGACTTGTCAGATCCTAGAGGGGGGTGATTAGGGTCTTATGCTAATCTAATCCGATTTTATACCAATTAAAACTAATTAATAAATTATTCTTGCAAGAGAGATATACAATATGTTACAAGCAAGAATAAGTAATATGAACAAAGGTAAATATCCTAACAATGAGATATACTATGAGATATATGCAAGGATATATAATTAACACAAGGGTAAACAATCTAAACTAGATAGTGGGCAATATAATCAACAAGCAATATACAAAGGCGATATAAGATATGAACATAAAAATAAGTGCGCCAATGCAATCACAAACAAACAATATGATTACGGAGTTCGGTCCCCACGACCTACGTCTCCGCTCCTCACCTCGAGGAGATCTCCATTATCACAACCGGGTTTTCTACGTTTACCCGAACAACGTTTACACCTCACAATACGGTTTTCTAGTTTACCGAAAACTATACAACTTACACACTCTTGCAATCCCACTCTACACCCTCTCAAGTGTTGAACTAGACATGTCTCCCTCAAGTGCTCGGATACAACCTCTCCCTAGATTCGTCAATCGACGTCATTCCTCTTGGAACGATCACCGACTCTCGCCACACACTTCTCTCGGTGTATAAGTGAATTACAAAGTGATCCTCACAATAAGCACAATTACAATAAATGATTATTCTCTAATATGGATGAGAACACAATGAAAGCTCACACTCAATTGTTACAACTCTCACCAACCCAAAATAGACAATGTATGCAAATACAATAAGCTCAAGTGGGTGTGTGTAAACAATGAGTGAAATCAAATCAACTAAACTCAATATAAAACTAGCTTTAATAAATGATAATCAAATAAATAGATGTAAAGCTAGAAATAGAGTTTAGAAAACTTCTCAATAGATCAAGAGGTAGAGGGAGAATAGTTGGATGCCCAAACACCAATAGATGATCTCCTCAAGCTCTTGTGAAATTAATTTTACAAACTCAAACTTCTAAATGCTTAAAAGCTTCTTAAACAAACTTAAACAACACTTAAACCATTGTTAAACTCTAGTTTAAAAACTTCTTGGATTGCCAAGAGAACTGAGATCAATGGGGTATTTATAGCCTCCCAAAACCTTAGCCAAAAACTCCAAACAAAAGACCAAAAAGCTCACAGAATCGGAAATCATATTCTGTACAAAAATAGCCGTTGGGCGATTGGCGATCGACCGTGGAAAACTCGCGGTCGACCGCGAGCAACAAAAAGGCCAAGGTTTGGCTCTGGACAACAGACGGTCGACCGTGGCGGTCGACTGCGAAACTCTCTGGACTGCATCCGGTCAACCACCACGGTCGACCGCGAGCTATCAAGAAACATACTGAGTTTGTAAACTCAGGGGCGGTCGACCGTGGTGGTCGACCGCAAACTGATATATGAAAAAACAGGTTTAGAAGCAGTTTGATGATTTTGAAACCCTGTTTAAAATATTAAATAAATTCTAAAAAATGTAAAACTTTGAAAAATAATTATAGACATGATAATATATATGCTACAAAAACTAGTTTTTAAAAAGGACATCCCAAATGAAAAATATCATCATTTTGCAAAATAGTCCAAAATATGAAAATGTAAACATATGAGTTTTGACATTTTAGCTTAACTATGTTTTGAACAATACAAAATGATTTTATAGACTTAATAAAAGATGTAAACTATTGTTATGAAGTCTATAAACAATGAATATAGTATTTTATCAAAATACACATATAATACACTAAAACATGATTTCATGGAACAAAATAAAATTGATATTGATGAAATCATATAAATGCATATAAGTATGAAATAAAAATATGTTTTCCAATTGTATTCAATTGTTTCATAGTAAAACTTGAAACCTATCAAACCAAAATATATATGTATATATATAACTATATATATACAAAACCAAAACGTGTATGTGTGTATATGATTGAGCTTAAAGTACTAATACACATAATATAAACCTAAACTAAATATACCCATGCTTGTGATCTTCAACGAAGCTCTATCTTGGTACACTTGCGGATGAAGCTTGAATTTGAATCTTTAACTTTGAATTGCGTAGGCTTCACTCCATAATTCCGCCAACCTCCATTGGATTTGATCGTTGAAGCGCAATCCATCCAACCTCGAACACGTTGTTTGTCTACAATAAATAGAAATATACAAACACTAGACAAACAACATTAGTGGTAAATTGTTTGTTAAACATCATCAAAACAAATAGGCCAACAATCTTCCCCTTTTTGATGATGACAAAAAATTTACAAAAAAGATATATGCATGAAGGAAAATGAATGTACAATATTATAATTATATCATGCATATAAAACAAGGAAAGCTATACTCACAATATTTTTCCCCCTTTGACAACATCAAAAAGGGAAAACCATAAAGAATGAAGAGAGCGAAAGCTCCCCTATCAATATGCATGGGTGAGTACAAAAAAATAGGGATTGCTCCCCCTATTAAAATGCCATATGGAGGTATGAAATGAATGCTAAGGCATACATATGTGAGAAAGCATAGATTAAAAACATGCTAAACATAACTCACATATAAAAAAGATAATGAGAACATATATAAATATGAAAGAAGTGTCTCATTATACAATTTTAAAAACATAGTGTATAAAAATAGATTTATAAAAACAAAGGAATGAGGAAAACATGAGAACCATGAAAAAAGTTTTCAAGGGAAAACAAATCACTCAAATGAAGTCATAAATCAAGATTTGAGTCCAAAAACAATGTTTGATCAAAGAAGAAAATTTTCTTTATATAACTTGATCAAACCACATAAAGAATACAACATAAAGCATATTTGAAATTTGAATCATCTATTTGTGCTTATATAATGAATTCAAAAGAACAAATCAAAGCAAAATTTTCATAGTTCAAAAGTAACATACAAGAATTATGAACTATGGATTTAAAAAAATTATTTTTAAGAGTATAAAACCAAACCATCATTGATTTTCAAAAATCAAGAGAGACAACTATATCTAGCTCTTGAGCTAGTAACAACACATATAAACATTTAAGCATCCGGTAAACATGATTTGGGAATAAACACCCAATAAACCCGGAGAGTTATATAAATACAAACCTCTCATCAAAACAAAACCAATAATCATGAAAACAAAAGAATTTGACCAATAAAAGGAATTGTTTTTATAAAAGTTTAAAATATATTTTTCAAAACCAAGAAAAAGAAAAATATAAACACTAAAATTCTTGGTTTAAAATCAAATTTGTTTTGGTACCCAAGTATTCTTGGTACCAAAAGGTTTAGGGACATGACCCCTATCATTCAAGCTCAAAGCCCTACGGTTATGAACCCTCTTGGGCGCATATGGTGCACTAGCACGGCCAAAACAAAAATTATACACATGACCTTTCCGCTTGCAATATGTGCAATGAAAAGGTTGAAATGAGTTGTATTGACTAAGTGGACGTGCATGGGAATCATTTGCAAATAAATATTGTCTTTTAAATTTATTTTGCAAATGAGAAACATCATCAAACAAAGGTAGTTCTTTTGGAACAACTTGTGATTTTGAAATATTTTGTGAATCAAAGCAAAATTTTGCCAAGTGTCCAAACCTACCGCAAACATCACATTTTAAAACATGTAGTTTACTAGAAATATTCGGCAAACTTAAATTCTTTTTCAAATCAAAGCAAAACTTTACCAAATGGCCAAACCGACCATAATAATTACATTGATACACACTAGTATGCTTATGATGAATATTATGTGCATGTGCATGAGTGTGTGATGAAGAAGCTTGATGAGATGCACTAGGAACATTTGATTTTATAGGTTTATGTGCATCATAGCAAAATTTAGACAAATGGCCTTTACGACCACAAATAGTGCATTTATAAACTTTGCTATATATGTGTGCATAATGAGTGGATGATTTAGACTCAAATTTGGCACACATATTCATAAGCTTCTTATGATTATCAATGCATGAAGTTAATGTTGAATCTAAAGATGATATGCTATTTTTGACAAGATTCAACTCAACATTAGGCACGACATCATTGATAATAGAAGTAGAGCATGTATGGTTATCAAATTCATTTCTAATGCATTCTACTTCTAGCATGGCATCTTTATTTGCATGAGTTAAAATAGCAATAGATGAGCTCAAATTTTTATTTTCCAAATTCAATATATCATTATTTTCTTGAAGTGTAACATTCTCTTTAGCAATGATATCAAATTTGGAACCTAGCAACTCATGATCGGATTTTAATTCTACATGCTTGCTTTTAAGATCAATAAAATCATTTTGCAATTTCTTGTAGGCATGCGCTAATCTATCATATGCACAAGCGAGTTCGTTAATGGATAATTCACTTTTGGAATCCGAATCGCATACTTCGCTAGGGCTATCGCCTAACGGTCGTGTGCATGATGATGATGCCCCAACCTTACTTAAAGTCGATTCCACCAAAACGCGTTGAATCTCCTCCAAGTCTTCTTGATGTGCTTTAATAAATTTTTATAAAGTGTAAGCACTATCAAAATGAACAAATTTGTTAGACATAGATGAATCAAAAGTATTTAGCAAATATTCTAACAAAATCTTATTCATTATTAATAATATTTTATTATTTTTACTCCACTTGGATTTCTCCAAAGTGGGCACAATATAAGCATTATCAATAACTCCCCATAAATCAATATTTTTAAATTGCACAAATAGTTTAAATCTAGAAGCCCATTGTGCATAGGGAAAATTAATGAATTTAGGAGCAACATTTGATTCATAGCCTAAACGAAATGCACCAATATTCATGATATATATGTGAATATATGCAAGCAAGACAAAAGCAATCATAACTAGATTAGCACAAAAAGATAACTTGGATCTTTAACTCAAGGCGATTAGACCTTAAATCAAAGAGCACCAAGCTCTGATACTAATTGTTAGACCCTAGAGGTGGGGGGGGGGTGATTAGGATCTTATGCTAATCTAATCTGATTTTATGTCAATTAAAACTAATTAACAAATTATTCTTGCAAGAGAGATATACAATATGTTACAAGTAAGAATAAGCAATATGAACAAAGGTAAATATCCTAGCAATGAGATATATTATGAGATATATGCAAGGATATATGAGCTAACACAAGATGATATATCCTATCAAAGAGATATACAATATGATATATGTATAGGATATGTAAACTAACACAAGGGGTAAACAATCTAAACAAGATAGTGGATGATATAAATAATGAGCTAATGACAATGGCGATAAGAAATATAAACACAAGTATAAATAAACGCCAAAGCACACTCAAACACAAGATATGATCACGGAGTTCGGACCTTCCGTCCTACGTCTCCGCTCCCCACTCCCGGGAAGAAATTCACTATCATAATCCGGTTTGGAAGCCGGAACTTTTACACACTCGGTTTTCTAGCTAACCGAAAACTCTACAACTCACACTCTTGCAATCACACTCTACACCCACTAAGTGTTGGACCTAGCCGTGTCTCCCTCAAGTGCTCGGTTACAACCTCTCCCTAGGTTCGTCAACCGACGCCACTCCTCTTGGGACGATCCCCGACTCTCGCCACACACTTCTCTCGGTGTACAAGTGAATTACAAAGTGATCCTCACAATAAGCACAATTACAATAAATGATTGTTCTCTAATATGGATGAGAACACAATGAAAGCTCACACTCAATTGTTACAACTCTTACCAACCAAAATATACAATGTATGCAAATACAATAAGCTCAAGTGGGTGTGTGTAAACAATAAGTAAAATCAAATCAACTAAACTCAATATAAAACTAGCTTTAATAAAATGATAATCAAATAAATAGATGTAAAGCTAGAAATAGAGTTTAGAAAACTTCTTAATAGATCAAGAGGTAGAAGGAGAATAGTTGGATGCCCAAACACCAATAGATGATCTCCTCAAGCTCTTGTGAAATTGATTTTACAAACTCAAACTTCCAAATGCTTAAAAGCTTCTTAAACAAACTTAAACAACACTTAAACCCTTGTTAACTCTTGTTTAAAAACTTCTTGGATTACCAAGAGAACTGAGATCAATGGGGTATTTATAACCTCCCAAAACCTCAGCCAAAAACTCCAAACAAAAGACCAAAAAGCCTATAGAATCAGAAATCAGATTCTGTACAAAAATAGCCATGGGTGATCGGCGGTCGACCGTGGAAAACTCGCGGTCGATCGCGAGCAACAAAAATGCCAGGGTTTGGCTCTGGACAACAGACCTGGACAACAGACGGTCGACCGTGGCGGTCGACCGTGAAACTCTCTTGACTGCATCCGGTCGACCATCATGGTCGACCATGAGCTATCAAGAAACATACTGAGTCTCTGGACTCAGGGGCGGTCGACCGTGGCAGTCGACCGCAAACTGATATATGAAAAAACAGGTTTAGAAGCAGTTTGATAATTTTAAAACACTGTTTAAAAATATCAAATAAATTCTAAAAAATATAAAACTTTGGAAAATAATTGTAGACATGATAATACACATGCTACAAAACTAGTTTTCAAAAAGGACCTCCCAAATAAAAAATATCATCATTTTACAAAATAGTCCAAAACATGAAAATGTAAACATATGAGTTTTGACATTTTAGCTTAACCATGTTTTGAAACAATACAAAATGATTTTGTAGACTAAATAAAAGATGTAAACTATTGTTATAAAGTCTATAAATAATGAATATAGTATTTTATCAAAATACACATATAATACACTAAACATGATTTCATGGAACTAAATAAAATTGATATTGATGAAATCATATAATTGCATATAAGTATGAAACAAAAATATGTTTTCCAATTGTATTCAATTATTTTATAGTAAAACTTGAAACCTATCAAACCAAAACATATATGTATATATATAACTATATATATACAAAACCAAAACGTGTATGTGTGTATATGATTGAGCTTAAAGTACTAATACACATAATATAAACCTAAACTAAATATACACAAGCTTGTGATCTTCAACGAATCTCTATCTTGGTACACTTGCGGATGAAGCTTGAACTTGAATCTTTAACTTTGAATTGCGTAGGCTTCACTCCACAATTCCGCCAACCTCAATTAGATTTGATCGTTGAAGCGCAATCCATCCAACCTCCAACATGTTATTTGTCTACAATAAATAGAAATATACAAACACTAGACAAACAACATTAGTGGTAAATTGTTTATTAAACATCATCAAAACAAAGAGGCCAACACGACTCCCCCGCACGAGTCGAGCCCGCTTGAACACTTGGCCCGACTGCACGAACTAAGTTCGCCAATGTGACTTTGCTCGCCAGCACGAGTCAATTTCGCCTGCATGCTTAGCTCGCCAGCATGAGTCAAGCTCACCTAAATGCTCGACTTATTTGCACAAGTCAAGCTCGCCCGGATGCTTCGTTCGCCTGCATGAGTCAAGCTCACCTGCAGGAAGTTCACCCGCACGAACCAAGCTCGCCAACAAGTTTAAGCTCTCCTATGTTGGTCTTTTTGTTTTGATGATGTTTTAACAAACAATTTATAACTAATATTATTTGTCTAGTGTTTGTGTTTTTTTATGTATTCTAGACAAACAATATGTTGGAGGATGGATGGAATCAAGCTTTCACGATCATATCCAATGGAAGGTTGGCGGAATAGTGGAGTGAAGCAATGCAACTCAAGTTAAAGATTCAAGTTTAAGCTTCATCCGTAAGTTTACCAAGTCGAGCTCATTGAAGACCTTCATTAAGCTTGGTTATATTTAGTTTTAGGTTTATACTTGTGTGTAGATACTTCAAGCTTAATCACATACACACATACAAGTTTTGGTTTATATATATATATATATATATATATATATATATATATATATATAGTTTACCAAGTCGAGCTCATTGAAGACCTTCATTAAGCTTGGTTATATTTAGTTTTAGGTTTATACTTGTGTGTAGATACTTCAAGCTTAATCACATACACACATACAAGTTTTGGTTTATATATATATAGTTTTCATCCGTAAGTTTACCAAGTCGAGCTCATTGAAGACCTTCATTAAGCTTGGTTATATTTAGTTTTAGGTTTATACTTGTGTGTAGATACTTCAAGCTTAATCACATACAC
>NC_033802.1:36145004-36151543 GCF_001876935.1 Asparagus officinalis | reverse complement strand
TTAGGCTTGGGCCTCCTCTCCCCCTCCCTGAAAAGGAGAGATTATTCTGTCTCATTTGTACCTTAGGCTTGGGCCTCCTCTCCCCCTCCCTGAAAAGGAGAGATTATTCTGTCTCATTTGTACCCTGTAAAAATTCGCGGGTTAAAAAATCAGGAAGATAATTATAATCACCTTTAATATATTCAATTTTGAATTGATACATAGCTAATTCAGCTTGCCATCTAGCAAATATTTGTTTAGAAACTAATTTTGTAACATCTTTTTGAATAATACTTTTAGCAGAACTACAATCATTTCTTAGTAAGAATTCTTGATTTAAGATATCATCTCAAAATTTAGAAAAGCAATTAATTATAGAAAGCATTTCTTTTTTAATTGTGGAATAATTAAATTGGACTTTATCCCATTTACCAGAAGTAAAACGAACTAATTATTCTATATTAGTTTGAGGATCAACTTGTTTTAATATTCCTCCATAACCAATATTAGACGCATCTGTTTCAACTATTTTGAACTACTGAATATTAGCAAGATGAATACAAGGTAAACATTTAACTTTAAGTTAATTCTTTTAACTGCATCAATATGTTGCTCAGTCCAAGGCTTAGCATTTTTCTTAAGCCTATCATATAGAAGAACTGTATCTTGTGCTAGATTTTTTATAATAATCTGCAACATAGTTTAATGCACCTAAAAATCTCTGTAATTGTTTAGTATCAGTTATTTCATCAGGAAATTTTGATGCAAATTCTATACTATGATCAATAGGGATTGCCGTTCCCTTTGCTATATTATGACCCAGAAATCTAATATGAGTTTGAAATAATTTTATCTTAGGGGCAGATATAGCTAACCCATTTTTAATGGCTAAGTTTTGAAAAAACTTCTAAGTGTTTGACATGTTGATCAAAATTATTAGAAAAAATTAGAATGTCATCTATATATGACAATATAAAATCCGTATAAGGAATAAAAATTTTATTCATAATGTTTTGAAATTCAGAAGGGGCGTTTTTAAGCCCAAATGGCATAACATTCCATTCATAGTGATTTTGAAATTCAGAAGGGGCGTTTTTAAGCCCAAATGGCATAACATTCCATTCATAGTGTCCAAATGGGACAACAAAACGTTTTTAAGCCCAAATGGCATAACATTCCATTCATAGTGTCCAAATGGGACAACAAAAGCAGTTTTATATTTATCCTTTTCTTCTATTTAAATTTGCCAATAGCCTGATTTTACAAACTTTGAAAATATTTTTGCATTAGTAATGCGATTTAATAGATCCCTTTTATTAGGAATCGGGTATCTAATCCATTTAAGGACTATATTAAGAGGTTTATAATTTATTACTAATCGAGGAACACCTCTTTCTCTTTCTGCTGCATTATTTACATAGAATGCAGTACAACTCCAAGGAGAGTATGACTTTCTTATTAATTTTTTCTCTATAAGAGTTTGTATTTCTTTTTTACAAAGATCAAGATATTCTTGATTCATTTGGCATGGCCTATATTTAGTCTGGATATTTTTCTCATTAAAACCTTCTATATAAGGTAAAGAAACAACATGTTATTTTCTATTCCAAAACGTATTTAGTACATCACTGCATACAGTGAGTTTAAATTTATTTTCAATTTGACTTATTAAGTCTTTTTGCTTTTTTATTTGTTCTTCAACTTGAACAAATACTACTTCTTCTTTAAGAAAATTTATTTGATTTTCTTTTAAGATTATTTTCTTGACTTCATTCACCATTCTGGTTTGAGGATCAGTAATAAACTCAAATATAATTTCTTTATCCTTATATTTACCATGAATGTCAGTGGTGTCAATTTGACTAATTGGCATAATATTATGCAAAAATAGAGTCTCAAGTATAATATGTTGGGATAAATTTTTAACTAAAATATAAAAAGTTGGTATACAAGTTCCTTGAACACATATATGTGCTAGTGGTAATTTATATTTTACCTCTAATTGCTTACCATTTGCACTACTCAAAGTTTGAGTAGTTTTTTCAAAGAATTTAGAAGGCAGTTTAGATCTGCACCACTATCAACCAGAGCTATAAGATCTGATATAAACATTTGATCAGCTAAAGTAATTTTTATATACCATTTTGAGAGGTAACTTGTTACAGTATTTGCAACACTGCATTAGTGTCAGTTTCACTGTCACTATGTTCACTATGTTGAACAAGAGCATTCGAAGTTTCATCTAATCTTGAGAGAATGTATTTATTCTCTTGCTTTAAATCTTTTACTTCTTTTTTCAATTCTTGTATCTCTTTATTAAGAGAGAATGTATTTATTCTCTTGCTTTAAATCTTTTACTTCTTTTTTCAATTCTTGTATCTCTTTATTAAGAGATGATAAAGATATATCTTTAGATTAAATCTTTTACTTCTTTTTTCAATTCTTGTATCTCTTTATTAAGAGATGATAAAGATATATCTTTAGATGAATGGGCAATATTTTGCCTTCTTTTTCGCATTTCAAAAAATTTAAATACATTGTCTGTATTTGGACTTTCTTTAATTTCTTTACCAGCTATATTTTTTAATATTTATTCTTTTAATTCTGAAGAGATATCTTCAGATAAAATTTTTGCTAATAATTCATGATTTGCTTTAATCATATTAATAGACTGTCTATTCATTTGAACTATAGCTTTCCAATATTCAGCTTCTTTATTACAGTTATTAACTGTACATTGACAATTTTCTTCTTTCTCAGATTCTGAGGTTGACGAATATGATTCGTCTTCAGTATCACTGTTAATCATAATTTTATATAGCATTCTCTTAAGACCTTCGTCTTCTATTTCTTCAATTTTCTTTTTCGTATAACATCGATTAACATAGTGTCTAATACGACCACATTTATAACAATGAATTTTATTTTTCTCTTTTTTAATTTTCTTTTTAGCCTTATCTGGCTTTTCTTTTTCTTTTCTTTAAAAAATCTTTTCTTTTTCTTTTTAAAGAATTTTTTCTTTTTTCCCTTATCAGAAATATTTTCTTTCTCAACCTTATATGGTTGATCATAAGCAAATTGCTCACAGAATTCTCCTAATTCTTTTCTTTTTGTAAGTCTTTGAGACTTCAATTGATTTTTGAGCTTTAAGTCATTACATAAAGCTAAGCCTTCTTTAATACAGGCGTTTGATAAATACTCATATGATAGGTTGTCATAAGGGATATATCCCCCATATTCAGATCAAATTTTATTCTGGACTTTTTCTGCAAATAATGTAGGTAAGCCATCTATGAATTTAGCTTTCCAATGTGAGCTATTAGCATCACTCAGAGACATTACTCTGCTTAGATAAGTGTCTTTATACCACCTAAAATGAGTTAAAGATGGACATCTAAAATTTTATAATAATGTCCTAATTCTTTCACCTTCATCAAGGTAAGCACCAGTAAAATGATGTGCTATAGCTAACATTAATGTATAAACATCATCTTCTTACTGAATTCTATTTTCTATTTTAGTAGCTCCTAGAATTTCATTACGAGCTTTAGCAGAAAGATAATTATCCCACCATCCTTTAAGGATACCAATAAAACCACAAGTTATAAAAGAAGCTATCATTCTTTCGATATTACCATTTTGTTTACAAATTGTACTATACATTAACATTCTATGTATAGTGGCATTTACTTGAGTTTCAGATAATCCATCTATATTCCATTCGTAGATATTTCTACCATTATAATCAGCCTGTAGATAGACATCATTTTCTTCAAATAAAACATCTGTTGGAGTAGGTCATTTATAATAGTATATCTCCAGTCTTTTTCTAGGATGGTTTTTAATTTTATTTATTTCTGTAAAGTTATACAGCTAATAATTCTGTTGGAGTTATATCTCCAGAATTGTCTGTATCAGACGAATTATCTTCTTCAGATATAACTATAGAAGTTAATGGTAACACTGTATTAAGTGTATGAATTCTAACATTAGTTAATTTTTTAGTTAGAATATCTATAATTTCTGGTGTTATTTCACTGTCTTTTTAAATCTTGATATATCTATCGGGGGTTTAATATTAGTTTGTTCTAATTTTCTTTGAGAAACTTTAGTTTTTTCTAATAGTCTTAATGATGGTATGACCTCCTTAATCTTAGATAACAATTTATCTAAAGCATCTTCAACTCTAATTAGTTGATCTCCTATTGTTTTAAGGTGAATATTAGTATAATTATTTTGTTTAATAATTTTACTTAATTCTTTCATATGATCCTCATTGAATTCATTTGGCTTTATAAAAGCAGTAGCCTCTATAGTAGAGGGATGAATATCTTTAAGATAAATAGGATCTTTCATTTGGCTTTATAAAAGCAGTAGCCTCTATAGTAGAGGGATGAATATCTTTAAGATAAATAGGATCTATAGGTGGATTTACCGATCTTATAATTTTTCCCGTAGTGGTTTTCCATTGTTTTAAATGTTCTTCTAAAACTCCTATTTGAGTTTCTTGATCTTGAATATAATTTTTTAAAAACCATGGAACAAAGAACTTAATATCTTGTTTTAATTTTAATTCTTTATAATATTTATCTACCCAGTTTAACTGGTCTTTTTTAGAAATATTTTTCAAAAACTATTTTCTAAAAGATTTATGTCTTTCTAGATAAAATTCTTTATTTAGAATTTCCCTTTCTAAACTTCCTTTTTCAAAATTTATTATTTCATATGAAAGCTCATCTCCGTATTTGGAGGGGAAATTTTATCCTTATATAAAGGATGAGGAATATTATTCTCGGATATATTTATCCCTTGAACAAAACTGGTTCTATAAGATCTAGATCAAGATAATGAATTTCTGGCAGATGTTGCCACATCAGATATTCTTATTATTCTAGATGGATTGAATGTTATTTCAACTTCTTCATCTGTTATCTGTACAATTTGATCTACATCTTGATTTATAATTGGTAAAGGTTGTACATCGTTGGGTATAACTGTAGACGGTAAAAATTACCTTTGCAGACATACGTGAAATTCGCCTGCGAGTCGGAGTCGCCCACACAAATTGAGGGTGGGACTCACTTATGGGCTTGACTCACTAGCGTGAACCCAAACCGCGCGGTTGCCAAATTCGCTCGCATTTGTTGATCACAGATTCGCCTGTATGATCGACTCGTCCGCACGAGTCAAGATCATCCAGATTCTCCTGTATGATCGACTCGCCCGCACGAGTCAAGATCATCCAGATTCCCCTGTATGATTGACTCGCCCGCACGAGTCAAGATCATCCAGATTCGTCTGTTTACTCGACTCGCCCGCACGAGTCAAGATCATCCAGATGACTGAAATTTGCCTGTCTACGCGACTCACCCGCACAAGTCGAGAGTCGAATTCGCCTACAAACAGTGTACCCGACAGCCGCTACGCTGCGTACAGGGATGGGCCTTCCCACTTCCCACGACGTGAAGGGAGGGAGCACAGTACTCCAAGCCCATCAAGTAGCCGTTCACAGTACGAGCAACCAGTCAAATCTATGCAGTCGCCAAGTCCGCCTGCATGCTCATGGTTGAAGCTCACCTCGCCTGCACGAGTCAAGAGCTAGATCCACCCGCGATCGACAAGCTCACCGAGCTAGTGCTTGGCAGCCGCAATAGCACGTACAATGATGGGCTTTCCTACTCCTCACGACGTGAAGGGAAGGAGTACAGTGCTCCGAGCCCATCTACCAGCCGCTCATGGTACAAGCCAAAGGCATGATGTCTCCCAACAATACATGGTCATATCCCATGATTCAAGGAGCGACCATGCCGTCTCTCCTCTATTTAAGAACTTCTTCCGGTCACGGAAGACGGGTTCGGTTAGCGTTTTCAGCTTAGCAGTTGAATCCGCTCGTAGTCAACTGATTAAACCAATCAGTTGGCTGAACTACTAGCTCTCGACTCTCGATTGAGTTGACGACAAGCTCTTTGCATAATCTTTACACAGTAGCATCTCCTCCTAGTTTTGGGCCCTGATCACCATCAAACTCGGAGGGTCGAACTCTATCGACCCGAGCTCCTACTGCGTACTAAAGCTCACCAGCAACCTCGGTCGGATCGTCCAAGGGAAGCAGACTCGGTGCGAGAATCGAGCGAGGCGTCCTATAGCTACTGAAAGTCCCTACGTTAAACAAGGAGGGCATTCCCTCCGCTTCTGTTGTAATTTCGATTCATTAGTTTGTAATAAGCTATTCTTATTAATACAAACAAAATCCCTGTTTTGGAAGATCAAAATTCACACCTACAGAAGATGGCGACCATAGTGGGAGAATCTATTTCTTCAACCAAAATGGTGGTAGCTCAGTTCGACGAGGTTGCTATTGGGACGACTGTGGAGTCCTTAGAAATCGAGTTTGACCAAGCCAGGTACGAAGAGTACTTGTCTTCTTCCTCCTCTTGTGGTGATGCATCCCGCAAATGCTACAGAGTCGCGCGTAGAGGCCGACCTCAAACGGTCAAAGCCTCCGCGCCTGGAGACTCTATCCGAGTCGCGTCGGGGGACCCACTTCCCTCCAAATTGAT
>NC_033802.1:36107231-36144849 GCF_001876935.1 Asparagus officinalis | reverse complement strand
TCGCCCACCGTGGGGTCCGAGCCTTCACCTCATACGACGACCTGAATTATTACCCAGGTTTGAAGACTATAAGACGAAGGGACAACTCGCCCGGCATTGGAAGGCTCTCCAAATCAGGCGCGCCAACCAAGATGGACGAGACCGCCCGTTCGGGTGGACTTCGCTTCTCAGGTCACATCCCTGATGCGAACAGACCACCCCGAACGAGCGAGCCTATCCGAGTAGGCGAACCCTCAAGGGCAGGCGAGCCTCGCCACGACCCCTTGACGGATAAGTGTAACAAGCAGGAGAGCCTTGATTACAAAGGCAAAACAGTAGGCGATACCTCGCAAACTCGCCTGTGTGAGCAAAGGGTTGAGTTTCGCCTGCACGCTGGAGTTCGCCCAAGCGCGAAGACTCACCTATCAGGACAAACTCGCCCAACTCCAACACTTAACCAGTCCACCCGGCGTACACCAGGGAGTGCATCCAAAACTCTCTCGTACGATCATTCGGGCGATCCGTCTGTTGTTGGGGGTTGTCGCCAACCATCCGCAGAAGACCTCCGGGGTTACCTAACTCGCAAACGCACCATACATGAGGCGAGTCCTCAGTGCCACTGCGAAAGGCTTATCCAAACAGTACTCGCTGACTGCCAATGTATAGGAATGGCGAAACCTTCAGTGTTCGAGAGGCTTTCTCAACGGCCTTCCCGACCGAGACCTTCTCGTCGAAGGCGTTGTCACCAAAGAAGACGCACCACCAATGATCTAGAACTCTCGTCCGCTACAATCAACATGACAGACAAGGGAAAGACGGTACTTTCTGGTTCTTAAGATTCGGACTCCTTCCTAGGGCCTAATCCTCCACTTGTTCAACGTGAACAAGATGGTATATACCAGCGCACTCGTAGTCGCACGGGGGTGAGCATCGGGTTTGATTACTCAACCTTGGCAATCCCTCCGTCAGCGAAGTCGAGGTTTGCTCAGCGACAGCCACATCCCAAACATCGCACTCAAGTCAGGATGCTTTGGCAAGGGTATACATGGCTGAACCCACACATGAACAAACGGTGGCCCAAAAATTCGAAGAACAACAGGCGACCATAGACTCCTTAAGGGAAATGTTGGAGCAGCTTCTAAACAAGAAGAAGAAGAAGAAAAGAGCCCAACACACCTTATCGCGGCAGACAGGGAGTAAGGAGTGGATACCTCCCCATTGTCCAGCGACTAAAATGGAGGATAATATTGGCCCACAATCCGATTACTCTTCCAAGACATCGCTGGGGACGTCGTATACTGGGTGTAGCGCCCGCGACAAGAGGTTCAATGAGTTCCAAAGCCAGCTCAACGCTTTGAAACTCCAACAGAACATGAACAAGCTAGGGGTGGTCCGACCCTATCCTGTCGAGTGGGATACAGTCCCATACCCAGCAAAGTTCAAGCCGATTAGCTTGGTGCAGTTCGATGGCAAGGGCTCACCCTCACAACACATCTATTATTTTATGATGCAGACCAGATTCCTTACGGAGAACGATGCTATTCTCACCTGGTTATTCATAGGCACCCTTAAGGGGGTAGCGTTTGAATGATTTAGCAAGTTAGAACCCGGTTCTATTAAGTCATGGGCTGACGTGAAAAGGCTCTTCTTGGCTCGCTTTTTTGACGATGACACGGAGGTGTCGATGGCCACCCTCCTCGCTGAAAAGCAATGGAAGTCGGAGTTGGTCAATGACTTCGTGAAGAGATTCAGGAACTGATCGGTCCACTGTCGGGACCAAGTTTCCGAAACCACACTGATCAAAATATGCCGTAATAACCTCTCAATCCAAATTCTGTCCAAGGTTGGCGTGGTGGAAACCCAAACCTAGAAGGAACTTGTTCACCTGGGGGAACAAGTGGAAAACATGATCAAAAGGCTAGAAGCTGAAGAGCCACAGCCCAAGAAGGGAGCCGTGGAGCCGACCGTGCCAAAGAATCCCCCTCGAACAAGAGGAAAAGAGATCATGGCCGTCGATTCTGCCCCGACACCCAAAACGGCTCAAAGGCCAAAGCCCAGGCAGTTCGAGCAACGCCCTCCAAGGCAATACGACTTCAGGGAAGACCAAGTGGTGGTGACATTCGATACTCTACTCAAGAGCAATCGAATTAAATTACTGGAGGTCACAAAGCCTGAAGAGACGAATAAAACCAATGACCCGGATTATTGTGCCTATCATAGATTCCTTGGCCACCACACCTCTAAGTGTTACATCCTCAAAGATAAGCTCCAGGCCCTCTACGATGCAGGAGTCCTAAAGAAGGAGAAGATACAAAAGCATGTCACCACGAATATGATCACCTTGAGGTTTGGGATAGATCTCCCAGAGGTTCAGGCTCTGGCAGGGATAATCCCTATCCCCAAGGCAGTCCTGAAAATCACTAATGACGACCCTCACAATCAAAGAGGGAAAGGGTTAATACCTCAGATTTTGCCGTCGGGACATGTAATGTGGGTCCATCCGGATCTCCTCAATGACAAGCAATGGACCTCAAAGCCCTCAAAAAAGGTTAAGGGCAAACCTTGTAACGTCATCTCCGCTATCCTGGGTGGAGATAAGACAGCAATGACAACCTCCACCAATTCCGAGGAGGAAACCACCGTCCTCGCCACTAGAGCAGGGAAGGAATTCGCCAAAGAGTATCCCGCGAGAGTGGAAGACTCTGCAAGGCCTTCCGTAAGGCCAGCTGCGGCAGTCCCTCCGGGCATCGATAAACCAAGCTCAAGTAATCAACCTTTCTGATTCAACGTACTCGCGCAGTTGAAGAGGATCCCCGCGCGAATTACCATGTATGACCTCCTGCGATTATCCAGACCCACCCGAGAAGCCCTACAAGAAGCATTAGCCAACTCGGAAGTCTTCGCCACCCACTTCTCAAGGGAAGAATACACGGAACAGGAATGTGCGATGTGCTGCCAGACCACCGAGAGGCGCGTCCCTTGTATCACATTCACTCCTGAGGACACGCTCATCAAAAGCACCTCTCATGATCGATCACTGTACTTCACGGGGTATGTCGGTTCCTCGAAAGTGGATCGAATTCAAGTCGACCCAGGGTCTGCGTTAAGCATCGTACCTCTGAAACTGATCAAACACCTGGGGGTGCCCTCGAAGTGTCTGTCCACGACTACCACAACTATCTTCGACTTTAACACCACGGGAACCCGGCCGCTAGGCAAAATATGCCTGAAGTGCCGGATAAGCGACATGAAGACAAAGGTGACCTGTTATGTCATCGACGCCAAGCCATCCTACAATATACTCTTGGGACGACCATGGATCCACAGTAACCGGATAGTCCCATCTACCTTACATTAATGTTTAAAATACGTGGACGACTATGATCGCGTGAAGACAGTAGTAGCTGACAAGCAACCCTTCAAAGGCGTCGAGAACTACTTCACGGACTCTCTGCTGTACCAGGACCCCGATGAGCCACCGATTGAGGAGCTCGAGAGCGGCAATGAGGCGGATAGGGAACCTGAGTACGGTGACGGCCTGGTCCTGAACGACTTCAAATCAATTGTAATTGGCTGCGAAAGTCACAATGTAACCAACACTATTTAGGCGGAGGAGATTATCGTGAATGAGAAGTTCAACTTTGCTTATTTGTCATCTTGCTCAACATCCGAGAATGATACGCCTATTGACCTAATGTCAAAACTCTATAATGACCGCTCCCTGCACTTTCCTGTATGCTCGTCGTATGTTGCGAAGACACAGCCGATCAAGTCGTCACAAGCTGTACTCGTCATACCAGCCTGGGATAACTATCAAAAAGATATTATCTTTGGACGAATCAATCACCCCTTGCGCACGTTGTGGGACGAGTCTGAAGATGAAGACCCCACGCCTTAGTTTTCGCAATACAGTCAAATCACGAAGCGCATGATGAGCAACATATGGTACGACCTCACTCGCCCAGAGGGCCTGAATTACGGCCGAGGGCGCAAGACGGTCATCCGACCTGCTTATGTGTCTAAAGGCAAACCCTCAAATTACTTCAACAGGACTCGGAGAGGCTTAGGCTACTCCTCTTCCTCATCGGATTTGTTTTGTTATTTCAACGAGGACTCCGACTATGCGTGTTCGGGGGATCGATCGTCGACAACCTTAGCATGGGACTCAGACGTCAGCACATGGGACTTGTTCGACAACCTTACAGTCAACATTGCTGTGATTGATCCCGTCGAAACGGCAGGGGAAGAGCAGGTCCCACTTTATGATAAGACATGGGACCGCCATGTCAACGCTCAGTGGAATAGTCGCTTCGAGCAACATGAACCACCGACCGAAGACGAAATCCTCCAGGTGAACATGGGCGATGAGACGAACCCCAAGCCTATATTCATCAGTGGTAGTCTACCTCCTCAGGAGAAAGAAGATCACATTACCCTCATACGGGAATACATTGATGTCTTCGCATGGAATTACGAGGACATGCCCGGCCTCGATCCACGGGTCGCCATGCATCGCCTCAATATCGGCTCAGACGCCAAACCAATCAAACAGCAGCAGAGGCGGTTCCGTCCGCAGATCATGGAGGTAATCGAGGCCGAAGTGAAGAAACTGATCGAATCCGGCTTCATCAGAGATGAACAATACCCCGATTGGGTAGCTAATATTGTTCCAGTTCTGAAGAAGAACGGTAAGATTCGCATCTGCATTGACTTCAGGGATCTCAATGCTGCGTGCCCTAAAGATGAGTTTCCTTTGCCCATCACGGATGTTATCATTGATAACACGTGTGGGTTTGAGAGGATGTCCTTCATGGATGGGTTCTCAGGGTACAATCAAATCAAAATGCACCCCGAGGACGAAAAACACACTTCATTCATGACTCCCATGGGGGTATACTGCTACACGGTCATGCCGTTTGGACTCAAAAATATAGGCGCAACCTATCAACGCGCCATGAGCACGATCTTTCGAGATCACCTGCAAAAGACGGTCGAGTGCTATGTAGACGATTTGGTCGTGAAAAGTCGCAGTAAAGATGACCATCTCAAAGACCTAAGGGTGATGTTCGAACTCATGAGGACTCATCAACTCAAGATGAATCCTACGAAGTCATTCTTAGGGATGTCCAGCGGTAAATTCCTTGGGTTCGTAGTAACAACAAAAGGAATCCGAATTGACCCTGATAAGGTACGAGCTATTCAAGAGCTCCAGCCGCCCTGAAATCTTAAAGAACTGAGAGGTCTTTAGGGACGATTGGCCTACATCCGGAGGTTCATTTTAAATCTTTCGGGCAAATGTCAACCCTTCTCCAAACTAATGAAGAAAGGTACTTCCTTTGTGTGGGACGAGCCTTGCCAACGGGCCTTTGAGGAGGTCAAAGCTTATCTCTCGAACCCGCCTGTCCTCGCGGCTCCAACCTCAGGAAAGCCATTTCTCATCTATATACGGGCTATGGAACATTCACTCAGTGCTCTCTTGGCGCAAAATGATGACGCCGTCCACGAGCAGGGCATCTACTACTTAAGTAGGACCCTATAGGGCGCCAAACGACGATACCCTATGGTCGAAAAGGAGTGTTTAGCCTTGGTATTTGCCATCCAAAAGATGCGACACTACCTAGTTGGCCAAACCATCCATGTCAATTCTCGGGTGAACCCCATCCGAGTTTTCATGACACAACCTGCGGCTTTAAACTGGCGTTTGGCCAGATAGGCACTCCTACTGTCTCAATACGACATCCACTTCATGCCACAGAAGTCAGTCAAAGGACAGACTATCTGTGATCTTATGGCTAGTCATCCGCTAGGGGCGAAAACTGACCTATTCGAAGATTTGCCAGATGAACCCCCCGAAGTCAACACGACCTCCCCGGAGGAAGCCTGGCAGATGTTCTTCGATGGTGCGTCTCGCGTCGGTACGAGCGGATCCATCGTAGCGGGAGTAGGGGTGGTCCTCACCTCCTTACAGAACCACATATTACCTAGAGCTTTTTCTCTAATAGAGCCATGTACCAATAATATGGCTGAGTACAATGTGTTGCTCATTGGACTCGAGCTGGAAAGAGAGTTAGAGATAAAACACCTCAAAGCCTATGGTGACTCTCAGCTAATTGTCAAGCAAATGACGAGGGAATACGAAGTGAGGAACGACGACCTGATCCCGCTTCACAAAGCAGCTACCAAGCTAGTGGAATCGTTCGAAAGTTTTCGCATCGAGCATGTGCTTCATTCTAAGAACACGCACGTGGACGCCCTTGCATCCTTGGCGGCTAATTTGGCCCAGCCGCTAGAAACGACTCAATGGGTCACTGTGGCGAGCCGAAGACTCTTTCGACCAAAATACGTTCTAGAAGCGAACGCCACTCACCAAGTTTTGGATCAGCCCGACCCGAAAGATTGGCATCTCCCGATCATCGATTACGTCCTATACGGTATGCTGCCTGAAGACGCTAGAGAACGAGAGTCTGTCCGCCGGCGTGCCTCAAGGTTCTACTATGATTCGACTACAAAGGCGTTGTATCGAAGGTCATATGACGGCCTGTTACTTCGATGTCTTTCGAAGACAGAAGCACGAGAGGCTCTATGCGAAGCCCATGACAGCACTTGCGGAGCTCACCAGCCCGGACCCAAGCTTTGGAATCGATTACCTAGGATAGGCTACTTCTGGCCTGGGATGGTCAGCGACGCGGTTGCTTACGCAAAACGTTGCCACGCGTGCCAAATCCACACAAACTACCTGCATCAACCTCCTAAAGACCTACACCCGACAACGACATCTTGGCCCTTCGAAGCATGGGGGATGGACATCGTCGGACCAATATCCCCACCGTCGGCGAGAGGTCATCGCTTCATCCTCTCGATCACCGACTACTTATCTAAATGGGCCGAAGCCGTCCCCTTAAGAGAAGTCAAGACCAATGACGTGATTAAGTTCATCAAACATCATGTCATATACTGATACGGTGTACCTCGACGTATCATCCATGACAATGGCACACAATTCGTTAGTCATGCGTTCACCCGATTTTGTGATAAATTTCGGATACAGAACCTTTCTTCCACGGCCTACAACCCCTCGGCGAATGGCTTGGCCGAGGCCTTCAACAAAACAATCATTAAGATCTTAACCAAGCTGACTTCTAACAACAAGCGCGATTGGAACGAAAAGCTGGGCGAGAGCTTATGAGCGTATCGCACGACGGTTCGTACACCGACCGGCAACACGCCTTATTCATTGGTATATGGCTATAAAGCCGTGCTATCATTAGAGATTCAAATTACATCCCTCCGTGTCACCGTAGCTATGGGGATGATGACCGAGGACAATCACTAACGACGCTTCGCGGAACTAGAAGCGTTGGATGACAAGCGGCTTGAAGCTCAACAACATATTGAGTTCTACCAAGCCCGGATGTCTAAGGCTTTCGACAAGAAAGTCAAGCGTAGGTCCTTTAAGGAGGGAGAATTGGTGCTTGCCGTCCGACGACCGATGATTCTCTCTTCCAAGAAGAAGGGTAAGTTTCAGCCCAAATGGGAAGGACCGTTCGTAGTAGAGACAGTCTATTCGAATGGAGCTTATCGCCTCGTCAAACCAAACGGCGACAAGATCATGATGCCTATCAATAGAAAGTTCTTGAAGAAGTACCACCCTTAGTTCTCCTTCAAACTCCTACTCGTGCAAGAGTATAAACTACCCCTCTAAACTCCTACTGGTGCAAGAGTATAAACTGCCCCTCCAAACTCCTACTAGTGCAAGAGTATAAACTGCCTCTCCAAACTCCCACGAGTGCATGAGTCTAAACTGGTCCTCACTTTATGTACACCGACTGGGAACCCTATATGAGACGCTACTAACAGTGTTCTTAAGTGTGACCTAGATCGCCATTTGGTCTAACCTTCTTACAGTTAGGACCAAAACAACCCTGTCATGTTAACTATCATTTCTGACAAAATTGACTTACCAATCCTCTCCAATAGGATGGTGAGCCCACCAAAGTCGCTCACATCATGGCAAACAACCCTATCATGGTAACTATCACCTCTGACAAAATCAACTTACTAATCCCTTCCAATGGGATGATGAGTCCTCATAGTTGCTCCGATCGCAACAAAATTCTATCATATTAACGATCACCTCTGATAGCTGGCCCTGTTATTCCCACGAGTAACACAGTCTAAGTAGTAACCTACCATACGACGTGTTGCTACTTCGGTCAATAGTCACACTCCTACGTCCCTGAACTACCTGACCTATCCCGGATATCCTAATATTCTCTTAGAATAACCGATGGGTAGCAGCCTACCATGCGACGGCTCCTACAACAATCGATCGTCACATTCCTAAGAAGGAGATGATCAGCACAGTGCCCCCTCTAACAAGAAAATAGGGCAATATATGACGTACGATCTAAGTGCGTGTCTGTTATCCAACGGTCCATATTGGGCGGTGGAAAGGAAGATCGTCCATTACTCCACCTTTAATGTGAGATGATGTGCCAATGTCAATCCAGCTGGCGGGCACTCGAGACCGTGATCAAACACGTGGTTACCCCCAAATCAGCATTAATTTCATCTTCAGCTTGATTTGACTGTGGTCAGAATTCGCCTATGGCTAAAATTTGCCTGCGGCTTGAGTTCGCTTGTAGTTAGAATTCACCAGCGGTTTGAACTCGCCTGTATTTAGAAGCCGACGGTAGTTTGAATTTGCTTATAGTTAAAGGCGCACTTGCCACGGCCTCACAAGGAAAGATAAAAGTCGAAAGATAAGAGGTAGCAGCGATTAGGAGGGGTACATGCACAAACACATTTGGAAAACCAAAAGAGCATAACATTCATCCAGTCTTAAGACAGTACGTTTGAACAAAGTTATGACTTCACAATCAAATGAGTTATAACACAACGTCAAAACCAAAATGAAGCAAAATGTCTTAACATGGTTTTAGACCTAAGAGCCTAGTCCAACAAACTAAAGGATGCAAGCTCTGCTTTAACCGCGGCTACCCTTCTCGCATGGTCCTCCCGGGCTTTGTTTTCAGCCTCTTTCCGAGCCCGATCCTTGAAGCTTGATTAGGCGGCAGAGTCTTCCTGGCGCAGTGTTTGGAGGTTTCGAGTCGCCTCCTCAACAGTCTTGTGGACATTTACACTCTCAGATTGAAGCCCCCTCAGGGTCGTCTCTGCCTGCTCTAGCTCGACCCTCAGACACCCAAAAGGCGACATGGGATTCCAAATCTGGTATTTCCCTGGAGCGAACTTCCTGCTCCCATGCCTCCCGACGCCGAACGCGAGACAAGAAGGGCTCCACATCAGCTTCCGGACCCTCTCGCAGCAAGGTCTCCAGACTCGTCAGGCGTGACTCCAGAAAAAGGAGCCTCTGCACACAACGTGTGGCAAGCCGACATTCATCCAGCCACCTGAGATCGACCACACGATCCAGGAGGGACTGTTTGAAGTTATCGTAGGTCCCCATGCTAAAACTGACAAGAGAAATTACCTGCTTTGCACATTCTCAAATTCCTCAGCGCGAGCCTGTATAGACAAGGAATCTGTGGAGACAGGCTCTTGACCCGGAGCAAGTGCCACGATGGGTGGAACCTCGAGATAAGGTTCGGATCCGGATGGTGGAACATGGTTTGAGGCGGAAGAAGTTCTGATTTCCTCAGATTCGTCATCAGAAATCAAGATCGGCTCGGCCGCATGCTCTTCAGTAGTCGGCGCTTCTTCAGATTCGTCATCAGAAATCAAGATCGGCTCGGCCGCATGCTCTTCAGTAGTCGGCGCTTCTTCCTGAACTGCACAACACGACAGAGACACAACAAGGAGTTAAAGGCGAGAGGTATCAACTTGACTTGAATTCCTCTAATCGAACTGTACGAAAACCTGGACAAAAAGGTACATTCGGCGGCAGCGGCCTCGGTGGCACCCGAAGAGGACACCTCCTTTCTTTTTTTTAGAAGCAACTCTCTTCACCTTCGGCGCCATTCCGAGTGCAACGAGAGGAAACATGAGTTTTCTCCGGAGAAGACAACAAGAAAGCTGCGACCTCCCTTAACGAGGAGGAGGGGCGTTAAATACTCATGGCCTGGACGGTTGTCCACCGTTTGATCGAACCGTTCGAAACTGAACAGTTGGAAAGTAAGGCCGAACGGTTTGGGATCCCGCGTGAACGGTCGAGATCCGATAGTTTCTAGACATGATCTCTCACTAACGGCCCAGATCGGGTGTGGAGAACGAAGAGGCCCATTACGCCGTCTTTAATGCGAAACGACATGCCCACGTCATCTTAACTGATGAGCGTATTAACGCGTAAATAAACACGTGACCCACTAAGGGCGGGACTCGCCCGCGAGCCAAATTCGTTGTTTGAACTCATATGGTTCAAGCTCGTCTGATGGTTGAGTCGATCAGGCTCACACACCACTCTGGAACTCAAGCTAGTCCCAATTTCGCTTGCAGACAGAATTCGCCTGCAGATAGAATAAGTCTGCAGCTAAAATCTGCCAACAGCTAGAGTCCACCCGCAGCTAGGATTCCCTTGCGGCCAAACTCTGACTAGTGTGGATCCGTGTTGAACAATGACAAAAACAAAAAAAATGAGAAAAGGTGGGGCGCACACAAGGGAAATAATGACTAGGAACGAAAGGATAATTCTATTCATTAAAAGGGATTCAAATACAACGAGGGAATCGAAAGCAAATTACAAATCTCTCAACCGCGACTCCACTTCGCGAATCTCCTCAGCACGCTTGAGCTCGAGCCTCCTTAAAATCTCTCGACGAAGATCCTCCACGGAGAGCGAAACCAAGTCTTAGACGGTGTGCCTGGCCTCTTTGAGGACTCGGTCTTTCTCCTTAATAGAACCAACGATCAGTTGCCCTCGAGACTCCAACTCCTCCAACTCCCCCATTAGCTGTTCGTGAGCCCTCTCCTGATTGACTAGCAAGGCCTATGCGTTGGCAATGATTTGCTTGGTCTTCGCTATCTCCAAAGACAAGCGAGAGAGGCGGGAGTCAACCGTTTGTTGCTCTAGGCTCACTCGTTCGTTCTCGGTCTTGACACGCTCCAACTCTTTCGTCAACCGCGCCTCTAATGACATTGTCTCATCCAGTCGGTGATCGCGATCCTCTAATGTTGCTTGAACCTCGCCAGACGAGAGACGAATGATCTCGGAGCTCGTCACGCGAAGGGTAAGCAGCTGTCGGATAGCCCGCTCTACCTCTTCCAAACGCTTGAAGTACGGATTAGCCATGGTGGCACCAAGCTTCTTGATCAAGAAAGTCATGTCATAATCAAGGTCCTCCTTGAACTCCTCAAAGGGGAAGCTCTCTTCCAATGCGAGCTTGATGTAGTCGGCGAGAGTGTCTTAGAAGTTAGCATGGGTTTGAGCCACCTTCCTTTTGCACGAACGCTCCAAGGGAGAGAGGGTAGCCTCATCTGCCGCAGACGTCATAGCCGAAGTCACGATTGAGGTACTGGTAGTCATGACGGTGGAAGTGGTGACAGGCGCTGCCAAGGCCAGCTGACATCACTGGAATATCGACCGCAACGCCGACGATCACCAAGGATGAGGAAACGGTTACCAGCCGAGTGGGTGTCTCCCCTTGGGTCGGAGACTCCTGTACCGATGCTCCACCCCCGACCAATGATTCCTCAGAAATAGGAGTTTCCCCTTGTTGGTCTGACACCTCTTCATGAGCTGACACCTCCTCCTCGCTCGATATCGCCTCATGAATCGAGGCGTCGAAGTCCGCTTCTGATTCACCCATCTCTCCAGTCGATTGGCCCGCCCAAGAGAGGAGACCCTCCTTACCAATAGCTTTATGGGATGGGTCAGCTACGAGTACAAGAGGAAGGTGAGTAAAAACCATTAACGGTTCAGCATGAACGGATCGACAACGCTAGATCCTACTCTTACCTGAGCTACCAAGCCCCTCTTCGTCTCCACTTCCCTCCTCTTCGTCGGAAGGAATGGAGATTACTCTCTCAACGGTACGTACATTAAGTCAACACAAATGTCAGGTGGTGCGGATTCGACCTTACGCCCGAGGGCACAGTGTTAAAGATTACCTTCTGGTACGATCGTGGAGGTCGTTGAAGCCCCCGTATGCGGCCTCACATCAGACCGCGGAGGAGCATCCTTCGAAGTCGCTGGGACTAGCCCCGATGCGACGAAGGGAGCAGGTGTAGCAGTCCCAGTCACAGGAGCAGTCACTCCGGGAATGATCACCTGAGTAGCATCATCCCGACCTTCCGCCGCTCGGGCAGCCTCGACCGTCTCTTCGTGACGGACCTTTTTGGCCGCCTCCATCCTTGAACTTTTGGCCGCCTCTATCCTTGAACTTTCGGCCGCAGTCTCCCGCTATCGTTTAGAGAGAAGTGAGCTACTCGGGGATAGGAGGGGCATCCCCATCCATTCAGCTATCATGCTCCTGGCCTATTCCAGACGTTCACCTGCCCGGACTAGCTCATCAGATTCTCTTTGCCCTCCGGTGGGATCCAACGAAAGACCAGGGGACGGAGCCTGAGCCTCAAGTGCTCCAGATTCATCTAAACCCACATCAAAGCCCTTGGTGTCTTCAGCAGGGTCTTTTGAGAACCACCCTCTAGTAGTTTGGCGGCCCTTCCGCCTCGAGGGACGAGGAGCTCCCCTTGGGCGACGCCCGTGTTCCGTCAGATAGGAACTCTGGAACCGGAAGCCCTCAGGATTAGTGCTAGCATCCCGATACCACCGACAATACAGGAGCGTATGGTGCAGATCACGATCCTTTGCAAGAAGTTCGAAATGAGCATGGGTGCCACCAGCATGAGTCCAGAACCATCCCCGAGCGCCATCCACTAACCCTCCTTCGAAATGTAAGTAAGGGTTGATGTTTCCCACGTACAGCTGGTCATACCCGACTTGGCGGGCGAATCTGCAAGGAATGTACGGCTCGAGGTAGCACACGAGGCTTGTTCGCAGAATATGATACCCCGGTCGAATATTTACCAACCATCGAAAAGCGCCATAGGAAAGAACGGTGTGGTGGTCCACCGTCGATACATCGCTAAGAGACTCGCCATGCCCTCTTCTGCTGAAGTAGGGGAAGAAACGATGGAAATTGTAATGGCCAAAGTGGGACAGCGTCTTCCTCGCGTCAGGGATGTCTTTACACTTCCACGAGCATCTCTCCAGGCGCTGGACGAACGGAATGAACTTTTCCCCTTGAAGAGTAGCTGGGGCACTCATCAAGCACTTGCAATGGTAGACAAACCACACCATCAAGTAAGTGTAGGGCAGCCCCACTCTAGGGTTAGGAGTCCTAATGACTTCACCTTCCCCTTCGTTGACACTCGACACACGACAAAATTGGGCCGTCAATGTGCGAAGTCCCCGATGGATACATGCTACCATTGCCGACACCAATGCGTAGGACTTCCCGTAGGCTAAGCAAACTACAGGATAGACGACCTCTACCAGAAGCGCCTCGAAGGAATGTGTGGGAACCACGCACCTCTTCAACCACAACATGAGGTACCCAGCGAGCAGAGCCTTTCCTGATATAGGGGACTTAGCCTGGTGATGGAACGAGTGGAAAACCGTTCTGAATTTGAACCTACCCTCGTCATGCTCCAGGGTTACGGTAGCTCCCCCTTCGGTCATCCTCCTTTCCACTTCGGCCTGGTCACACTCGCCCAGCGGCAGAGTAGGCCTTCCCTTGATATCATTCTTCGGGAACAAGTAGTCAGCCCAGTTCTTATGACTGATCCCCGGGGCCCTCTTCTTCTTGCCTTTATGGTCTACCGTCCCCAAGGTACTGAGGCATATATGATAGTGACAGAGCAATTCCCATAGAGTCTTAACCACCAAGGGGGAGCGGTTGGAAAGTTGGTCAATCTCGTCTTGACCTGGGATGTACTCCTCATAGGGGAAGCTTCCCAAAGGCAACCCTGACACGTCATACATCTCATGAAGGGTTATGCCGAGTTTACCATTGGGAGTGAAGAACGTCCCATTGTCCGAACAATACAGTTCCAAGATGCTGTGGAACTAAGGAGCATTGATTTTCAGACCGTGTCGAGTGGCCTGAATAGCTACGTACAGCTCTGAATCCATGAGATCAGAATTCTTGGCCAAGACGTAGTCAGTAATCTTAGACCACTAAGTGCTGCTACCAGGTACAAAGTAGATCCACCCCGAGGCTTTGAAGTCCTTTGGAGGAAATTTCCCCCCAGCCCGAAAGAAACGATGATGGAAAGTTTCCGCGATCGCAGTCGTCTCCCTGGCAGGCAACTCATTGAATGGCAGACCAGGACATAAAGCGGTCACACATTTGCAGGAGCTGTCCACCCCCTACCCAGCTGTAGAGCCTGTGAAGACACCGTAAGTCACCCCGTCTTGAGTTGGGGTCAAATCCCAGTTCATCATTCTTGGGATTGCAAAGGACCGCAACTCAATAATTGAAAACCCTCTTGGCATACTGGGAAGGTAGTAGTGGACCCCGTCCACTACGTGGAGCCACCTGCTCTCACTGAGCAATAGAGCTGAAGGATCAGTCGCGACATCACTAAACAAAAAGTAAGGCTTTTTGAGCTCTGTCCTAGCCTCGTCTACCAACACCGCGTCAGTGGTCAACTCATGCAACGTCAAATGGTGCCCGTCAGTGACTCTCTTGATCAATCCATCCGGCCTGTCGGTAGCGAATATGGGCACCGGATCCAGGAGAGGGAATCGGGGAGGCATCGCATAGCCTGTACCTCTGGCGAGACCGATAGCCACGCCCTTTGGAAGGGCTTCGTCAGAAAAGGTCGCTGCAAGGCAGAACCAAAGAATCAAGACGGAGTCCACCCTAGGGGCAAATCTGCCTATCAAGCCGAAGCAGGCAAGGTCACCAGACAAATATAAATCCGCCTGTCAAAAAGCGAAATTCACTTGACAAAGACGAGATCTGCCTGCATAGATCGAATTCGTCTTTACCAAACAAAGGTCGAACTCACCTGTCAAGAACGAATTCGCCTTCACCCGATAAAAGCCAACTTTGCCTATAAAGGCAGAAGTCACCTTCTACACATAAATGCAGAATCCGCCTGAAAAAGGTCATTTTTATCCAAATCGGGGAAACTACCAAAAAAATGGCGGAGTCCACGGAGGAAGACGAGCAATGCTCGCCCTCCTGACCCAACGCCGGCAATCAATGCAAAGTCGTCAGACAAACCTTTCGACTTACCCAAGTGCGTCTCAGGCATGCTGGCAATCGTACCAGCGACGATGCGATCAGAATAACGTCCAAGACCTTCTCCCTTTGGAACGCATTTCTTGGATTTTGACGCTATGACTGGGAGTTGGGGATGAAGTGGGAGTTTCTTTCTCTCTAGAGAATTTTCATGCGAGCAGAAGTTCCTGAGCACGGTAGCCCTCAAAGGAGGGGAACAAAACCTATTTAAATGTGGAGATGCTTGCATGGCCACAATCGCTCTCAAGAGGCGGAACATTGGCAGTTAAGAGACGTGGCCACGATCGAAATCAACGGCCCAGATTACTCTCAATAGTTCATTCTCTTTTGAGATTACGAAAAAACCGTCGTGACAGGAAACGGGTTGGCCAAAATCAGGGACCCGAACCGAAATCGCTGACTGAACCTAACGGCTGAATTCGAAAACCACGACCATGATTCATCATCGAGTGAGGTGCACAAAGCTAACGTCGCATTGTCAGATCGTAATTAATGCGACCTGACGGACCCACGCCGCCTTAGCTGGAAAGCGTGAAGCTTCATCGGCAAACACGTGGCTCACATCCCGCCAGATCGAATTTCACCTACGAAACGGAAGGGTTTCGCCTGCGAAGACATGGCTCGACCCCACAATTTCAAATTTCACCTGCGAAACTAAATTTCGCCTGAATGACTCATTCGCCGTTGAAAACGAATTTCGGATAGTACGACTCGTCCAGAATTTCGAACCGCCGATGGAATGGCCTCACTCAAACCCACGCCTCAAACGACTAAGGGTTAGAGCAGAAATCTTAGCATTAAGCCTAAAATAAACTACTCGACAACTCATCATACTGAGGGGAATAGTATGGCTAGCCCGATTCAAACGGTAATCGGTAAAGGCAAGTCAAACCTGTTGATAGCTGAGGGTTTGCTAAAAATCCTAAAAGGGGGCTAAATTCGCCCTAACCCGCCCAAGACTTCTTTATTCAAAGTATTCCAGACCACACACAAGTTGGTTAAGGTCTGAAAACTTTGAAGGGGGTCTTGTAGACGGTAAAAATTACCTTTGCAGACTTACGTGAAATTCGCCTGCGAGTCGGAGTCGCCCACACAAATTAAGGGTGGGGCTCACTCATGGGCTTGACTCACTAGCGCGAACCCAAACCACGCGGTTGCCAAATTTACTTGCATTTGTTGATCACAGATTCGCCTGTATGATCGACTCGCCCGCACGAGTCAAGATCATCCAGATTCGCTTGTATGATTGACTCGCCCGCACAAGTCAAGATCATCCAGATTCGCCTGTATGATCGACTCGCCCGCACGAGTCAAGATCATCTAGATTCGCCTGTTTACTCGACTCACCCGTACGAGTCAAGATCATCCAGATGACTGAAATTCGCCTATCTACTCGACTCGCCCGCACGAGTCGAGAGTCAAATTCGCCTACAAATAGTGTACCCGACATCCGCTACGATGCGTACAAGGATGGGCCTTCCCACTTCCCACGACGTGAAGGGAGGGAGCACAGTACTCCAAGCCCATCAAGTAGCCGCTCACAGTACGAGCAACCAGTCAAATCTATGCAGTCGCCAAGTCCGCCTGCATGCTCATGGTTGAAGCTCACCTCGCCTGCACGAGTCAAGAGCTAGATCCACCCGCGATCGACAAGCTCACCGAGCTAGTGCTTGGCAGCCGCAATAGCACGTACAATGATGGGCTTTCCTACTCCTCACGACGTGAAGGGAAGGAGTACAGTGCTCCGAGCCCATCTACCAGCCGCTCATGGTACAAGCCAAAGGCATGATGTCTCCCAACAATACATGGTCATATCCCATGATTCAAGGAGCGACCATGCCGTCTCTCCTCTATTTAAGAACTTCTTCCGGTCACGGAAGACGGGTTCGGTTAGCGTTTTCAGCTTAGCAGTTGAATCCGCTCGTAGTCAACTGATTAAACCAATCAGTCGGCTGAACCACTAGCTCTCAACTCTCGACTGAGTTGACGACAAGCTCTTTGCATAATTTTTGCACTGTAGCATCTCCTCCTAGATTCGGGCCCTGATCGTCATCAAACTCGGAGGGTCAAACTCTACCGACCCGAGCTCCTATTGCGTACTGAAGCTCACCAGCAACCTCAGTCGGATCGTCCAAGGGAAGCAGACTCGGTGCGATAATCGAGCGAGGTGTCCTATAGCTACGAAAATCCCCATGTTAAACAAGGAGGGCATTCCCTCCGCTTCTGTTATAATTTCGATTCATTAGTTTGTAATAAGCTATTCTTATCAATACAAACGAAATGTCTTCTTGTTCTAGATATAGAACAATGTCAGAATTTGGTTTTTCAATCCATTCTGTTTCTTGCTTTACTATAGTAGTAAAAGGTTCAGGAGTATGTTCCTGTGCAATAAGATCATTTATGCCTTTATAAAAGGCCTGAGATGGGTGTGAAGAATTGTGTTTCTTCGTAATTGTTCTCCATGAGTTGGGCTGAGACGGAGTATAACTCCTTTTAGAATTCGTCTCCCATTTGTAGTGTGTTTATATATATATATATATATATACTTATATATATTTAATATACATATTATAATATATATATTATTATTATATATTATATATATATATACTATATATATATATATATATGACATATATATATATATAATATATATATATATAATATATATATATATGTATAATTATACACCACAACACACCACACACACACCACACACCATATTCAATATACTGACAAATGAGGAAAATGGTAGTCTGTGCTTGGTACCAATGCACAAATTTTGTGCTTGGTAGTGATGTGTCACATCCTCAACCCATCCACTCACTACCCATGTGATGTGGTCCCATATTTGTAATGAGTGGAGGGGGATGTGACACCTCACTACCAGCACAACCTTTTTGTGCATTGGTACCAGCATACCATATTCTCATATAGAATATACATATGTATAATATATGTATATACTATATAAGGTATATATAATTATCTATTATAATATTATATAATATATTATATATATAATTATAATATTAATAGTTATATATAATAATACTATGTAGAATATGGGTAATGCTTGGATACAAGACCTAAATTTTCCCCATCCTCATCATTACCATGGTGAAATATGGTGTCACATTTGAATGAGTGGAAGGAAGATATGACACCTCACTACCAAGCACCAACTTTTTTGCTATGGTACCAAGCATACCCTATTTCTCCTCTTCCCTCTCTATACACACACACACACATATATGTATATAATAAAGGAAAAAATAATGTACATGTCGTGTGTGTGTGTGTGTTGTATTATATTATGTGTGTTTAATACTTTAAGCTCAATCATATACACACATACACATTTAGATTTTATAGCTTTCAAGTTTATATATGAAACTAATATACATTCTCATATACATATACACTAGTTTCATATTTACATGTGTATGTGAATTATAGACTTAACAATATTGTTTTACATCTTCCAAAAGTCTATAAATTCATTTATAAGTTGTTTTGAACTTGTTTACAAAGATTTCATTTATGGATTAAAGACGTTTATTTGCAAAATTATATGTTTATGGATTGAAGACTTATTTACACTATTTTCATATCTTGTATAAGTCTATAAATCCATTCAAAATGTTTCAAGAGGTTGTTTAAGTCATTTTATCAAAATCATGTGTTTTTGAGATTTTGTATTTTAAGTGATTTTGCAAAATGATGAGATTTCACAAATGAGAAGTGCTATTTTGTATATGAAATATCAGTCTACGGTCGACCAGAGTGGTTACATTGTCCAGAGACCCAGTTGTGTTTTTCAGCCTTTCGCGGTCGACCGGCCATGGCGTTGCGGTCGACCACTAAAGTAGCCGTTGCAAAGTAACGACTAGTTTCTAGTTTTGTTTTCTTATGGGTTTTTGGTCATTTTGTGTGGGTTTTGGCTGATGTTTTGGGTTGTTATAAATACCTCATTGCATTTATCATTCCCACCAACTAAGAGAATGTTTTAAGCAAGTTTTAAAAGAGTTTAAGTGTTTGTTTAAGTGTGTTTAAAAGTTTTATTTGTGAAGAGAATTTCACAAGAGCTAGAAGAGATCAATCCTTTGGTGTTTGAGCTTCAACTCATCTCTCTCTCTCTCTCTTAATCTATAGAGAAGTTTCCCTAAACTCTTTCTAGCTTTATATTTATTTATTTGTTAATCATTTTTATTAAAGCTAGATTTATATTGACTTTAGTTTGTTTTGATTAAATCTCTTTGTTACACACACCCACTTGAGCTTATTATATTTTCATACATAGTATAATTTAGGGTTGTGGGTTTGTGACTTAGAGTGTGAGCTTAATTGTGTTCTCATCCAATTTAGAGAACAACCATTTATTGTATTGAGCTTTTATTATAAGGATATACTTTATAATACACTTGTACACTAAGAGGAGTGTGTGGTGAGAGACGAGGGTCGTCCAAGAGGAGTGATGCCGATAGTAAAGCCTAGGGAGAGGTTGTAAATCCGAGCACTTGAGGGAGACACATGTTGGAGGTCAACACTTAGAGGGTGTAGAGTAGGATTGCAAGAGTGTTGATTGTAAAGTTTTCGGTGAGCTAGAAAACCGAGTATGAGGTGTAAACGTTATTCGGGTGAGCGTTAAAAACCCGGGTGTGATAGTGGATTTCTCCCAAAAAGTGGAGAGCGAAGACGAAGGACGAAAGGTCTGAACTCTGTAATCACTTGCTTGTATTTGAGTTTGTCATTGGTGCATTTACTTTTGTGTTTATCTTATATCGTCATTGTCTATTACTCTTTGTGTATATTACCCTATCACATTTGTAGTTTGTTTATTTTACCCTTTGTTTATATTGCTTATCCTTGCATATATTTGTTGCATATATTTTTTGCTAGGATAACTTGTTAATAAGTTTTTAATTGGTATTAAATCGAATTAGATTAGCATAAATCCTATTCACCCCCTCTAGGGTTCTTTCCTAGTGGCATAAGGGTCTAACAGCCTAAATGCTTAAGGGGTTCGCTAGTCAACCTCCCTTGTTCGCCAAGCTCGCCTGAGCATTCAACTCGCGTATAAGCTCACCTACAAGCCCGCCAAGCTTACCTGAGCGGTTAGCACCTGCTTGCTTGCCTTGTGGGAATGAGCATACCAACTTCCCATGACTTAGGGGATAGAGCATGGCTCTCATCACCTATGAGTGGTCACATCCTACAAATTGAGGGAGGGGTTATGGTCCTCCTCAACTATAATAATGAGAATAGCCACTTTTCACAATTTAAGGGAGTGGCCATGACTCTCATTAGCTATTTATAAGCCACATTTGGCTACATAAAAAGGGGGATCCAGAATTTTGATTAAAAAAGCTATCAGGTTTTGGAGATCCTCTGGGCTCTTTATTTTGGCTCTTTGCAAACTCTTGCATTTTAGGCTTCTTTGTGCATTCGGCCTTGATACTCATCAAGCTCGGGTATTTGAACTCAATCACACAAGCTTCTACCACGTGTTGAAGCTCAAATGCAATTTTGCTCGAATCGTCCAACGGAAGCAAACTCGATGCAAGCATTCGAGGGAGGCATCCTATTGCTACCAAAGAATCCACGTTAAACAAGAAGAGTATTCTCTTCGTTTTTGTTGTAATTTTGATTCTTAGTTTGTAATTGCCATTCAATTAATACAAATCTTCTTTTGAGATCAATTTTACATTCTACACCGTGCCCGCCCACTCTATAACTCATATCAAGTCTCTCTCTCTCCCTCCTCTCTCCCTCCTGCACTCTGTCTCTCTCCCTCTCTATAGTTAACAATATCTAGCGAAATTCCCAAATCTCCACTCTAGGGTTTTGTCACAATTGGTAGTAAATGGCCGATAAATTGACGGCGAACCCAAATTTGGGAGGTGTTGACCATCCTCCTCCGTCGCTTTAAGAGCAGGAACCTGCGCGACGAACTACGAGTGACAAGACTCACCTTCGACCGAGGTTAAAGACCTCCCATCGCCGGCATCGATTGGTAAAGATTCCCCCTCGCCTTCCAAGAATTTTAAAGACCCCACTTTGTTGTCTAAGACTGACCATGGGCCCTCTTCTCTCTCATCCTCCTCCCCCTCCCCCTCCAAGTCTTCGTCAATCCATGCATCATCATCAGGGAATGTCAGCACTGATGAAGCCACCCAGACCCTGTTGGGCATGCAAAAGGGGTTACCGAGAAAAAGAAAAATTACAAATGCAAAATAGGAATTAAAGAAATCCAGAAAGAAGTAAGTTATTGTTAAAATTTCCAATTTAGAATAATGTTGGTGCATTATGAAATATATGTCTGGATCTGTGAAATGTAACAAATTAATGTTAGCAATGAATGAATAGCTATTAAGTTTTGTTATAACTTACTAACGTTTCTTATAAACTGTTAACTCTGGATATTGGTTGAAGATATTGGTATCTAATACCTAGCTTTACACATTATGCATTAAGTTTTATTGATGGATAACAAGTCTAGCGATTGTTTGTTAAGGTGTATAGCATAATTATTACATTTTATTGTTGCCCATTAACTATTGGCTATTGGATGTTAAGTTTAGAGAGATTGATGTTAAATGTTAAATTTTAATATAGAAAAAATATGGTGTTGCTACTAAAATTAGACCTACAGCTAGTTTTAGTGCTTATTATGATTTTATAAAAGTACTCAAACCGAGAATGAGGCGGTGTCACTGGGCTGCTTACCAAGGGTGTACATTTGAGCATTATGTAATGTTTGGTCCCTCAGCAGTAGATCGACCCACACTTGAACTTGTTTTGAGTCACTATGTGGGAAATGAAGTGATGTGTGCTCTTCCCAATGTCGAAAGTGGAAGAGAAAAGATAGTTAATTTTTACATTGATTGGGTTCATGAACACATTAGTTTCCCAATTGACAGGGAAATAATTTACAGTAATAGAGATCCTCACCCTAGAATTTAGATGGAGTATTTTTCTGAGCAATTTACTAGAAGTGGAAAAGAATCACTAAAGAATATGCAAAGATATGTGGAAGGGCTACTAGAATCTCTTGTTGAATTAAAAAAGAAGAAGGATATTGAGGATTTTGTGTTGCTGCAAATTCTTTATCAATGTTCAATGATTTGGTGCCCTAGTAGTGTCCAAGGCATCCCTAGGCTCTTATTCAAATATGTTGATTACATTGAAAGAGTGAGGAATGTGGCATGGGGGAAATGCATTTATGACCAGACGAAGAAAGGAATTAAGATTGCTAGAGAAGGTTTGAACAAACCAGGAGTTTCATATGTGCCTGGATGCATGTCTCTGATCCCTGTAAGTTGTATTAACTTTTTTTTTATTGTTATGGATAACCTATGCATGTGAACGTTTACCTGTATTCTGTCAACTAAAGTTAAAAGTAATTAAGGTTAACTAGTTCATGTTACTATATTAAGGTCAGTATTAAGGTTTGTGAGGTTTGTGTTAACTATATTTTAGTTCAGTTATGTTAACTATATTCATGTTTAAAAGACTAGTAGTGCATACTAACTGATTAATCAGAACAACTTATTTGCAGCTATGGTACTACGAAATAATAGGGATTAAAAAATATACCCTGAGCAATATATTCAAGCTATCCCTCACTAATTGGGTGATGATTAGAGAGAAGTCTGGATCTCTCAAAAAGGACACAATAGTTGCAAAAGCTGAAAAAGCTAGCATTTCTGTTGTATAGAAACCGATAGCTGAATTTGGCCCATGGGTTGAAAAATATCCACTCAGAAGGCCAAATATGAGGGAAGATGATTCAATGAGGATTATTAGAAAAGTGATTCCACCACTTCTAGTAAATAAGCAGATACCACCTTCTTCGAAAAAAGCTATCAAGGAGAAGAAGGCAGATAGGAGGAAGAAGATTGGAGAAGCAAAGAAGGGTGAGAAGAAGGAAGAAAAGAAGGAAGAAAAGAAGAGATCATCAATAGGTTTGGTAAGATCTAAGATCTAAACCAGTGTACATTAAGTTTGTCATTTTAAGTACTAGGTGGAATGCACGTGCACTGCACGTGATCAAATATCATAATTATTTTTCAGGTTTATTTATTTACTATAATATGGTTGCAAAAAACTTTATAAATATCATAATATATTAATTTTTTTGGATATTTATATGTGTGGTTTTAACATTTTTGTCTTTCAAAAAAATAGTGATGTTTAAAACCTTAAAATATTAACGATTTAAGATTAATTACTAATTTGAACGTATAATTTTAAAAAATTAATGATGTAATGGACCAATACGGAAAAAACCTATAATTATTAATAAAAAATAAATTCTTGAATTCATCAAAGAAAAATGGTAGGCTTTATCTAGTTAGTAAGGATTTTGTTCGGTTATGAAAAAATCACTTCCACCTATTGTTTATCAGGCGACCGAGTATTATAGATATTCAAGAACCTTTTTCTAGAATTCTCTAAGTTATAATGTGCAAATTCAATCAAAAAAGAAAATATAAATCATATGATCAATTTTAAAATCTGTTGTTGTATTGTTGTACTCTTTTTACATCTTCCCAACTACTAATTGATCTATCAAAATGATTACTCTCTAGTTTTAAAAAATTATAAATATATTCTGAGAATAATTTATACATATTATGCACTCATATTGATTGTATTTTAACAAAATAATTCATATCTATCTAATGTCAAACAACATAAAAAAATTAATAATTTAATATTAATCCCTAAATTATGAGCAATTTAAAACATTTCAGGGAATAACATAAAATCATTGTATATTTATGCACTCATATTGATTGTATTTTAACAAAATAATTCATATCTATCTAATGTCAAACAACATAAAAAAAATTAATAACTTAATATTAATCCCTAAATTATGAGCAATTTAAAACATTTCAGGGAATAACATAAAATCATTGTATATTTAAAATCAAGAAACTAATATCTAAATAACCTTTACATATTTGCTCTTATTGGTATCCTATAAAATATTTGCCAATATATTGCTATATCGGCTAATATATCGGGTTAAAGACTTTATCTCGGTAATATTCCTATTGTTTTCTTTTGTTTGGTGAGTTTTTTGATATATCGACCGTTATCGAAAATATGGGCAATATATATTTGAAGATATTGAGAAAATCATGTCATTTTTAATTTGATTATGGACTCGAGTTTGGCGTGTTTGGGAAATAAAATTGGAACCTACAAAACCCACAAATGCCACAATTCTTCTCCAAATCTCTCCACTCTCGACTCTCCCAAATCTTAAGCATATTTCTTGATGCAAATTATATATTTAAATTTTATTAATATGTTAGATTACATATTACAATATCATGTTATGTATGAATAGTATCTCATATGACACCCAATATTACATAGACATCCCTGAATTTTACAATCTGATATCATGGATTTTATTTGTTTAATATTTATCTGATGTCCAACCCTTTGTAGTAGTCCTTCAGAAGCCTCTTCTAAAGTTTTTTAAGCGAAGTATATAATTTTAGGAAATAATTCAAAATCTTGAGACTCATTCAAAATATGATGCTTCAATTTTTCAGCATCTCCTGTACTATATAAATATAAGCTAATCATTTGGCCTCATATTGTATGATGAATATTATTTATCAATGAGTTTATATATTATTGTTTATGGATAACAAAGGTTTTAAATCTTTTATAGGCTTAATTGAACTTAAATCTTTTATAGCTTATAGCAATTATATTTATATACCTCCACTTGTATCTTGTTGCACATTTTTAAAATTTTAGATAATATATCTAGCTTGCTGCACTTAAATATCCTAATGTTTTCCAAAATATAATGTTTTTACATTCTGTCCTCTTACATAAACATAAGAATGCTCTTTGTAATTTTCCTATATGAGTTTCATGGTATAATTTTAGGATAATTCTATGTTTTCTACTCTTTCCATAAATACTTTATTAACATGCAATTATCTATTAATATATTATTTTACATTACTAATAATTGATATGATGTAGAGTTTTACAATAGCGTTGGAAGTTTTAGAGACCAAATTATACAAACTTAAAGTGACATATAATGTAATTAATTAACAATGATAATTAATTTAGTTTAGTTAGTATTAGAATGTAATATCAACAAAGAATAGGGGTAATATAGTCATTGAAAAGTTTTTCCACAACTCCCTCTTTTAAAGGGAGTATGATTAAGCATATCAGATGAACTAATAACTCTAATGAAAGGATGTGCATGATACTTGATTGCATGTTAATAATTAGCGCATATATGTGAACTATCTGGATTTAAGAAGTATGTGTTAACTATAAGCCTTTACGTGTTAACCTTTATAAGCAAATGTTAACTATTTTTTACTAAATTATATATCAAACGTTATTGATGATGTTTTTCAAAGGGAAGATTTAAGGAGTTACCATTTGAGGAGCAGCTCAAATTCTGGAGAAATGCTGCTAAACTAAATTAGAGAATATGTCGTGCACTGAGGCACTCAAAGAAATTGTATTGTCAAACCTTTATGAACGAGATTCGTAGGCTTAATGAAAAAGTTAAAGGATTCGAGAGATCTGGTGACATAATAGATCCTAAAGTTTTAAAGGAAAATGTGAAGAAGTTTATTGCACAGCAAAAGAAAGGAGAGCCAACCATGGATGAAGCTGACCGACATGATGCCGATTGAGAATTCTTTGATAATGAGTTCATGCCTGATTATGAAGAGGGTAACCTTCGAGAGCATTTCAGTGGAGACAAAGAAGTGAGAGACGAAGTAAATAAGAATGAAGAGGACAAGCAGTTGGATGAGAAAAGAGCTGATGTGGAGGAGGAGACACAATTTTAGACATGGGATGTGCATACGCAGCAGGGGGAAGGTGGGCTTGAGGATATCCCACTCTGTAATTTCATGAAGAGGTTGAAGAAGGCAAAGAGAAAAAGCTATGTGGGTTATAGGAGTAGAGCTCCATGCACAAGAGCAACCAAGAGATAAAAACTGGTTAGGACACCTTTCATGGAAGAAAAGAAATCGAAATCTAAGGAAGGGGAGCACAAAGATGAACCAATTATTGTCAGTGACATGGTAGACAAAATAACAATTTACTATGATGATAGTGTTACCTAATGGGACGTGTTAAAAAGTACGTATTTGACGGATGTTGATCGTGCTACTTTAAAGGAAGTGAATGAGGGTATTCCTTATGTAGGTAGGTTTAGCTTACGAGTTTTGGATAGTGGAGGGGCTTTTGTACATAACTACAGTATACCTAGCAATGTGGTAGCTAAACTCACAACTGAGGAGAACGAATATCTCATGTATTATTACAAGTAGAAATGCAGCCCGTAAGTGCTAATAATATTGTTTTATTATCTGTTAACCCTCTAATATAAGTTGTGAATGTCAAAATGGAATATGTTATTTTCATGTTTAAGATGTTAACTTTTATTTTTTATCTGTTAAACCCTCTTTAATAAGTTATGAACGTTACTAGTTGCTTGTTATGTTTCAGTGTTTTAATCTCTAATATCAATCAGCAATCGGTTCATTGCAAGTTGCTCGGTTGTGACCTTCGGCGTGGCATAAAGAGCATTTCAAAGGCTGTTTGTAAACTGTTCTATTGTTGATATGCTATGTACTATTTCTCCCCTTTCTTTTGGTAGTATATGGTGAAAGTAGCTCGATCTCATTCCTTGGTACACTACGCTTCTCAAAGTCTGGTATATGATAGAGAATTGGCTCATAACTCCTTTTAAATGCTTCTATGGACATAAACCAATCATAATATTGGCAAATGTCTCTCTTTATATACAAGATGACTACACATGCATGTTTACAAGGATTTCGCATGACGTCTCAAGCCCGGCAAGTGCATGTCTTCTTCTCCAAATTAACCGGGGTAGTTTTATGAGATTGCACTTCAAATATGTCATTTGCAACTTGTTTAACATCCAATGGACGACCTTTCTCTATATTTTCTTTAAGCACTATCTCTACTTTTGGACAGAGATATCCACCCTATTTATCTACAAGTACCCGATGATTACTCATTCGGACCATTATTTGTTTATGAATATGCTCAACTATTTGTAGAATTCGTAGCATTCTAGCATTTCTTATCCAATTATCAAAAGACTCAGGACATTAGATGTTAAGTGCCCATACCTGAAAATATATTAGGAGAGCTTTAACAATTATATAATGTAAGTTAACAGTTATAACTTGACAGTTAACAGTTAAACAATGTAAGTTAATAGAGAATTAATTACAGTTAACAATTATATATTTTACTTTAAAAAACACAATTAACATATTAATGCGACATCAAATTTGTACAACATTTATATATCACACCCTGGTTACAATTCATATATATACCTAACAATTTCAGGTCGTATACACGTTAAATGTTAACAGTTAATAGATTACAAATAATAGTTAACAAATAATGGATTATAGTTAATAGTTTACAAATAAGAGTTAACAGATAATTAATTATAGTTAATAGCTTACAAATAACAGTTAACAGATAATGATTTATAGTTAACAGGATAATAGTATTAGTTAACAGATTGTGTATAATAGTTAACAGATTAATGTGACAGCAAATTTGTACAACATTCATATATCACATTCTAGTTACAGTTCACATATATAGCTAAGAATTTCAGTTCATATACATAGCTATTACATACATACAAAAATGTTTTACATCCCTAATATCAAGCAACAATCGGTTCATTGCCCAAAAGTGTTTTACATCCATAATATCAAGTAGTTAATAGTTAAACAATGTAGATTAACAGAGAACTTTTGACAGTTAACAGTTATATATTATAAGTTAGTAGTTCTAGAGTGGACGTTAACAGTTATATTGCAAACATTAACAGTTTCTTGATGAAAGTTAACAGTTACGAAACAAAGCTTAAATTCAGTGACAAAAAGCTCACTTCTTAATTCATCAAATCTAAATGTGTTGTATAACGTTACCTTATTCCTAGAAAGAATGCATTTGCCCACTGATCAGGAGAGTAGTTCACAACATTGTTGTATGCCCTTGGATCAATGTCATATATCTCTTTTATTTAATCATTCCATTCTACTATTGTGTATTTATAATAATCAGATTGGAGCAAGTTCCCCAAAACTTGAGTGTCCTTCGATTTCATGCCCAAGTCCTTTAGCTTTAACCTAAAATTTTCGACGAGATGTAGAACACATCTAGAGTGTAGAGCTTTTGGAAAATATTCTTTTACTGATTCTTAAATTCCTAGCTTTGTCCGCATCCGAAATTATAACCAATTGGTGGGGAGGATTGTAAGGGCCAGCCCTTTCATAAAGTATGGACCATAGACCTTGGAGGAACCACTTCCAATTCATCAAATTCTTCTGATCACATATACAATACGCTAAGGGAAATATTCCTTGGTCCACATCATATGCTATGGCAGAAAGGAGTATACCTTTATATCGATCCTTCAAAAAGGCATCATCCAAAAATAGAAGGGGTCTGCATCCACTCAAAAAACCATTGATGCATGCAACGTAATAAACAAAGAGTCTTGAAAACCTTCCCTCATTTTGTTCAACATGAATATAACTGCCTAGATTTGTCTCTTTTACCATGCGCTCATACCTAGAAAGGTAACAAGCAACCATCCAAAGTTAACATGTTATCAATATAACTTAACAAGCAAACTGCAACAGTTAACATATTATCAATGTAACTTAACTAGCAAACTGTGAAAATTAACATATTATCAATGAAACTTAACAAGCGAACAAAGAAAGTTAACATGTTCCCGATAACGTTTACCAAATAAATTGCAAAAAATAACATGTTATCAATGTGTTTTAGCAAGCAAATGATGAAACTTAACATGTTATGGGTATAGATTAACATGATCAACAATAGACTTAACATGTTTCAGTTTAAGTTAACAAGCATTGTAATAATAAAGTTTAAAATTTTACCATCGTAGTTGATCATACGACTCATATATATCCCCGTATAGTTTCTCTTGTGCTCTCTCTTTACCCCACCATATCTTACTATAATCAATTCTAAGGCTGTAGTTTGTAAGGAACTCCTTTTACACATCAATAGTGCGGATTTCTGGATGGACCTTTAGGAGTGGTTGCAACTATGTTGCAATGAATTTACGGGATGCCCTTAAACGCCCTGTATTTTGCCCGTGCTTTCCATAAGTGTGTTCATTCATAAACTTCTTGATCAAAAGTCCCTTTTCATTCTTAACAGGAGAAGCAAACAACATCCATGGGCACTCGTAAGTTTCTTTATATCAGCAATATACACGGATACGTTTTGGTTCGTTCTTTTTAAATTCATAATCAAACATTTTGGCCATAGAATAGTATACCAAAGTCAATCTTAATTCATAAGCACTTTCAAATTCTTGACCCTCTTCAGTTAATGTAGTGTGCCACCAAGCAGTAATCATTACAGTGTTGTTAATAATGTCATCGGATTGTATTACAATACTACCGTTGGGATTATCATTGGGAATTCTTTCTGAACTATGATTTGTGATAGAATTGCTATCAATAAAATATGGCTTTAATGTAGTCATAATACTGCGCAAATATAAATATTTTTCCTTAACATAACGATCAAGGCTTGTAGTTAAATTCTGCATCTTTAGAAGTAACAATATATTGTAAAGCTTAACAATTGTGCCAAACAGTTAACATATATTAGTCATATATAACATTTAACCCGAAACAGTTTGCTATACTAGTCATTTCTCTACATTTTAATCACACAATTCATATCTTTCTCAAAATTTTAGAGATAACTTACATTTTAGGAGTTTCCTTCAAAGTGTTCTGACATTTGGAAACATCTACATCTATAGTAGTTCAGATATGGATCTCGAGACACCCAATATTAAGGTTGTGCTCCACCATACGCTTCAAATCATCCTCATTCTCGATCTCAAAACTAAGATCAGAGTTCCTTTTAGATTTATACACCATTAATAACGCATCATATGGAACCTTTAACCTCTCAACCACATCAAACTTGAATTCAAAAAAAGAGGTTGAACACGTTACCATTGAGAACACTGCTTTCTCACCCAAGGACACCATGCAAATTAGAGGTTTCTTTGCTATAAATAAAAGGGATTTAATAGGAGTAATGAAGGGAACGTTAGGACAAGAGGGGGGGGGGGTGAAGATCATAAGTCCTAAGTTCATAAATGTGTCATTTCCACCATAAATGAACTCTATTCACACAAGAATAGATTAAGAGGAGATATAATAGAGGGAAACCCCCAAACCCCCCCCCCCAAAACCGATATCAAGTCGCTTTAATTGTGACGGGAGCGATCTCCAGCTTCGAATCTTGATTTCGAGGCTGGGAGAGAGAGCGAGAGGTATTTTCGGGTCTGTGGGTGAAAATATGGGTACGGGAAGCTATCATAGGACTCGGTCACATTATTTTTGATTTTAAGGGGTTTGACATATGTGCCAAACTACCTGGGGATGGGCCACTTAAATACTTTGTTTTTGGGGCTTTGAAGCAAATTTTCCTTCATAAATTATGACCAAAATTAATACTTATAATTTCAGGCATATCTTCAAAACTGAAGCAAGTTTAAAAAAAATCATGTTAAGTTCATAGTTGATGTAAAATTAAATTGGATACTCCAAAGATGAAGGTTATAAATAAGGAAATTATAATAAAATTGATATTAATAAAAATACTTATAAATGAATGGTAACGTCCCTAACTTTAATAGCACTTATCATCATTTGTTTATGGAGTTTTTTTTTAAAAAAGATTTTTTTTTGCTAAATAATTAGCAAAACCGATCGTTTTGCTAATTATTTAACAAAAATGATCCGGCCAAAAAGAGATCATTTTAAAAAACTGCATATTCAAAACATACAGGACTGTCAGCCCCGTATGTTTAGTCGGCATTAATTGGCGACTAATACGACGCCTACGTGTAAAACCCCGTAATTTAAAAAAAATACTATGGTAAATAGTATTAAATGAGTTATATTATGATAAATATCATTTAATAATGAATGAGCATGATAGTAATTGATTTGAGACTAATTAAAAGTATACATGCATTATACATTGATGCAATTCGAATCTGGAAAAATAACCAGTTAAGAGTATATATGTATTACATAATAATAAATTTTGAATATAGAAAAACTCAAAAAATAAAAATTGTAGGTCTCTTCAATATATTTCCAACACATCTTAAATCACCTCATTCTGAGATCGGACAAAAATGTTACAGCCAAAATACCGAAGATTATTTTTCCAGTCTGACTGGGTTTTCTGTTTCGGGTTAGATTTGTTTATTTCGGGTTTGCCTCTATATATACCTATGTTTTTCATGAAAAATTCCCTTTTATATCATATTTTGAACCCTAGTAGCCACCCTCTCCTCTCAAAAACCCTAGAGCATATTTTGGTAAAATTTGAGAGTTTTGTGAAGCAAATACCGATAAGAGGGCGAGATCGTCGACGTTTGGCGAGGGAGAACCTGTTTGCTTGTACCCTTGGATTTTTTAGTAGCATGTTGAGGCAAGATCATCTTCCTCCAAACCTATCCCCTGTAGAAATTCATGTTTTTAGTATGTATAATTGGTTAATTTAATATGTAGTGCTTATTTTGATGATTTTTAAATCCTAGTTTTGGTGTTAAATCTTAAAACAACAAAGAGATCAGAAGAATTAATCTTTAATTAATAAAAATAGATGATCATGATTATTAGTTTTCATATTAATTTATAATTCTTATTTTACATGGCCTAAACCCTAATTGTCGATGTATAGAACTTGAGTCTTGAACATGAAACAATATTGTGATATAAGTTTGTGGATTAAAAACCCTAGTTTGATGTATAGATCTGTGAATATAGATACTAAATGAAGGAAAGATATTAATTTAATGTTTAGAACCGTGGTTAATTACTAAGATGATGAACTAATTAGGTTTTAAACCCTAATTGTACAAACTTAATCTAATTAGTTATATTTAAAGTATTTTTTAAACCCAAAGATCTTGTTATGATGATAAATAATTATTTAGTCAAATCCTAATATGTTAAACACATGAGTAAACATGTTTTTATACCCCATAATGATGTTCTATAAGTTATTTTTGTTAAAATTATCTTAACTTCATAAGACTCAAACCTGAGTCCTGGACTTTGGTCGGTGGACCGAACCCTGTGCATCGGTCGACCGATCCCACCCTGAGTTTGTGTAATTCTTTATTCGATCGAAGCTTGTTTTTACGCATGTTTATGCGAATTGGTCATCGGTCGACCAATGCCCTAGGGCAGTCGATCGACATCATGTCTTGTTTGTGATGAATTTTCTTGCACGTTGTTCATGAACATAGGGTTCGAGACGTACATTAATTTACACGTACGACATAGACGTACACCTATAGAGGCTTGGCACATGCAGACTTTCGGGAAGGGGATAGTTGCGTGTATTGTTTTTACCACGACGGGGAGACGATTAGTTAGAAAAATATATGAGTGTATATGGATACCGTTGATGGGCACAACTCAATATAGCTTAAGGTAGTGCGTCAGTATACCATTGAAATAGTCCATTGAGCCGTAATTATAGGATGGTTGAATAGGTAGTCCGCTCCGTATGATGATGTGATGAGGCTAGTGAGCTGTATTTATTGGATCCCCGAGGAGGCAGTCTGTTCCGTATAGTGATGCAATGAAGATGTCTGAGGAGACAGTCCATTTCGCACGGTGATGCGATGAGTCTAATGAGCCGTACCTGTAGGATACCCGAGGAGGTAGTCCATTCCGTAGGATGATACGATGAGGCTAGTGGCTATATTTACTTAGAATGCCTTAACAGGTAGTCTGTTTCGCATAATGATGCGATGATACCATATAACTTTGCAAGAGATAGTACTGTAAAACCTAGGATAGCTCGAGTTTTAGGCGGGAGTGTAGGCATAAAAAATTACCTATATGTTCTCGTACACAGCTCAAAATGAAAAGAATGTGATGAACCCCATCACCTGAGTCAAACGAGATTATCCGGTGTCGTAAAAGAGCTAACGAGTGCACGAAGCAAGTCAACAAAACGTACGAGTCAACAAAACAATGAAATACGCAAAACAGTGGAACAAGACTAAAACGAAAAAGCCCCTAGCAGCTGAGTCACATCAAAATGACTCGGCCAAGGCCAAGCCACCTTAAGGTGGCTCTCTTGGCCGAGCCACCCTATTCCAAGCCACCGTAGGGTGGCTCGCACCCAGAAATGCCCGAAATGCGTTTTTCAATAGTTTTCTTAGGATTCTTTCATTCCAAAGCCTCCCCAACTGTTTGATATCATCTCTAAACATGGTTAAGTGGTTGTTAACTGAGGATAAGGTCAAATCATTAATTCCTATCCTAAAATTCTACATCTGAAGCTAATAAGCCTAGGGTCCTATGCTCACGACATCTAAAATTTAGGCGAGGTGTTGTCCCTGTAAAGAGTGAATAACAAATTTTAGAGAGGCAAGCAGATCTTGGCGAAGTTCTTCAGCATAAAGAGGGAGAGTTTGAGAGATCTGAGGCACATTCCCCTTTCCTCCGGATCAAACTTGGTTTTGATCTCGAGAAGAGTCGTAATCTCACTTGGTTGAGATTATTTATTTCTGCGAATACTTCCTTTGTGAAGTAAGAGCATTGAATTTTTATTTTGTCAACCGGATCTGATCCGTGGTGGTCCATGAACTAACGCATCCCTAGCATAGGTAAAGATTCAACGCAAGCAGTGGATGATAAATGTCCTCTGCGTGTGTTTGAAGAGAGTTGTAATTTTTATTTTATTTGTGTAAGCGAGTAGTCTTATAAAAAGACTAACTCTTTTGAATTCATTGTAATTGATAATCATGTAATGGATTCTATAAATAAACTAACTTTCATTTCAAACATGCTGGCGACCATAGTGGGAGCCAACAGCCTTGTTGTCGAGGCTATCGTGTCACAACCAAGGATCAAGATCCCGGTTGATATAGAGGTTGAGTGCGAGTTTGACCAGGCCAAGTTTGAGGAATACCTCTCCTCATCCTCATCAAGATCTTCCTCGTCCTGCAAGTACATAAAGATATCAACATCAAAGAAGTCTCGAGGTAACTCTCGCCCAATAGTTACTGAGGCTTCCCTTCGCAACGCTCCTACGGCATCCAAGGAAGCTAGAATTTCAGATCACAACGACTCTTCTTCAGTCCAGGAGTTGTTTAACGAAGGCGCGTTAATTCTGACGAAGAGGGCTCATCAGAGATAAGCCAACGCCTCACACGTCAGCTTGCCAAGGCCTTGGAGCCAGTTGATGGGATCCGTTATCATGCGAATCTAAAGTTTAGGGAGCGCTAAGCGCCTCAACAACAAGCAAATGGCCCTTCCTCCAAGTCATCAGCTAGCGAATGAGTTCGTATAAAAAGGACTTGTTCAACTTTCAAGGAGCACATCCAAAAGCGCCGTGTACATTCCTTAGTACGAAAGGCACAATACACGAAAGCGGACAAGGTGGCCAAGAAACCGCCAAAACCATGTCAAGAATGGAGCCCAAAATCAAAAATAGAGATTCGAAAAAGTACCGAGACACCCGAAAATTACGAGCCATCCAAGCGTGGCTCAGCCAGGGCCAGGCCAGCCAATGGTGGCTCGGCCGGCCAGGCCAGCCAATGGTGGCTCGACCAAGGTCAAGCCAACAAATGGCGGCTTGACCAAGGCTGAGCCAGCAAAGGGTGGCGCGACCAAGGCTGAGACACCTTAAGCTTGTAGGCATCTAAAATTACCTATAGATTCCCGCACACAGATCGAGATGAAGAGAAAATGATGAACATCATTATATGAGTAAAGGGGAATTATCTAAAGTCGACAAGTGCTTGAAGTGAGTTGATGAACCGTATGAATCAACGGGGCGACAGAATAACAAAAAGACAATTCGATTAGGAGTTATGTTTTACACACGAAAGACAAAGTGTCACTCATGTCTCATCTACCACACATGTGATTCACCCATAGGAGATTGTAGATCTCTTCTCTGGCTTTCCAACACACTTTAAATTGCATCATTCCGAGACCGGATCAGAAAATTATAAGGAAAAAACTCAAGGCATGCTAAACAACATCCCGGTCGAAACTGAGACACGTATTGTGTCTCGGCCAAAGCCGAGACACAAGGTGTGTCTCAACCAAGGCCGAGACACACTTCGTGTCTCGGCCAAGGCCGAGACACGAAGTCTGTCTCGTGCCCTAAAATGCTATTTTTGCCCGTTAACCACCCAGATTTTGGTATATTCTGATCCAAAGCCTCCCCAACTGATTTGAAGCTATCTTGGAATATGGTTAAGTAATTAAAACTGATGATGAGATCAAATCGGTCATTCTTGTCTAAAAACCGAGTTTCTGAAGCTTATAAATATGGCCCTAGGGCCTTCATTTGCACAGATCCGGAATTCTCGAGTCTCGGTGAAGCCCTGTCGAATTGAAGAGTGAGGAGCACATATTTTAGAGAGGAGGAAGAGATATTGGCGAGTTCTTCAGTACAAAGAGAGGAAGTGTTCGAGAGATCTGCATCACGCTCATCAATTTCCCTTGAGATCACACCTAGCTATGATTCTCGAGAAGAGTGATTGTCTCACTGTTGCCGAGATAGTCACTTTAATTTCTTATCTCCTTTGCGAGATAACAAAATCTTTATTCGGATCTGATCAGTTAGTGGTCCACGGATAAACCCTAGCACCGGTAAAGATCTCACACAAGTAGAAGGCCGATAAATGATCTCTCTGCGTGTGTTCTAAAGAAAGTTATAATCTTTTTATTTTCATTGTGTAAGGAGATATTAAAAAGTCTTTCTTTTTTGAACTTATTATAATGACTGAAGTTGTAATGAGTCCCGCAATGAATAAATCAACTTTCGATGCGAACACGCTGGCGACCACAGTAGGAGCCAACAGCCTCGCTGCCGAGGTTGTCGTGCCGCAGTTGCTAATCAAGATCCCTATGGAAGAAGAGGTTGAGTATGAATTTGACCAGTAGAAGTTCGAGAAGTATGTCTCCTCCTCCTCCTCCAGATCTTCCTCTCCCTACAAACGTAGGAAGACCACTCCCATGAAGAAGGCTAATTGGCCTTCAGATTTGAAAATTTGGGGTGATAATCTTCATCCGAATGCTGTGGAAGACTCCTCTCCGCCCCCCAAAGAAGCCGGATCTGATGCTCATGACAACTCCTCAAAGGTTACGGAGTTGCCCGTCGAAGGCACACCGGTGCTAATGAAAAGGGCTCATCAGAGACGTTGTCAACGTCTTGCCCGCCAATTCGATAAATCTTTGGAATAGGTGGAAAGACTCCACTACCAAGCGGATCTAGAGTTTAGAAGGCGCCAAGTGGCTAAGCTATTGCCATAGCAAGCGTCGGGGTCCTCCTCCTAACCGCTAACTAACAAATGGGTTCGTATTAAACGAACCCGTTCTACTCTTGAGGAGCGCATCCAGAAGCACCATGCACTTCTTACGCATACCCAGATCCTTGTGTGAAAGGAACAATAACTGTAAAAAGAAGAGGTGGTCAAAGAATCACCAAGATCTAAGCAGGGTTAGGTACCAAAGCCTAAGACAATGCCTAAGACTACACCGAAGACAGTTAAGGCACCTCTACCTGACAAGAGACACTAGTTGTGTCTCTCACTCAGTTCTAGCTCCAAGGATGCTCCCCAACCTTTGTCAATTTTAGATCATGCTCCTTCTGCTCCCGCACCTCCGGTGAAGGCCTATAGCAGTGTGAATCTTTCCTAGTTTAGAATTCCGTTGAAGGATCGCCTTGGTCCTCTACCTAAAGATCAAGGCAAAGCTCCTGTTAAGGAACGCTTGGGGTCCGCTGAATGATTCTTGAGCAACCATCTAGACTGGGGATCGTAAGCAACTTCCTAACAAGTTAATCCATGTAACCACTCGCTTAGGGATACGTGTGAAAAACCAGGAGCCCGTTAGGGAGTCACCCTCACGAAGGTGTGATTTTGAATGAGTGACTCCTGTGAATGCCAATAAGGCGTCACGTAATAAGAAGAAGACACATCTGACAGATGATAACGTTATACCTAAAAAAACAAATGAACAGCCGATTGGTTGCTCTGGCCACAACACCGACAAGTTGTACTATCGGGCTGGGGATAAGTCTCAAAAGAGAAATACCCCAGAAATAGACTCTCACTGTTTTTGTGAGAGGTTAATCAAGGCAGTACTATCAGAATGTAGCTACCTAAAGACCGCTCTACGGAGGGTCTTTGTATTCGAAAGGATCTCCACAGAAGCGTCCAAACTCAAATCAAGGTGCTTCCACAATATATGATCAACCACTCAAGCTGATAGATTCTCGGAGGTCACTATCAACATGACCAAAAAATA
>NC_033802.1:36067095-36106385 GCF_001876935.1 Asparagus officinalis | reverse complement strand
GCATCTCAGCGTCTCCCTTGGCTATGGTCCATGACTATCAGACATAGACCGAGTAGAGGATGATCTTCGGATGATGAGACATCAGATACATGCTCCACAATTGGCTCTAATAACACCATGTCTAGTACGGGGTGATCTCGAGAAGAATTCATGAGCACTACTGAGCAGATGGCTCAGCTCCTTTAAGAAGCTTTGGCTAAGCAGAATGTGGATTTTAAAATCAAGATGGAGATGGTCGTACAACGGGTCAAGGATTTACATGCCCAGTAGCTCCAAGAGTTATCAAATCACCATGGTGAATCTAGTCATCGCTACACTACCAATCAGGTAGATAGCGACTCAAAAGTGGAGGAGAATATCAATGCTGATACCTCTCCGAATGATAAAAATGCTGGGGATGGCCCCAACGCTAGGGGTGGCCCCAACGCTAGGGGTGGCCCCATCAACAATACCAACACTGGGGGTGGCCCCACCATTCCTCATCAAAGTCGCCTAAAGAAAGATGTAGGCAAAGATCTAAAAATGAAGGACCTTGAGAGCAAGATCAACGCTTTGATGCCTGCTCAAGAGGTAAAGAAGATCGACATTCTGTGTTCTTATCTGAGGGAGTAGGAATCAATTCCATATCCGACAAAGTTCAACCTGATTAACTTCACACCATTCGATGGAAGGGGTTAGCCCACTCAACATTTAATTTACTTCAAATCCCCACCTAGGCATCATTTTAGGCAATAAACCTCTGATGGTACTATCATTCGTTGGGACCCTTCGAGCGACTGCCTTTGACTGGTATGGCCATCTCAAGCCATGAAGTATCATTAGCTAGGATGACATGAAGAGCATGTTTCTCACCAATTTCTTTGTTGATGACACTGAGGTGTCAATCAGAACACTATTTGATGAGAAGCAAAAGGACAGAGAATCGGTCGAGAACTTCGTCAAGCGTTTCCAGAATAAGGCAATGAACTGTCGAGATCCAGTCATGGAGGAATTTATCCTCCAAATGTGTCACAATAATCCTTCATTGGACATGCTGGAAGCTATAAGCGTAGCACCATCTAAGACTTGGAAAGAGTTGAAGGTGCGTGGAGAGCAAGCCGAACGATTCCTTAAAAGGAAGAAGGCCGAAAGAGGTCAACCAACGGCTAGTGCCCCAAAGCAGAACTTCGTCCGTCATGGTAAAGGGAAGGCGCAAGCAAATGTAGTGGATGCCAACCAGTCCTTCCAGCTGCAATCGCAACAACAACAACAACAACAACCAAACAACAAGCGCCAAAGCAGCAATCACCTCAGTGGTAGCAACGACCTCAAAGGTAACAGAAGGCTTCTGAGCCAAAATTCCCAAAGGAATACTCCTTCAAGGAAGATGAGGTCCCCGGTATCTTCAAGTACCTGTTGGAGAACAGCAAGATCAAGCTACCCCCAATCACTGATCACGAGGGAGCTAAGAAGATTACGGATCCACGGTACTTCATATTCTATAGATCAATTCATCATCCCACCAAGACATGCTACGCTCTCAAGGACAAAATTCAAGCCTTAATTAACGTCGGGATTATCACTGTAAAGCAACCCAAAGAAAAGAAAGTGGGTGCCAACACGGTAAGTATTAGTTTCGGCTCTATTCCCCTCACGTGGTTTCAACCAGAACCTGTGACTAAGGTAAGGATGAGGACGGTTAATGAAGATCCTCACGGACAATGCCATAAAGGACTAGTACCACACACGGCTCCCAACGATGAAATTCTTTGGGTTCATCCTGATTACTTCAAGATGAGCAATGGTAAGGATCCTCCTCTAAGAAGAAATCTAAGTCCAAAGGCAAGGGGAAATCTTGTCGTGCCACTACAGCTATTCCAGAGGAAAATGATGAAGAAATCCCTACCTTCCCACCTTCCGATGATGAGCATGAAGCTTTTGCTATCAGTGAAGAACCGACCTTTGCCACTAGAAGTGGAAATGAATATCGGTTTGACTATTCCAAGATGGCCGATCAGCCAGCTAAACAAGGGATGGTTATGATCACTCCTAATCTTTCTGAAAGAACTTCTCAGCAGCAGTCAGCCTCTAAACAAAAGGAGATTACATCCAACCAGAAAGAAAAAGAGCCCCAGCATCAAGAGGTTTAGAACCCGAAGCAGACTCGATTCAATCGTCCGATTGGAGGAGATAAACCGGGGAATTTGAACACTCCATACCGCTTTGATGTTATAGCCCAACTAGCTAACATCCCAGTAAGGACAACTCTATACGAATTATTTCATTTGTCCAAAGACACTAGAAAGGCCCTGTAAGAAGCCCTGGCCGATTCTGATGTATTCCTCACCCAGATCAAGCCGATCCCCGAAGAACCAGAGTCTTTAGCTCAACACTACAACCTTGTAGCCAAACAATTTCCTTGCATCACCTTCACCAAGGAAGATATGCAAGTAAGAAATTCAAAGCGTGACAGACCTTTATACTTCACTGGATACATTGGCTCCAGCGTTGTTAACCGGATCCAAATTAATTCGGGTTCCGCTGTTAGCATCATGCCGCTTCGACTGATGTACAGCCTCAAGATTCCAGCCAACAAGTTGGCCTCCACAGGTACCATCATCTACGGGTTCAACACTAGCAGGACTAGACCATTGGGCAAAATTCGAGTAAAGTGCCAGCTTGGAGATCTAAAATCCGAAGTCACATGTTATGTGATAGACACAGAAACCTCCTATAACTTACTATTAGATCGACCCTAGATTTATGGTAACGTTATAGTTCCTTCTACCCTCCACCAGTGTCTTAAGTATGTAGATGTTAATAATGAGGTCAAGACGGTGGTCACGGATAAATAACCATTTAAGGGATTGGAAAATTATTTTACTGATTTCCTTCTTTACAGTGCTGAGTCCGACACTGAACCATCAGCCCAAGGCATGGACAATGGAGAAGAAGCTGACACTAAGGCTGGGCTTGATTACAATAGAGGTTTTGTGTTGAATAACATTGTACCATTTGTAATCAATCTTGACGATGGAGAATCGTCAGTGGTAGCTGTAATTGGCAACTTGCCAAAGAAGCAATAAATGACGATTTAGAGTACTCGTCTTCTCTTGATAAGATAATGAAGGGATTATATGATGATCCCGATTTACACATGCCACTCCTATCATCTTGTGTGACAAAAAAACATATCTAAGACTCCTTTAGGATGACCCTTGTCATTCATGCTAAGAAAAAGGGTCAAAAGGAGATAATTTATGGGAAAGGCGAGATGTCTCCAATGCTGAACCATTTTTTAAGAGATGATAGTAACGATGAGAAGCCTGCTCCTCACTTATCTAAGTATAGTTCAAAAGTGTGTAACCTCAAGGAAAAGTGGGGATACAATCTAGTACTTGGAGAAGGACTTTGATTCGGTCGAGGTCCTCGAGTTCTGATTAAGGCTGCGTATGTCCCAAAAGGGAAACCTAATAATTACTACAGGTTTAGAAGAGGTCTAGGCTATGTCTCTTCATCAGAGAACGAATGTTGTTGGTAGATTGGAAATCAATTGGCCAAAGATGGAAATTCATCCGATTCTTCGGGTTGGGACTCCGATGCCAACCTTAGAGAGATGCTCAAAAAGCTGATGTCGAATATGACCATGATCGATCCCACCACAATCGAGGAAGATGACCAACTACCAACTTGGGAAGATCCTTCGATCCATCACCTAAATATCCAATATGGCAACCAGTATGAGCAAAGAGAACCTCCCACTGAGATTAAAGTGGTCCAAGTAAACATGGGTGACGAAGCCAATCCGAAGCCTATATTTGTCAGTGATAGCCTTCCACTAGAAGAGAAAGAAAAATTGATTGCTCTCATCAGAGAATATATCGATGTTTTTGCCTGGAACTATGAAGACATGCCATGACTTGATCCGAATATGGCGATGCATCACCACAACATCAAATCGGATGCCAAACTCGTCAAGCAATAGCAAAGACGGTTTCACTCACAAATTATGAAGGTGATGGAGGCTGAAGTTAAAAAGCTAATCAATTCAGGCTTCATCCGGGAAGAGCAACATCCTGATTAGCTCGCGAACATCGTTCCGGTTCTGAAAAAGATTGGAAAAATTAGGATATGCATCAATTTCAGAGACCTAAACACTACCTGCTCAAAAGACGACTTTCCTCTCCCTATCACGGATGTCATTATTGACAACACGTGTGGGTTCAAGAGAATGTTATTTGTGGACGGATTCTCAGGATACAATCAAATCAAGATGTATCCGGATGATGAGAAACATACTGTCTTTAAGACACCTCTCGACGTCTTCTATTACACAGTCATGCCCTTCGGCTTGAAGAATGCAGGCGCTACATACCAACAACCAATAACGAAGATTTTCCAGGAACACCATCGGAAAGTGCTACGTTAATGATTTGGTCGTTAAAAGCTACAACAAAGATGACCACATTAAATACTTGAGGACAATGTTCGATCTCATACGAAGTTATCAATTGAAGATGAACCCTACCAAGTCTTTCCTCAGAATGTCCAGTGGCAAATTCCTTAAGTTCGTTGTCACTACAAAGGGCATCTATATTGACCCCAACAAAGTGAAGGTGATAAATGAATTGCAACCCCCAAGAAACCACAAGGAACTCAGAGGACTATAAGGAAGATTGACTTACATTCAGAGATTCATTTCGAACCTGTCTGGGAAATGTTAACCATTCTCGAAGCTCACAAAGAAGGGTGTATCTTTTATCTGGGATGATACCTGTCAGAAGGTATTTGAAGATATCAAAGCATATCTCTTAAATCCTCCTGTTCTCGTAGCACCAAAGTTGGGAAAACCGTTCTTGATTTACATCAAGATGATGAACCACTCATTAAGTGCTTTACTTGCACAAGACGATGACATCAGTCATGAGCATGAAATATATTACCTAAGTCGAACCTTAGTAGGTGTCAAATCTCGGTACCCAATGATTGAAAAGGAATGTCTTGCGTTGGTGTTTGCCATCCAAAATATGCGACACTACCTCGTTGGGCAGATGATTTACATCATCTCAAATGTTAATCTAGTTTGGGTTTTCTTGACGCAACCGGCCTCCATAAATTAATGGTTACAAAATGGGCCCTTCTCTTATCCCAATACGATTTGCATTTTAAGCAACATAAGTCGGTTAAGGGACAGGTAATTTATGATCTTTTGGCGGCTAACCCTACAACGGATACAACTGAATTATATGAAGATTTACCCGATGAAACCCACAAAGTCAACACTACCTTGCATCAACAGGTGTGGCAATTGTACTTCGATGGGGGCTTCCAGAGCAACTAATATGGTAAGCGCTCCTGGTAAGTCTAGAATTTCTACGGGAGTCGGAGTTGTCCTAGTTTTCCCAGAGAAGCATGTGATACCCTGAGCCTACTCATTAATAGGGAAATGTTGCAACAACATAGCCGAATACAATGCGTTGCTCATGGGACTCAGTTTCGCCAAAGATCTAGGGGTCGAATATCTCGAAACTTTTAGTGATTCCCAACTAATAGTCAACCAAATACGTGGAGAGTACAAAGTCAGAAACCAGAGCCTGATTCTGTACCACAAGGCAGCCATCGAGATGTCAGACTCTTTTGAAGGATTTTTTATTAAGTACATCCTGCGTCTCCAAAATGCATATGCAGATGCACTCGTAACCTTAGCAATATCTCTGGCACAACCTCCTAAAACGGGACAATTGGTTACCGTGAGAACTTACCAGCTCTTCATACCAGAGTGTGCTCTGGATGCTAAAGAAGCACACACGATCGGAATTGAACTCGAACCCTAAGACTAGTGTTTCCCTATCATTGATTATGTCTTGCACGGTATTTTACCAAAAGACATAAAATAAAGAGACTTGGTCCGGCAAAAAGCACCGATATTTTATTATAATACGGCAACTCAGATGTTGTATCGTCGTGCATATAACAGTTTGTTACTCCAATGTTTTTCAACCAAAGAGGTGAAGGAGTCTCTTAAGGAAGCGCATGACGAAATCTGTAGTGCACCAGCCCGGTCCTAAGCTCTGCAATCATCTAAGAAGAATGGGATATTATTGGCTAACCATGGTCAAAAACGCAGTTGACTATGCTTGGCGGTATCACGCATGCCAAGTGCATGCAAATTATATGCACCAACCCCTGGAGCACTTGCACCTTTCGTCCACCTCATGACCATTTGAGACATGGGGAATGGACATTATTGGTCCTATCTTTCCACCAATGGTTAAAGGCGACCGCTTCATCTTGGCGATTATTGACTTCTTCTCCAAGTGGGCTGAAGCTATCCCACCCAGAGAAGTAAATATGAGTAACATCATCGCGTTCATCAAACACCACATCATTTATCGATATGGTGTGCCGAAGCGAATCATGCATGACAATGGCTCTCAGTTTGTCAGTAACGCCTTCATCAAATTTTACAGGAAGTTCATGATTGTAGACATTTCATCAATAGCATACAATCCCACTGCAAACAGATTGGCTAAATCTTTCAACAAGATAATCATAAAGATTTTATCAAAACTCGTAGGAACCAACAAACGAGACTAGAACGATAAACTTAGTAAAGCTCTCTGGGCCTATTGCATGACAATCTGCATACCTACTAGTGCAACCCTGTATTCCCTGGTATACAGATGTGAAATCATCCTCCTATTAGAGATTCAGATTCCCTCCCTACGTATTGCTCTCGCAACGGGGATGGCGACTGATGAACAACATCAGAAACGTCTTGAAGAACTCGAGACATTAGATGAAAAACTCTTAGAAGCCCAGCAACAAATTCAAATTTATCAAGCCAGAATCTCTAGCACTTTCAATAAGAAAGTTCGACAGTGAAGCTTTAAGGAAGGAGACTTTGTCTTTGCTATTCGATGGCCGATGATTCTCAATTCTAAGAAGAAGGGAAAATTCAAACCCAAATGGGAAGGATCATTCATGGTAGAAATAATTTACTCGAACGGCGTATATCGTTTGGTCACCTAAAACTATGACAAACTCATGATGCCAATAAATAGGAAGTTCCTGAAGAAGTACTATCCCTAGTACGTTCGAGATAACCTATTTAATGAGAAGTTCCTGGAGAATGCTACATATAGAATTCTTAAGGATAACCCAAAACCTATCGATTCTTAAACATAATATATATAAAAAAAATGATTTAGAACCTCCCACTATGGTTATTTTATCATTTCTAAGATGATTAAAACCTTCCTACTATGATTTTCGAAACTCTTTCATTGAGATGAGACTCAATAACTTAATCAAGTCAATCTTCCCTTACAAAGCTCCCACTATGACTCTGAGGTCCTTCAAGGATGAAACACAGTTTATCTGCCTTTTGCCAAAACCCTTTTTGGTTATCGGTATCTTTCATAATAACTAGGACTTTCTTGCGAAGTGAAAGATAACAATAATCTTCTTTCCTTCGTCCATAATCCCTGGTTGATTTTAATCGCCAGGATCTATTCCATCCACTCCCACTGTGTTTTGGAACATTCTTTCATCGAGATGAGATTTAATGGCCCTATTCAATTAATCTTTCCTTATGAAACTCCCACAATGCAGTTGTGGAGTACTTAATGATTCATGTTCCTCCACCATAAAATCCCTTACTGATCAAATCAATTGACACTGAGTCTATAAAATATCTTTCGGCTGAGTCCATCCAAATTCCCACCGCGTCTATGTACTTAACACTCCTATTGTTAAACCCCTAACACAATACTTGAAATCTCAATCTGATGATCTATGACGATCATCGAACCCCCTTCGTGGCAAGATCTTATTACTTGGCACCAAAACCCCTACTGAGTGATCTATACAAGTTAACATTCTCACTATTATTTGTATTTTTACTCTCACTGTTTCTTAGTCAAACCTTCCTATAGTTAGGACGAAAGCCAAAATCTCCTCTTAATTCCTTCAATGAACGAGAGGTCCACTTTCAAAATTAGTTTTTCCTTTCGATAAACGAAAGGCACCTACCTAATTTGAACGATCAAACCTATAAAGTTAAGATCGTCTCAAGCCTCCACTTGGTCAGACCTTCCCACGGTTTTGATCAAAGCTGAAATTTCATCTCGATAAATGAGAAATTTGTCTTTCGATCGGGTAACTAATCCTATAAAAGTTAGGGTTATCTAGATCTTTTTGATTCTCGGAGTGGAGATCCTACTCTTAGTTTCACCATTCAGGAGTCTCGAAGTAGAGATCCCAATTTGAGTTTCATTTGCAGAAGATAGAATATAAAATTCTTCCTCTCTAGTATCATCTCTATAAATGAGAAATCTATCTTCAGATCGGGTAACCATTTCTATAAAAGTTAGGGTTATCCAAATCATTTTGATTCTCAGAGCAAAAATTCCATTCTAAGTTTATTTTGCAGGAGATAGAATATAAAATTCTTCCTCCCTGGTACTGGGTTTGTCTTTACCCCTAAAAGAAGACGTGGAGATAGAATATAAAATTCTTCCTCTCCAACGTCGGGTTCATCTTTGCCCTAAGAAAAGACACATCTTTCCACCAAAATATATGTTTTTCATACATGGGGGACTTTATCTCAATCCCTAAATAGAGATAAGTCTATACCTAACACGTGTTGCCAGTTAGTATTTCGCCATGAAAAAGACACCAGAATCCATGTCTGGGGGACATTATCTCGATCCCTAATCAGAGATAAGTCTATACCTAACACACGTTCCCGGGTGGTCCGTTTCCATAAAATTATAAAGTCTATGTATTTAAAATCATAGCACCCAGTCTAATAGAGTTTATTCTCTTAGCATAACGTTACATATGAAACGGGTTTCAACAATTCACATGCTAGCCCGATTCAAACGGTAATCGATAAAGGCACGCCAAATCCGTTGATGACTGAGGGTTTACCAAAAAATCCTATGAACCCCCACGCAAGGGATGATTAAGTCTATGTATTTAAAATCACAATACTAAGTCTAAAAGAATTCATTCTTTTAGTACAATATTACATGTAAAACGGGTTTCAATAATTCACATGCTAGCCTAATTCAAACGGTAATCGGTAAAGACACATCAAATCCATTGAGGGCTGAGGATTTACCAAAAATCCTATCAGTATTGTAATTATTTGTCCTAGATTGGATAAAAAGTCATAATAAGAAGGAGAACGCGCTAAGTAAAAAAAAACTTTGTTTTATTCATAATGTCAAGTTAAATGAAGATACAAAGTGGAAGCTATCAGTCCGAATACAATCCTTGACTGAGTATCCAAAGTTCCAACGTAGAGAGCTCATCTGCATAACTCTGCTTGAGTTTAGCCTGTAGCTCTGCCTGGATGGAATCTTCGGATGTATCTAGTATCTTTGCAGCTTCGCTTCTCTACTTAGCCAATTTCTCCTCTGCAGGCTCTAACTTCTCCAATGTCTGTCTTTAAGAGTTTTCAACACCTGCTAATTTTTCTTCAAGAACGGTGTGAGATTCTTTGGCGTACTTCAGGGCCTTTTCAAGATCGGCTATCTTCTCGCCAGCCAAGGCTAAAGAGCTTAGTAATTTAGCCCTAGCCTTATCCTTCCTCGAGAGATTAGCCTTCATCTACATAACAGAGCCCTCTTGTGCCTGAAGATCATCTCCGATGGATGCTCTTGTGTCATGCTACTGCTTCAGCTTGGACTCCAACTAAGTATCAACAAACGAGGAAACACCTCTAGTCTTCCGCTCTCGCAACTCTTGGGATTCGCGCTCCAGTACGGCGAGATCTATGGTGAGGGAATCAGCTAATTCTAAGTACCCCTCCTCTTTAATCATCGTCATATGGCGGTTAAGAGATCGACCGAACTGATCAAAATAGTATCTATGATGAACGATCCTCTTCACTATTTTGCCCAAGAAGGTAATGAAACTCTCAAGATCTATACGGAATATGTCCTTGTCCGAATTAGTATCAGATAGTAAGGCCATGACATGCTCGTATGGAGACGGTAGAAGCCCTGTAAGTAATTGTGCAGAAGAATAAGAAATTCTAGAATATTGTAGGGGAAACTCAGAGTAAGTTATGAGTTTACCAGCGCCAGCAGAAGTCCTTTCAGGTTGGTGTTCTGTACTTGACTCTGCTAACCTAATCTCGAGAACTCCCGGAATGGTGGTAGGCATAACTGTCATCGGTATATCGACTCCTTTAGGTGACCTCACGATGTCTGTGTCCATCAGATCTGAAGGAATAGTAGCCTGAAGCTGAGAACTAGGCAGTTGAGCCGTAGCCGTGGGTCCCTCCAATGATGAAGGAACAGAACCCTCAGACAGGTCAGGAATGCTAATGATCGTAGCTGTATCAGCCTCAGTGACTGGTCCTAAAATTAAAACTCTTCTATGGTTAAAAAAATGTTAACATATATAAAAAAGACAATCTATGAAGTAGATGCATACCTACAGATGAACCACCCTCAACGGATGGTCCTGTAGCCTCTCGAGTGACTAGCTCGACTGACATGTTAACGAGCAGCCTGTTATTAGACCTGAGAAGCTTGGCACTGAGACAAATACGTATCCGCTGAATCCTCCAAGGACCATACCATGAAATAATTCCTCCTCAACCGGTCCTTCCATTGTGGCATCTACAAAGGATCCTAAATGTTGAGTAAAGAGAAAGAAACTAGAGTTCATGATAGTGTGAATCAGATTCACCTCTGGCAGTTGCAAAAGATTCTATTACCCCAACATTCGTGCTCGTATCCTTCAATTTGTCTAAAAGAGAATGAAGCGCAGAAATGATTAAAGGGGGAACAAATTCTGAATCGCCTAACTCATTTAATTGCCACTTGAATGGTGTACTATAGGTGTTAGATATACCTAGACTTAGAATCCTTGGCTCAACATTGGTACCCTAGCCAACTCTTTCACCAACCTCGGTAGGCATGGGCTCATCATCAATAGCATCACACATCTACTGCACGAAGCTCAGGCCCTTGAAATGGTTGAAGTTGGAGGAGATAGAGTCGTACGAAAATTCACCTTCATCATGACCCCCTGAAACACGGGACATGATTAAGTTTGAAGAATCCTTAAGAGAAATAATTAAAGGCTACATGGTGGTGGGGGATTACCTCCTCTGCCAATGGGTACGTGGCCAAGTAACTCGTCCTGGTGAGCGCGCGGATCGATATAGGACTTACTCACCGTCTTCTTCCACTTAGGGAAGCGAGCCTCCATGTGGGTACTAGGTCTCTTATGGTTGGATTTAGCACGCACCTCAACTCGTGCAGCAGACTCAGCAGTGGACCATAATCTCGCGCGATAGAAGATAAAGGGCTCGTCCTTCTTCAACCATCCCACCTGGGGTAACAAGAGTTATCTTGTTAGGAAAAGTAAACAAAACCTCTCGCCTCGGCTTTGATGGAGCCAGTGGAGGCTTAGGGAAAATAGAGTGCTGAGCCCGATGAGCAAACGCCAAACTCAGTAATTTTGAGAAGAAAGAGTTTGACAGACATGTCTCGAGTTCTTCATCATCACTTCCAAATCCGATGTCCATATCTCCAAGGTCTTCTTCGGAAGTCTCCTCGTCGCCATCAGTAGGAAGGAACCCCTCCTCATCCTCCACTCTACCTCAGCCTCTGCGGAAGGGTTTGACAGGCTTCTTCCCGTGCTTCTTCAAAAGCTCAGCATTACGAGCAGCCTTAACAATAGATCGAACTAAATATTTAGCCTCCAACTCTGCGAGGTCCTTCATGTTCATAAGATCATTCACAGAAATGAGCCACTTGCAGCTGAGGAAGGTAAGTTGTGGTTTACGCCTGGATGTAAGGAGAGTAAAGATGGTGCTCGTACAACCTGTCATGCTCTAAATCCATGCTCAAACACCATCTATAAGACGTCCCTCGCTTCACAAGCCTCGGTTCGGGTTCCTAACATACATTTGGTCATAACCAAACTGACGTGCAAACTTACTAGGTAAATAAGGCTCTATATGGCAACGACTCTTCACCCGAAGGACGAGATATCCGGGGCGGATGTTCACCAACCAATGGAAACAACCCATATCAAGAGAAGTCTGACAAGTCTCTGGCTTCTCTTCATCAATTAATACCTCGTCATAGCAGCCCGAGAAATGAGGAAAACATTTGAAGAACTCCCAACACTTGTGGATTTGAAACTCTTGTTTTGCCTCAGTGAAAGTCTTCAAAAACCACTTGCTCTCCTCTAATGATTGCAGGAGGGGGATGGAGGTGTCAGTAGTGCTCGATGCTGACATCAAATTAGGGTGATGAAGGATGAGCCATGTCATCAGATATGTATATGGGAACTCGACTCTCACGGGAAGGATCTCGGTTAACAATTCGGGCCCTACTAGTTCAATGATACTTATTTTGGTCCGTATTCACCTATTATCAGCCGTTTTAGTGTGTTTGATACCTGTATTCACATTCCAATAAGTATATAAGTATAAACTACATCTCCTTGAACCTCCAACGGGTACACGAGGTTAAACTAATTCCCGAAACTCCTAGGAGTATACGAGTATAAACTGGTTCTCCCCACTCTAACACCTTAAGAGCCTAAACTGTGTAGACTCTAGCTGATGTATGAGTATAAACTGTGTTTACACCGGTCAACACGTTACGATGAAGGTCAACACCGGTCAACGCATTACGATGAAGATCAACGCTAATCAACACATTGCGATGAAGGTCAACACCTGTCAACGTGTTACGATGAAGATCAACGTTAGTCAATGCATCGCGATGAAGGTCAACGCTGGCCAATGCCTACAATGAAAATCAACGTGTCAACAAATTTTGTCGAAACAAGGCTCAAATCAAGTCCAAGCCTTAGGACAAGTCGACACCTCCTGTGTCGACTCGAAAGGCAAAGCTAATCAACAAGAAGCCTGATGAGATGAGTCAGCACCTCCTGTGTTAACTCAAAAGGCGAAGCCAGTCGACACGAAGCTAGTCGTCATGAAGCCCGACCAGACAAGTCGACACCTCTTTTGTCGACTCGAAAGGCGAAGCCAGTCAACATGAAGTCTGACTAGACGAGTTGACACCTCCTGTGTCGACTCGAAAGGCGAAGCCAGTCGACACGAAGCTCGGCTAGATGAGTCAACACCTCCTGTGTCGACTCGAAAGACGAAGCCAGTTAACATGAAGCCCGACCAGACAAGTCGACACCTCTTGTGTCGACTCGAAATGCGAAGCCAGTCGATACTATTCACGTCGAAAGTTTTTTTCTTCATTGCAGAACTCATTACAATTTTAGTCGTTTATAATAAGTTCAAAAAGTAAAATTAGTCTTATTATAAGACTTTCTTACACAATGAAAATAAGAAGGTTACAACTCTCTTCAAACACACGTAGAGGGTGTTTATCACCCCCTGCTTGCGTGGGATCTTTATCTGTGTCGGGGTTTTTCCGTAGACCATCGCGGATTAGATTAGGTTGATCGGAATAAAAGATCAATGCTCTTGCTTCATAAAGGAAATAATTGCAAAAGTAAATAATCTCAACGAAGTAAGATTACTACTCTTCTTCATATCAAAATAAACTCTGATATCAAGGAATGGTAGAACGAGCTTCAGATCTCTTAAAATCCACTCTTTATGCACATAAATTCGCCATGATCTCGCTAGCCTCTCTCAAATTCATCAGAACCTCACCCTAGCTCATTTGAAATTCGTGGATCTCTTTAGATCTTCCTTTATGAGGGTGCTAGGGGTGTGTTTATAGGCTTTAAATACTATGTTTGTGGATAGGATCGAAGAACAATCGTTATTATCCATTTAGGTGGGTTTTCGATTGTGTAACAGCTTCCACACGTTTAAGGATAACCCAAAATATTTATGGATGAACCCAAGGAGTTTTAGAAGACAATATCATCAGAAAACATGTCAGTAGATGACCTGGATACGAGTCACTTCGAAGTGACTTAGAATTTTCGAGTCACTTTGAGGTGACTCGGATTCTCCGAGATAGTTTGTATTGTCTTTGGTATTTTGACTTTAATTATCTCATCTGACTTCAGAATGAAGTGATTCAAAATGCGTTAAAAAGATGAGGAAGAGAGCTACAACGTTTGTCTTTTGAGATTTTTTGTATTCAAATCTCATCATGGTCAAAATTTCACTTCTTCATGCGGGTCACTCTAGAGTCCTCCTGATTGTATTTGCTTCATTGTTTCACACGTTTTGACGTTTCATGTGTATTTTCCCTCACTTCTTTTTATAGTATCGGATGATCCTCTTTGATTTGGATAATCCTCTCCGACTTGGATAATAGGGTTTATCGTCTTCTCTCAGTTTTAAACTACGTGTGAGAACCTATAGGTAATTTTTAACGCCTATAAATACCCCTTCTAAAGTGTTTCATGCTCATTCTTCTATAGAAGAGCCTAAAATAATTTGGATATGATAGGCACAGCCTTCAATTCTTAGACTTCTTCATCTTTTAGTCTATTCTGTATTTTGTCAAATAGCTGAAGTTCTTCCGTTGCTGTGTTTATCGTCTGATCGTTGTCGAAATCTTGAATAAGAAGTGGAGTATTAGTTTCTGAATTAGCTTGTGTCGTTGGATCGATGTTGAACTGATCATCTTCATCAGGAATTCATATCTTAATCACGATTGAACTCCTGGGGATTATCCTTTGACCTAGAATTTTTCTGAGCCTTATTTTGGCGAACCTATCGCTGCATTGATCGGCATTGACCTTCATTGTAGCGGTTGTCCAACGTTAACATATTTTATACTCATATCTTTACTGGAGTTTACACAGTTTAAGCTCGACCGGCGTTGTAATGTGTGGCAGGCCTAAGTGTAGAGGTTGCAGGACCAACCATTGATGCTGGTTTATGTATAGGTATGGATCTTACCCTTACGTCTCGCTAGTTATTTGTTTAACCATAGGAGAGTTTTAGTTATAGGACCAGCTATTGGAGCTGATATGTCTACCATTGTAAATGCTTTAAAGGTTCCTCATGGAGGCTTTGGGTAGAATTGATGTTGTCCCGGGTGTTTAATGTTGGCCTTCTTGTTTTGATGATGTTTAACAAATAATTTACCACTAATATTGTTTGTCTAGTATTTGTATTTTCTTATTTATTATATACAAACAACGTAGTTGGAGGATGGATGGAATAGAGCTTCAACGATCATATCCAATGGAGGTTGGAGGAATAGTGGAGTGAAGCCTTGCAATTCAAAGTTAAAGATCAAGTTCAAGCTTCATCCGCGAGATTACCAAGAAGAGCTTATTGAAGATCAAGATCTAGCTTGGGTAACATAGTATAGGTTTTATATTATGTGTGTTAAGTACCTTAAGCTCAATATCATATACACACACGTATTTAGTTTCTATGTATATATATAGTTATATATATACATGCATGGTTTTGAGTTTTCATGCTTTGGACACACTTGCAAAATACATGAGTTTTCACAAATAGAAATTCAATTTGAGAAATTCTTTTTCTAACATGTTTGTTTTCATGTTTATAAACATTTCGCAAAATTTCATCAAGTTTGGAATTGATTTGTTATGTTTAATGGAATTTACAAAATCATGTTTTTGTTCGTGCACATGTTCGTGCATGTTTTACAAAACAGATGAGTTTTCATAAATGGGAAGGGATATTCAAGAAGTTCTTTCTTTTAAATGTTTATCTACATGTTTAGAAACTTCCCTCAAAATTTTACTATTTTTGGAGTTGATTTACTGTGCCCAATTGATTTTACAAAATCGTGTATGTCAGCAGTTTTTCAGAAACTGTAAATCTGTGTTCAAACATTTATTTATCTCAACTGGGAAATGATTTTTCAGAAATTCTTTCTCTAACATGTTATTCTACATGTCTAAAACCTTCTCACAAAATTTCATATTTTTTGGAGCTGTTTTACTATTTTTAATTGATTTTACAAAACTAATACGCAGTGCTACAGTACCCACGGTCGACCGATACGGTCGACCGCCAAACTCTCTGGACGTTACTCAACTTTGCATATGGCTCACGGTCTACCGCACCGGTCGATCGAAGTTACTGTAGCATTCGACCGTTACACAGTAACAGCTAGTTGCTGATTTTTGTTTTTTAATGGTTTTTTGGGGTTTTGGGGTTGGTTTCTTCAATCCTATATATACCCCTTTGTCATAACTATTTTCTATCATCTAAGAGAGTTTTTAACCAAGTTTAAAAGAGTTTTAATAAGGGTTTTAGTTTTGGTTTAAGTGTTTTTAAGAAGCTTTTAAGCATTTGGAAGTTTGAGTTTGAGAAATCTATTTTACAAGAGCTTGAGGAGATCATCTATTGGTGTTTGGGCATCTAACTATTCTCCTTCTACCTCTTGATCTATTGAGAAGTTTTCTAACTCTATTCTCTAACAATTTTATTATTGATTTTTATATTCTTATTATTGCTAGTTTGCTATTTGAGTTAGATTTGATTTTATCTCATTGTTACACACACCCACTTGAGCTTATTGTATTTACATTCATAATATATTTTGGGTTGGTGAGAGTTATAACAATTGAGTGTGAGCTTTCATTGTGTTCTCATCCATAGTAGAGAACAAACATTTATTTAATACACTTGTACACCCCGAGAGAAGTGTGTGGCGAGAGTCGGGGATCGTCCCAAGAGGAGTGGCATAGGTTGACGAACCTAGGGAGAGGTTGTAACCGAGCACTTGAGAGAGACACGTCTAGTTCAATACTTGAGAGGGTGTAGAGTGTGATTGCAAGAGTGTCGATTGTAAAGTTTTCGGTTAGCTAGAAAACCGAGTGTGAGGTGTAAACGTTATTCGGGTGAACGTAGAAAACCCGGTTGTGATAGTGGATTTCTCCCCGGGAGTGGGGAGCGGAGACGTAGGACGGAAGGTCCGAACTCCGTGATCATATTGCTTGTTTGAGTTTAACTTAGCACTTATAATTGTTCATCTTTATAGCCTTTCTCTCATTGTTTATTTCATCCACTATTTCATTTGTTTATGTTACCCTTGTGTTTGCATATCCTTACATATATCGTATTGTATATCTCTTTGATAGGATATATCATCTTGTGTTAGTTTATATATCCTTGCATATATATATTCATCATATAGGATATATCTCATTATTCATATTGCTTATCCTAGCTTATATAGTTGTTATATTTCATACTTGCAAGGATAACTTGTTAATTATTTTTATTGGCATATAATCGGATTAGATTAGCATAAGACCCTAATCACCCCCCCTCTAGGGTCTAACATTTAAGTCACGAGACCAACTGATGAAGTTGGTGCCCGTACAACCTGTCGTGCTCTAAATCCATGCTCGAACACCGTCTATAAGACCTCTCTCGGTTCGCAAGCCTCGGTTCGGGTTCCCAACATACTGTTGGTCATAATGAAACTGACGAGCAAACCGACTAGGCAAATAAGGCTCTATATGGCAACGACTCTTCGTCCGGAGAACAAGATATCCGGGGCGAATGTTCACCAACCAATGGAAACAACCCATATCAAGAGAAGTCCAACAAGTCCCTGGCTTCTCTTCATCAATTAATACCTCAACATAGCCGCCCGAGAAATGAGCAAAACATTTTAAGAACTCCCAAAACTTGTGGATTTTGAAGCTCTTGTTTTGCCTCAGTGAAAGTCTTCAAAAACCACTTGCTCTCCTCTAATGATTGTAGGAGGGGATGGAGGTATCGGCAGTGCTCGGCGCTATCATCAAATTGGGGCGATGAAGGATGAGCCATGTCATCAGATATGTATATGGGAACTTGACTTTCATGGGAAGGATCTCGGTCAATGGTTCGGGCCCTACTAGTTCAATGATGCTATTTTTCGTTCATATTCGCCCGTTATCAGCCGTTTTGGTGTGTTTGGTACCTGTATTCACATTCCAATGAGTATATAAGTATAAACTGTATCTCCTTGAACCTCTAACAGGTACACGAGGTTAAACTAATTCCCGAAACTCCCAGGAGTATACGAGTATAAACTAGTTCTCCCTGCTCTAATGCCTTAAGAGCCTAAATTGTATAGACGCTAGTTGACGTATGAGTATAAACTGTGTTTACACCGGTCAATGCATTTTGATGAAGGTCAACACCAGTTAACGCATTGTGATGAAGGTCAACACCGATCAACGCGTTGCGATGAAGGTCAACGCTAATCAACGCATTGCGATGAAGGTCAATGCCGGTCAACGTGTTGGGATGAAGGTCAACGCCAGTCAATGCATCATGATGAAGGTCCACGCTAGCTAATTCCTGCAATGAAAATTAATGTGTCGAAAAATTTCATTGAAACAAGGCTCAAATCAAGTCCAAGCCTCAGGATGAGTCGACACCTCCTGTGTCAACTCGAAAGGCGAAGCTAATCGACACGAAGCCTGACCAGATGAGTCGGCACCTCCTGTGGCAACTAAAGGCGAAGCCAATCGACACAAAGCTAGTCGTCACGAAGCCTGACCAGACAAGTCGACACCTCTTGTGTCGACTCGAAAGGCGAAGCTAGTCGACATGAAGCCTGACTAGACGAGTCGATGTTAGGGTTCTGGTTTTGAACCTACACTCTTGTTTTTGTTTTGATGATTTTACAAATAATTTATAACTAATATTGTTTTCTAGTGATTGTGACTTATTACAGGTTTATGTCAGAGTTAAAGATCCTAATCAGCTATGGTTACAATCATTTAGGTATTATCGTATATATCATGTGTTATTCTCTAAGCTCAATATATATTTATACACACACTTAACATCATGTTTACATTGTACTATTTTACAAAAGTTTTGCAATACACCTCTTTATCAAAATCAAATGTATATGTTTACATATTTACACATATATGTGTACATTTGCTAAAATGATGATCTTTTACAAATGAAAAAAGTAATTTTCAAAATTTCTTCACAAATATGTTTAATATCATGTTTATAAACTATTCCTAAAGTTTTACATTTTTTAGAATTTATTTGATATTTTTTAATAAGGTTCAAAGTTGAAAATTTTCTGTGTACATGTTTATGAGTCGACTCATGAACAGTATTAAGTCGACTCACAAACTACTGAGTAGTTTATATTTTGCTTCTGCTGAGTCGACTCATGACTTTAATGAGTCGACCCATCAGGTTGAGTCAACTCATGACTGTCATAAGTCAACTCACAAAGTGTGCTGGAAAATAAATTTTGTTTCTGCTGTGTCGACCCATGATTTTATGAGTCGACCCATGGTTTATGAGTCGAATCATGATTTTTATGAGTCGACCAATAAGTTGATTTTTAGCCTGTAATGGCTACTCATGAGGCGACTCATGAATTACTGAGTCGACTCATAACACTGTAACGACTACTTTCTGGTTTTGTCTTCTTCTGGCTTTTTGGTCTTTTTACTTGGGTTCTTGCTGATGTTTTGGGATGTATAAATACCCCAGTGCATTAAACATTCTGACTAGCCAAGAGATTTGTTTAATTAAGTTTACAAGTGTTTAAGAGGTGTTTAAAAGCCTTGTTTCAAGCTTTGTTTCAAAGAGAAATTTTACACAAAGAAGAAGCTTTCAATTTCAATAGAGGAATTCATCCTCATCATTATTTCTTCAGTTGTTTGTGTTTATAAAGAAGTTTTTATAAACTCTTTTATATAGCTTATGGATTGTTAAATTTTATATTCATATCTTGCTATATTAAATTGAGTTAGAATTTCATTGTTCTCATTCATCACACACACCCTTATCATATTCATATCTTGCTATATTAAATTGAGTTAGAATTTCATTGTTCTCATTCATCACACACACCCTTATTGAGCTTAGATTATTTCATACAATATATTAGTGGGTATTGGTGTGTGAATTAGTGAGAGTGAGCTTCATTGTGTTCTCATTCATTATAAACAACAAAACATTGTATTTGAACTTATATTGTGAGTATCACTTATAATACACTTGTACACTAAGAGTAGTGTATGGTGAGAGATAGGGTCAAATCCAATAGGAGTGACGTCGGTTGACGAACCTAGGGAGATGTTGTATTCGAGCACTTGAGGAGAAGGACACGGTCTAGAGACCAACACTTAGTGTGTATAGAGTGATTGCATAGTGGTTGATTTGTGAGAGTTTTTCAGTGTACTTATAAACCGAGTGTGTAGAAGTTCCGGCTTCCAAACCGGGTTATGATAGTGGAGATCTCCTCGAGGTGAGGAGCGGGGACGTAGGTCGTGGGGATCGAACCTCATGAACATATTGTGTGTTTGTGGTTGCTTGGCATTCATATTTATTTGTGCTCATATCATATATCGGTTTTATCTCTTTATTATGTCACATTTAATTTATATGTGTATTTATATATTCTTGCATCTATTTCATCATATAGGATATATCTCTTTGTTCATATTGCATATTTTTGTTCATAACATATTGTATATCTATCTTGCAAGAATAATTTGATAATAAGTTTTTATTAGCATAAAATTAGGATTAGATTAGCATAAGACCCTAATCACCCCCCTCTAGGGTCTAACAGTCGACACCTCCTATGTCGACTCGAAAGCCGAAGCTAGTTGACATGAAGCCCGAATAGATGAGTCAACACCTCCTGTGTTGACTCGAAAGGCGAAGCCAGTCAACATGAAGCCCAGCCAGATAAGTCGACACCACCTGTGTCGACTCGAAAGGCGAAGCCAGTCGACACTGTTCGCGTCGAAAGTTGTTTTCTTCATTACGAAACTCATTACAACTTTAGTCGTTTACAATAAGTTCAAAAAGTAAAATTAGTCTTATTATAAGACTTTCTTACAAAATAAAAATAAAAAGATTACAACTCTCTTCAAACACACACAGAGGGTGTTTATCACCTGCTGCTTGCGTGAGATCTTTGCTTGTGCCGGAGTTTACCCGTAGATAACCGCGGATCAAATCCGGTTGATCGGAATAAAAGATCAATGCTCTTGCTTCACAAAGAAAACAATTGCAGAATTAAATAATCTCAACGAAGTAAGATTGTTACTCTTCTCGAGATCAAAATAAAGTCTGATATCAAGGAATGGTGGAACAGGCTTCAGATCTCTCGAAATCCACTCTTTATACACAGAAATTCGCCAAGATCTCGCTAGCCACTCTCAAATTCGTCAGAACCTCACCCTAGCTCCTCTGAAATTTGTGACTCCCTTTAGATCACCTATTATGAGGGTGCTAGGGGTGTATTTATAGGTTTTAAATACCGTGTTTATGGATTGGATTGAAGAACAATCGTTATTATCCATTTAAGTGGGTTTTCGGTTGTGTAACAACTTCCACACATTTAAGGATAACCCAAAATATTTATGGATGACCCTGTAGACACTAAAAAGTGCCAAGAAACGAAGGAGAGTCGAACCTCACTACAAGCACGATGAGGGTTGTCACAACGACGAACCTCAGCCTCAATTCATGAAGTTTGTCTCAATTCAATAGGACAAACAACACCTTACCCATCAAAAGACGAAGTTCGCCTAGAAATAAAGTTCGTCATTAAAGATGAAGTTCGTAGAAGATGAAGCCACAGTTAAGCTCGCCAAACATATAGCATCATCAGGCGAACGAACCTCGTCAGGTGGACAAACCTCGTCTGGCAGACAAACCTTGTCAAGCGGACAAACCTCGTCTAGAAAACGAACCTCATCAGGCGGACAAACCTCGTCTGGCAGACGAACCTCGTCAGGCGGAAAAACCTCATCTGGCAAACGAACCTCATCTGGCAAACGAACCTCGTCAAGCGGACAAACCTCGTCTGGCAAACGAACCTCGTCAAGCGGACAAACCTCGTCTAGAAAACGAACCTCGTCAGGCACCGTTTCAAAGGGCTACATTAAATGAGGGTTAATGACCAATAACTCACCCCTTTAAGGAGAGTTAATGACTACTAACTCACTTATTTAAGGAGAGTTAATGACCTCATTTAACTGGGAGTTAATGACCACTAACTCCTTCATTATAAGGGGAGTTAAAGCCCATTAACTCACTCCATAATGGCCCTAAGCCTATAAATAGGCATGATCAACATGAAAAGAAAGGGGAGGGGATTGAGAGGCTAATGAAAAAGCCTCTCTCTCCTCCACTCTCATGGATCTTCATAGATCATTGGCTAATCATTTGGCCTTAGAACATGGAAGCTCATAACGAGCATGACGAGGGTCATTACAATGATGAACCTCGTCTCAAACAACAAAACTTGTCATTAGAAACATGATGTGAAGCTCGTCATTAGAAACGAGGTTCGAATCTCATCATTGGAAATGAGACTTGACATCAAAGACGAAGCTCGTCATTGGAAATAAGGTTCGAAGCTCGTCATTGGATACGAGGTTCGGAGTTCATCATCAAAGGTGAAGTTCGTCAATGAAAACAAAGCTTGTCATCAGATTTAAAGCTCGTCAGTGAAGACGAAGCTCATTATTAAAGAAGCTCACGAGGCTCGCCACACAGTGAGGCTCGACATCAAAGATGAGGCTTGCCACGCAGCGAGGCTCGACATCAAGGACGAGGTTCGCCAATGCAGTGAAGTTCGTCACCCACATTAAATCAGGCTGTAGCGGCCACGAAGATCCAGTCAACCACGTGGGCTATATTCAAGGAGTCAGTTATGCCATGACTCTATAATTTCAGTGCATCAGTTACGCCCACGACTCCACGATTGTAGCACGTCGGTTACATGCTCAAACTCCTATAAATAGCCGCAAGCAGCTATGAAGGGGGTTGGTTGGTTGATTATCGATTAATTGGAGATTTTCAAGCTTGGACTTAGAGAAGCATCAGAGCTTAAAGTTTCTACATGTCAATCCGGAGTTCGAACCTCGATTCCAGCCGGTTAACCTACGTCAGAAGCTCTTGCGATCTTGATCTGATCGTCAACGGGAGGCAAGCTCGACTCAAGCATCAGGGGAAGCATCCTTTCGCCACATAGAACCCACCTTAAACAAAAGAGAAGCTGAATTAATCTTCTCTTCCTCTGTAATCGAGAGAGAGTGAGTGATTGTAAGAGTTCGTACTAAGTGATCGAACTCAGTTTTCTTAAAACAAGAGAATCAATCAATCTCAAATTTTTCGACCCTACAGACGATGATGACTATAGTGGGAGCAGCTATTCTCTCCGACGAGATGGTGGTGGCGCAATCAGACAAGATTACAGTGGGAACGAACGTCGAAACTCTGGTCATCGAATTTGACCAGTCCAAATACGAGGAGTACCTCTCCTCTGGTAAGTCTAGTCCCACAAAGGCACGAAAGTGTCGTCGAGTCTCGTATGAGACTTCAGCCCAAGTGGCTTCTGATGATTCAAATCGAGTTAGTCTCGAGGAAAAGTCCAAGCCCTTCAAAGAGGAGGCTCCAGAAACTAGTCGTCAAGCTACGAAATGGGTTGTTAAACAACCTAGCCGAACTTTAGCTTCTACCAGCCAAATCATGGCTTTGGATAACGAACTTCGTCCAGCTTCGACTGAGGCAAAAGTTTCTATTATTCCATTGTCGAGACGTGCTCGACAACGTCAATGTCAAAACCAAGCTCACCGTAGGGCTCGAGCTTTGGTCTCGCTAGACGGTTTTCATTATCGACCGAAGGTTAATCAACCTAAGGTCAACAAGTCTAACGAGGGTCAAGTGAATGAGGAACGTTCGAAAGATGGATCTCATCTTCATACCCTAGTAGACTTAGAGCACGAACCTCATCCTCAAAAAGAGGTTCAACAAAATCAACAAGCAGTTCATACCGAGGTTCATCAAGAAAACGAACCTCAAGTTAAGAACCGACCGAGAAGACGAACTCGCCAAACTCGTCCTATCAACGAACCTCGTCATGCAAATGATGGAGTTTGTCAACTTACCCAAGGTCATCAACCTCTATCATTCAGAGGGTCTCACATGGGTAAAGCCAAGATGACGGAGTCGACTGGGGGTTGTCTAGCTGGTGACCTTCGGGATTATCTCACGCGCAAGCGCAGCATGAGCCAAATGTAATCTCATTGCTGTTGTGAGAAACTCATTTCTGTAGTACTTTCCTAATGTTCATGTCGGGAGTTAACTCATAAACCTTCAGTTTTCGAACGGTTAACTAAACTGTCGATGGTCTCATCATCAAGAAGAAGACGGTTTCGTCCCAAGAAACAAGCACCCAAGAATCGTCACATTGAAGTGACGATTAACATAGTCAGCAAGGGCAAGAGCAAAGCTTCATCTTATTCTTCTGAATCTTCTGATCCTGAATACTCTCCAGGACTAGGCGAAATGCTTTTCAAAAGACAGGGAGTGTATCAACACACTCGTACTTGTACTGGTACGGTGATCTCGTTTGATTACTGTCGATTAGCAGGCATCTCAGATGAGGTTGAGGAAGAGCCTAAAAACTTAGCTATTGCAACCTCTCAGCCTTCCAACACCGATCAAAGTGAACAAGCAAGTGCTCACATGACCGGAAGTGAGGAGGACCTGGCGAGGCAGGTGGAAGAGTAACAATCAACCATCCTCCAACAACAGGAGTCTATCAGATGCTTGGAGGATATGGTAGACAAACTCCTCAAGGAGGAGAAGAAGAAGAAAGCCACCGCTGAATCCTTAGGATAAAGGCACCAGCGACCTTCACCCAGTGCTCGGGAATCTAGTCTTCAAAATTAGATGGCGATAATGAAGAAGATGAGGAAGAAAATATTTTTGATATTCATTTTGAATCATCCGAAGCTGAGTCCAATCTACGTAAGAATGATCGAGATCAAAAGTTGGACGATCTCCAGAAGCAGCTTGAGGCTTTAAAGCTTCAGAGGAACTTCAGAGAATTAGGGGTCATCGTCAACGGGAGGCAAGCTCGACTCAAGCATCAGGGGAAGCATCCTTTCGCCACATAGAACCCACCTTAAACAAAAGAGAAGCTGAATTAATCTTCTCTTCCTCTGTAATCGAGAGAGAGTGAGTGATTGTAAGAGTTCGTACTAAGTGATCGAACTCAGTTTTCTTAAAACAAGAGAATCAATCAATCTCAAATTTTTCGACCCTACAGACGATGATACAAGTCGAGCGTTTTCTCAAAAGAAAGAAGATTGAGAGAAGCCAACCGATGGCGAATTTCACTCTTCAAAGTAAAGGAAAGACACATGCAACTACTGTGGATGCTAATCAAACGTCACAACAGAAACCCCAGAGGCAACATAGGACTCCCGATCCGAGGTCCCAGAAGGAGTATTCTTTCAAAGATGATAAAGTTCCATCCATCTTTAAGTACGATGATTCAACTCGAGTTAGTCTCGAGGAAAAGTCCAAGCCCCTCAAAGAGGAGGCTCCAGTAACTAGCTATTAGGCTAAGAAATAGGTTGTCAAGCAACCTAGCCAAACTTCGGCTTCTACCAGCCAAATCATGGCTTTGGATAACGAACTTCGTCCAGCTTCGACTGAGGCAAAAGTTTCTATTATTCCATTGTCGAGACGTGCTCGACAACGTCAATGTCAAAACCAAGCTCACCGTAGGGCTCGAGCTTTGGTCTCGCTAGACGGTTTTCATTATCGACCGAAGGTTAATCAACCTAAGGTCAACAAGTCTAACGAGGGTCAAGTGAATGAGGAACGTTCGAAAGATGGATCTCATCTTCATACCCTAGTAGACTTAGAGCACGAACCTCATCCTCAAAAAGAGGTTCAACAAAATCAACAAGCAGTTCATACCGAGGTTCATCAAGAAAACGAACCTCAAGTTAAGAACCGACCGAGAAGACGAACTCGCCAAACTCGTCCTATCAACGAACCTCGTCATGCAAATGATGGAGTTTGTCAACTTACCCAAGGTCATCAACCTCTATCATTCAGAGGGTCTCACATGGGTAAAGCCAAGATGACGGAGTCGACTGGGGGTTGTCTAGCTGGTGACCTTCGGGATTATCTCACGCGCAAGCGCAGCATGAGCCAAATGTAATCTCATTGCTGTTGTGAGAAACTCATTTCTGTAGTACTTTCCTAATGTTCATGTCGGGAGTTAACTCATAAACCTTCAGTTTTCGAACGGTTAACTAAACTGTCGATGGTCTCATCATCAAGAAGAAGACGGTTTCGTCCCAAGAAACAAGCACCCAAGAATCGTCACATTGAAGTGACGATTAACATAGTCAGCAAGGGCAAGAGCAAAGCTTCATCTTATTCTTCTGAATCTTCTGATCCTGAATACTCTCCAGGACTAGGCGAAATGCTTTTCAAAAGACAGGGAGTGTATCAACACACTCGTACTTGTACTGGTACGGTGATCTCGTTTGATTACTGTCGATTAGCAGGCATCTCAGATGAGGTTGAGGAAGAGCCTAAAAACTTAGCTATTGCAACCTCTCAGCCTTCCAACACCGATCAAAGTGAACAAGCAAGTGCTCACATGACCGGAAGTGAGGAGGACCTGGCGAGGCAGGTGGAAGAGTAACAATCAACCATCCTCCAACAACAAGAATCTATCAGACACTTGGAGGATATGGTGGACAAACTCCTCAAGGAGAAGAAGAAGAAGAAAGCTACAGTTGAATCCTCAGGATCAAGGTACCAGCAACCTTCACCCAGTGCTCGGGAATCTAGCCGTCGAAACCAAGATGGCGATAATGCAGAAGATGAGGAAGAAAATATTTTTGATATTCATTCCGAATCATCTGAAGCTGAGTCTAATCCGCGTAAGAATGGCTGAGATCAGAAGTTGGACGATTTCCAGAAGTAGCTTGAGGCTTTAAAGCTTCAGAGGAACTTCAGAGAATTGGGGGTCGTCAGGCCATACCCTGCCGAATGGGACTCCATCCCTTACCCTCCAAAGTTCAAGCCACTCAGTCTCTTGCAGTTCGATGGCAAAGGTTCTCCAACCCAGTACATCTATTATTTCCAAGTGCAGACTGGACATATAGTGGGGAATGATCTCATTATGACTCAACTTTTCATTAGTACCCTCAAGGGGGTCGCTTTTGAATGGTTTCGCAGACTGGAGCCTGAATCCATCACTTGCTGGAAGGACATGGAAAGGCTCTTTCTGGCCAGATTCTTCAACGATGACACAGAAGTATCTATGGCTATCCTGCTAACTGAAAAGCAGAAGAAGATAGAGTCTGTCAGTAACTTTGTCAAAAGATTTAGAAATCGGTCGTTGCATTGCCGCGATCAAGTCTCTAAAAGTACGTTGATCGAGATGTGTCACAATAACCTATCGATCTGTATTTTATCCAAGATTGGAGCAGTGAAGATCCGAACTTGGAAAGAGCTTGTTCGCCAAGGAGAACAGGTCAAAAGCATGCTCAAAAGGCCAGATGCTAAAGAGCCATGTGTCTTTCAAGGAGATGATGACCAATCTTCATCAAAGCAGAAGGGAAAATCTTCGGATAGCCACTTTCAACAGAAGTACAACTTTCAAGATGAGCAAGTCGTCCCAATCTTCGAATCCTTGATCAATGCGAGTAAGATCAAGCTCCCAGAATCGATGCGACCTAAGGAGATGTCGAGAACGGATTATCCCAACTATTGTGTGTACCACAAGATGGTTCATCATCCCACCTCTAAATGCTACACCCTGAAGGATAAGATCCAAGCCTTATTGGATGCAGGAGTATTTACCCTTCAATCCTGATTTACATCTATCGCTGGAGTGGGGGTAGTCATGATTTCTCTGCAAAACCATGTACTACCTTGAGCTTTCTCTCTGGCGGAGCCATGATGAGTTGAAGCTCATCATAAATCAACTCCAAGGTGAGTCCAAAGTCAGACGTGAGCATCTGGCCCATTACCAAAATACTATCATGTTAATGATTACCTCTAATAGTCACTTCCTCCAAATTCCCTCGCCAATCTTCTTCAATAGGATGGCGGGACCATGAAACTATCATGTTAATGATTACCTCTGATAGCCACTTCCTCCAAATTCTCTGGCCAATCCTCTTTAATAGGATGGTGGGATCACAAAACTATCACGTTAATGATTACCTCTGATAGTCAATGTTCTTTCAAAAAAAATATATCTTTCCAACTTAGGCTTACCAAGTGATGTACCTTCGTTTCCAACATCGTCATACTTCTAAAGTCACTGAACGATGTGATTTTCCTAACGTCGTCATTTTCTCAAATGACGTCCGTTTTCCTAACGTAGGCCTACCAAGTGATGTGCCTTCATTTCCAACATCGTCATACTTCTAAAGTCACTGAATGATGTGATTTTCCTAACATCGTTATTTTCCCAAATGACGTTCGTTTTTCAACATTGACCTACCAAGTGATGTGGCTTTGTTTCCTTTATTGTCGTTATACTCCTAAGTCACTGAATGACATGATTATCCTAACGTCGTCGTTTCCCCAAATAGCGTTTGTTTTCTAACATTGGCCTACCAAGTGATGTACCTTTGTTCTCATCATCGTCGTCATACCCCCATGTCACTGAACGACTTGATAATTTTTTCACACCGTTATTCCTACGAATGATGTTGTTTATAACATTGGCCTACCATACGATGTGCCTCTATCCTGATCATAGTTGTTATACTCTCATGTCACTGAATGACTTGATCATTTCCATACCGTCATCCCTGCAAATAACGTTGTTCATTGATAGTTGCCTACCAAGCGATGAGCCCCTATCTTCCCCTTTGTTTCTAAATAGTGACCTACCATGTGATCAGTCACTATTCATCAATGGTACCACATCATCCCAGCAGGCCTACCATGTGATGAGCCTCACTTTCAAAATACCAGGTTGAGTTGTTATATTGAACGACACAACCAAACTCTAACACTTAATCCAATGCCTTGAACGGCTAAGGATAGAGAAGAAATCTTAGCATGAAGTCTAAGAGAAACTTCTCGACAACTTACCATGCTAAGGGCAAAAGCATGGCTAGTCCAACTCAAACGGTAGTTGGTAAAGACAAATCAAGTCCGTTGATAGCTGAGGATTTGCTAAAAATCCTAAGTCTTGATTGTCAGTCCCACATGAGTTTGATGAAGTTCACCCCGGAGCATTGAAGCTCATTAAGAGGCCAAGCTCGCTAAGAGGCCAAGCTCGCCAGGAGGCCAAGATCGTCGTGTAAGCCAAGTTCGCCACAACCAAGAGAGTTCAAAGTATTCTAGACCCATACAACCTAATTTGGGTCTGAAAACTTTAAAGGGGGTTTTGTAGACACTAAAAAGTGCTAAGAAACGAAGAAGAGTCGAACCTCACTACAAGCACGACGAGGGTTGTCACAACGACGAACCTCAACCTCAATTCATGAAGTTTGTCTTAATTCAATAGGACAAACAACACATTACCCATCAAAAGACGAAGTTCGCCTAGAAATAAAGTTCATCATTGAAGATGAAGTTCGCCGAAGACGAAGCCGCAGTTAAGCTCGCCAAACATATAGCATCATCAGGCGGACGAACCTCGTCAGGCGGACAAACCTCGTCTGGCAGATGAACCTCATCAGGCGGACAAACCTCGTCTGGTAAATGAACCTCGTCTGGCAAACGAACCTCGTCAAGCGGACAAACCTCGTCTGGCAAACGAACCTCGTCAAGCGGACAAACCTCGTCTGGAAAATGAACCTCGTCAGGCACCATTTCAAAGGGCTACATTAAATGAGGGCTAATGACCAATAACTCACCCCTTTAAGGAGAGTTAATGACTACTAACTCACCTATTTAAAGAGAGTTAATGACCTCATTTAACTAGGAGTTAATGACCACTAACTCCTTCATTATAAGAGGAGTTAAAGCCTATTAACTCACTCTATAATGGCCCTGAGCCTATAAATAGGCATGATCAATATGAAAAGAAAGGGGAGGGGATTGAGAGACTAATAAAAAAAGCCTATCTCTCCTCCACTCTCATGGATCTTCATAGATCATTGGCTAATCATTTGGCCTTAGAATGTGGAAGCTCATAACGAGCATGACGAGGGTCATTACAATAATGAACCTCGTCTCAAACAACAAAACTTGTTGTTAGAAACATGATGTGAAGCTCGTCGTTGGATACGAGTTGAATTCTAGTTTTCAAAGATGAAGCTCGTCGTTAGATATGAGGTTCGAAGCTCATTATTGGATACGAGGTTCAGAGTTCATCATTGGAGATAAAGTTCATCAATGAAAACAAAGTTTGTCATCAGACTTAAGGTTTGTCAGTGAAGACGCAGTGGGACTCAACATCAAACACGAGGCTCGCCACACAGTGGGACTCGACATCAAACAAGAGGCTCGCCACGTAGTGAGGCTCGACGTCAAAGATGAGGCTCGCCACGCAGTGAGACTCAACATCAAACACGAGGCTCACCACGCAGTGAGGCTCGACATCAAAGACGAGGTTTGCCAATGCAGTGAAGTTCGTCACCTACATTAAATCAGGCTGTAACGGTTATGAAGACCCTGTCAGCCACATGGGCTAGATTCAAGGAGTTAGTTACACCACAACTCCACAAGTTCAGCGCATCAGTTACGCCCACGACTCCACGATTATAGCACGTCGGTTACGTGCTCAAACTCCTATAAATAGCCTCGAGCAGCTATTAAGAGGAGGACTGGACTTTGGCTTTCGATACTCGGACTTGTAGATCTTTGGCTATCGTGAGAAGAGAAATCAACGTTCGTATTCTCGTGTTCTAACCCACGTCAGAAGCTCTTGCAATCTTGTTCTGATAATCAACGGGAAGCAATCTCGACTCAAGAATCGAGGGAAGCATCATTTCGCCACCAAGAACCCACGTTAAACAAAGAGAGGCTGAATGTTAAACAAAGAGAGGCTGAATTAATCTTCTCTTCATCTGTAATCGAGAGAGAGTGTGAGTGATTGTAAGGGTTTCGTACCAAGCGATCGAACCCATTTCTTAAAATAAGAGAATCAATCAATCTTAAATTTTTCGACCCTACAGACCCCAAGGAGTTTTAGAAGCCAATATCATCAGAAAACATGTCAGGAGCTGACCTGGATGCGAGTCACTTCGAAGTGACTCGGAATTTTTGAGTCACTTTGAGGTGACTCGGATTCTCCGAGATAGTTTATATTGTCTTTGGTATTTTGACTTTAATTCTCTCATCTGACTTCAGAATGAGTGATTTAAAATACTTTAGAAATATGAACAAGAGAGCTACAACGTTTGTCTTTTGATATTTTTTGTATTCAAATCTCATCATGGTCAAAATTTCACTTCTTAATGCGGGTCACTCTAGAGTCCTCCTGATTGTATTTACTTTGTTGTTTCACACATTTTGACGTTTCATGTGCGTTCCTTCGCTTTTTTTTATAATATCGAATGATCCTCTTTAACTTGGATAATCCTCTCTGACTTAGATAATAGGGTTCATTGTCTTCTCTTAGTTTCAAACTACGTGCGGGAACCTATATGCATTTTTTGATGCCTACAAATACCCCCTCCAAAGTGTTTCAGGCTTATTCTTCTATAGAAAAGCCTGGAATACTTTGGATATGATAGGCACATCCTTCAATTCTTAGACTTCTTCATCTTCCAGTCTATTCAGTATTTTGTTGAATAGCTAAAATTCTTCTGTTTCTGCTTTTATTGTCTGATCGTTGTCAAAATCTTGAATTAGAACTGGAGTATTAGTTTCTGAATTAGCTCGTGTCGTTGGATCGACGTTGAACTGATCATCTTCATCAAGAATTCATATCTTAATCACGATTGAACTCCTGGGGATTATCCTTTGACCTGGAATTTTTCTGAGCCTTATTTTGGCGAACCTATCGCTGCATTGATCGGCATTGACCTTCATTGTAGCGGTTGTCCAGCGTTAACACATTTTATACTCGTATATTTACTGGAGTTTACACAGTTTAAGCTCGACCGACATTGTAACGTGTGGCAGGCCTAAGTGTAGAGGTTGCAGGACCAACCATTGATGATGGTTCATGTATAGGTATGGATCTTACCCTTACGTCCCGCTAGTTATTTGTTTAACCATATGAGAGTTTTAGTTATAGGACCAGCTATTGGAGCTGATACATCTACCATTGCAAATGCTTTAAAGGTTCCTCATGGAGGCTTCGGGTAGAATTGATGTTGTCCCGAGTGTTTAAGTCACGAGACCAACTGATGAAGTTGGTGCCCGTACAACCTGTCGTGCTCTAAATCCATGCTCGAACACCGTCTATAAGACCTCTCTCGGTTCACAAGCCTCGGTTCGGGTTCCTAACATACTGTTGGTCATAACGGAACTGACGAGCAAACCGACTAGGCAAATGATGCGGCATAATTATGTACCAAAATTGCAAGTGCACAATTTATCAAGTTATAGTATAAAAAGTATCGATCCCACGAGGAAAGTGATTTTAAGAGATTATTAGAAATGGTTCTTATATTTTGTGCATGACAATTAGGAATAAAGAATAAGTGTGATTTTGTTGAGTGATTGTTATGAATATATGCAAAAGATAATAAATTGAATTTTAGAGGAGAGAAGGAAGAATTAAAGAATAAATGAAATCACAAGGCAAGAAAGATGAATGAATAAAATCAAGAAATAAAACCAAGAATGAAAAGAAAATTTAAGAAAGTCAAGATGGAGGATTCAAAAGAAGTAAGAAATCTAGAATATGATCCACTAACCAATTTCAATTACAAAATATAAACTATTCTATTTTTATCATATTTCAACTTAGATTTATTAAGCATAGATTATCAAACCATTTAAGGAAAGTGTAACCTATCAAATTATCATCTAAGTCAAAATTACTATTCATGATAAGAACAACAACATGATAATAATCCTAGAATTCATAAGCATAACCTATCAAACCATTTAAGATAAGCATAGATTATCAAATTCTTCTTCTACCGATTAGTTCTCTAGTTGATTATCCTAAACATGAACATTTTAAGTGCAAGAGAATAATTCATACAATATAAAGGAAATTAGACTAGTTTCATATAATTCTAAACTTCCTACAAGAATTAAATTCACATCTTTAAGAAATAAAACAAGAAGAAAATGAACTAATTACAAAAATAAAAAGAAAAGAAAAATCTAAACTATGAACAAGAAATAAATCTAACTACAAAGAAAATAAAAATCTACACTACAAAATATATTATAAAAATTAAATGCGAGAAAATAAATCTATTCTAGAAAGTAAATCTATACTACAAGCATGAATTTAAATCTAACTAATAAGCAATAATAAAGAAATTACTAAAAAGAAATAAAAGAGAAAAGAAATGCAAACCTTCAAATTGCTCTTCATCTCCATCCTCATCATTCAACAAGAGGAGAAAGAACAAATTTAAAGAGGAAAAAATTATTTTTATTAATTGCAACTAAAGTTATAATTTTTGGAAGGCCTTCTCAATTAAGAGTAGCCCTCCTCTCCAAAAGGAGTTTACAAAATTTTTATACCCTTAACCCCTCACTCTCTACCCCTATTTATAGTAATCTTCCATGAATTTGAGCCATTGGATTTGTCTTGAGCCCCAAGCAACTATCTCCACCTTTGATTTATTTGATTTTCAATAGAAATTAAAAATCCACTTTGTAGCCATCAATTTTCGGCCCAGCTTCCATCTGCAGCAAAATAGTTCGGTTTGATGTTGAATCATGTCAACGTGATGAGGATTTGATGTGGATCTGTTCTTTGTCTTGATTTCTTGCAAGCAGATGCCTGGTGAGATTTCTTGCACACAAGGTGTTTGATATAATGCATTGGTGAGAAGAAATGGTTTTATTGGAGAGAATGGCTCAATCTCAGGCGTATGTTATAATTTGATGGAATTAAACAAGATTTGAGATTGATGAAAAAAATCTATGCAAGTGAAAACCCAGAGATGAATAGTTGTTCAGAATAATAGTTTTGATTTGTCTTAGTGAGTGCATTATGTGGTGAGAGAAGAATGGACAGTTGAAGTTTTTGATAAGGGAATGCTCTATGAAGGAGTGCCTGAAGATAGAATGGTGAAGCTTCTTCAGATTGCATTAAAGTGCATATACAAATCTGTTGATGCTCGACTAACTATGAGCTAAGTTGCCGAGATGATACATTCATTGAAGGAAGAAGAGGATAGGTCTGTTTTTATAATGTCCTGGAATTTATGTATATGTTCCGTTTGACTATTATTATTTGCTAGTGTATAGTATATGTTCCGTTTGACTATTATTATTTGCTAGTGTATATGTGTTGGTCACATATGAGGAGGTGGAAAACATTGTTTATTTGTTACACTGATGACATATGTGATATTAGTCCAAATGGTACTTTCAAACTCAAATTTAATAAATTGAGGATGTCTATTTCTTGTTGATTTCTTGTTTCATGGTCTCCTTGACATTAAAAATTAAATAGATTCTTGTCACATATTTTCGTTAATGGACTGTGGTAGAGACACTAATTGCATTATTTCAAATAATGATGGGTCATCTCTGTGTTGCTAGTCTAAATAGCACTTTCAAGTTGAAATTTGACAAAACCTAGCACTGATTTGCATGAAGTGTGTACTCATAACACGTTAAGTTTCAACTAACCATGTTAACGTTCATCATAACATGTTAACTTTCAGCTGAACATGTTAACTTTCATCATAATATGTTAATATTTACTATTACATGTTAACTTTCATCATAATATATTAAATTGAAGCTACAATAGTTACATGTTAAGATTATTGAGTTCTTGTATATCTTTGGCGGAAAAACTAGCAAAAAACAAAAGGAAAAAATAAAAACAGGAGAAAGAAAGGGGAAAATGTTAACTATAATAGTTCTATGTTGACTTTTAGCAGATTTCAAGACCATATATACAAAACAACAGTATATATATAAAAACAATGGTTAGTGTTATATACATATATATATATATATATATATATTTTTCCACTCTCTAATTCTTGGTGATTGTTTTCTATTTTAACGGGCTTTCTAAGTGACCATTTATTTAGCAGAACGTGTTAACTTTCATCCTAGTATGTTAACTTTTCATATTGAATGTTAACTTTTGCTGCTTATGTTAACTTTTATCCAAACCTGTTAACTTTCACTGCTTTATTTTCGTAGAAGCGTTTAAAAAAAACTATGAATGTAATTAGTGATTGGTGTGGATTGCTTATTAGTATAATACTTTTGGTAGAGCAATGTAGGTTGTTAAGACTTTTGTAGCACATTGTATTATATTTTTATAATATCTATGATTGTAAGTCTAATCATATCGTTTATTCAAGAAATATCAGCTGTAAGAATGTAAAAATTTTATTATAGTGAACATTAACATGTTTGAAAGTTAACATGTTATGATGAATGTTAGCATGTTCAGTTAAAAGTTAACATATTATGGTAAAAGTTGACACGTAATAGTGAATGTTAACATATTATGCTGAAATTTAACATGTTCAACTGAAAATTAACATGTCACGAGGAGAACTAACATATAATGATGAAAGTTAATATGATTTATGAAGAAAATTAACATATTATTATGAAAGTTAACATGTCACAGTGAAAGTTAACATATTATGATGAACGTTAACATGTTCAGCTGAAAGTTAACATGTTACGATGAGAGTTAACATATAATGATGAAAGTTAACATAATTTATAAAGAAAGTTAACATATAATGAGATTTAATAGTGTATTGTAACTTGAAGATTATGTACATGATTTGTATATATTATGTACACAATAACCTCAAGATTATGTACATATTATGTATCATAATATTCAGGTTTTGATAAATATAATTTATATATAATCTTCAGTTTATTATGCATATCAAGTTCTATTTCAATGAAGTTGTACATATTCACATGACAGCCACAATACATTCCACATACAATCGTAACAAATTACACCAAAATTGATCACTAAATAGACACAATATATTTTATTAAATTTTGATCTAAGTACAACCAAACCATAAGAACACATAGTATAATCAACTAAACAATAAAACATAACACGTTACAAGCAATTCTGGATGCAACATAAGGATCATCAGTACAACAATCTTAGAATTGAGTAGTAGTCACTGGAGGATGCTTCGACATTCCACAACCATAAAAATTATAACACACGTTTGAGATTGAACCATTCTTTCCAATAAAACCATTTCTTCTCACCGAGATATTATATCAAACACCTTGTGTGCAAGCAATCCCCATCAGTTTGGGCTTCAAAAACCAATCGAATATCTTCCCAAATCGAGCCAATATCCCTCTGCATCCCAAATCATCTCATATTCACAATCCTCGTCATCCTTCTCTTTAGATGAAACTACCAAGTTCCTTCCAATCGATTTGATAGAATTCATGCATTCGCTCAACCATGTTAAAAAGAAATAGCAATATATGATGGATATATTAGAATACTGAGTCACCTCCAGCTGTGATTAATGCTTTACTAACCCAAGGATCACTTTGTTCTTCGTCTGTTTAGATAAAGAAAAAGTAGTCAAACAGCTAGCAATTCCAAGCAATAAATCAAAATAGGAAAATTGTTAAACATTAGCAATTTAGCATCAATCTCATCGAATCACCTCCAGCCACATGTGACACCCTGCTAGCCCCTAGATCAGCTCCTTGTTCTTGCCCTGTTAAAGGTTGAGACAGAAAAGGCAATCGACAGGCTTGTACATGATATCCCAACTAGAAAAGAAGAAAAATAGAAGAAAGTATTGGTGATGTTAGGATGCTTTTAATTTGCCATCCACAACAGCTGTCAGTTGGCTATCCCATCGATCAAGCCCATCTTGAGTACCAAAAAAATGGATGTGTGAATATTACAGAGAAAATCATAAGAATATTAGCTTATGCAGAACTTCAAAATGAGCAAGATGTCTTGCCCATTAATTGATATTCGCACGCTCAAACTCCGACATAGGTGAAGCTGTCACTTGGAGATTTTTCTTTATCTACTTTATTGACTATTTGATGGACACTAGGAAGTCTCTGGCAGTGAGTGTAGCATATTATTTGAAAGGAAAAAAACCCATGGAATTTCCATTTACCTTTCACATTTTAGACACCAGTAATGACAATTTCTATTTATCTTGCAGAAAAAATAAAGCAAATACAATGCATATTCTATGCCCTCATATAGTCTTTAATCAAGGGCATGTTGAATTAGGATCAACGGACATTCCAGCAAAAGATTCTGATTCATCCTCACTAACATGGAAGGCTCATCAAGCAATATAAAATACTAAAACAGGACATGAGAGAAAAGCAAAATCCCCTAAGGAAATAACTGGACATAGATTACACGCACTACTTGTCACTTGAGGAATCAAATTTATATGAAGTCCTGACAACTCTCGAACTATCATCATTCAGATTTCGAATACTTAGAGAAATAAGAATCATAGACTAATATGTAAATTCTCCCCCAACTGTGCTAACACCCCGAAATTTGAATCAACCGTCAAGTCGTCAACAAGCACACACTCCTTCGGACTATAAACCAGCACATAATGCAATCAAATCGAAATCACAAAAGACACAACAAATAAATAGATTCAGAAGAAAGAAATTTATGGAATTTGTAAACAAGGAGATGAACATGTCGATTATGGAAAAATAACGCGATCATGAAAAATAAAAAGTTGGATAAGAGATGCTTGCCGATTAGGAAGAATAAGGCGATCAATAAAAGAGTTTAAAGGATAAAAATACTTGCCAATTTGCCTAGCAATGGCTCTGAACACCAACCCCAAGGAAAACCCCCAAATCAATATCCTCCTCTCTTCAAGCTGTAAATATTGCAAGGAGGGGGGAGGGAGGAGGGGTGGGGGTGTGGGCTAGGGTCTGGAGAAGAAGAAGAGGAGGAGATAAGAGAGAAGGGAGAGGAGCAGTTAGCGGAGATGAGGAGAGAAGAGAGAGGGGAGAGGAGGCGGAGGAGGAGAAGAAGAAGAAGAGAGGGGAGAGGAGGCGGAGAGGAGAAGAAGAAGAAGTGGGGAAGGGTAATTTCGGGAAAAAAAATTCTGGGAAAGTGTGAAAGGGCTGAAACACCAGGGAAAAACAATGGGGGGCTGAGACACATCTCTTTTATTTTTTTGGGGCCCAGAAACAGTTTTCCCCATAATTTAATATAAAATGCTATAATATTTTTAGATTGTTATAGTGTTGATTATTGTGCTATGATAAAGGGAGGTAATTTTACTATGATTTATATTATGTATTAGTTACTTCTTTTAAACAATATTTTCAATTGTAATCCAAATATAAAAAAGTGAATGAGGTGGATAAGGATTACTTCATACTTTTAGAAATTGATCTACTTCTTACTTCTAATAATTCTTGTCATCCAAACAAACCCTTAGAGGATCTATCAGCACCAACAGAACTACATAAGGTCTATCCGCAGCCATTTGAATGCGTTCTAAGTTCAAATTTTCATTTGTCTCAGGATGAAGTGGATAAGGATTATTGTGTCTCTTGATTTTCTGTATTTTTTTGGCCAAGCAAATTCGAATCTTGTCCTAAGCTCTAAGCTGGTGAATATAGCTTCGCGATTGCAGTGATGCCTGATTGCTATGCTGTCAATTTAATTATTTGTATCTTTTATCTGTTGTCTCAACAAGGGTACAGCTTTCATTTCACAATATACGTACTTAAATATTTTTACATATGGCTTCTGGATATGGGGTTTGTCTGTATTTTCTTCTGTCAGTCCTTGGTGCAAAATGATTTTATCTTATCTAATAACGTTAAATTATATCCTGACATTGCTGTACCTTTTGGCATCAGTACTTTAGTAATTTAGATTTTTAGTATTGAAAAAATAACTGACAAAAGGCTAACATAGTTTTGGCGTCTCTCTATATATCCTTGTCAGATCAGTTAAGTTATGTAGTTTCTACCTGTGACGTCATCCACCCCCCCGCCCCCACTCCCTCCCAACTTTTTTATCTTTTTATCTCACTTGTGAGTCGTGTCCTCTTAAACTTTGTGGTGTCACACAGATCCTCTGAGCATCGGTTTTTTTTCACTGGACACCTATGTGTAATTTACAAATAACTAAATATCCTTAAGAGTAGGCCTGGCTCAAACTGTAATATTTGTGCTCCCAACGCGAAAACTCCAAGAAAAAGTTATTATCTACGCTTTGGATCTTTGTCAATAGTGGTCCTTTAACTCCATAATATTTGATGTGTCCCTCAATCCTTAAAATTGCTATAAGGTACAACGAAATCCTTTTTCAGCCCATGAAATCATAGAAATTGCTATTAGGTTCCCAATTTCTAATGAGTAGCTTCAAATTAATCATAAAAATTAGGGGACCTAATAGAATAGTATGTAGGAGGGACCAATTTTGAAATATTATAGATATAATGCGAAAACATAAAAAACATTTATGAAATAAATAAATAACATATTGTATATT
>NC_033802.1:36063772-36066095 GCF_001876935.1 Asparagus officinalis | reverse complement strand
CCTCGCTGGATACCGTATTATCTGATGCAACCGCGGAGCCGGCATTAGATTCTTCATCTTCTGAAGGGCATCTTGTCCGAACCCTACCATAGGTTGCTCGCTCTATGGTTCCGGACTGCAGACGAGTTCTAGGTCGGGAGGCTCTCAGAATCGACTCGAAATCATCTCGTGCCAATGTCTCTTTGCTCGTCATATTGGTGGTGACCCTCAAAAATTCTCCGTCTTCAATCACCCTTCTTCTTCGTTGGAAGCGCCTAGGCCTTGGTTTTGGCGTCTCCGCACTGAGTCTTTCAAAAACTGAAACTCTTTCGGGGACCGCCTTAATGTAATTGCATTCAGACAATACCGCCCGAATGAGTTTGGAACAGGGACATTGAATTTCCTGTTTTCGGGGACTCCTCTTCCTGGTTCTGTTCGTACTCCCAGCACGATAATACAACTCGTCATCTTGACAGTCGGAGTAACCTATCGTGTGCGGGCACGACTTCTCAGGTATAACACTATCATTATCAGATGATAATGTTTCCATCTGAGGTTGGATCGCCTTCTTTGGGCTTTCAAAAGTTACACGCCTAGAAACGTGCCTTCGTGGGCGCGAGTCTTCAGCGTGCTCTTGGACTTCGATGCGCAAGTTAGTGCGCGCAGCTGCCTTGAGCTCTTTGTCATGCTGGAGGTGATGGCGACCCCCAGTATTTTGAGTCGTTCTGGGCTTCTTCATCGGGCCCAAACGCTCGTGAACTGGAGCTTTGCCTCTCTCGTCGGGAACTGGACCGAGGCGCTCCAAAACTGGCTTCTTCCTTCGGGATGATTCTGCATGATCTCCCGGAGAAGCTATTGGAATTAACGGCGACTTTGATTGATTCGCCGGAGGTTGGACTTGCTTTGAAGGCTGCAATGGCTGCTTTTTGGCCTGGGTCGCCACTTCAGACTTAGGCTTCCAGACTTGGCGAGTTGGTGGTGGCTTCTTCGCCTCCTCCTTTTGCAGTCTTCTACGGGCTTCCTGAGCTTGAGCCCGTGCCTGCGCTGACATCGCGCGGCGCTTGCGAATACGCTCCTCGAGCGTCGAACGGTTCCGTTTGACGCGGACCCATTCGTTCTTTGGCGGCTTGGAAGAGTCGCCGTTCATTGGTGGTTGAGGCTGTTTGCCTCTTCTGTTCTTCAACTCCGCGTGGTAGCGGAATCCGTCCGTAGACTCCACCGCCTTAGCGAATTGCCACGCAAGGCGTTGACGACGCCTCTGGCGGGCTCTCTTTGAGAGAGTCACAACACCTTCAACAGTGGAGGCGTTGGCGGGAGTTGAGTTGACCTGATTGGAGGTCGGTGGAACTTCATTTGACGCAACTTCGGCGTCAGTTGGGTTGAGAGCTTCGTGGGCTTCCCGAGCAGCTTCAAACCAACGAGCTTTTCTCCCGGAGGAGAACTTCTTGGACTTGCGGGGGGAGATAGAGCCGGACGAGGACACGTACTCCTCGAACTTGGCTTGGTCGAACTCGTACTCGACCTCCTCCACGACCGGGATTGCAATCCGCGGCTGCGACGCATCGATCTCGTTGGCGAGATCGTCGGCTCCCACTGTGGTCGCCAGATTGTTCGCGTGGAAAACTGTTTTCTTTTTCATTGATATGATTGTCATCTTGGGTTACAAAGATCCGGTCTTTTATAGATCCGGTTACAACTAAATCAAAGAAAAAAAAATAAAAATTACAACTTTCCTCTTGTGAACAAATCGCAAGCTCCTGTTTTGCGGTTGCTTGCTTGTGTGGGTTCTTTGCCAACGCCGGGGTTAATCCGTGGACCACCGCGCGATCTAGATCCGGTCGGATCTACACGAGTATGCGGGTATTATTCCACGAAGGGAATAATAGCCGGGAGGGATTAATCCACCAAGGGAATAATCGCTCAGATCTCGAGATCTAAGACCAAGCTTAGATCTGGAGTGTAGTCTCGTGTAGATCTCAGATCTGTTCTTTCTTCCTCTCGAGATCCTGCCTTTTCTGACGTGGATGGTCGCCGAGGATCAGATCTGAATGGTGCAAGTCTTCTGGTCTTCAAGCTCCGAGTTCACTCTTCAATCCGGCAGAGTTTCGGCTCTTGAAAGTTCGACCCCTGAAAATGAACATCTCTAGGCCTATTTATAGGCTCTCAGGACAGTGGCTGCAAAAAGAGAATTGTCGGCCACCTCTGGCCACTGTCGGCCACCTCGGGCCACTGTCGGCCACCTCGGGGTGGCCGACACTGTGCCTAGCCACCTTGGGGTGGCTCGGCTCATGGCCGAGCCACCCCAAGGTGGCTCGGCCACCGAGCCACCCCGAGGTGGCTCGGC
>NC_033802.1:35994846-36063747 GCF_001876935.1 Asparagus officinalis | reverse complement strand
TGCCGCACCCACCTTGCAGGCGGCTCCCGGTTGGCCGAGCCCCTCTGGTTTGCTGTTTCCGCTTTGTGTTGTCTCCCGTTTTCCGAGCTTCTTTAACGATATACGGGTTGACGTGCATGATTTGACAGTGATTAAGACTCTATTTGCTGATCTTTATTTTTCCCATCTGATTATGCGCAGCTAAGTCTGATTCGCTGATCATTTGCCTAGTAAATACCACCTTCTGAGTTCGACGTCCGACAAACTGATCCTGCATCGAATCGCTGATTCGCTCCGCAGTACTGCTTCTCGGTTAGCGCATGAGACTCTGTTGCCATTCTTTAACACTGGCCGTGCATGACCGAACGCCCGTATGTGCGCCATTTCCGTCGCTGCCGGGCGCATTCGACGATCTCGTCGCCCAGTTGGTTCAGTCGTTATGTGCCGAGCTATGCCTAAGGGACCTGATAAGCCAATTTTATATGCCTACATATTAGCACCTTTATACTTTTCTAGAAATGTCTGCCACTATAAGTGCCTAAATCAAATCAGTTTTTTCGTGCGCGACGAAACAACTCACGCACCTACGCTCAACCGTGTTATTGGACCAATCATCCACCGCCCGACGGCGGGTCCTTGCGTAATTCTGAAGCTTCTAGCGGCAAAGCTAAAGCCACCTTATGGGAAAAGCAAGCCACCTTTGGTCAAAGATAGCCACTATATTGCAAAGTATAGCACTTATTAGAAAAGCTATAGCCACCATATGCGCCAAAGTATAGAACTTATGCCTTTCTAAATTCATGCCCGGCTTAAGAGCGCCTAAAATCAAATCAGTTTTTTTCGCCGCGATGAAACCACTCGACGACCTAGGTGATGTGTTTATTGACCAATCATCCACCGCGACGGGGGGTCCTCGCGCAATTTTGAAGCTTCTGGGTAAAGTATAGCACATTATGAGAAAGTATAGCACCTTTTGGCCAAAGTATAGCACTATATTGCAAAGTATAGCACTTTATTGGAAAAGTATAGCACCTTATTGGCAAAGTATAGCACCTTATGCTTTCTGAAAATTCTGCACCTTAAGTGTGTAAAATCAAATCAGTTTTTTTCGCCGCGACGAAACCACTCGACGACCTACGTCACGTGTTATTGACCAATCATCCACCGCGACGGGGGGTCCTCGCGCAATTTTGAAGCTTCTGGGCAAAGTATAGCACCTTATGGGAAAGTATAGCACCATTTGGCCAAAGTATAGCACTATATTGTAAATCATAGCACTTTATTGACAAAGTATAGCACTTTATTAGAAAAGTATAGCACCTTATCCTTTCTGGAAATTCTGCAGCTTAAGTGCCTAAAATCAAATCAGTTTTTTTCGCCGCGACGAAACCACTCGACGACCTACGTCACGTGTTATTGACCAATCATCCACCGCGACGGGGGGTCCTCGCGCAATTTTGAAGCTTCTGGGCAAAGTATAGCATCTTATGGGAAAGTATAGCACCTTTTGGCAAACGTATAGCACTATATTACAAAGTATAGCACTTTATTGACAAATTATAGCACCTTATTGGAAAAGTATAGCACCTTATTCTTTCTGGAAATTCTGCAGCTTAAGTGCCTAAAATCAAATCAGTTTTTTTCGCCGCGACGAAACCACTCGACGACCTACGTCACGTGTTATTGACCAATCATCCACCGTGACGGGGGGTCCTCGCGCAATTTTGAAGCTTCTGGGCAAAGTATAGCACCTTATAAAAAAGTATAGCACCTTTTGGCCAAAGTATAGCACTATATTGCAAAGTATAGCACTTTATTGGAAAAGTATAGCACCTTATTGGCAAAGTATAGCACCTTATACTTTCCAGAAATTCTGTAGCTTAAGAGCCTAAAATCAAATCAGTTTTTTTCACCGCGACGAAACCACTTGACGACCTACGTCACGTGTTATTGACCAATCATCCACCGCGACGGGGGGTCCTCGTGCAATTTTGAAGCTTCTGGGCAAAGTATAGCACCTTATAGGAAAGTATAGCACCATTTGACCAAAGTATAGCACTATATTACAAAGCATAGCACTTTATTGACAAAGTATAGCACCTTATTGGAAAAGTATAGCACCTTATACTTTCTGGAAATTCTGCAGCTTAAGTGCCTAAAATCAAATCAGTTTTTTTTGCCGCGACGAAATCACTCGATGACCTACGTCACGTGTTTATGACCAATCATCCACCGCGACGGGGGGTCCTCGCGCAATTTTGAAGCTTCTGGGCAAAGTATAGCACCTTATGAGAAAGTATAGCACCTTTTAGCCAAAGTATAACATTATATTGCAAAGTATAGCACTTTATTGACAAAGTATAGCACCTTATTGGAAAAGTATAGCAGCTTATGCTTTCTAGAAATTCTGCAGCTTAAGAGACTAAAATCAAATCAGTTTTTTTCGCCGCGACGAAACCACTCGACGACCTACGTCACGTGTTATTGACCAATCATCCACCGCGACGGGGGGTCCTCGCGCAATTTTGAAGCTTCTGGGCAAAGTATAGCATCTTATGGGAAAGTATAGCACCTTTTGGCAAACGTATAGCACTATATTGCAAAGTATAGCACTTTATTGACAAATTATAGCACCTTATTGGAAAAGTATAGCACCTTATTCTTTCTGGAAATTCTGCAGCTTACGTGCCTAAAATCAAATCAGTTTTCTTCGCCACGACGAAACCACTCGACGACCTACGTCACGTGTTATTGACCAATCATCCACCGCGACGGGGGGTCCTCGCGCAATTTTGAAGCTTCTGGGCAAAGTATAGCATCTTATGGGAAAGTATAGCACCTTTTGGCAAACGTATAGCACTATATTGCAAAGTATAGCACTTTATTGACAAATTATAGCACCTTATTGGAAAAGTATAGCACCTTATTCTTTCTGGAAATTCTGCAGCTTAAGTGCCTAAAATCAAATCAGTTTTTTTCGCCACGACGAAACCACTCGACGACCTACGTCACGTGTTATTGACCAATCATTCACCGCGACGGGGGGTCCTCGCGCAATTTTGAAGCTTCTAGGCAAAGTATAGCACCTTATAAAAAAGTATAGCACCTTTTGGCCAAAGTATAGCACTCTATTGTAAAGTATAGCACTTTATTGGAAAAGTATAACACCTTATTGGCAAAGTATAGCACCTTATACTTTTTAGAAATTCTGCTGCTTAAGAGCCTAAAATCAAATCAGTTTTTTTCACCGTGACGAAACCACTAGACGACCTACGTCACGTGTTATTGACCAATCATCCACCGCGACGGGGGGTCCTCGTGCAATTTTGAAGCTTCTGGGCAAAGTATAGCACCTTATAGGAAAGTATAGCACCATTTGACCAAAGTATAGCACTATATTACAAAGCATAGCACTTTATTGACAAAGTATAGCACCTTATTGGAAAAGTATAGCACCTTATACTTTCTGGAAATTCTGCAGCTTAAGTGCCTAAAATCAAATCAGTTTTTTTCGCCGCGACGAAATCACTCGATGACCTACGTTACGTGTTATTGACCAATCATCCTCTGCGACGGGGGGTCCTCGCGCAATTTTGAAGTTTCTGGGCAAAGTATAGCACCTTATGAGAAAGTATAGCACCTTTTAGCCAAAGTATAACACTATATTACAAAGCATAGCACTTTATTGACAAAGTATAGCAGCTTATTGGAAAAGTATAGCACCTTATACTTTCTGGAAATTCTGCAGCTGAAGTGCCTAAAATCAAATCAGTTTTTTTCGCCGCGACGAGACCACTCGACCACCTACGTCACGTGTTTTTGACCAATCATCCACCGTGACGGGGGGTCCTCGCGCAATTTTGAAGCTTCTGGGCAAAGTATAGCTCCTTATAGGAAAGTATAGCACCATTTGACCAAAGTATAGCACTATATTACAAAGCATAGCACTTTATTGACAAAGTATAACACCTTATTGGAAAAGTATAGCACCTTATACTTTCTGAAAATTCTGCTGCTTAAGTGCCTAAAATCAAATCAGTTTTTTTCACCGCGACGAAACCACTCGACGACCTACGTCACGTGTTATTGACCAATCATCCACCGCGACGGGGGGTCCTCGCGCAATTTTGAAGCTTCTAGGAAAAGTATAGCTCCTTATGGGAAAGTATAGCACCATTTGTCCAAAGTATAGCACTATATTGCAAAGCATAGCACTTTATTGACAAAGTATAGCACTTTATTGACAAAGTATAGCACTTTATTAGAAAAGTATAACACCTTATACTTTTTGGAAATTCTGCAGCTTAAGTGCCTAAAATCAAATCAGTTTTTTTCGCCGGGATAAAACCACTCGACGACCTACGTCACGTGTTATTGACCAATCATCCACCGCGACGGGGGGTCCTCGCGCAATTTTGAAGCTTCTGGGCAAAGTATAGCACCTTATGGGAAAGTATAGCACATTTTAGCCAAAGTATAGCACTATTACAAAGTATAGCACTTTATTGACAAAGTATAGCATCTTATTGGAAAAGTATAGCATCTTATACTTTTTGGAAATTCTGCAGCTTAAGTGCCTAAAATCAAATCAGTTTTTTTCGCCGCGACGAAACCACTCGACCACCTACGTCACGTGTTATTGACCAATCATCCACCGCGACGGGGGTCCTCGCGCAATTTTGAAGCTTCTGGGCAAAGTATAGCACCTTATGGGAAAGTATAGCACCTTTTGGCCAAAGTATAGCACTATATTACAAAGTATAGCACTTTATTGACAAAGTATAGCACCTTATTGGCAAAGTATAGCACCTTATACTTTCTGGAAATTCTGCAGCTTAAGTGTCTAAAATCAAATCAGTTTTTTTCGCCACGACGAAACCACTCGACGACCTACGTCACGTGTTTATTGACCAATCATCCACCGTAATGCAAATACTTGATAAGATAACATCAAAGGTTTTGAGTAATGTATACCAACCAGATATAACAATAACATTAACTGAAATAACATTAAAACTAACTGAAGTAGTTACACAAAATTTACAATAATCAAAATAGTTTGGTTGGTTACATGTTCGTCGATTGTGACCGAACTCCTTACATCGGCTACACTTCAACATTCTAGAAGGATTTAGTCCAGAAGGGATCCGCTTTGTTTTTGGCCTTCCTCTACGAATCGAGGTTAATGGAGGTCTAATCTCCATATTCTCATCCGTTATAATTGGCTTCTCATCATCAGGAATTGGATATATGGGAAAGGAGTGACACTTGCGGTACACCTCCATGCTGAAATAGTCAGAAATATATGGATACAATAGCTGATCTTTGTGCCTGATTACGGCGGCCGCATGCTTGCAAGGTAGTCCAAGAACTTGCCATTGGCGACAAGTACACGTGCAGTACTCCAAATTCACTCTAACAGATGGGGAATCATATACTTCATACAGAATCGACGTAGAAGGATTTACATGAAGACAACGTGCACCCTCGTTGATCAGGACAAGATGCTCCTCTACACTAGGAACAAGTGGTGTAGCCCATTTGTTGGATTCCTCACGTCTATCGTAGCTCATTTTCATCATCTTCACCCGGATGTGATCAACCAACTGCGCTATCGGTAAAAATCGGGCTTCCTTAATCCATGCGTTGAAGGACTCAGCTAGATTTGAGGTTAACCACCCATACCTGCAACCATGTTATAGCTATAGGATTATTCAAATGTTATACATGTTCAAACACACATATCAGAGAGTTCAATCACAAAGACCAAAAATATGTAAAAATGGTGACCTCTTTCCAGGAAAATAACAATTAGCCCAGTTCTGTGGGCTCATATTCAGCATTTCAATGAAAGCAATAGATGACTTATTCTGGAGCTCGTTGTATTCATTATGATAAGCATGCATTGTGTAGGCATAGGCAGCTCTCTTCATAATTTGAACACAATCATCCCTAAGTGGTGCTGGTAACCTTTTCTTTGACAAGTTGTTCTTATAATTGGCCATTAAATGGCGGATGCAATAACTGTGATATGAACAAGGGAAGCAATTCTTGACGGAATTTTGAAGTCCTTTGTCTCGATCAGAGATTATAACCAGCTCATCATTCGGAGTATATGGATCATCTGAATTGTACAATACGTCACGAATGCATTCAAGGAACCACTCCCAATTGCTCTCATTCTCGGTTCCACAAATACAAAGAGCGACAGGAAACATTCCTCCATCTCCATTCAAAGCAGTAGCAGCAAGTAGAGTTCCCTTGTACCTATCAAAAAGATGGGTGCCATCCAAGAATAAAATTGGTCTACATCCCTCGACAAAACCCTTCCAACAAGCATAATATGAGATAAAAAAATCTAGTAAATCTGCCATCTTCATCTTCTAGATGGACGATTGATCCTGGGTTAGTTTCCATAACTTTATCCTTGTACCATCTAAATTGTTCATATGAATGTTTTGCATACCCATATAACTCCTGTTGAGCAAGCTCTTTCCCACACCAAGCTCTTCCATAGGGGATATCAACGCCAAACTCTCTCAGAAGCTTCTTTTTAAGATCAATTGCGCGGTAGGTGGGTTGTTCTTTTAGTATGGATTTCACAATATTTGCAACCCACTTACGAGATGCCCGTGGATGTCCCTTCTCTCCTATGCCTCCTCCGAGACAACTATGTGCACGACCAATTTTCTTCACGTAAAACCGTTTGCAGTCTGTACGACGGTTACAATGGACCATCCATTCACAGTCAGCACCTTTGCATTTTACTATCAATCTTCTAGGTTCATTTTTCAAATAAGCAAAGTTAAAACCGAGAGCAATTGAGTAATTTCCAAGACTTTGCCTTAGATGTTCAACATCATTAAATTCTTGTCCGACACTTCTAATGGCATGATACCATGAAATAGGAATCTGAATACTAGATCTCTCAACTTCACGTAATGCATTTTCTGAATTGGATAGATTATGCGTCGAGGATGCATGTTGTTCCGAAAGAGATATGGTAGGATTCCTGCAAACATAAAGCAGTTACCTTATAAGACTAGCAATTAGAAACATTAATGAAAATTCTTATCTAGTACTACAGCTAATTGCCGACATATTATATCGTCATAATTTTTCTTTGAACTACAGAGAAATTAAATAAACATGGATTAATTTTGTGAAATATGGACCTCACAATATACAATAAGTTCTTACCTTATGTGAATGGTGTTTTCCTCTAGACCAAATAATGTATCTCGATCTATGTCAACATGCATCTTAACTATCTTCTTCTTGCAACTTAGATGTACATCGAACATTGTTGACAAATCGACGTCATCATGGACACGTACAAACAATTCTTCTGTATATGGGACTTCATAAGTCAGCTTCACTGGGCTTGAAAAAAAAGCAATTCTACTTTGCACCTCGGCCACTAAATTACTGAAAGTCCCCTTGATATTCATTGGAATCAAATGATTGTTTCCTCTAAAGTCCATAATTGCACAATATAGCTCTTCTTCCATTACTGAAATTCATAAAAAATAAAATAAGTGGAAAACTAACTAACAATCAAATATTACCAAACAAACACAAGTCTAACATGCATTTTCTTATTGTATACGATATAATTCAACATCGGCATTCAATATGCAATTCTCTATGTTTCTATACAATATAATTCAATATTCATTCCTAAATATTCAAAGACCAGATTTTTCTACATTCTATAGAAATGAGGAACAAATGATTTTTATTTTGTGAATCAAATAAAGAAAATATACTATAGAAATGAGGAACAAATGATTTTTATTTTGTGAATCAAATAAAGAAAATATAGAACGGGTACATTGTTTAGCTTTTCATAGCACTTTTTAAAGAAAGTATAGCACTTTCCTAACTCTCACTACAAATGATGTAATCAACAGAATTAAGGTTTTCTCATGAGAAAATAGTAGTCTCAATACAATAAAGGTTTTCTCATTTAAAAATTTAGACATTTCAACAAATCAAGATATAAAGATGGGATCTCAATCACTTTATAGTTACCTTTAAATTTCTTCTTTTACTGCAAGAAACGAACATGAGATCTCAACCACTAATCTGATGTAGGATTAATGTCTTCTATGAAGAGAAATATTAATGGAGGAGAGAGATTTCTCAAGAAGAGAGGAGAAATTAATGGAGGAGAGAGAGAAGGAGAGAGTAATTGAAGATGGGTACCAAATTGGGGGCTTGTGAAGAGTGAGTGTAGCCCGCCCTTTTCTCCCGCCATTGTCGCCATTAATACCTACTGTTGACGGTGATGAGAAGAAGAGAGAAAGGGCAAAGTCGGGTTTCTCTATTTTGGGGAAAATACAATATAGAGATAGAGAGGTATAAGGAGCATTGGGTTTAAAACTAAGCCAAATGGGTATAATGGGTTTATTGGTGTTCAGTAAAGTGGATGGGTTTTAAAATAATTGGGGGTAAAACTTTGGGTTAAAATAGGATTTTCCCTTATACAAATTGGTCGTCGACCGACCAATGCCCTAGTGCAGTCGACCGACATCATGTCTTGTTTATGATGGTTTTTCTTACACGTCATGTCTTGTTTATGATGGTTTTTCTTACACGTTGTTCGTGAACACGGGGTTCAAGACGTACAACAATTTACACGTACGACATAGATGTACACCTACGGAGGCTTGGCACACGTGAACTTTCGAGAAGGGGATAGTTGCATGTATTGTTTTTACCACGACAGGGAGATGATTAGTTAGAACAATATATGTGTGTGTATGGATACCGTTGATGGGCACAGCTCGGTACTGCTTAAGGTAGTGCGTTAGTATACTGTTGAAGTAGGCCATTAAGTCGTAATTGTAGGATGCTTGAATAGATAGTCCGTTCTGCATAGTGATGCGATGAGGCTAGTGAGCCTTATTTATTGGATGCATGAGAAGGAAGTCCGTTCCGCATGGTGATGTGATGAGGATGTCTGAGGAGACAGTCTGTTCCGCATGGTGATGCGATGAAGCTAATGAGTCGTACTTGTAGGATACCTGAGGAGGTAGTTTGTTTCGCACGATGATGCGATGATGCTAGTGAGTCATATTTACTTAGGATGTCTGAACAGGTAGTCTATTCCGCATAATGATGCGATAATACTATAGAACTTTACAAGAGATAGTATTGTGAAACCTAGGGCAACTCGAGTTTAAGGCGGGAGATCATTTATTTACGTGGTTCACCGTTGAGTTATTTTGTGACGAGGTATACGGTATTATGCATTTCACATGATTATGTTTTGATATTCCTATTGACTACCCAAGGGTAGCATGAGATGTTGGGTTGACATATATGACATGGTTTGGTTGACATTTTAGTATTGTAATTCTTTATTCCTTTATCTTGGTTGATATTTTAGTTTTAGAGTTGATATTTAGCGATTCATAATTTGAGACATTGATATATACATGAGGTTTTCCTTGTTTGCATTATTTCACTCGACGTACCCGTCTCGTGTTGTGGATTTCTAAGTATTAACCCCATCTAGTATAGAGTAAATGATTTAGGTAGACTATGCATATATAGGTAGAGCCTCCATCATATGTAGTAGCCCTTTTCCTGGGGGCGGATGGAGATGATCTTGCTAGCGCTCTGATGCTGTTGTTTCCTCTTCTTTTCAGGCAGCGGATCAGATTTCGGAGAGCCGCAGGTTGATGGAGTTTCTGCATAGTCGCCGTCATTTCTTAATAAAAAGCTTTTGCTGTACATTAGTTTAGTATTTGTTTAGTGATTTATAAACTTATATTTCATTTTGAAGGCTGAGAGCCTTAGTACTATTTCAGTTGACTTTGTGTATTGAGATATTTCACATTTATTTTCGTTCTTCAGTTGTACTCTTTTTATTTAGTTGGGACCTGATCATATTCTTTGGATATTTATTTTTCTTGGCATGTTCATTGTATTTTTACTTTTCTCGTATCTACTTGTACCTGCACTATTCTTAATTGATTCTACTAGAAAGATATTACCGTGATGGTTAAACGTGTTATTGCACTATGTGGGTGCATGACAGATTTGACATCTCTAGATTCACTCTAGACTACAACCTCGTTTGAAACTTGCGGTGTCACAGTACGGGACTACTAGTCCCATAGGTTTTGGTTGTGAACTTCAGCACATCCAGAAAATCTACGGGACTAGTAGTTACCGCAGATTTGCTGGCTCTTCACAAAACCCTACTCTCTCTCTCTCTCTCTCTCTCTCTCTCTCTCTCTCTCTCTCTCTCTCTCTAAATCCCCCTCTCTCTCTCTCTCTCTCTCTCTCTCTCTCTCTCTCTCTCTCTCTCTCTCTAAAATCAAAGATGTCAATGATGTTCTCGTTCTCGAATCCTATGATCCTCAACTCCTCTCGCTCTAAGTTCTGGATCGTGATTGGGATCAGGGTCGCTAGTGCTCTAATCATCGCTGAGACCACCCGTCGCCACCGGAGACGATCGTTTAAAGACCTGATCTTGGCCGTAAAAGATTTTGACGCCTTCATTGATTGCTTCAAGATCCTCCCTTCTCCTCAGCCACCACCTCCCGTCGCCAAACTCCAGCTCACCATTCTCACCTTCGCCGTCTCCGACAAGTTTACTCAATTTCATGCTTTTCTTGGGATTAATAATAGGGTATTTATTGGTTTTTGATTTTTTTGGTTTGGTTGTGTCTGTATAGTTTTGATGTGAAGGGTTTTGTTTCGGGGTTTGGGAACCCGGAGTGGGCGAAGCCCCATGAGAAGGCATCAAGGACGGCGGTAGTTGTCTCATTGGTTCTGAAGAATGGGGCGAAGTGCGTTGGGAGAACGGTTATGGATGAATTCACAACCAAAACCTACGGGACTAGTAGTCCCGTAAGTTTTCTGACGTCGTATTAGTCGCCAATTAATGGCGACTAAACATACGGGACTGGCAGTCCCGTATGTTTCGAATACGCAGTTTTTTATAAAAACGATCTCCTTTTGGCCTGTTGGCCAAAAAGATGTCGTTTTTGCTAAATAATTAGCAAAACGGTCGGTTTTGCTAATTATTTAGCAAAAAAGGACTTTTTTAAAAAAAACTCCTTTGTTTATTATAGCATCCAACATCCTTATGTTTGGTAATTGAAAAGGGTAAACTTCATGTAGTTAACCTCTCCTCGTGAATTGAATGATAACTAAGTGCTAATAACGAGTTGAGGGGATGATAAATGCTGTTGCAGCCATAGTTACACAGTATGCGGTACATAGTGGGTCATAATATGAATTCGTGCACATAATTCGCCACTTAAAAATTTGAATTCCTTAGGTGGAAGCTTGCTTCAGTACGCAAGTTCAGTTAGTGGTATGTTGTAAATTTTTTTTGGGTGCGCTTAAAGTTTTCTAAAGTATATAGGAGAAAACTAGAAAGCTAAGTATGAAATTTAATATTTTTTTCGTACAAAATACTTAAACACTTCTTTTTGATGGAGTCCATTTCTTTGTTTTTTTTCTTTTTTTTTCACAGAGCTAGTTTTGGGATCATGGTTTTATTTTACATTTAATTAAAATACGTGTTCTGTTACAGTAAAGTCATTGGCTCATATACTCTATTGTGTGTCTCCCTTCACTTAATTGCCTACATTTCATTACGTCTTGCGCACGTGCACTTAATGAGACTTTGCATCTAGCATACTTGTAAGTGGTGCATCAATTTTGGGGAACCGGTTTGTGTATTGCAGGAGATCTGTTAGCAAATATATTAAGAATCGGGTTGCAGCAACTGTACGACGATTCGAGGGGGGGGGGGCCGTTGGAGGGGGGGGGGTCCGGGAATCGTGCAACGATGGCTGAAGTTATAGATGAAGGAGTGTCATCAGCAACTTACCTATAGAGAAAAAATAACTTAAACTAAGGAAAAAAATAGTACATAGAATTTTTAATAGTAGGTCCATTCTTACAATTTAACAATGACCGCAAGTCGAGCATATAAAGCATAGTAACATATGTATCTTTTGGGAAATGTACCAACTTACCTTGTTTTCGATTTTCTAATTTAAATTATGCATACTCGAAAACTCAAAATGCTTTACAGTTGTTTGTTATATATCTTCTGGAACAACAACAAAAATTCCAATATTGACTGGGCGAGTTTATCGTGTGCATTGTTGTACTCATCCTTCGTATATGTATCAACTGATCATTCTTCCCCCCTATGGCTTGAGACATTGCATATCTATTTGATATAACTTTTTCATAGTGGATTATATTTAAGCTGGTTCTTTGAGAAAAATTTTGGTGAAAGGAGCTTAATTTCTCATATCTTTTTTCGTATTTCTCAGTGTCATCTTTCATCATTTATCCGAAGAGCTACTGCAAGGTACGTCATAATTAAATCTACGCACAAGAAGTGTTTGTGTTATTGCTTGAAACATACATGGGTGCTTTGTTTTTCTCGTCATCGATTATCAGTTGTATGCGACTTCCTTAATCATAAGAAAGCTCTTCAATAAAGTTTCAAATTCCTTAACGTCCCTCATTTATTCTCCTCATAATGGTGTAAAATTACATATTAAGGAGAGGTAGGTGTAGCCTAAGTATTTTTTGAACGTTGTCTCGTTTTTCATATTATGTTTCTGCTAATCTCATAAATTGCTGATTATCGGACGGAACCATGGATAAACAATCAGTTAATCCTAGAACTAGGCCTACGCTCAATTTAACTCAATTCTAGCACTTCTTGCTCCGTTCTTGCTTTAATCTGTTGACTTTCTTCTCAGAGAGCTTTATACATCTCTACTTATTTCGGTTGCCTCAAAGCAAGAGTGGCGCAAGAAGCGGTACGATTGAGAGGAATAGACATACAAATGCTTTTTGTGCATCATGCTAACCGCTTTCAATTAGCACAATCCAAATCAATTGATTTGCAAATTGAGATAATGCAATCATTTTCTATGTGAGGGAGTGATAACATGGTTGAACTAACGATAGCAAACTTGTAGCCTACTTTGTTACTTCTTCACTTTGTCATATGTAGCCCTGGTACCTTTCAGTGAGGACCGACCCATCATGATTGTTTCCGTCATAGAAATCATTGACACGACACGTTATTATGAGATTCAACCGACAAGCTAGCATAAACTTTGGTTGCTCTGTTATAATCACTCGGTGGTTACCATTGGAAGATCAGAAAAGAAATGGAGCCAAGCCTAATCCTCTTGTGCGTGCCAAAATCGATCTTTGGAACGGGAATGAAAGCATGCGTCTTTGTTAAGAGGATAATAAAAGTAGCGATAATATCTCAATATTGTTGGAATTGGATATCATGGTGCGTTCATTTGGTTAGTGATTGTATAGATCAGGATTATCCTAGTTCAATTTCCCTTTTTTTTCTTCTTCATCAGAAAGTGGGAAAAGTAATTCATAAAACAATTTTTATGAAAGCTTATGGTATTTGTCGTTGTAACTCCTGTTACTTAACTTTTACTTTTGCCGTTCATTTATTTTTAATGGAAGTTTTTTCCGTTCGTTAGCACCGTTCATGGCCAGCTTTTTTGTGTTTTAGATTATGACCATAGGAGTAGAACTTCTTAAAATTTAATTCTCTTTTTCGATGAACCCGAAGATGATACTTAACTGAAGAATTCAAAGATGTTTCGAAGGGAAGTCTTAGGGCCTGTTTGGATTTGTAGGGGGGTGAAGGGAAGTTAAGGGAAACTGAGTGAAGGGAAGGGAAGGGAAGGGAGTTCCCTTCCCCTTGGGTTAAGGGAAACTGAGTGAAGGGAAGGGAAGGGAAGGGAGTTCCCTTCCCCTTGGTTACACCCCAATTTGAGGGGTAACAATTTAAGGGAAGGGAGTTCCCTTCCCCTTGGTTACACCCCAATTTGAGGGGTAACAATTTTTATACTATTAGGAGGTGAACCAAGGGGAACTAGGGTGAATTAACTTCACTTCCTAAGTGTTCCCAAACAAGATGAATGGAGGTGAATGGTTCCCCTAACTTCCCTTCATCCTCATTCTCCTCAATCTAAACAAGCCCTTAACGGTGAACTTCAAACTATCTACCTGACCACAACTATACTATCATGTAATTCTGTAAGAGCAACTTATAATAGTTTGTTGGCAAAACACTTAAAATTTGAGATGGTGCAGATTCAAGGAAAAGGATATTGACACATTTAGAAGAATTTCCTCCCTGCTGAAAATAAAATTATAAACCTTAAATTTCGACTACTAATCACATCGCTTCAACTAATATTCTATTTTGTCTTCTTCGAATAAAAACTGAAATGTATGTCTGATATAATTTTCCGAAGTACTGGTGTTTCTATTTTTGTTGGCCCAAAATCTGGCCCGTTACCAAAAGGCCCAGTTCCCCACAATATTTGTTTCAGCCTATCTCTAAACCTCTCCTCCTACCCGATGGTAATGAACTCTAAGTCGACAGCCTCCTTTCCATCCCTGTAGGTCAACTCCTACCATTCGAAACCCTAGGCTTCTCTCCTGTGTCGGTTGCCCCCTTCTCTATTTAGATCGAAGGGCTGGTAGTAGCTTGGGAGAGATTGAGAGCTATGGTGAAGAAGACCCTGAGCTTTGTGCTCTCCTCTGCTTTGTGCGATCCATCATCTCCCTTTTAAAGCTTTGTGCTTTCACCCTTTATGAGGTGAGTGGAGAGACAGTGGAATAGTTGCTTTCTCCCTTTTGTGTTCTTGGTGGTGCACAAGAGAAGAAGAATAGACTGGTTGGTTAGGCTTCTGAGCCAAACTTGCGACGACGTCGATTCTTAACATTGGTATCAGAGTTTGGTGAGTCGTCGCCGTTCAAAACTGTCGGTTGTCGCCGCTGGACTTCGTTGAGTCGTCGCCGCCCTTCCAAAACCGCCGGTAGCCGCCACTGGGCTTCGTTGATTCATCACCGTAGGACCGCCGCCGGACCACCACAGTGTTAGCCTTCTTATTTTGATGATGTTTAACAAACAATTTACTTCTAATATTGTTTGTCTAGTGTTTGTGTTTTTGTATTTACTCTAGGCAAACAACGAGTTGGAGGTTGGATGGATTGCTTCATAACGATCATATCAAATAGAGGTTAGTGGAATAGTGGTTGAAGCCTTGCAATTCAAGTTAAAGATTCAAATTCAAGCTTCATCCGCGAGTATGCCAAGATAGAGCTTCGTTGAAGATCACAAGCTTGGGTAAATTTAGTTTTAGGTTTATATTATGTGTGTTAGTACTTTAAGCTCAATCATATACACACATACACGTTTTGGTTTTGTATATATATAGTTATATATATACATATATGTTTTGGTTTGATAGTTTTTAAGTTTTAATATGAAACAATTGAATATAATTAGAAAACATATTTTTGTTTCATACTTACATGCGTATATATAATTTCATCAATATCAATTATATTTAGTTCAATGAAATCATGTTTTAGTGCATTATATGTGTATTTTTATAAAATACTATATTAATTGTTTATAGACTTCATAACAATAGTTTACATCTTTCTTCAAGTCTATAAAATCATTTTGTATTGTTTCAAAACATGGTTAAGCTAAAATATCAAAACTCATATATTCACATTTTCATGTTTTGGACTATTTTGTAAAATGATGATATGTTTCATTTGGGAGGTCTTTTTTGAAAACCAGTCTTTGTAGCATATTTATTATCATGTCTACAATCATTCTCCAAAGTTTTATATTTTTTGGAATTTATTTGATACTTTTAAACAGGGTTTTAAAATCAGAAAATCAACTTTCAAACTTGTTTTCTCATATGTGAGTTTACGGTCGACCACCACGGTCGACCGCGCTTTTGATTTTCCCTGTGGAGCCAGCAGAAACTTTCACGATCGACCGTTATGGTCGACCGTCAAGCTGAAAATTCCCACGGTCGACCGCCACGATTGACCGCAAATGTTTCTGAAATTTTCTCAGTCTCTAACATGGCTCGCGGTCGACCGCTAGAATTTCACGGTCGACCGCCATATGCCCAACGGCTCTTTTTGTACAGAATCTAAAAAAATCTTTTTCTGGGTTTTTGGGGGATTTGGTTGGGGGTTTTGTTGTTGGTTTCTCTTCCTATATAAACACTCAAACCCCAACTACCAAAATCATCCAAGAAGTTTTTAAATAAGAGTTTAACAAGGGTTTAAGTTTGCTTAGTGTTTGTTTAAAAGAATTTTGTTTGTGAAAAGGTTTTACAGAAGTGGAGGAGATCATCTACATTCCTTGGGCTTCATTTTAATCCATCTCTCCATCTTGTTTTTCAGAGAAGAATTTCTTAACTCAATACTAGATTTGTATTAATTCTTTGTTGTTTATCATTTTATTAAGCTAGTATTTTCAATTGAGTTTAGTTGATTTGATTTCACTCATTGTTTACACACACCCACTTGAACTTATTGTATTTGCATACATTGTATATTTGGGTTGGTGAGAGTTGTAACAATTGAGTATGAGCTTTCATTGTATTCTCATCTATATTAGAGAACAATCATTTATTATAATTGTGCTTATTATGAGATTCACTTTGTAATATACTTGTACACCGAGAGAAGTGTGTGGCGAGAGTCGAGGATCGTCCCAAGAGGAGTAGCGTCGGTTGACGAACCTAGGGAGATGTTGTATCCGAGCACTTGAGGGAGACACGTCTAGTTCAACACTTGAGAGGGTGTAGAGTGGAATTACAAGAGTGTGTTAGTTATAGAGTTTTCGGTAAACTAGAAAACCATATTGTGTAGTGTAAACGTTATTCGGGTAAACGTAGAAAACCCGGTTGTGATAGTGGATTTCTTCCCGGGAGTAGGGAGCGGAGACGTAGGATGGAAGGTCCGAACTCCGTGATCATATTGTGTGTTTGCATTGTTTAGTTACACTATCACTCTTATCTTGTTTATGTTTATTTCACCCTTGTGTTAGTTTATATATCATTGCATGCTCTTTGCTAGAATATATCTTTTTATTCATATTGCTTATTCTTGTTTATAACATTTGTATATCTATCTTACAAGAATATATTTGAATTAGTTTTAATTGGCATAAAATCAGATTAGATTAGCAGTAGACCCTAATCACCCCCCTCTAGGGTCTAACAATTAGTATCAGAGCTTGGTGCTCTTTGATTTAAAGTCTAATCGCCTCGAGTTAAAGATCCAAGTTATCTTTTTCTGCTAATCTAATTTTGAGATTTTTGTATCTTGCTTGCACATATATACATTATGGATATGCACGATGCACCTTGTTTAGGTTATGCCATGAATGTTGCTCATTGTTTAGATAATTTTCCCTATGCCTAATGGTGTGTTAGATTTAAGCTATTTGTTAGATCTAAACATTTTGATTTATGAGAAATTATAGATGATGCTTATATTGTGCCTACTACGGAGAAATCCAAGTGGAATAAAAATAATCATCGAATGTTTACAATGAACAATATTTTGTTAGAATATTTGCTAAATGCTTTTGATTCATCTATGACTAACAAGTTTGTTCATTTTGATAGTGCTTACAATTTATGAAAATTCATAGAAGCACATCAAGACAACTTGGAGGAAATCCGACATAGTTTGGAGGATTCTTCTTCAAGTGATATTGGAGCTTCATTATGCACACGGCCACTAGGCGTTAGCCCTAGTGTGGTATGCGGTTTTGAACTCGATAATGATTTATCTAGTGATGAACTTCCTTGTGCTATTAAAAAATTATTACATGCCTATAACAAATTGCATAAAGATTTTATTAATTTACAAAGCAAGCATGATGCATTAAAATCCGATCATGAGAAGTTAGCTTTCAAATTTGATATCATTACTCAAGAAAATAATGCTCTTAAAGAAAACAATGATATGTTAAATTTGGAAAATAATAATTTGAAATTGGATATTGCTAACTTGACTCATGACAAAAATAATGCCATATTAGAAGTTGAGAACATAAAAAATGATACTACTTCTTTCATAAATGACTATTTATGTTCTACTTCTAATAAAAATGCATATGTGCTTAATAATGATTTGAATCTTGTGAATAAACGTATTTTATCTTTAGATTCAACTTTGAAATATGCATTAATAATCATAAGAAACTAATGGATATATGTGCCAAGTCTAAGTCAAAATCATCCACTCATTATGCACATATATATAGCAAAGTTTACAAGTGCTCTATTTGCGGCCGTAAAGGTCATTTAGCTAAATTTTGCTATGATGCACACAAACATAAGAATGCTAATGCTCCTTGTGCATCTCATGTAGCTTCATCATCTTGTACACTTACACATTCACATGCTCATTCTCACAAAGTTCATCATAAGCATGCTAGTATGTTCAAGTGTGATCATTGTGGTCGTTTTGGTCATTTGGCCGGATATTGTTTTGATTTGAAAAGAAAATCATGTTTGCCAAATGTATTTAGTAGACCACATGTTTATAAATGTAATGTTTGTGGTAGATTTAGCCACTTAGGAAAGTTTTGTTTTGGTAATGTTTCACATTTGCAAAAAGCTTCAAATAATTTACCTTTGTTTGCAAATATTCCACGTGCACCTTTTAATGGTCAACATAAGCAAATGCTTCCTTTCCATTGTACATATTGCAATCAGAAGAGTTATTTGAGTGATTATTGTTATGACCGATCCCGTACACCACATATGCCCAAGAGGGTTCATAACCCTAGCGCTTTGAGCTTGAATGATAGGAGTTATGTCCCTAACCAATCCGGCACCAAGAATTCTTGGGTGCCAAAATAATTTTTAAACCAAGAATTTTAGTACTTTTACTTTTTCCTTTTTTTGGTTTTAAAAATTATGTTTTAAGATCTTTTGGTTATGAAAATAATTTTTTTTATCAAATCTTTTGTTTTCATGATTATTAGTTTTGATTTTGATAAGAGGTTTGTGTTTATATAACCCTCCGGGTTTATTGGGTGTTTATTCCCAAATCATGTTTACCGGATGCGAGAATGATTATATGGGTTAGAACAAGCTTAAGAGCTTGATATATTGTTGCCTCTCTTGAAATTCTTTTATCAAAGATTTTGTTTTGAATTATTATTTTGAATTTATTATATTTCACTTATATGATGATATTTATGTGTTTGTGCTTATGGATCATCTATTCGTGCCTTATAATGTATTCCATATGTGGTTTGATAAAATCCCACAAAGAAAATTCTCTTGATCGATCAAACATCGTTTTTGGATTTAAACTTTGATTTATGATTTCTTTTGGTTGATTTGTTTTCATTTGAAAACTTTTTGCATGATTCTCATGTTCCTCTTCTTTTGTTTTCATAAATCTATTCTTTTATATGGTTTTTATATTTTTTTTTGTTAATAAGACACTATTTTCATATTGACATATTTATATGTGTTCTCATTGTCTTTTTGTATGTGAGTTGTGTTTAGCATATTTCTTGCTTGCTCACATATGTATGCCTTAGCATTCATTGCATATATTCATTAAGGCATTTTAATAGGGGGAGTCTTCCCTTTTCTATTATTGTTTTTATACTCACTCATGCAAATGGATAGGGGAGCTTTCGCTCTCTTCATCCTTTTGTCCCCTTTTTGATGTTGTCAAAGGGGAAGACATATTGTAAGTATATTCTTTTTATTTATATGCATGATAATTACAATATTGTATATTCATTTTCTTTCATGCACATATCCTTTTTGTAAATTGTTTGTCATCATTAAAAAGGGGGGAGACTGTTGGCCTTCTTGTTTTGATGATGTTTAACAAATAATTTACTTCTAATGTTGTTTATCTAGTGTTTGTGTTTTTATATTTATTATAAGCAAACAACGAGTTGGAGGTTGGATGGATTGCGCCATAACGATCATATCAAATGGAGGTTGGTAGAATAGTGGTTGAAGCCTTACAATTCAAGTTAAAGATTCAAGTTCAATCTTCATCCGCGAGTATACCAAGATAGAGCTTCGTTGAAGATCACAAGCTTGGGTAAATTTAGTTTTAGGTTTATATTATGTGTGTTAGTACTTTAAGCTCAATCATATACACACATACACGTTTTAGTTTTGTATATATATAGTTATATATATACATATATGTTTTGGTTTGATAGTTTTCAAGTTTTAATATGAAACAATTGAATATAATTAGAAAACATATTTTTGTTTCATACTTACATGCATATATATGATTTCATCAATATTAATTTTATTTAGTTCAATAAAATCATGTTTTAGTGCATTATATGTGTATTTTGATAAAATACTGTATTCATTGTTTATAGACTTTATAACAATAGTTTACATCTTTCTTCAAGTCTATAAAATTATTTTGTATTGTTTCAAAACATGGTTAAGCTAAAATGTCAAAACTCATATATTCACATTTTTATGTTTTGGACTATTTTAAAAAATGATGATATTTTTCATTTGGGAGGTCCTTTTTGAAAACCAGTTTTTGTAGCATGTTTATTATTATGTCTACAATCATTCCTCAAAGTTTTACATTTTTTGAAATTTATTTGATATTTTTAAACAGGTTTTAAAATCAGAAAATCAACTTTCAAACCTGTTTTCTTATATGTCAGTTTACGGTCGACCGCCACGGTCGACTGCGCCTTTGATTTTCCCTGTGGAGCCAGCATAGACTTTCGCGGTCGACCGTGACAGTCGACCGTCAAGCTAAAAATTCCCACGGTCGACCGCAAATGTTTCTGGAAATTTTCTCAGTCTCTAACATGGCTCGCGGTCGACCGCGATAATTTTCTCAGTCTCTAACATCGGCTCTTTTTGTACAGAATCTGAAAAAAATCTTTTTTCTGGGTTTTTGTGGGATTTGGTTAGAGGTTTTGCTGTTGATTTCTCTTCCTATATAAACCCTCAAACCCCAACTACCAAAACCATCCAAGAAGTTTTTAAACAAGAGTTTAATAAGGGTTTAAGTTTGTTTAGTGTTTGTTTAAAAGAGTTTTGTTTGTGAAGAAGTTTTACACAAGTGGAGGAGATCATCTACATTCCTTGGGCTTCATTTTAATCCATCTCTCCATCTTGTCTTTCAGAGAAGAATTTCTAAACTCAATACTAGCTTTGTATTAATTCTTTGTTGTTTATCATTTTTATTAAGCTAGTATTTTCAATTGAGTTTAGTTGATTTGATTTCACTCATTGTTTACACACCCACTTGAGCTTATTGCATTTGCATACATTGTATATTTAGATTGGTGAGAGTTGTAACAATTAAGTGTGAGCTTTCATTGTGTTCTTATCCATATTAGAGAACAATCATTTATTATAATTGTGCTTATTATGAGATTCACTTTGTAATACACTTGTACACCGAGAGAAGTGTGTGGCGAGAGTCGGGGATCGTCCCAAGAGGAGTAGCGTCGGTTGACGAACCTAGGGAGAGGTTGTATCCGAGCACTTGAGGGAGACACGTCTAGTTCAACACTTGAGAGGGTGTAGAGTGGGATTACAAGAGTGTGTTAGTTGTAGAGTTTTCGGTAAACTAAAAAACCGTATTGTGTAGTGTAAACGTTATTCGGGTAAACGTAGAAAACTCGGTTGTGATAGTGGATTTTTTCCCGGGAGTAGGGAGCGGAGACGTAGGACGGAAGGTCCGAACTCCGTGATCATATTGTGTGTTTGCATTGTTTAGTTACACTATCACTCTTATCTTGTTTATGTTTATTTGACCCTTGTGTTAGTTTATATATCCTTGCATATATTACCTCTTTGTTAGAATATATCTTTTTATTCATATTGCTTATTCTTGTTTATAATACTTGTATATCTATCTTACAAGAATATATTTGAATTAGTTTTAATTAGCATAAAATCGGATTAGATTAGCAATAGACCCTAATCACCTCCCTCTAGGGTCTAACACACAGGAACGCCACCGGATCGCCGCCGGACCGCTGCATGGGTAAGGTCGAAACTCTCTACAGTGGGTTTCGTTCAGGTAATCTCTGGTTTTTTGTTGAATTTTTTTTTCAGAAACTAAAATTGGTTTGTGCTCGTACGAAAGAACAAATGGTCTGAACCCGAGCTTCGTGCTCATCGTTATTCCCATTTTGTTTGTGCTAGTTGCTTCGTACACTTTGAGCCTGATAAAGTTTGAATTTTTTCAGCTATATTTGCATTTTATTTTTTTAGAAAAATTTTCTGTTATTGTTTTTGCCCGTGCTAGTTGCTGTGATACCATTGCTTATTTTTCTGTGTGAAGAATGTCTGTTGCTAATCAATATGGTATGGTTCCGTTCAACGAAAAATCTGATTTTAGCATTTGGAAACAAAAAATAAAATGTATTTTAATTCAACAGAAGTTATTTAGGGCTGTTGGTTAGACCTATTTGACTTTTGACACAGAAGAAAAAGGGCTAAAATAAACGAAAATGTTTGTTCCATAATTTATTTAAACTTATCTTACTCTGTGCTTAGAAAAGTTAGCATTTTGGAATCTGCTAAAACCCTTTGGATAAACTTGAAGAACTCTGTACTGAAACCTCTTTGCCTAGTAAAATTTTTTTGCTTGAAAAAATTTTCAAATTTAGATTGGATATGTCTAAGGACATTGAGGAGAACCTAGATGTTGTTTTTGCTTGAAAAAATTTTCAAATTTAGATTGGATATGTCTAAGGACATTGAGGAGAACCTAGATGTTTTCACAAAACTTATTTTTTTCAAATTTAGATTGGATATGTCTAAGGACATTGAGGAGAACCTAGATGTTTTCACAAAACTTATTTTTGATATTAAGTTAACGGGTGACAAACATATAGACGACTATACTTCTATTACCTTTCTAAATGCTATTCCTAACTCAAATAGTGATGTGAAATCTGCTATTAAATATGATAGAGATGAGGTTACCCTTGACATTATGGTCAATACTCTTAAGAGTAAGGAATTAGATTTAAAACTTCTGGTGAGGTTATGCGTGTGAGGGGTGGGCATCAGAATAGGTCTAATAACCAAAAGAATGCTAGTAATGGGGAATCAAGTTGGAAAAAATTCAAAAAATGGAAGGGGTAGATCTAAGTCCAGGTTTAAAGTTAAAAAATGCTATAATTATGATGAAACTGGTCACTTTATTAAAGATTGTCCTAATTCTAAGAAAAATCAACAAAATGATCATGCTAATATGGTTGTCTGTGAGGACAAAATGGGTAAAATTTTTATGATTAATAATCTTTGTGATTATGCATATTTGAACTCTGTGTTATCTGATTCTTTGTGTAAATCAGATTGGTTAGTAGACTCTGGTTATACTTTTCAGATGACTCCTTTTAAAAACTTGTTTTCAAACTACAAGAAAATAGAGAATGGCATTGTGTCAATGGCAAATGAAAAGAAATGCAATGTTTTAGGAACTGGTGATGTATGCCTTAGGTTTTCTTATGGTTCTGTGTTTACTTTGAAGGATGTTAGGCATGTTCCTGATTTACGTTATAACTTGATTTCTTGTGCATCTCTAGAAAATGATGGTTTGGAGGGAAAATGGGATAAATGGGTTATGAAAATTCTGAAAGGGTCTCTTGTTATTTTTACTGCTGAAAAACAAATAACTTGTATGTTTGTCATGCTGAACCTATGTTGATTCTGTTAACTCTATGATAGGTGATAAATCTGTTTTATGGCATAATAGATTGGGTCACATAGTAATAAAGGATTAGAAATTTTGCATAGAGGAGGTCACTTTGGTAGTGATAAAATATCCCTCATCTTTTTCTGTGAATCTTGTGTGCTAGGAAAACAACATAGGATTAGTTTTCCTATTTCTTATTTTCCTAATCAGTCTAAGTGCACTAATGTAATTGAATATTTTCATACTGATGTGTGGGGTCCCTCTAGTGTTCCTACGCATAGAAAAATTTGGGTTTTACTCATGAAGCAAAAATCTGATGTTTTTGATAAATTTAAAAACTAAAAAATTATGATTAAAAACCAAACAGAAAAGAAAATTAAAACTCTTAGGACAGACAATGATCTTGAGTTTTATAACAAACAATTGAATGGCTTGTGTGCTACTTGGGGTATTAAAAGGCATAGATCTAGTCCCTACACATTCTAGCAAAATAGGGTTGTGAAAGGATGAATAGAACTCTCTTAGAGAGGGTGAGGGTTATGTTGGCCACATCTGGGCTCTCTAAAAAGTTTTGGGGAGAAGTTGTTTGTACCGCGACCTATTTAATTAATAGGTCTCCTTCTGTTCCCTTAGGAGGGAAATGCCCTGAATTTGTGTTCACGAGCAAACCTCTTGATTAATAGGTCTCCTTCTGTTCCCTTAGGAGGGAAATGCCCTGAATTTGTGTTCACGAGCAAACCTCTTGATTTAAATAATTTGAGAATTTTCCTTAGGAGGGAAATGCCCTGAATTTGTGTTCACGAGCAAACCTCTTGATTTAAATAATTTGAGAATTTTCAGGAGTGCTGGCTATGCGCATCAAATGATTGATAAGTTAGAACCTATACCTAAGAAATGTGTTTTCTTAGGATATCCTAAAGGGGTAAAAGGTTATAGTCTTTGGAATAAGAGTGAACCAGGGTTTAAGGTAGTGATAAGTAGAGATATTGTTTTTAATGAAAATAAATTTCCTTATTTACCTTTTCATGTCCTTATTCTTGAAAATGATGCTCCAAATGAGGTGGAGCAAATGCCTATTATTAATCAACCCGAATCACCTCCTGAAGAGAAATTGAATGATATAATTATTGAAATCAAGATGAGATTATTCCTAATGAGGTGGACCATGATATGCAGGAAATAGATAACATGCATGATTATCAACTCACTAGGGATAGAAACAAAAGAACCATTAGGAAACCTGAAAGGCATAGAGATTGCAATTTGATTGATTGTAATATGTCTGAGTTTGCCTTTAATGTGTTTGAATCCCTTGAGTGAAATTAACCTAAGACTTATAGAGAAGCATTAAAATCAAAATATTATGAAGAATGGATTAGTGCTATGAAGAATAAGATGGAATCCCTAAGAATTAACCAAACATGGAAACTTGTTCCTAAACCTGCTAGTTGTTCTGTAGTGGACTGTAAGTGGCTATTTAAGGTGAAACAAGAATCTGAAAATGTTAGGTTTAAGGCTAGGTTAGTAGCTAAGGGATTTACTTAAAAGGAGTGAATTGATTATGCCGAAATTTTTGCTCCTGTTGTCAAATTCACTACTGTTAGAATTATGCTTGCTTTAGTTACTCATTTTAATTGGAAATTAAAATAAATGGATGTAACTACTACTTTCTTGCATGGTGATCTTGATAAAAATATTTATATGCACCAACCTGAGGGCTTTGTGGACCCTAAATTGCCTGATCATGTGTGTTTGTTAAAAAAGGCTTTGTATGGTTTAAAACAATCACCTAGGTAATGAAATATTAGATTTGATAAATGCATGCCGTCTTTAAAGTTTAAAAGGAGTTTTATTGATCATTGCATGTATTATAAGAATATAGACTCTGTGCCTGCATTTTTTTAATTTATGTGGATGACATGTTGATTGTTAGACCTTGTTTGATGTCTATTGAGCATGTTCAAAAATGTCTTTATAAAATTTTTGACATGAAAGACTTAGGTGATGCTAAAAGAATCTCAGGCATGAATATTATTAGGGACAAAAACAAATCTACTCTAATTTTAAACCAAAGTTCAAATGTTAAAATTTTTTTGAGTAAATTCGCTATGTCTGATGCCAAATCTGTGAATGTGCCTATTGCTTCCCATTTTGTGTTAAGTAAGGATCAGTCCCCCAAGACTAAAACTGAGATAAATAATATGAAGAATGTACCATATTCAAATACTATAGGATCGGTCATGTATCTCATGGTTAGTACTAGACCTGACATTACATATGCGGTTAGTTGCTTGAGTAGATATATGTCAAATCCTGGTATGCCTCATTAGAATGCTTTGAAATGGCTTTTAAGATATTTTAAATCCTCTATGGATGTAGGATTAACCTTCTCTAAGTGTTCTGAAGGTGTCAAACTAATTGGCTATGTAGATTCCAATTATACAAATGATAAAGATAATAGAAAATCTACTACTTGCTATGTGTTTACTTTGTGTGGCTCTTGCATAAGTTGAAAATCCCAACTACAATCCATTGTTGCTTTATCCACTACTGAATCTGAGTATGTTACTGCCACTGAAGCTTTTAAAGAAGCTATTTGGCTTAGGGGCCTTATATCTGAAATTTGTTTTCTTGATAAAAATGTGGTTGTATTTTCTGATAGTCAATCTGCTATTCAACTTTGCAAAAATCCTATTTTTCATGATAGAACTAAACATATTGATGTTAGATTTCATTACATTCGAGATATAATTGAAAAGGGTATTGTCAAGTTAGAGAAAATTCCCATAGAATTTAATCCTGTTGACATGGGTACTAAGTGTTTGCTTGCTGAAAAATTTATCTCGTGTCAAAGAATCTTGAATTTTGATTTTGGGTAATTTTCCTTTGCTTTGTGTGTTGCCTTTGTGGCCTATTAACTTGCTTTGTGCTTGTTAGTAGCTTTGTGATATTTTCCCTTTGAACTCGATGACCGTTTGGTAGAGTTCGGTCCTTTGTGAACTTGGCATAATTGGTGATCTTGCCCCGATCTGTGTGATCTGAGTTTACTTTGTGTATTCTCTTCCATTGCTTGTATCTCCTTTGTGATCATACAGGTAATGGTTTGGCAATGATGAGTCTTGCAGTTCCGTATTTTTTTCCTCTGTGTACTACCTTGGGCCAATGGTGGAGATTGTTGCTATTTTTGTTCGCCCAAAATCTGGCCCGTTACCAAAAGTCCCAGTTCCCCACAATATTTTTTTCAGCCTATCCCTAAACCTCTCCTCCTACCCGATAGTACTAAACCCTAAGTCGGCAACCTTCTTTCCATCCCTTTGTCCTGCTCTGCAGCCGCTGTGAGTCCCATCTCCCATCCCTATAGGTCGGCTCCTACCATTCAAAACCCTAGGCTTCTCTCCCGTGTTGGCTGCCCCCTTCTCTATTTAGGTCGAAGGGTTGGTAGTAGCTTGGGAGTGATTGAGAGCTACGGCGAAGAAGACCCTGAGCTGTGTGCTCTTCTCTGCTTTGTGCGATCCATCCTCTCCCTTCTAAAGCTTTGTGCTTTCACCCTTTGCGAGGTGAGTGGAGAGACAGTAGAATAGTTGCTTTCCCCCTTTTGTGTTCTTGGTGGTGCACAAGAGAAGAAGAACGGACAAGTTGGTCAGGCTTCTGAGCCAAACTTACGACGATGTTGATTCTTAACAACTGGAACATATATCGCGAGAAATTTAGACCATCTTTAGTTAGAAGAATCACACACAGATGCTGCTTCTCTTGGTCAGGAGCTTACTATTTTTCTCAGTTCTTGATTCTTCATGGAGGAATATACGTAATATCTTCTTATTAATTTGAAAATCTATACAACTGAAAAATATAAGTATTCCAACAGTAAGCATAGAAGAAAGCAAGCATGTGAATAGTGCAAAGAAATGGTCACTTTAACTACACTTCAACAGATTAAAAAAGTTAGCACTACTACTTCTTTCATATACGTTACCCGTTGGGATCCCTCCTTATTTGGGTAGACTCTAAAAAATTCTAGAACTTTTAAGAAAACCATAGAGAAGTGTAGAATTCTCTAGAAGTGTGTGGAATCTTCTAGAATATTTTAGAGATGTGAGGAGCCTTCTGGAATATTCTGGAAGAATATGAAATAGAATGGAGGAGTGTAGAGATTCCTTAGAAATCTCTAGAAAGTAAAGATATGTGTGAAGAATTCTAGAGAGCTAATCTCTACCATTAGATCAAATTAATCCCCACCACTCATTATGAAGGTGGAATAGTATAAATAGGGGTGAAAGCCTTCATTCCTATCCATCCAAGACAAGAAAAATATCCACTTCCTAGAGTGAGAGAAAAACTCTAATATAGAGAGTTAGAGAGCATCTTTGAGAGAGAAGTGAGATAGCTTAAGAGTCCTAATCCTCAAGCTTGAGTGAGCCATCGAAGTGAGACAGTTTTGTAAAATATAAATCCTTGTAATCCTACTATTCTTATGTAGTGGAAGAACCTCCATATTGGAAGACTATAAACTCTTATGCTCCTACTACTATCTTAATTTATAAGTGTCTATCTTAACTTCACGAGGCGGGAAAGACCGAGTTTTCCTAACAGTGGTATCAGAGCCAGGTTTGTCCGAAGTCATTGTTAGCTCGTGAAGTTTAAGATAGAGGATAATGTCACTCACGATGGAGACATGTTCAAGCTCATCCAACAACTACTCATACCGGAAGCCAATGATGGAGGAACATCTATACTATAAGGATTTACATGAGCCCATCATTCACAAAACCAAGGTAGAAGGAAAGAGCGATGTAGAGTGGGAGCTGCTAAATCAGAAGGCCGTTGCTATGATTCGTAAGTATATTGATAAAACTCTCTTTGAACATGTTTCTACTTATACAAATGCTTAGATAAAACTCTCTTTGAACATGTTTCTACTTATACAAATGCTTATGAATTATGGACAAAGCTTGAGTCCATGATTCAAAACATGTTTCTACTTATACAAATGCTTATGAATTATGGACAAAGCTTGAGTCCATGATTCAAAAGAAAATGTCTCGTAATAAAGCCCATTTAGTTCGACGATTGGTGAAGTTGGAGTATGAAGATAGTCAAAGTATGATTGAGCACTTGAATAATTTCAAGGGGCTCGTAAATCAACTAACGAAATTTGACATGAAGATTGATGATGAGTTGCAAGCCCTTCTACTCCTTAGTTCCTTGCCAGAAAGTTGGGACACTCTTGTGGTTACACTTAGTAACTCAGCTCCGGAAGGAAAGCTCACCATGGATACCGTCCGTGATAACCTTCTCGGTGAAGAAGCAAGGAGAATGGAACGAGGTGAGTCTATCCATCCCGAGGCAAATGTTGTTGAGAACCGAGAAAGGAATGAAGGTCGTGGACACAACAAGAGTCAAGATCCGCACTAATCTCGAGGTTGGTCCAAGTCATGCTCAAAGATTACATGCTACTACTATGGAAGGATAGGCCACAAGAAAGTAGAGTATCGATCCATCATGAGAGATCAAAAGACCGATAATGTTAAACCAGACCAAATCAACCCAACGAAGAAGCAAGAAGAGAAGAGCACTACTGCCGTGGCTGCAAAAGAAGAACTTCTTTATCTCATTGGAGAAGGTAATATCCTAAACATTTCTTATGATGATAGTTATTGGATTATCGATTCTGGTGCTTCCTTCCCTGTCACTCCCTATGGAAGTTTCTTCTCATCCTACCAAAGTGGTGACTTTAGTACGGTGCAAATGGGAAATCAAGATAGGAGCAAAATTTTTAGGATAGGAGACATCATCCTGACAACAAGTACTAGATGCAAGCTTGTCCTAAAAGATGTGAGACACGTCTAGCCATCTGACTCAATCTTATCTTTGCTGGAAATCTAGATGACGCTGGTCTAGTGAATTATTTTGGCAAAGGAAAGTGGAAGCTCACCAAAGGAAGTTTAATCACGGCTTAAAGAAAGAAGGAAGGATCATTGTACGTGATGCGAGCTAAACTCTGTAAAGGGGAGGTAAATACCACCACCGGTGATTTTGAGATATGGCATAAACGACTCAGGTACATTACCGAGAAAGTCCTTCACATGCTCACTCGAAAGAAACTCCTCCCTGAAGTAAAAGGTAAATCATTTGACCCATGTGATGATTGTTTGGCTAGAAAACAACATATAGTTGCTTTCCAAAGATCCTCCTCACCCACAAGGAGAAAGAACATTCTAGACCTCGTACACAATGACGTGTGCTCGATGTCTGAGAAATCCATTGGTGGGGCATTGTATTTTTTCACCTTCATCGATGACCATTCAAGGAAGGTGTGGTTACACCTATTAAAATCAAAGGATCAAGTACTTGATGCATTCAAGGAGTTCTATGCTCGAGTGAAACATGAGACAGGACGAAAGATCAAGCGTGTGTGATCAGACAATGGAGGTGAGTATAGAGATCCTTTCGAAGTCTATTGCAAGAAATATGGGATTAGGCTGAAGAAGACTCCACCTAAGATGCCATAGTTGAATGGACTAGATGAGAGAATGAACCGAACTATTGAAAAAGAGTTTGATGTGTACTCTCTCATGCCAAGTGCCCAAATAATTCTGGGGAGAAGCTGTGATGACTGTTGTTGACATAGTCAACCTCACATCATCAGTTCCTTTGGACGGAGACATCCCAGAGGAGGTTTGGTCAGACAAAAGGGCTTCTTACAACCATCTCAAGGTGTTCGGATGTAGGGTATTTGTTCACATCCCCAAAGACAAGCAAGCCAAACTTGATGCAAAAACTAAGGAATGCATCTATCTTTGTTCCCCTAAGGATGAGTTCGGATACCAACTTTGGGATCCAATCCACAAGAAGGTTGTCTGAAGCCGAGACGTTGTATTCTTCGAAGACCAAACAATTGAAGACATCCAGAAATCTGAGAGGCCAAGATTGAGAAGCAGCAAGAGCACAGACCTTACACCGGTCCGACGTGAGGATAATACCATACCTAAAAACAATGATTCTAAAGATCATAGGCCTATCCTAGAGCAAAACAACCAGGAGACTCATGATGAGCCAGTTCAGGAAGAGCCTCAGTCTATCTCTCTACTAGCACCACAGTTGAGACGATCTTCAAGGGACGAAGGCCATCTTCCCGATATAGCACAGAGGAGTTTGCGATGCTCACCGATGAGGGGGAGCCTCAAAGTTTTAAGGAGGCTCTAACTGACAGTCATAAAGTGGAGTGGATAAGAGCCATGCAAGAGGAGATGCAATCCTTGCGTGAGAATAATGCTTATGAACTAGTGGAGCTACCAAAAGGGAGACGAGCCTTGAGGAATAAGTGGGTGTATTGAATCAAGACTGAAGACAGTAGCTCAAAGCCCTGCTACAAAGCTCGGTTGGTCGTAAAAGGATTTAGTCAAGAGAAAGGTATTGACTTTGAAGAAATATTCTCTCCAGTGGTAAAGATGTCATCCACCCGAGTTGTTCTTGGCCTAGCAACAATGCAAGACTTGGAGATCGAGCAGCTCAATGTCAAGACATTATTCCTTCATAGTGATCTAGAGGAAGAGATCTATATGGAGCAGCCTGAGGGGTTCAAAGTTTCAGGCAAAGAAAATTTGGTGTGCCACCTAACGAAGAGTCTATGTCTTAAGGAAGCACCTAGGCAATGGTACAAGAAGTTCGACTCTTTCATGGCAGAACATGATTTCAAAAGGACAGAGAGCGATCATTATGTCTCATAAAGAGGTATAGAGGTGGCGACTTTCTCATACTTCTACTCTATGTTGATGATACGTTGATTGTTGGACAAGATCGCATAAAGATAGTTGCTTTGAAGAAAGATCTAAGCAAGAGCTTTGCCGTGAAAGATTTGGAACTAGCTAGACAAATCCTTGGGATGGGGATCACTTGTGATAGATCAAGGAAGATGCTATGGCTATCCCAAGAGAGGTACATTGAGAAGGTTCTAGAAAGATTCAACATGCACAAAGCAAAGCCGGTCAACACACCACTTGCTGGACACTTCAAGAAGAGCTCGAAGCAAAGTCCTACAAGTGAGAAAGAAATGGAGGAAATAAAGATGATTCCATATTCATCTGCAGTAGGAAGTCTCATGTATGTAATGATATGCACAAGACCTGATATCGCCTATGCAGTTAGTGTTGTTAGTCATTTCTTGGCAAATCTAGGGAAGAAACACTGGGCTGTAGTCAAATGGATCCTCCAATATCTACGTGGTACTTCCAAGAAGTGTTTATGCTTTGGAAATGGAAAAAATGTGCTAGAGGGATACACCGATGCAAACTTGGCCAGTGACATTGATTCTAGGAAATCAACGTCAGGATACCTAACTACTTTTGCAGGGGGAGCTGTTTCCTGGCAATCAAAGTTACAAAAGTGCGTTGCAATGTCCACTACTGAGGCAGAGTACATCATAGCTACTGAAGCTTGCAAGGAGATGCTGTGGATGAAGAATTTGTTGCTGGAGCTGGTAGTAGATCAAGACAGGTATGTCTTGAAGTGTGACAACCAAAGTACAATTTTCTTAGCAAAGAATGAAAGCATCCTAATGCCACTAGGAAGGAACCCTAGAGGGGGGTGAATAGGGTTTATGCTAATCTAATCTGATTTAATGCCAATTAAAACTAATTAATAATATATTCTAGCAAGAATGATATATTACAAATATATGTGCAAGGATATACAAGTAACACAAGGGTAAACAAACTACTAAAGTGATAGGGCAATATAAACAACACACAATTGACAAAGGCGATATAAGTGATAAGCACGGATATAAAGGAACGCCAATGACAAACGCAAACAAACGATATGATCATGGAATTCGGTCCCCACGACCTACGTCTCCGCTCCTCACCTCGAGGAGATCTCTACTATCACAACTAGGTTTTCTACGCTCACCCGAATAACGTTTACACCTCACACTCGGTTTTCTAGTTCACCAAAAACTTTACAATTCACACTCTTGCAATCACACTCACTACCACCTCAAGTGTTGGTCTCTAGCCCGAGTCTCCCTCAAGTGTTAGGAATTATAACCTATCTCTAGGCATTATCACATACCCCACTCCTCTTGGGACAACCATGTCTCTCACCACACACTCCTTTTGATATACAAGTATATTACAAAGTGTTCAACACAATTAGGCTCACAATATAAATAAATTTGTTCTCTACAATGGATGAGAACACAATGTAAGCTCACACTCAATGTCACACAAACCCCACAATAGAGAGAGAAGGAGAAGAAGAAGAATTGAATGCTCAAACACCAATAGATGATCTCCCCAAGCTCTTGTGAAAGTTTCTTCACAAAAAAACTCTTAAACAAACTTAAACAAAACTTAAACACCCTTAAACTTGTTGTAAACAATTCTCTTGAGTTAATAAAACAGAGGATATGTGGGGGTATTTATAGGAACCCCAAAGCCAAGAGAAAACATGGAAAAAAGATCAAAAACCTAAATCTGTAAAAGGCTGAAAAAAACTAGCCGTTACAGATTTAGTCAACTGACGGTTTTCATCAATCGACTGATGAGCTGACCGTTAGAGGCATTTTCCAGCTCATCAGTCGACTGACGATCTTATCAGTCGACTGATGACCTCATCAGTCGATTGGTCAGTCGATCAAAACAAAACAAAAACTTTTTGTTATTCCAGACGATTTCTTCAGTCGACTCATCACTCGACTGATGTCATCAGTTGACTGACTAGTCGACTGATAACAGGTTATCAGCCTGTTTTGAAACAAAATCTGATTTTCAAACTGCCTTTAAAAATAACAAATAAAATCAGAAAAATGTAAAACTTTAGAAAATGATTGTAGGCATGATAATAAACATGCTACAAAAACTGGTTTTCAAAAATCACCTCCCATTTGTAAAATATCATCATGTTGCAAATATGTCTAAAACATAAAAACATGAGATACTTGAATTTTGATGTTTTGACATAAGCCAAGTTTTGAAACTTTGTAAAATGATTTTATAGACTTGATAAAAAATATAAACTATAGTTGTTAAGTCTATAAACCATATAAACCAAAAACACAATATTTTTCCAAATGCAATAGAATATGAAACATATAAAAGTATATATGAAGATATATATTGTTTCATATCTATATAGCTAAATCAAAACAAATATGTATATATATAACTATATATATACAAAAATCAAAACGTGTATGTGTGTATATAAATGAGCTTAAAGTACTAACACACATAATATAAAACCTAAACTAAATTACCCAAACTTGATGAAGGTCTTCAATGAGCTCGACTTGGTAAACTTGCGGATGAAGCTTGAACTTGGATCTTCAACGAGCTCGACTTGGTAAACTTGCGGATGAAGCTTGAACTTGGATCTTCAACTTGAATTGCATAGGCTTCATTCCACTATTCCGCCAACCTTGAACTTGGATCTTCAACTTGAATTGCATAGGCTTCATTCCACTATTCCGCCAACCTCCATTGGATATGATCGTAAATGCTTGATTCCATCCATCCTCCAGCATATTGTTTGTCTAGAATAAATACAAAACATAAACACTAGACAAACAACATTAGTTGTAAATTATTTGTCAATCATCATCAAAACAAAAGGACCCAACAAATAATTCAACTTTTTATTCCCGCACAAAGCACATTGATACACGGTATCACCGCATCCGAGGAGCTCTTGAAGAAAAGCGCATATATCTTGATAAGGTTCACACAGATGAAAACTGGCCAGACATGATGACCAAGGTAATACCATCCAAGAAGTTTAAAGATTGTTGTCAAGGTGCTGGTTTGCTACTACCTCCCAATTAAGTCGGGAGGGGGAGACTTGTTGGGATCCCTCCTTAATTGGGAAGATTCTAGAAAATTCTAAAACTTTCTGGAGAACTCTAGAGAACTGTAGAATTCTCTAGAAGCGTGTGGAATCCTCTAGAATATTCTAGAAATATGTGGAGTCTTCTAGAACATTCTGAAAGAGTATGGAATAGAATGGAGGAGTGTAGAGATCCCTTAGAAATTTCTAGAAAGTAAAGATATGTGTGGAGAATTCTAGAGAGCTAATCTCCACCATTGGATCAAACTAATCCCCACCACTCATTATGAAGGTGGAGTAGTATAAATAGGGGTGGATGCCTTCATTCCTATCCATCCAAGACAAGAAAACAATCCACTTCCTAGAGGCGGGAAAGACCGAGTTTTCCCATCATTACCTTCCTTTAAATCAACTTGTACATTAATTCCAAGTAGCCTGTAAGATATATAGGAATTTATGATGAGAATCACCACCGACAGTTTTTATTTTTTTATTATTTTGTTTTTTGGTAAGGCATCACAGGAATATAGGAATATATAGAATTCATTTGCCTGAATTATATATACATTGAAGACTGAAAATTTAAGGAGAACAAGGCAACACAATCTTAAAAATAACTTGACAATCTAAGTTATTGTAAGAAGAAAATGAGGTTTCCTCCGCGCATTATGGACAAAATGAATCATATCTTAGTAAATTGACCTGTCATAGCTCATTTGACCAATATAACAGTAGGCTTTAGCTGAGGGAGAAAGGGATTTAAATTTCAAATTAAGTCAGTGGAAGACGTTGACCCTTTCTAGTGTTTGACAAACCAGTAGTCAATAGCACTATCATATCGTTGACTCTTTGCTCGGAATGTTTCTAGGTAGCTAATGAGGATGTTGTCAGTGGACTCGCGTGTTAACTTTCTTTCGAAAGATTTTATTCATGTACCTGAGCAAGAATTTGGTATGCCCGATAAAATATCATAATGACATTTGATTAGGATAGATTACCATTAATTTAACCGTAACCTCCAGCTTAATGGATCACAATAATCCTATCATTCCTTTGTGATGATATTGACTCACATAATGAGCCATAGCAAACTTGTAGTCTACTTGTCATAATCCTAGCACCTTTCAATGAGAGCCGACTCATCACTATATTGTATCCATCATGGAAATCGTTGAAATCATACATTATTAATTATGAGATTAAACAGGCAAATGTAGAGTTTAATTGGTCTTGTAATCACTAATAAGTGGTTAACATTAATTGGAAGACCGGAAAGTAAATGGGACCAAGCCTTATCCTCCTATACATACCAAGATCTTCAGAAATGGAATGAGAGCATGGGTAGTTTGCATTTAAATCGTCTCGTATAGTTAAGAGGATTGGATATCATGCCGCATTTATTTGGTTTATGATTGTTCTTTTCCTTTTTTTAGGTGAAAAAGGATAAACTTATGAGGGGGATATTCCCCACAACTTTCTATTTTTTTAAAAATTAAAATGATGAAGTGTCAAATTTTTAATTTTTATTTAAACTTAACTATATATTATTTGTTGCTGCATCTTCTTTTATCGAACTATAGTTTTTCTCTTAATTGGCACCATATATGATAGATTTCACACGTCCTAATAAGATATAACCTTGAGAATTAGGAATTTGTTTTACAACTTTTGCTCACTGTATTTTAAATATTATATATATTCAATTTTAAAATGATTAAATACCAGTTTTAGTAGTTTACTAGTAGAAAAACACGCAACATAGACGGAAAAATCCGTCTAGGTTAGTTAGAATCCCGTCTAGGTTGATCAACCTAGACAGGAATCCGTCTAGAAAAGTCCGTCTAGAAAAATTCTGTCTAGTTTGAATCAAACTAGACGGAATTCCATCTAGTTTGATCAAACTAGACGGAATACAACCTAGACGGAAGTTGAAAATCTGTTTAGATAGCACCTAGACGGAAATTCCGTCTAGGTTGGCAATCTAGATGGAAAATCCGTCTAGGTTGCAACCTAGACGGAATTCCGTCTAAGTTGCAACCTAGACGAATTTTCCGTCTAGGTTGATTATTGCAACCTAGACGAAAATTCCATCTAGGTTGAATCAACCTAGATGGAATTTCCGTCTAGGTTGCTATTTTTCAAGCCAAAAAAAATATTTAAAAACGTTGATTCCCTGCACATTTAATTACATTCACGACATACATATGAATACATCTAACCAAATATAATCAATATTCATATCCAATATACACATCCAACCATCCAATCTAAAATATACATCCAACAATACAGTCCAATATATATATCCAACAATCTACGCCAATATCCACTTCAGTAAAAACTTAGATTATCTGAATATTCACAATATATACACTAGCAATACCAAGTCCAACCATAACACGAGATGAATAACATAGAGTACACGACATGAATAAAAGTAGAATACTATTACAAATAAGAAATTGTTCATTGCATTAAAAAATAAAAAAACCTCACATCTCGTCGTCGTCGGCAACATCTCTATCCCTTGTACGAAAACGGGTGCTGCTTCCTCTAATATCTCTAGTATGAAGGTCCAATTGAATAACAATTTAGAATTATGTGAAGTTTGATAACATATTAAACATAGAGCATTTTTTAAATATACTAGTGTGCTGCTTTATGTTATTAAACATATTAAACAAATGATTTTAGAATTATGTGGTATTTAATAATGTATTAAAGATAAATGATTTTATAAATGTAAGGGAAAATATGATACATGTGCGCTGCTCTGCCTAACATCGGAATTATCGGCACCCGAGTTTATGAGCCGTATGATACCACCAAACAGACTAGAGGGAATCACACCGGCCAAATAATCTACAATGTAGGACATGACCTGGTCCATCGAGTGGGCCCTTAACACAACTCTGCTCATCTTCCTAGTCACCTGAACATGCAGCTCTGAGTCAATCTTGTCAGACAAATATGCGGAGACATGTAAAACAAGTGGCATAGCCTGCAAACTTCCTGGTGCTGCTCTCATTGCTGTAGATGACATGGAGGATGTTGTGGATGATCTTATGCTTATGTCCGGTGAAGCTCCAACACCATGCAGAGGATATCTTCCTCTCCTATTATTAGGGTGGAAACGAGTATTAGATTTTGCCTTCAAATTTAATAATTTTAAACAAATATAAATAGGAACGTAGTATTCGAATCGATTCGGTTGTTTACCATCCCTACCTATTATGTCCCAATAGGTTATGAGTAAGAGTGATGTTATCCTCTGGAGATATCATGTCAGGGTCCAGCTTGCTTTGTATTTCCTCCTGCGATATGTGCAGTGTTGCAGCCTCCTTGGTTGCAGTTTCAAAATCCTCTTAAAGCTATAAGTTTACAAACATTAAATTGGTTGCAGCTTTGTTTTATTGATTATTCAAGGTAAATATCAAATTGACTTACTTGTAAATTTGTTTACTACTAGGTCAATGTGTTAGATTATTCACATGTCATACATTCCTCTGTAAATACCATATTATTCGTGTTCTCATTTTTTCATAAAATTAAGAATGAAATAGAGTTAATAATCTTAATTAAGTTATATATAAGTCTCACCACCAACTCGAGATTTGCCTTGATCTTATCCTGATTCTTGTCCTCATCTTTATATCGATCACGAAAGGTACCATATGCCTACTTTGCCTTCAAGTTTATCAGCATTATTGATCTTCCCTATCATATTATAAATTTATGAGATTTCATAGTCATACTAAGCATTAAGATCATTTAAAACTTTAAATAATATATTTCGTATCTCGACAATAACTATCCTCCAAGTTAGCATAAGCGTGTGTGCCCAAGTGGTGGTCATGCATCTTCTTCCTTCTATTCAGTGATCCCTTTGTAGAATTATTCTTTAAAAAAAATATTTCAGTAAATATGCAATGAAAGATTATATCATGTAAATAGTTTAGTTTTCATGAAACTAACATGTGCAGCAACGATGTCCCAATACATGAGGAGAGCTGTGAAATGAAGCTTGTCAACCCTATCATCGAGGTTTAAAAACCTCTACCAGTCCTCCGAATACCTATAATAGGTTTCGTGCTTAATCTGATGCCTCCATTGTTTGAGGACAACTTCAATCTTGACATTAAAAACATAATGCCAAGCCCCATCAAAGTCCTCAAGGCAGAAGCTTTCATGTAAATTTGCATACATATTCAATTAGGATAATTTCATATCAATTACTAATCAATAATAAATGAATAGTTAAAGTATATAAAGTTACCATAATCTCATTCCATATCTCCTCGTAGGCGGTCCACGGTAGTTATCAAAATTAAAATAAGGATTGATGATGTTCGCTCTACGTACGAGAACCCCGATATACAAATTCAATCTTGACGACCAAGCACCAACGGGCAGTGCATCATTATTCCACCGAATAATGGCCCTCATGCCTCTTGGCGGTTGTTTAGACTCAGGTTTTCTCCCTCCACGTCGTCCCTCTATGCGGTCCAGCTTATCACCTATAATAATAACAATATGATAATTTATCATATAATCTATAAATGTGAAAATTAAAAATATTTATTAAATTTACCATTTACTTTCCCCCTTTCTTTGGCTGCGAGTGTAGCGGTTTTCCTAGCCTCCAACATAGGTATCATTTCCTCCAACCTTCTCGCAGCGCGTGGGTGGTGCCTTATTGATTCACTTCTGGACTTACGAGAGTCCGGAGGGAAGAATAAACTACGATAGTCTTGCGTCATCGGACACAAGTCAGACTGGAATGTATAGGAAGGAAATGATGGCGTCCATGAATCATCTACATAACAAAAGAGTATCATTAATATAAATTTTAAATTGATGATTATCAAATATTAAATACTAAATACCGATTCCAAGGGATGGTTCTGGTGGTGCATCAGAGGGGCCGGGTGTTGAATAACCCACATCTGCAACAAATAAACACTATGAGTAAGATAACTAATAATTTATAAAATATATTAAAATATTAAATAATTTATACCTGTATCAGAGATGGTGGTGTCTCCTCAATACCTGTATCCGGGGTGATACTCCGTAACCAATCACGATCCCCACTAAAGAGCCTCACATTCCTCATATGCAAATTAAAATTTTAACATAGTTAAGAAAAAATATATAAATGGACATGAGATATATTATTATGAAAATCATTATTTATTTTATTATGAAATTTTGTAAATAATGATGCATTATAACATAGTTCATACCTACAACAATAATGTATTATAACATAGTTCATACCTACATCAAGCGTCACATTTTGTGTATAAGAGAAGTCTTACAAAACATCATCAATGATCCAATTGGTTCACTACAATTATCTTTACTTTCTTCATTATTTTTTCATTGTTATTAGGAAGAATAATAGATCTTGGCTCCTTGTACAATACCACCCATCAGACATGACATTTGTATTTTTCACAAAGAAGCACTCATCAGCTTGTTTTGCGAAAATGAATTTCTCATTCATATATATTTCTCGATTGGAAATTGATAAGTATAAACCCATAATGATCCTTTTGCATTTTTGCAGGATACTACCGAACCTTGAACATCGTGTAACTATATTGTTTTGGTTTACCAAACCCGTAAATTACCTCAACAATGTCTTCTAATTAGCCATAATATAGTATGTCAGCTAGAATTAGGTTCTGCTCTCTTATACTTGAAAAACATTATTGAGCAAAACAACCCACCCCACTATTCTGGGTTACCCTCCTATCATCGGTCTCTAGTGTTCAAAATTTATATCCATTGACCAAATACTTATTATAACGTCTTACTTTGTGATAAGGACATTGTGCATGAATAATAATTTCATCTGGTAATGTAGTGCCATCAAGAAGTGATTTTTCAACCTAAGCCAAACAATATGAGAATATTTAGGACAAGTTATATTATGAATGTTCAAAATTTAATAGTAAAACACTTACATCAATTCTGAACCAATCTGAAAACTATTTCTTATGTTCTTTATGAATATTATGCGCTGCATTCCTACCAATTATTTCATTCTTAAGCTTCTTTAGATGTCGCCTATATGAATAATATATAAGTTTGTATTGGTAAACTATATGTAAAATGAATATTTCTCATCTATATTACTAATTTTATTTGTTACCTTCGATAGTCTTGGAATATATCAAGATTTTCCAACACATATGCATGAATTTGATCTAAGAGATATCTTGGATATTTTTCACGCTTCTTCTCCTTAGCAGGTGCTTGAGATGTGGTTTTATTCTTATGCATGTAACGTGATGCAAACACAAAGCATTCGTTGGCCATATATCCTTCAGCTATCGAGCCCTCTAGACGAGCTCGATTGTGAACATTGTGTTTCATGGAGCCTAAGTATCTTAAAATTATAAAAAGAAGTAATTATTATAATGGGAATATATGAAATGCATATATAATTAATGAAGGTAATGAAAACCTTAACCTTTCAATCGGATATATCCAATGATAAGTAACATGACCGACGATTCTAGCCTCTCTTGCAAGATATTGGGTAAGATGGACCATAATTGTAAAAAATGAAGAAGGAAATAGTACTTCCATATTGCATAGAGTAACTCAGACCTCGACTTTAAGTTTTTTAAATTCATCTAAATCTATGACTTTAGAGCAAAATTTCTTGAAGAATCCATAATACTCAATAATAATCTTCGATGCTTCTTTCTCCATATTGTTTGATGAAGAAGAATGTGATAATCATGGTCTTCAAACTTAAGAGTTTTCTCTCTTGCACCTAGACATTATTTGATATGTTAACAGAGCAATTATCCGACGACTTTACCGACTTGAGAATTTTACAAAATTAATGCATCAGCTCATTTGGCATTGTAATACGAGATGGAGACAATTTTAATTTTTTAAGACCAATATCTTGAGCTTGCAAATCATTCCGAATATTCAAAGCAGTCATGTCTTGGCGCACCCCTAGGTCATCCTTCGACTTGTTTGCATCTTATAGTAGAGTTAACACTATATTATCATAGATATTTTTCTCAATATGCATGATATTTAAGTTGTGTTGGATTTTAAGATTTTGCTAGTAAGGTAGCTGAAAGAAGATACTAAATTTAGTCCATCCTCTAGCTAATTTTTTGGCTTTATTCTCAACTTGTATTTTTCAGACCTTTCACTTTCATTTCAATGATTTTTTTTGACTTTAAGGAATCTCTTACTCCGAGCGGGTTGAATTTAGAATAACGATTTTTTCTAAACCTAACTTTTGGAAACCCCTCAAGTAATTTTACGATCTCAACTCCTGTCAGCTGATGCGGCTTTATTCTCTTCTCAATTGTGCCATCAAACATAGCTGATAATTTTTTATACTTATGACTCAAGGGTAGCCACGTACGATTAAACCAATAACAACTCTTTTGGCTATGCAGTAATTGAAGAGCATCAAATTCCGGACCACATACAAGATAAGCACACTTGCCCTTCATAGACCAACTGGATGGATTAGCATAAGTTGAAAAAATTTTAATCATCCACAATATAATAGCACGTAATCAAAACGACTCTTTAAGATGGACATCATACGCTAAAATACTCTCAGACCATAACTGTTTCAGCTCATCAATTAGTGGTTCTAAATAGACATTATATCATTACCTGATGCGTGCTTACCGGGTATCAGTAATGAAAATATCATATATGGCCGTTTCATACAAAGCAATGGAGGTAAATTATATGACATTAATATAACTGGCCACGTAGACCAGTCAGAGCTTATTACCCCAAATAGATTGAATCCATCGTTAGATAGGCCCAGTATAACATTTCTGCAATATTCGACAAAACGAGGATAAATTTTATCAACATGCTTCCAAGCTAAAGTATCAACAAGATGTCTTAGTTTACCATCATCTACTCAATCTTCCTTATGCCATCTCATGTTCTTTGCCGTGTCCTTGTTCATGTACAATCGTCGCAATCTAGGAGCCAATGGAAAATATCGAAGCACCTTGCTGAAATTTTCTTCTGTGTCACCTCTGTCTCCGTTGTAATCCTTGTTGAAGAGTTTGTGCATTGCTTCCACCTAGAAACTCCACATATCGGACACTCTTGAAGGTCTTTATTGGCTTTGTGATACAAAATACAATTATTTGTACATGCATCAATCTTATAATAATCAAGACCCAGAGCGAAGACAATCTTCTCAGCTTGATAAGTTGTTTGGGTTATGCTAATCTCTCCTCCAGGAATTATCGTCCGAAGAAAATCAAAAAGCATTTCAAAATAATTATCTGACATTCCACTAAATGTCTTAATATATAAGAGTTTCAGCATAAATGAAAATCTTGAGTACTCGATACAGCCATCATATAAGTCTTTTTCACTATCTTTTAGTAGCTCCATTATTCACTTTATTTTTACGGAGGAATGCATATGTTCAATATTTTCTACACTTTTGACATCTCCTACCTCTTCAACATCAACTTCGATATCATCTTCACTTTTAACTCCGATATCATCCTTGACATTATCATCAACATCATATTCGATAGTGTAGGCATCAAAAATTGCTTGTAGGCCCCCGCACACAGTTCAAGACGAAGAGAAGACAAAGAACGTCGTTATCTAAGTCAAAGAAGATCATCCGATGACAAAAGAAAGTAAAAGAACACGCGAATCGACAAAATAACGAAGCGCGCAAATCAACAAAATGGCGAAATGAGACAACTAGAAGGTGTCTAACTTGTGAAACATAATAATGTGTCTCACTTGCGAGACACAATAATGTGTCTCACAAGTGAGACACCAAAATGTGTCTCACAAGTAAGACACCAAAATGTCTCTCGCAAGTGAGACATGAAAAGGTGACTCGCACACATGTGCGAGACACAAAGTGTGTCTTGCACCCAAGTGTGAGACACACAATGTGTCTCGCATAGGGAGCGTGCTCCAACGCGTTTTCTGATGGATTTCTCAGGATTCGTGCATTCCAGTGGCTTCCTAACTACTTTTGGAATATACTCAAATATGGGAAAGTCGTTACCAGTTGAAGATACGTCCAAATCATAAATTTTTATCCACAAACACGGTGTTCGAAGCTTATACATTTATGAAGGGCACTGACAAATACTGACGAGATCTGAGCTTTTAGGCAAGTTGCTAACATTTTGAGAATAGAGCCACGAATTTTAGAGAGGAGACAATATCTTGGTGAACTTCAACATAAAGCGGGAGATTTCGAGAGATCTACAGTCTTTTCACCCTTCCCTTGATGTCAACCATCAATTTGATCTCGAGAAGAGTAGTAAAGGTTATTTACTTCGGCTATTGTTTCTTTAATAAAACAAAAACACCTAGCCTTCTTTATGATCAAATTAGATCTGTGATTCGGTGGTCCGCGGGCTAATGTGTCCCTGGTACAGGCAAAGATCCTATGCAAGCAGCGACTAATAAACGATCTCTGCGTGTGTTTCTAGGAAGTCTTGTGTGTATTTCTTTTGCGTAGAGAAGTCTTATAAAAAGGCTAAATCCCGTGAATCTATTATAATCGATAAACAACTTGTAATGGATTCCACTAAAAAATTGATTTCCGACACAAACAGATAGGATGAGAAAAAATAACATTCAACATTGTTTCTTTATCGTCTATCTGTAAGCTACCGGACGTACCAACACACACATTCGGATCCTCATCTTCAGTATAATTTTCCCCATGATATGACCAATATTTATATTTTTCATCAAAACCTGATTTTATTAGGTGGATCTGTATATCATTTCTATTTTGCAGCTTCATATTCCTACACCTATAACAAGGGCAATACATAGCACCGCTACTTAAATTTCTCAGATTTATTTCGGCATAACGTATGAAGGTGTCACATCCCTCCTTATATCGCATGTCACGAAATCTTTAAAACTATGGAATATCTATCCATGATTTACCAGGAATTATCCTCATCTGTACATTATATATAATTATTAACTATAATTAATCTCACAACTACTATTACATTCATGACTCTTCGTGACAATATACATACAACACACATCATACATACATTCATATATCATTTAACAATATAAATATTTTTCTACATAAAATATATCTGAAACATACATAGAAACTAATTAAACAAATCTAATGGCTATCATAGGAAGACTTCTATCCATTAAGAATATAGTAGTGCTTACATCCAACTTAGTATACTTTGTATATTTTTATTTCTTAAAAATTTTGACAGCACCTACCTGCTGTTCTCCTTGTACACTGTGCGGATGTTGTTATACGTATCGGCAATATCCCAAAACACAGAACAACATACGCTTATTGTACATGGAGAACAACGAATACGTGTTGCCGAAACTTTCAAGAATGAAAATATACAAAGTACATAAATTTGGATGTATGCACTACTATATTCCTAACCCATATGAGAAGGACAGATTCAATAATTACGAATTTCAATACCAATTCTTTATTCGTATAATATAAAGTAAAACGATTATTTCCAGGAGGAAACTTAGTCTCCTATCCAAATATGAGTCATCTATCTTATACTACAAGTCCAAAGAATTAGATGTAATTATTGGATGGAAGTCTAAGGATAACGTTATTTTTTCATTCACCTAAATTGGATATATAACATATTATTAAAAATTATAATATGTTATATATCACTCTTATTAGAATCTATGAAATTATAGTGTAGTTGACTAATAACTCTTATTAGTCGACTAATCAAACATTAGTCTAAATATCAGAATTTGTTATTTTACAGTGTAGTCGACTACTAGGCATTATAGTCGACTACTCAATGTTAGTCTAGCTTTTCAGAAACTACACATGTACAGTGTAGTCGACTACTCCTCTTAGTAGTCAATTACTAAGCAGTTATATGACTTCACAGAGTCTGTTTTGACTCAGTGTAGTCGACTACTAAGCCTTGTAGTCGACTATAGATACAGTTTTCTAGTTTTTCAAAATTTGAATAAGTGACTGTTTTATAGCTATTTTTGGACGTTAATTGGGTTTAAAAGCATGTCATTTCGGAGGCTATAAAAAGGTTTAAACATCAGAAAACAATAATTTTTTTGATTCACATCCATAAGATTCAACTTTTGTGCAAATTCAAGTGTTCTTCATTCAAAATTTTAGTCTAACTGTTGAGAAAAGAAAAGATCTAAAAGTGCCTTTGTTTCCATTATTCTAAAAGAATATTTAGGCATAATTCAGAGAGTGAAAAAGTTCCTAATCTATTACTGCACTTCACCAACACTTCAAGGCTTATAGGAATTTGTGTACTTTCTTCAAAGAAGCTTTCTCTCGTTACTGCACTTCACCAACACTTCAAGGCTTATAGGAATTTGTGTACTTTCTTCAAAGAAGCTTTCTCTCGGGTGTGAGAGAAGATCTCTTGGTTAAGAGAATAGGAATTTGTGTACTTTCTTCAAAGAAGCTTTCTCTCGGGTGTGAGAGAAGATCTCTTGGTTAAGAGACTAATTGCAACTTACAGGGACTTGCAAATTGGTCAGGTTTGGTTTAAATTTTGTAATTGGTTTAAAATCATAGTGGAAATCTCAAGCGAGATTTGCTTGGGGATTGGATGTATACCCGGGGTGGTGGAACCAGTATAAATCTCTTGTGTTTGTGAATGTTCAATTTCTGTGATTGTTATCATTTATTCTTGTAATTTATTACTCATCTTGCAAAATTTTAAAGAAACACTATTCACCCCCTCTAGTGTTTAGTATGTGCTTTCGTAGATCCTACATTTGGTATAAGAACAAGGTGAAAGATGGCAACATCAAGTACATCACAATGCAAAGAGGGACATTCCACACATCGACCACCACTATTTGATGGAACAAATTATAATTACTGGACATGTCGGATGAAGATATACTTTCAATCACTTGGCTACGACCTTTGGAACATTGTAGAGACTAAATTTACAAAGCCAACCACTCCATACACCGAATGGATAGTTGTTCAAAGAACAAATGTGAATCTAGACTCAAGGGTAATGAATGCACTGTTTTGTGCCTTGGACAAGAACGAGTTCAATCGAGTGTCTACCTTTACATCAGCACATCAAATTTCGCATCAAATTTGGCATACTCTTAAGGTAACACATGAAGGAACTAACAAAGTTAAAGAATCAAAAATTTTTGTTCTTGTTCACATATTTGAACTATTCAAGATGAAGGACAATGAGACCATCACGGAGATGTTCACAAGATTTACAGATATTACAAACTCTTTAATCACACTTGGCAAAGTTTACACTCAAGTTGAAATGGTGAGGAAAATACTAAGACCACTCACTCCAGAATGGAAGAAGAAGACTACGACAATTGAAGAGGCCAACGATCTCTCAACCCTCACTATAGAGGACCTCATCGGAAATCTTATGGCATATGAAGTTCAACTTAAAGATAGAAAGAAGGATGACGAACCAAAGAATAAGAAAATACTTTCCTTCAATGCATTCTCTGACACCGAAGAATCTGAAGAAGATGATGAGGATATTGCATTGATCACAAAAAATTCAAATGATTTCTAAAGAAAGGTAAGTATAAATCAAACAAATTGAAGAATACTAATGATTCTTCTTTGTGTTTCAATTACAATAAGTCAGGACATATAGAGAAGGATTGTTCACTTCTTAAGTCAAAGTCAAAGTCCACCAATTCCAACAACTTCAACAACTTCAAGAAGAAGAAGAATAAGGCTATGATAGTGACTTGAGATGATAGCGATAATTCATCATCCAATAACGAAGAAGAAGAAAAGAAGAATCTGGACACATGTACTTCATGGCACAAGAAAATGAAGCAATTGAATCCTTAGGCAATGAAGAATTATTAGAAGCTTTTAATGAACTTTTTATTAAATTTAAGAATTTAAATGCTAATTATAAGATTTTAAAAAATGAAAATGAAAGATTAAATTTAGAATTAGTTTCTTCAAACTCTTCACAAGTTGAAGAATTGAAGGAATTAAATAATAAGTTATTTTCTGAAATTAAATTATTAACTAAAAATAATGTTTATCTTAAATCTGAATGTAATATTATGAAAAATAGAATTTCAGATTTAGATAAAAATATAGCTTCACTTAAAATGAAATATGAAGAGTTAGTTTTAAATATAAATAAGTTCAACAAGAGAAAAGAAGACTTAACTGATCTATTATCTTTTCAAAAGTCTTCTAATCAAAAGTTTGGTTTAGGATATATTCAAAAAAAGAATGATTTTGTTACTAGAACACATCATGCATCATCTTCTTTGACTAAAAATGATAGTAAATTCCATGCACATTTATCAAGGAATACTCATGCTTTATCTATGTTTATTTGGGTGCCTAAAAACATTAGTTTGTATAAAAGAAATATTTATATTTTAGATTTTAAGAAAAACATATGCAATTTCATAAATTATATTTATGTTAACAAGGGGAAACCAAATTCTAAGTGGACTTGGACTCCTAAAGGCAAATCCAATGGACAACATAAAAGAGTACAAATACTTACATGTCTATATTTTAGGTACCTCAAAAAGAAAAGTGGATACTAGATAGTGGATGTTCCAAACACATAATAGAAAATACTCAAATGTTATCTTCAGTTCAATACAAAAAGGGAGGAACTGTTACTTTTGGAGATAAGAATAAAGGTCAAGTAATTGGTGTTGGAACAGTAGGTAACATTGACAAACCATTAATTGATAATGTTTTATTAGTAGATGGTTTAAAATACAATCTTCAAAGTGTTAGTCAACTTTGTGATAAGAATTTTAAAATTGTTTTTGAAAAAGATTCATGCCTTATCTATAATAATAATTTAAGCAATATTTTATTTAAAGGAAGTAGAAAGAAAGATATATATGTTTTATCCATGAATTTTTTTAATGATCATTGTTTAGTTGCATCAATTGATGATTTATTATTATGGCATAGAAGATATGGACATGTTAATATGAAAAATATTTCACGTATTTCTAAATATATTTTGATAAATGGTTTGCCTAAAACTATAAATAAGAAAAAACATTTTTGTGATGCATGTCAACAAGGAAAAATACATAAATCCACTTTTAAATCTAAATGTGTTGTTTCTACAAGTAGACCATTAGAATTATTACATATGGTTTTATTTAGTCCTTCTAGAATTGTATCTTTAAATAAAAGTAGATATGCATTTGTCATTGTTGATGATTTTTCAAGATTTACATGAGTTATATTTTTAAAACATAAGAATGATGCTTTTGATGAATTTTCTGCTTTTTGTAAAAAGATTCAAAATTAAAAATCCGCTACCATTGTCACTATTAGAAGTGTGTAGGCATTAAAAAGTACCAAACTTCAAGATATGATGAAGGTCGTCATGGGGATGAACCTCATCTCAATCAAAGATGAGACTCGCCACCCAACGAGGATCTATATCAGAAACGAGGCTCGCCACACAAAGAGGCTTGACAACAAAAGATGAAGCTCATCATTGGAAACGAGGTTCGAAGTTCATCATTAGAGGTGAAGCTCGTCAGTGAAGACAAATCTCATCCTCAGACATAAAACTCGTCAGTGAAGACGAAGCTCGTCAAAAGGAAGTTCATGAGGATTGCTATGCAATTGAACCTAATTATCGAAGACGAAGTTCGTTAGTGAAGACGAAGCTCGTCAGACGAAGTCAGTGAAAACAAAGTTCATCAGAAGAAGCTCACTATACTGCAAAGCTTGCCTTATATGATGAACCTTGTTGTGTATTGAGGCTCGTCCAATCTGACGAATCTTACCAAACAGCGAGGCTCGTCGTCCGTAGAAGATCCAGCCATAATGGATTTGAAGACTTAGTCAGCCATGTGGGCTAAGCTTCAGGAGCACATTACGCCCCATTAACCAACATGGGTTGAATTGGAGGAGGCAGTTACGCCCTCTACCCATAATTCTAGCATGTCAGTTACGTGCTACGAACTCTATAAATAGCCATGAGCGGGTATGAAGAAAGGACTTTTGGAAGATTTTTGGCCATCGAGTGTAGAGAGATCAGAGTCTATATTCTCGTGATCTAAGACACTATCAGAAGCTTTGTGATCTTGTTCTGATCATCAACAGGAGGCAATCTAGGCTTGAGCATCGAGAGAAGCATCCTTTCTCTACCAAGGACCTATTTTTAAATAAAGAGAAGTCAATCTATCTTCTCTTTTCTATAATCGAGAGAGTGAATGATTATAAGGGATTCATACTAAGCGATCGAACCCATTCTTAAAACAAGAAATTCAATCAACTTTAATTTTTTGACCTTACAGAAAATGGAGACAACAGCGAGAGAAGTCATTCTTTCTAATGAATTGGTGGTGGTGCAGTCAGACAAGATTATAGTGAGAACCGAGATTGAAACTCTAGTCATAGAGTTTGACCAGACGAAGTATGAGGAGTTTCTTTCCTCTGGTAAGTCCAGTGCCACTAAGGAACGAAAGTGCTGTCGAGTCTCTTATGAGACTTTAGCCCATATGGCTTCTGATGATTCAACTCGAGTTAACCTCGAGGAAAAGTCTATGCCTCTTAAAGATGAGGCTCCAACAACTAGTCATTAGGCTAAGAAATGGGTGGTCAAACACCTTAGCCGAACTTCGACTTCTGTTAACCAATGTGGCCAAAACCTGGCCACTGTTGACAAACTTCGCTCAACTTCGGCTAAGGGAGTAACTTCTGTTGGTCCACTTTCAAGATGTGCAGGACAACACCAACGACAGAACCAAGCTCATTGTAGGACTCGAGCTTTGGTCTCGTTGGATGGTTTTTGCTATCAACTGAAAGTTGACCAGCTCGAGACCAATAAGTCTATCGATGGTCGGATGGTTAAGGAATGTCAAAATGACAGACCTCATCCCCGCACCCGAGTAGACTCAGAGAATGAACCTCATCCACAGAGTGAGGTTCAATCCACTCAGCAAGTTGTTCACACTGAGGTTTATTAAGAGACTGAACCTCAAGTTAAGAATCGACCGAGAAGGTGGATGCACCAAGCTCGTCCTATCAACGAATCTCATCATAAATATATGACTGACGAAGTTCGTTTAGCTACCCAAGTTCGTCAACCTCTATCATTAAGAGGGTCTCACTCGGGTAAAGCTAAGTTAACAGAGCTAGCTAGGGGTAGTCCCATCGTTGACATCCATGATTATCTCACAGACAATTATAGCATGAGTCAAATGCAATCTCATTGCTGCAGTGAGAAGCTTATCTCTATAGTGCTTTCCCAATACCTATGTGGGGAGTCAGCACACAAGTCTTTAGTTTTTGAATGATTGTCTGAGCAACCGACGAGCTCATCATCCAGAAAAAGGAACTTTCGTCCTAAGAAACAAGCACTCTAGTACCGATCAAAGTGAGCAGGCGAGTGCTGACATGGCTAGAAATGAAGAAGACATGGCACATAGAATAGAAGAGCAACAATCAACTATCCTCCAACAAAAAAAGAAGAATCTATCAGACGCTTGGAAGCAATGGTAGATGACTCCTCGGGGAGAAAGAACAAAAAAAAGAAGAAAGTCCTTCCCTAAGCCTCAAGATCAAGGAGTAGGCGACCTTCACCCGCCGATGAAGAAAATAGCCGTCGAAATCAAGATGACAATGCTGAAGAATATGAGGAGGAAAAGATTCTGAATATTCATTCTGAATCGTCTAAAGCTGAATCCAATCCTCGTACGAAAGTACGGGACCAAAAATTAGATGATTTCTAGAAGCAACTTATCACATTGAAACTCTAAGGAAACTTCAAAGGCCTGGAGGTAGCTAGACCCTATCTAGTTGAATGGGATATCGTCCCCCCGAAATTCAAGCTGCCCAATCTAGTATAATTTGATGGCAATGGCTCTCCTACTCAACACATTTACTATTTTTAGGCGCAGACTGGACACATAGTGGGGAACGACCCTATCATGACTCGACTATTCATTACTACCCTAAAATAGGTTGCTTTTGAATGGTTTCGCAGACTAGAGCCTGGGTCTATTAAATGTTAGAGGGATCTAGAAAAGCTTTTCCTGACCAGGTTCTTTGATGATGACACAAAGAGGTTTATGACCACACTATTGGCGAAGAAGAAAAAAAAGATAGAGTCCGTTAGTGACTTTATCAAGAGATTTAGAAATCGATCGTTGCATTCACGTGATCAAGTCTTGGAAGCAACCCTTGTGAAGATGTGCTGAAACAATCTTTCTATCAACATACTGTCAAAGATGGGCGCAGTTGAAGCTCGTTCGTAGAAGGATTTGGTTAGGCAGGGAGAATAGGTTGAGAATATGCTCAAGAGGATAGATGCTGGAGAACCTTAGAGTCTCACCCTAAAAAAAGGGTAATAAAGGCAACTTCAACTCTCAGAAATAATCGAAGGAGAAAGATACTTTGGTTGTGGATATCAACCAGTCCCCTAAATCTTCTACAAAGCAGAAAGGCAATTCTTCTAATAATCACTTTCAGAAAAAAAAAAGATTTTAAAGATGAGCACTTCATCCTGATCCTCAAGTCTCTGATAAAGACAAAGAAGATCAAGCTCCCTGATTTGAGGCGACCTGAAGAAGTGTCGAGGATAAATGATTCTAACTAATGCATGTACCACAGGATAGTGTATCACCCAACCAAGACATGCTATATCCTAAAAGATAAGATCCAGGCTTTGCTGGATGCAGGTGTTATGACTCTTCAGGCGAATCAGAAGAAGGTTTTAGCAAACATGGTCTCGTATAGTTTGGAGACTTTGCGAAAGTTCAAGTTTAGGACGATGTGAAACCAATTCCTCAAACAGAAACCAGGGTCATGAACCTCGATCCTCATTAGCAGAAGGAGAAGGGTATGGTTCCTTATACCACTCCCGAAGGTGAAGTCATGTGCGTTCTTCCTGACCTACTAGTGGATGGGCAATGGACATGAGCATGCTCGAAGAGATCCAAATCCAAGCAAAAATCCTGCAATGTTGTGTCTATCATTCTTTACGAGGAAGTTGAAACTACATCCCTCAGCAGTTCTGAAGATGGGAGGCCAGCATTCACCACACAACTTGTGGAGATATCAGGAACCTATGGAGGAAAGGGGTATTTAAAGAAGTACCCTGAAGTAGTAGTTGCACCGCCAAGACCTGGGAAGGAGGTGGCGGATAAAATACAAGTGTCTCCCAATAATCCTAAGATGAAGGAACTTCGTTACAACAAGGCAGTCAGGAAGGATGTTCCAGAGAGCTTGAAGGGTCCTTTTCACTTTGATGTGTTGGCTCAATTAGCCAACATCCCGGCAAGGATTACCTTGTTTGAGCTCTTATGCTTATCGCGATCGATAAGAAAAGCCCTCCGTGAAGCATTGGTGGATAATGAGACCTTCCTTGCTCACATTCCACCAAACTCGATAGAGAAAACACTGGAGGCCTGCCCTCAATGTCGTCAAGTCTTTCAAGGATGGATGCCATGCATTACTTTTTCTCCGGAGGATATGCATGTGAGAAATCCTAAGCATGATAGGCCCTTATACTTCACAGGGTATATCAGTTCTATTCGGGTAGATCGAATTCAGGTTAACCCTGATTCTGCCTTGAGCATCATACCTTTGAGGCTCATTCGCCATCTTAGGATCCCACTTCTTCGATTGTCAACAACAGGAACCACTATTTATGGCTTTAATACTTCCAATACTCGTCCTCTAGGCAATATCAAACTCAAATTCCAAATGGGTGACTTAAGGGCAGATGTCACCTTCTACGTCATTGATGCAGAGACGTCTTATAATTTGTTATTGGGTCGGCCTTGGATCCATAACAATTTGATTGTTCCATCCACTCTACATCAATGCATGAAATATGTAGATGAGATCGGCAAAATCAAAACAGTGGTCGAAGAAAAGCAACCATTCAAGAGAGTTGAGAATTATTTTACAGATTCCATCCACTACCTTGATGATGAGCCAATTGAGGTACCACTAGTTGAGGACCTCGATAGCGGCAATGAGGTTGATACTAAGTTTGAGTGTGAATAGGGTCTTGTTTTCAATGACATTGAACCCGTCGTAATTGGTCTTGAGAGTCTGGATGTAAATGACGCTGCAGATGATGACATCGAAGTTATCTTTAATAACAATGATGCTTTAGCTTACTTATCGTGTATTGAATTTAACTCTGACATGCCAGGTACAAATGCCAACATATTGTCAGATCCTCTACCATGATTATATGCCGAATCTAATTAACATTTGCCGATTTAATCCTCCTTTGGGACAAGTCAGCGACAGAGTGAATCTTCACATGCAGTCTTTATAGTACCTGCCATGAACAATGGCCAAGGAGATATTATATTTGGACAGAAATAAGACTCTTTACGGACTCTTTGGGAGGAATCTGAAGAAGAAGAAAAAGCTCCTCAATTCTCATATTTCAGGCTAACTACACATCGCATCATGGAGAAGATGAGATACAATTTCTCTCACGCGAAAGGCTTAAACCTTGGGAAAGGTTGACTCGCACCGATCACCCCTTTCGTACCAAAAGGGAAACCCGACGATTACTATGATAAGACTCGCAGGGGGTTAGGATATGAATCCCCACCATTGACATTATGCTTTGAAGAAAATTAAGAGTTGGAAGGTCACCTCATCAATTCTTCATCTGAATCGACATACTGGGATTCATATGTTAGCACTGACGCCATCTTCAAGGAACTCATAGTCAACATGACATCAGCTTAGCCAATAGAGACTCAAGAGGATGATCAATTACCCTTGTTTGAAGATCCATTGGGTAGCAACTTGGCATACAATGGGAAAATCGTTTTGAACAATGTGAACCTCCTACTGACGATAAAATGATTCAAGTGCATATGGGAGATGAGTCTAACTCGAAACCCATATTCATAAGTGATAGCCTATCACCTGAAGAAAAGGAAGATCTTGTCGCTCTTGTTCATGAATATATTGATGTCTTCGCTTGGAATTATGAGGACATGTCGGGTCTTGATCCTCGGGTGACCATTCATCGCCTCAACATTAGACCAGACGCTAAGCCTGTTAAGCAACAACAATGGTGATTTCGGCCCCAGATCATGGAGGCAATTTAAATTAAGGTTAAAAAGCTCATTGAATCAGGATTTATCTGCGAGGAACAACATCCTGATTGGGTGGCCAATATCGTTCCTGTCCTAAAAAAGAACGGGACGATTCTAGTATGCATTGACTTCCGAGATTTAAATTCGGCTTGTCCAAAGGATGATTTTCCTTTACCCATCACAGATGTTATTATTGACAATACGTGCAGGTTTGAAAGGATGTCCTTTATGGATGGATTCTCATGGTACTACCAAATTAAGATGTATCCTGATGACGAGAAACACACTTTTTTCTGAACATCTTCTGGGATATACTGCTACACAGTAATGCATTTCAAATTAAAAAATACGGGTGTTACGTATCAACACGCCATTACTATCATCTTTTAAAAATATTTACGAAAGACTGTGGAATGTTATGTTGATGACCTGGTTGTCAAAAGTCATGACAACAGAGACCACTTACATGATTTGAGAATAATATTTAATCTCATGCGGACACACCAATTGAAGATGAACCGAACAAAATCATTCTTAGTAATGACTAGCGGTAATTCTTTGGGTTCATAGTCACGGCTAACGGAATTCGCCTTGACCCGGACAAAGTAAAAGCTATTCAAGAGCTTCCGCCTCCAAAAAAAACTTAAGGAACTTTGTAGTCTACAAGGGCGTTTAGCGTACATTCGTAGGTTCGTCTCTAACCTATCCAGTAAGCGCCAGCCATTCTCAGGACTCATGAAAAAAGGGGTATCCTTCATATGGGATGAGGCTTGTTAGAAAGTATTTGAAGAGATCAAACAATATCTCTCTAGTCCACCCGTATTGATTGCACCAAAGTCAGGTAAACCATTCCTAATATACATTCGAGCTACAGAGCATGCCTTAGCAGGACTCTTAGCACAAGATGATGATAATGGCCATGAGCAGGCTATATATTATCTCAGTAGAACTTTATCCTGAGCTAAACCTCGCTATCCTCCTATTGAGAAGGAATGCTTAGCTCTGGTCTTCACAGTCCAAAAATGTGATATTATCTAGTTAGACAAACCGTACATGTCATTTCTCAGATCAATCATTTGAATAGATCAAACAATATCTCTCTAGTCCACCCGTATTGATTGCACCAAAGTCAGGTAAACCATTCCTAATATACATTCGAGCTACAGAGCATGCCTTAGCAGGACTCTTAGCACAAGATGATGATAATGGCCATGAGCAGGCTATATATTATCTCAGTAGAACTTTATCCTGAGCTAAACCTTGCTATCCTCCTATTGAGAAGGAATGCTTAGCTCTGGTCTTCACAGTCCAAAAATGCGATATTATCTGGTTAGACAAACCATACATGTCATTTCTCAAATCAATCCCATACAGGTGTTCATGATACAGCCCGGTGCATTGAACTGGAGACTTGCAAGATGGGCGTTATTGCCTTGACCCGGACAAAGTAAAAGCTATTCAAGAGCTTCCGCCTCCAAAAAAACTTAAGGAACTTCGTAGTCTACAAGGGCGTTTAGTGTACATTCGTAGGTTTGTCTCTAACCTATCCAGTAAGCGCCAGCCATTCTCAGGACTCATGAAAAAAGGGGTATCCTTCATATGGGACGAGGCTTGTTAGAAAGCATTTGAAGAGATCAAACAATATCTCTCTAGTCCACCCGTATTGATTGCACCAAAGTTAGGTAAACCATTCCTAATATACATTCGAGCTACAGAGCATGCCTTAGCAGGACTCTTAGCACAAGATGATGATAATGGCCATGACCAGGCTATATATTATCTCAGTAGAACTTTATCTTGAGCTAAACCTCGCTATCCTCCTATTGAGAAGGAATGCTTAGCTCTGGTCTTCACAGTCCAAAAATGCGATATTATCTGGTTAGACAAACCATACATGTCATTTCTCAGATTAATCCCATACAGGTGTTCGTGATACAGCCCGGTGCATTGAACTGGAGACTTGCAAGATGGGTGTTATTGCTATCCCAGTATGATATTCACTTTAAACCTCAAAAGGCAGTGAAAGGTTAAGCTATTTGTGATCTTATGACCAATCATCCATTGGACGGGAAGGTCAAATTGTACCAGGATATACCAGATGAGATGTATGAAGCCAATATCATATCAAAAGAACAGGTGTGACAATTATACTTTGATGGCACAGCGAGAGCGAGCCCTACTGGTCTAATTGTTGCCGGAGTGGGGGTAGTCTTCATTTCCCTCATAAAATCATGTGCTACCTCGAGCTGTTTTCTTAACAGAGCCATGTTCTAATAATATGGTCGAATACAATGCTTTGTTTATCGGCCTTGACATAACCAAACAACTGAGGGTGAAGCATCTAGAGGTTTATGGTGATTCACAACTCATCGTCAACCAGATAAAAGGAGAATATGAAGTTAGGAATGAAGATCTTATTCCCTATTACACCGCAACCACTACGCTGGCCAACTCCTTTGAGTGCTTCTACATTGATTATTTACCTCGCCTTAGGAACACATATGACAACGCATTAGCATCACTTGCAGCTATACTAGCTCTGCCTGAAGGAGCTACCCAGCAAGTCATAGTAGTTAGCAGACAGTTGTTCCGACCTAAGTACGCACTACAAATTAACGCTATCGACAAAGCGCCAGAACCTCTCGAACCTAGAGATTGGCAATTCTTGATCATTAATTATGTCTTCTACTGCTCACTACCTAAAGACATCAGAGAAAGAAAATCTGTTCGCAGACGAGCGCTTAGATTCTACTATAATTCTCAGTCCCAAACTTTATATCGAAGGTCATATGACGGACTATTGCTTCACTGCTTGTCAAGCAAAGAAGCTCTTAAGGAGGCTCATGGTGACATCTGTGGAGCTCATCAGCTCAGCCCTAAGTTATGGGACTGACTTCGCAAACTGGGTTATTATTGGCCAAGTATGGTTAGGGACACCGCTGCTTATGCTAAATAATGTCATGCATGCCAAATACATGCTAATTACATGCATCATCCATCCGAACATCTTCATCCATCAGCCACTTCATAGCCATTTGAGACGTGGGGTATGGACATTATTGGCCCGATATCCCCACCCTCTTCCAAGGGACATTACTTCATTTTGGTGATAACTGACTACTTCTCCAAATGGGCAGAAGCAATCCCATTAAAAGAAGTCAAGACAAGTGCTATAGTTAAATTCATAAAATATCACATTATATACAAGTATGGTGTTCCTAGATGTATCATCCATGATAATGGGCCTCAGTTCGTTAGCTAAGCCTTCACTCGATTCTGCGATAAATTTAGAATCAGGAATTTAGCCTCAACAACCTACAACCCTGCTACTAATGGGCAAACAGAAACTTTCAATAAGACCATTGTCAAAATTCTTACTAAGATGGTTTTGACAAAAAAAGGGACTGGAATGAGAAATTGGGTCAAAGTTTGTGGGCTTATCGCATAATGGTTCGTACACCGATAGGTGCAACACCATACTCCCTGGTATACGGGTGTGAAGTCATATTACCACTGGAAATCTAAATTCTATCTCCTCAGATAGCACTTGTAACAGGCATGACGATAGAAGAAAATCACCGTAGACGTCTTGAAGAGCTAGAGCTATTAGACGAAAAGCGACTACAGGCTCAAATACATATCAAATTCTATCAAGCTCGGATTTCCAGAGCATTCGATAAGAAAGTCATAAACCGTACATTCAAGGAAGGTGACCTGGTTCTCATCGTCCGATGCCTAATGATTCTAATCTCCAAAAAGAAAGGGAAGTTTGAGCCAAAATGGGAAGGACCATTTGTAATGAAAACTGCCTACTCAAATGGAGCATATCGCCTTATAACTCAAGATGGCGATAAACTCTTGATGCCTATTAATGATAAATTTCTAAAAAATACTACCTGTAGGCTTTCAATCAAATCTGCATCACGACAGAAGGAGATTCTCTCTTTCAAATCTTTAAGAGGTGAACTAAGGTAATAAATGCTTTATTTGTTATCCTTCAAATTCCTCCACCAATCCTCTTCAATAGGATGGTAGGACCATAAAACTATCACATTTATGATTACCTCTGACAGTCGATGCTTAACTTTTATTCAAAAAAATACTTTTCCAAAATAGTGACCTACTATGTGATGTGTTGCTATTTCCATCATCGTCGTCATACTCCTAAGTCACTGAATGATATGATCCCCCTAACGTCATCATTCTCACAAATGATGTTTGTTTTTCTAATAGCGACCTACTATGTGATGTGTCGCTATTTCCATCATCGTCATCATACTCCTAAGTCACTGAACGACATGATCCTCCTAACGTCGTCATTCTCACAAATGACGTTCGTTTTTTCAATAGCGACCTACTATGTGATGTGTCGCTATTTCCATCATCGTCGTCATACTCTTAAGTCACCGAATGACATGATCCTCCTAATGTCGTCATTCTCACAAATGACGTTCATTTTCTAATAGCGACCTACTATATGATGTGTTGCTAGTTCATCATAGTCATCATACTTATATATCACTGAACGACATGATCCTCCTAACATCATCATTCTCACAAATGACGTTTATTTTTCAATAGCGACCTGCTATGTGAGGTGTTGTTATTTCAATCAAGATCATCATACTTTTGAGTCACTGAACGATATGATAATCCTAACGTCGTCATTTTCATAAGTGATATTCGTTTTCCTATAACAAGCTTACCATGTGACGAGCTTCATTTTCACATTCCCAAAACTTGATTATAACTTAGTTTTTTTATCACACATTTGATCCAATGCCTAGAAAGGCTAAGGATAGAGGAAAAATCTTAGCACTTGAGTCTAAGAGAAACTCTTCGATAACTCATCATACTGAGGGGGGAAGTATGCTAGTCCAACTCAAATGGCAGTTGGTAAAAAATATTAAGTCCGTAGATAGCTGAGGGTTTGCTAAAAATCCTAAGTTACGATTATTAATTACACAAAAGAAGAGAAAAATCTATGGATAAAACTATAAATTTTATTCATATAATGATTAAAGTTACAACTACAGAGAGTCGAAGTACATAGATTGAACTTAGAAAACTCGAACTACACTACGAGGTTCAGTTAAAAGTTCTTTCAAAAACCTTTGAACTACACTACGAGGTTCAGTTACAAGTTCTTTCAATGACCTTCGGAGCTAAACTACGAAGTTTGGTTACAAGTTCTTTTGACAACCTTCGATAACACCTTCATGTTCAATTTATTGAGCCTTTTACAATAGTGTTGAGCTTCGTTTTCAACAACATTGCGGTTCTTATTGTTGAAGTTCCATCTTCCATTCCTTGGCATGAAGTCTTCCCCATGCCCGACTTTTAACTTTGGTACTGGTAGTACACGCCTATCTACTTGGGTAAACTGAGTACTAATAGAAACACCATAAGCTCTGAGCATAGGATCAGCATCTTCCCTCATTCTAATGGAACATGGATGAGTTACAGAGTGAGGTGACATCTTTAAAATAGCTCCTGACACTCGTGAGAAGAAGGATAAGTGCTTCAGTGGGTCCGCCAAGCTACCACATAGCCCAAGGTCTAAATGAAGGGTTGCATGCTTGGGGGTGCATGCCATGTTGAAGGGGTAAACAGGATTGAACCTAGGATATCTCTTTGGGGTTGCATTCGAAAGTCCAGCAAGTTGCTGAAAAACATCCTGACTTTGGTTCTGAAAGATTGAGAAATTCTCAAATGGATGAGCCACTACAAAGAGCAAAAGGACAAAGTTAGCACGAGGTTCGTCAGACAAGTGAACTTCGTCAGACAAGTGAGCCTCGTCAGACAAGAGAGCCTCGTCAGACAAGTGAACCTCATCAAACAAAGGAGCCTCATCAAACCAATAAGTTTTGTTAGAAAAATAGATATCTTTCAACTGAGGAATAGGGTTAAAAGAGTGAATTTCATCAAACCAACAAGTCTCATTATACAAGAAATGCAACGAACAGTTAAGGGAAAGATTGTTAATCTACCCAACAAAGGCTTAATTTTTCTAAGCATAAATTTTGTGCTGGTGGAGATATGTGCAATTTAATCAGAGTTTACCTAAAGCAGTGGCGTCGATCAAAGGGACAATGATATCAATTTTGCTTACCTCACCGACGACGATCATTGAAGACAGAAAAACTTGAAGCTGTGAAGGGGATAAAGAGGGGAGCATTGAAAAGCAGAAACTTCTTTGAGTCATTTTGTTACACGGCTCAAAGAAGAAGGTGATGATTCTTCTCGAAGAGTGATGGACTATTAATAGGCATAGAAGCCAACCAAGTGGCTGGAATCCGTTACATGAATCCCTAAGCGCCAGATATTCAAGAGGTGCTGGAACTGAAGAGACGCATTCAATGCATTCGTACTTAACGCAGATGGAGCACGATTTGGCAGGGCACATTAAGTATTAAGTACTTATTGCTACCCCTAACAAAGCGACGGATCCATGTGAATCAACAGGTTGGGAACTGTTGGAGTCCGATTGTCTTCATTTAATGAGATTAAGTCCTACTCTAAATTCCAAACTGATGAAGGTCACATCTCCTACGGAGCTCGAATTTCAAGACTCAGTTGAGACCAGTTTGAACTTCGTCTTTGAAGATCAAAATGATGAAGGTCACTGTTTTGATCGAGTTTGAATTTCGACACTCGATTGAGACAAGTTTGAACCTCGTCTTTGAATTTCAAAATGATGAAGGCCATTATTTCGATCGAGCTCGAATATCAAGACTCAGTCGAGACTAAGTTGAACCTTGTCTTTTGAAGTTCAAAATGACGAAGGACATTTGTTGCAAACGAGCTCAAATTTTGAGACTCAATTGAAATCAATTTGAACCTCATTTCAAAGGTTAAAAAGGATGAAGGTCATTATTTCTCGAATATCGAGGTTCGGTTGAAATTAGTTTGAACCCTATGTCCAAACATTGGAAGAACGAAGGTCATGAGTTCGAACTAGACTCGAATAGTGAGATTTAGTTGAAATCAGGCCGAACCTCACCTTAAAACTTCTAATTGACAAAGTTCGTTGAATGTCAAGGCTTATTCAGAATAAGGTTCAACAAAATTTGAACTTCATCTTGAAGTTCCAAGGCTAATCTTATCATGATGAAGCTCGTTGAAACCAATGAACCTTGCCTTAATGAAGTGAACCTCGTCAGAATAACTTTGAAAAAGTTCTATGTGTTGAGACTCATTAAGACAAGTCCTATGCCAATACACAAGCATTGAGTAACTTAAGAACTTCAGAAAAAAAATAATACACAAAGGAGAAATTCGATGGATAAAAGCATAACTTTATTGATAAAATATCACTACAAAAGTTCAACAATTTTGCGGATTTCCTCATCAAGTTGATCTATGGATTCTTGGTATGCCACTTCAACCTCCACCATCGCTTGCTTATGCAGATCATCATCAGAAAACACTTTCATATTACTTATGACATTTTCTAGCTTCTCCAAATCATTGAGCTCAGCCTGAAGCGATGTTTGGTATTCTGCCTGTTTGGTTGCCAAAGTTTGTCATGTTTCCATTACGCTCTTCAACTCATTCTTTGCTTCTGCCAGCTTAGCTTGGATGTCAGCAAGCATAGCTTTATAAGATTCAACTAAGAGCCGCTGGTTACATTTAGTGTTAGCAACCTTTTTGTCCTCACTGGACAACTTTTCGCTGACCCCCTTGAGCTCTTTGACATTTTGCTTCTTCTCAAGCACTTGGCATTCAAGCTCAAACAGAGAATCATCCCTTTACCTTAAGAACTTCATAGCGCGTTCTTCAGCTATAGGGAAGAGAGACTGACTGCGTTGATCCTGTCACTTTTTGAAAAGGCTTTCAACCTTTGCCAAATGTGTCCAGTATGGCAGTGTGGCTATACTGTTAGTCAGGTCATGCATCAGATACAAAAGAGGTTCTAGCATCGCCTTAATCCCAGTAAAATCCCCAACATGATCCAATACTTGAGTAGGGAATTCCTTTAAAATGGTGAAGAAATTCTTCTGAACCATTGACACCCCAAATTCTTTTGTCAGGTAAAAAGAGGAAGAGGATGCAACATTAGAAGGCACCACTTCCAGTTGGCCAGCAGACATAGCCGTCACTTCTGCATAAATTAACAATGGCATGAACATAGTGGTTGCTGCAATGATTACAGGAGCAATAACAATAATTGCAGAAGCAACAACGTTAGTGGTAGGAGTAGCAGCGAACATGGTTGATACTGGAGTGGGAATTTCCATTGAAGTAGTAGAACTGGTAGGTACAACACTTGTAGCCATTTCAGTCTCGGCTCTGGAAACTACATATGAAGCAACTTCGGCTTCAACAATCGTCTTTAGAGCAACAGCTGCATCCGCAATGCTCCAGTCTCAATAGTTGTGCTCGGAGTGACCTCAGCTTCGATAGGACTAATAGGGGCAACAGGAGCGTCCCCAACATTTACACTTGGTTTAGAGCACGATCTCACATGGAGTTGAGATATTGGAACGTCGTCTTCATACTCTGACTCCATGCCAACTCTAATTTGTTCGATGGGAGGAGAGATTATAAATGGAGCTTCTCTCCTTTGCTTCTTCGTGAGACGTTTGAATTTTGCATCGATCCTGGTGACTTGGATTTCTCCCCAACTTGCCTTGAAGCTTCAGCTCCTTCAATTCATTCTCTAGATGGAATGTCAGAGGTTAAACATCAACAAAATAACAATTCAAAGCTTATGATAAGCTGAGACTAGCGTGTCGGTGGGTCCCATGGCAGGGTTGGGTTCCCCAAACACAGCTTCAAAGGATTGTTGAGAGAAACCTTTTGCAGTAGGATTAACAAGTGAGGGTATACTCTCATAAGCCTCATGTTAAAAGTGCCCAAATTGCTCATCAGCATGAGCAGGATCCCCGAGATTCACTAAACGTAACTCTAGTTCCAAAAGCCTTACCCTCCCCAGTAGCGACGGGTATATGACTCCCATATTCATCAATACGAGAAGATCTCGAAAGCGTGCTCTCGTCCAGAGCCGCATCCACCTCCTCCTGAGTGTCATGAGGACTGGAAGGTTAGGATTCTTCCACGCCAGTATTTTCCTTGGTGTGTAAGAATTCTTTGAGTCTCGATATGTGACTCCTATTGGAAGCATTCCTAGATCTATAATGACACCGAATGAAGCATTAACTTTGAAGTTTGGGATCTCCGCATTCGCCATGCAATGCCACTTGCAATAAGCAAGTGTTTTTCGGGATCGAGGATTCTGTTGTGGGAGTGAGAAATGAGCATCTGTACCTTCAGCGATGGTCCAATACCAAGCCCTTGCTCTGATAATTAGACTACAACCCTTAGATTGTAGTTGAGTGTTGGGGTTGCTAATATACAACTGTTCATAACCAAATTGGCGAGCAAAGCGACAAGGTAGATCGGGTTCTAATATACACACATGGTCAAAATGATAAATGAGATACCCGGGACGAATGCTCATGAGCCACATGAAGCAACCGAGTGACAGGATAGTGTAACCCTGACCATTTGATTTGTCTACTACAGCTTCGCCATAATTAGTCCCGAGAAAATAAGGAAAACACTGGTTGAACTCAAAATTCTTTTGATCTCGGAGAATACATCTCACCAATACCATATAATGCTTACTCCAATCTTATTTTTCCAACCTATGAATTAAAGGAGTAACCTGTCCCTCTACACGAGCAAAAGGCGTGCCCATAAGTGTGAGACTATGCATGACGAACCACGCCATTGTAGGCGTCAAAAATTACCTTTAGGTCTCCGCACATGGCTTGAGACAGAGAGAAGATGATGAACATCACTATCCGAGTCATAGAAGATTATTTGATGTCGACAAGTGCATGAAGTGAGTCAACAAACTATGTGAAGCAACGGAACTGCAGAACAACGAGGAAACGAACTGATCGGGAGCTCCGTGTCACTTACAAAAGATGAAATTCCTTCCATGTCCCATCCACTCCACTTATGATTTGATCATGAGAGCTTGTAGATCTACTCGTTAGCTTTCCAACACATTTTGAATAGCATAATTCCGAGTTCGGACGATGAAGATACGACAAAAACGGACAGAACGTGCGAATCAAAGTTCAGGCCAAAGTTGGCCAAGACACCAAATGGTGTCTCGGCTAACCTTGGCCGAGACACCAAGTGGTGTCTCAGCCAAGACTTGGCTGAGACACCGAGAGGTGTCTCGGCCCAAGCTTGGCCGAGACACCCACGGGTGTCCGCAGACCTAAAAAAATTGAATTTTGGCAGATTAAAGCTGTTTTTCGATCGTTAACCGCCTTAATTTGTTTCAATTGATCTGATATTATCCAAGAACATGGTTAAGTAGTTACAACTAAAGATAATATTGAATCGATCATTCTTATCCAAAAATAGGGGTCCCTAAGCCTATAAATACAGCCCCAGGGCCTTCATTTTTGGAGAGCTGGAATTCTCAAGTGTCGGCGAAGCCCTGTCGAATTGAGGATTGAAGAGCCACGAATTTCAGAGAGGAGGAGGAGACTTCAGCGGATTCTTTAGCATAAAGAAGGAGAGTTCGTCAGATCTGCACGCCCCGATTCATTTCCTTGAGATCGCCCTGTTGCGGTGATCTCGAGAAGAGTGGTTATCTCGCTGTTTCCGAGATAACTGCTTTGGCTTCTTGATTCCTTCACGAATCAACGAAGCTCTGGATTTGATCTGATCGTTTGTGGTCCACGGATATCAACGTCCCCGTCACAGGCCAAGATCCCACGTAAGCAGCGGGTGATAAACACCCGTTGCGCTGTTTGACGAGAGTTGTACTTTTTTTGTTTTCATTGTGTAAAGGTCTTATAAAAAGACTAATTTTTATTTTTGTTGTAACATTTGAAGTTGTAATGAACACAGCAATGAACACATCAACTTTCTCCCCAAACAAGCTGGCGACCACAGTGGGAGACAACAGCTTCGCTGCCGAAGCTGTCGTGCCACAACCGACGATCAAGATCCCGGTGTTCGAAGAGGTCGAATACGAATTCGACCAGCAGAAATTCGATGAATATATTTCCTCCTCCTCCTCCTCCTCCAGATCTTCTTCTTGCAAACGCAGGAAAACCACTGTTGGGAAGAGCATACCTTCAGATCCGAAGACCAGTGCTGATGATCTGAACCCGAATGCAGTGGAAGTCCCCTCTCCGGCCTCTAAAGAAACCAGATCCAACGTTCATGACAACTCCTCGAAAGTCAAGGAGTTGACCATTAAAAGTGTACCAGTGCTGACGAAGAGGGCTCGTCAAAGGCGCCATCAACATCTCGCGCGCCAATTTGCCAAGGCTTTAGAGCCTATTGACGGGATGTGCTATGATGCGAATCTGAAACTCAGAAGGCGCCAAGTGTTCCAGCAGCAAGCAAACGCCTCCTCCTCCAAATCGGCAACCAATGAATGGGTTCGTATCAAAAAGATCCATTCAACTCTTGAGGAGCGTATCCATAAGTGTTGTGCACTGCTAGCGTAGACAAAGATCCTTGTGCGGAAGGCACAGGAGTTGCAGAAGGAAAAGGTGGTTAAAAAGCTACCAAGATCTAAGCAAGTGTGGATGCCAAAGGCCAAATCAGCGCCTAAGGCAAAAGCATCCGAGGCTACTCTCCAACCTTCGTCAACTTTAGATCTCACTCCTTCTAATTCCACACCGCCTCCGTGACAGTATGGACATATCCAGAGGCAGGAAAGCAATAGCGGAACGCCTAGGTCCTTTGTAGGAAAATTGAGGCAAACCACCTGTTAAGGAACACTTAGGACTGTTGAAGAAACTCCGAGCAAACATCCAGATTGGTGGTCGTATGCGACCTCCTAACAAGTTGATTCCCATAACCGCCCGCTTGGGGGTGCGTACAGAAGGCCAGGAGCCCGTTAGAGTTTCACCCTCAGAAAAGTGTGATTCCAAACGTGTGATTCCTGCAAATGCCAACAAGGAATTGTTTACTCAGAAGAAAATGTGTTCATCAGATGATAACGTTATACCTGAGAAGTCGTGCTAACACACGATAGATTGCTCCGATCATCATGCCGATGAGTTGTACTATTGGGCTAGGGGTACGGACAAGTCTCGGAAGAGAAGTACCCAAGGAACGAACTCTCACTATCCATGCATCAAGATTATTAGGGCAGTATTATCAGTGTATAGATGCCCTAACACTGCTCCGCAGAGGGTCTCAGTATTCAAGAGGATTTCCACTGAAACGTCGAATACCAAGCTAAGGCGTCTCCACAAGAGAAAGTCGGTCATTCAAAAGGATGAACCCCCAGAGGTAACCATCAACATGGTCGACAAGGGAAAGTCTGTAAGGGGTACAAATAGCTCGAATCCTGATTTCTCTTCAAGAAGAGAAGCCAGTTCGTGAATCGCCCAACGAATATCTCGGCTCCAGTTAGAAGCCGTCGGACATAGCAATTGCCTAAAAATCCACGAAGGAATCCATTCCGATGACGAACTCTCGGACTCTTGTTCTGCAATCACCTCTGACGACACAATGTCTAGCGAGGGGCAAGCTCGAGAAGTGTTTATGATCAACACTGAACAAATGACCAAAATCATCGAGGACGCTTTGGCTAAGCAAAAAGAGAACTTTAAGTTCGAATTGGAAATGGCCATGATACGGATGAAGGAAGAGCATGACCAACAAATTCGGGCTCTATCCAATCAATTCGGTGAATCTAGTCATCGCAACGATGCTAACCGAGCAAATAGCGATTCAGATGTGGATGAACGCATCAATGCAGACAATCCTCCTGTTGACCAGAACGCTGGAGGTGGTCCCACCGAAGATGATAATGCCGGGGGTGGCTGTGTTGTTCCTCTCAGAAATCATCTGAAGCATGATACAGTTGAGAACAAAAAGATGAAGGATCTCGAGAGCAAAATCAACACTCTGATGTCTGCTCGAGAGGTAAAGAAGACCGGCATTCTGTGTCCTTACCCGAGAGAGTGGGAGTCGATCCCGTATTCGGCCAAATTCAACATGATCAATTTCATGCCGTTCGACGGGAAGGGCTCGCCCACTCAACATTTGATCTACTTTAAGTCCCACTTGGGCATGATATCCAGCAATAAAGCATTGATGGTTTGGTCATTCGTTGGCACCCTTCGCGGGCCTACCTTCGATTGGTACCACCGTCTCAAGCCTGGAAGCATCAACAGCTAGGACGATATAGAGAGCTCATTCCTCGGCAACTTCTTTGATGACGACGCCGAGGTATCCATTAGGACACTCTTCGATGAGAAGCAAAAAGACGGAGAAATAGTCCGCCGAGGTATCCATTAGGACACTCTTCGATGAGAAGCAAAAAGACGAAGAAATAGTCGCTGACTTTGTTAAGCGCTTCCGGAACAAGGCGATAAATTACCGAGATCTGATCACGGAGGAATTCATCATACAAACCTGCCACAACAACCTCTCTTTGGACGTGTTGGGAGTTATGAGATTAAACTCATTCAAGACTTGGAAAGACTTGAAGGTGCACGGCGAACAAGCCGAATGCTTCCAGTAGTCAATGCTTGTGGTTGCTGGTGATAATTATCAGATATCACAACAACAATCTCAAAAGAAACAGAGGGCTCTAGATCCGGGACTCCAAAAAGAGTACTCTTTCAGGGATGAGCAAGTTTCGGATATTTTCGTGTACCTCCTGAATAACGATAAAATTGAGCTACCACTGATTAAAGATTAGGAGGGAGCTAAGAGGATTATAGACCCAAACTACTATGCGCACCACAGGAGAGTTCTCCATTCTACTGAGGTTTGTTTTGGTCTAAAGAATAAGATTCAAGCTCTAATCAACTCTGACGTCATAAAGCTAGAATAAGCCGAATGACGGTACACCACTCTGAAGAGTATACGAGTATAAACTGCTTCTCAATTCTCCAACCGGTATAAAAGGTTAAACTGCTCACTGACACTCTAATAGGCATATGAGTCTAAACTGTTTCCTTTCTTTCACAGAAAGTTCCTGGAGACTACCATGCCTGATATTCTTAAGGATAACCCGGTCACGTAACTGAGTGCAATGTTAGATTCAGTTTCGTGAAGAAAGCTGAAGGTGGATAATTCATATCACAGGAAGTTCCCGAGAGAATTCTATATATTATATTCTTAAGGATAACCCGGTCACTACAAGAAGGTGATGAATAAGAAATTCCCATTCAAACTCCCGCTACGTCTGTGCACTCAACATTCTCATTATTAGAGTCCAGACATAGTTTTCAGATTTTTAATCTCCTGATCATTGATGATTATCAAACCCTTCCGTGTTAAGTATTTGTCACTTAACACCAGAAATCCCCTCTGAGTGACTTGTACAAGTCAACACTCCCATTGTGTTTTGTACTCCCACTCTCACTGCTTACTTGGTCAAACCTTTAAACAGTTAGGACCACAACCAAAATCCCCTCTCGATTCCTTCCATGAGCGAGAGGTCCACAAAAAATTGAA
>NC_033802.1:35977980-35992551 GCF_001876935.1 Asparagus officinalis | reverse complement strand
GTCCACGGATATCAACATCCCCGTCACAGGCCAAGATCCCACGCAAGCAGCGGGCGATAAACACCCGTTGCGTTTGTTTGAAGAGAGTTGTATTTTTTTTATTTTTTTTATTATGTAAGAAAGTCTTATAAAAAGACTAATTTTACTTTGAATCTGTAATCGATAAACGTGTAATAGATTCAGCAATGAAGAAATCAACTTTCACCGCAAACAAGCTGGCGACCACAGTGGGAGCCAACAGCCTCGCTGCCGAGACTGTCGTAAAATAGCAACTTTCTCCCCAAACAAGCTGGCGACCACAGTGGGAGACAACAGCTTCGCTGCCGAAGCTGTCGTGCCACAACCGACGATCAAGATCCCGGTGTTCGAAGAGGTCGAATACGAATTCGACCAGCAGAAATTCGATGAATATATTTCCTCCTCCTCCTCCTCCTCCAGATCTTCTTCTTGCAAACGCAGGAAAACCACTGTTGGGAAGAGCATACCTTCAGATCCGAAGACCAGTGCTGATGATCTGAACCCGAATGCAGTGGAAGTCCCCTCTCCGGCCTCTAAAGAAACCAGATCCAACGTTCATGACAACTCCTCGAAAGTCAAGGAGTTGACCATTAAAAGTGTACCAGTGCTGACGAAGAGGGCTCGTCAAAGGCGCCATCAACATCTCGCGCGTCAATTTGCCAAGGCTTTGGAGCCTGTTGACGGGATCTGCTATGATGCGGATCTGAAACTCAGAAGGAAGGTGGTAAAAAAGCTACCAAAATCTAAGCAAGTTTGGATGCCAAAGGCCAAATCAGCGCCTAAGGCAAAAGCATCCAAGGCTGCTCTCCAACCTTCATCAACTACATATCTTGCTCCTTCTAATCCCACACTACCGATGGAGCTCTGTGACAGTATGGACATATCCAGAGGCAGGAAAGCAATAGCGGAACGCCTAGGTCCTTTGTAGGAAAATTGAGGCAAACCACCTGTTAAGGAACACTTAGGACTGTTGAAGAAACTCCGAGCAAACATCCAGATTGGTGGTCGTATGCGACCTCCTAACACACCGCCGATGAAGCTCCGTGACAGTATGGACATATCCAGAGGCAGGAAAGCAATAGCGGAACGCCTAGGTCCTTTGTAGGAAAATTGAGGCAAACCACCTGTTAAGGAACACTTAGGACTGTTGAAGAAACTCCGAGCAAACATCCAGATTGGTGGTCGTATGCGACCTCCTAACAAGTTGATTCCCATAACCGCCCGCTTGGGGGTGCGTACAGAAGGCCAGGAGCCCGTTAGAGTTTCACCCTCAGAAAAGTGTGATTCCAAACGTGTGATTCCTGCAAATGCCAACAAGGAATTGTTTACTCAGAAGAAAATGTGTTCATCAGATGATAACGTTATACCTGAGAAGTCGTGCTAACACACGATAGATTGCTCCGATCATCATGCCGATGAGTTGTACTATTGGGCTAGGGGTACGGACAAGTCTCGGAAGAGAAGTACCCAAGGAACGAACTCTCACTATCCATGCATCAAGATTATTAGGGCAGTATTATCAGTGTATAGATGCCCTAACACTGCTCCGCAGAGGGTCTCAGTATTCAAGAGGATTTCCACTGAAACGTCGAATACCAAGCTAAGGCGTCTCCACAAGAGAAAGTCGGTCATTCAAAAGGATGAACCCCCAGAGGTAACCATCAACATGGTCGACAAGGGAAAGTCTGTAAGGGGTACAAATAGCTCGAATCCTGATTTCTCTTCAAGAAGAGAAGCCAGTTCGTGAATCGCCCAACGAATATCTCGGCTCCAGTTAGAAGCCGTCGGACATAGCAATTGCCTAAAAATCCACGAAGGAATCCATTCCGATGACGAACTCTCGGACTCTTGTTCTGCAATCACCTCTGACGACACAATGTCTAGCGAGGGGCAAGCTCGAGAAGTGTTTATGATCAACACTGAACAAATGACCAAAATCATCGAGGACGCTTTGGCTAAGCAAAAAGAGAACTTTAAGTTCGAATTGGAAATGGCCATGATACGGATGAAGGAAGAGCATGACCAACAAATTCGGGCTCTATCCAATCAATTCGGTGAATCTAGTCATCGCAACGATGCTAACCGAGCAAATAGCGATTCAGATGTGGATGAACGCATCAATGCAGACAATCCTCCTGTTGACCAGAACGCTGGAGGTGGTCCCACCGAAGATGATAATGCCGGGGGTGGCTGTGTTGTTCCTCTCAGAAATCATCTGAAGCATGATACAGTTGAGAACAAAAAGATGAAGGATCTCGAGAGCAAAATCAACACTCTGATGTCTGCTCGAGAGGTAAAGAAGACCGGCATTCTGTGTCCTTACCCGAGAGAGTGGGAGTCGATCCCGTATTCGGCCAAATTCAACATGATCAATTTCATGCCGTTCGACGGGAAGGGCTCGCCCACTCAACATTTGATCTACTTTAAGTCCCACTTGGGCATGATATCCAGCAATAAAGCATTGATGGTTTGGTCATTCGTTGGCACCCTTCGCGGGCCTACCTTCGATTGGTACCACCGTCTCAAGCCTGGAAGCATCAACAGCTAGGACGATATAGAGAGCTCATTCCTCGGCAACTTCTTTGATGACGATGCCGAGGTATCCATTAGGACACTCTTCGATGAGAAGCAAAAAGACGGAGAAATAGTCGCCAACTTTGTTAAACGCTTCCGAAACAAGGCGATAAATTGCCGAGATCCGATCACGGAGGAATTCATCCTACAAACTTGTTGTAGGCATGTAAAATTGCTTATAAGTCCCTTGGCATAGCTCGGCGCGGTGATTCGACAAACCATCGAGTGACGAAGCGACGAGGTCAACGAATCGTACGTGAGCAACGGAATGCATCCATTCGCGTGCGGAATCAAGCCAACGGTTCGGGGAGTCAACGAGTCATCCAAACAAGAGCGGACTCGGATGAATCACAACCGAATCAAGATCGGTTTTGGACTCGAACTCAGAAGTGGATTTACTGCCAAATCAGGAATCGGATTTACTGCCAAATCAGGTCAATAAATCGAGTCCAGACAAATCAACCGCACAACCGAATCACGGACAAAACGGGAACAACGACAAAACGACGGAACCCAAACACCCTGAGGGGCTCTGCCGAAACCGTCAGATCTGGTTCTCGGCGAGCGTCCACGTCACAAAAGGCAAGAGTTTGAGAGAGGTAAAGATCAGATCTGAGATCTACACGAGATCATACTCCGGATCAAAGCTTGGCCTTTGATCCCGAGAACTAAGGGCGATTATTTCCTTGGCGAACTAATCCCCCCCGGCTATTATTTCCTTCGCGAAATAATACCCGTCGAATCATGTAGATCCGACCAGATCTAGATCGCGCGGTGGTCCACAGATTAACCCCGGCGTAGGCAAAGAACCCACACAAGCGACCGCAAAACAGGAGCTCGCGATTTGTTCGAAAAACAAGGAGAAAGTTGTAATCTTTTCTTTTATTTTCTTTGATTTTCGTTGTAACCGGATCTAAAAAAAAAGACCGGATCTTTGTAACTCGAAAAGCTGTTATTTGAGATGACAATGAAATCAATAATGAAGAAAGACACGATTTCACTAATTGATGTAGGCGTCTCTAACCCCGAATCCGTCCAGAATGCTTGGAGCAAACGCGGTTTACGAATCTAGCTTTGGATCAGTTGCCCACAGCGTGGTTTGAACCAAAACGGTATCACAACAGCTGGGAATGAAGACAGTAAACGACGACCGCATGGACAGCGCCTAAGATAAGCTACTTGTGCCACAACAGCCCCCAAATTGGCCGAAATCCTCTGCGGTTCACCCCGACCGTGCATTGAAGCATGAACAATGGGCCGGATCGTCATCCAAGAGAAGTTCCAAAGGGAAAGAGAAAGTCTTGCTCCGGCAGTCTCTGCTACCCAGGAGAGCATGCGACAAGAATTTAGCTTTCCCGCCTCTCTAGCAGAAGAAGCTAAGAAGGTTTTTGCGGCACCCGAAGCGAAATGAGTATCACACAAGCTCAACTATCACCACCTTAGTGCAGCAGGGGGCTGAATAAACCGGCCAGCACAACCCTCACGCGAGATTGGGGGGTGATACAAGTCCTACACCGGGCCGAAGCAGCCTCGACGACAGCCTGGTAAATAAACGAAAAGAGAAGAATCTCCAGGAATCAGAATCGAATCAGTCTCGTTTCAGTCGCGCGCATTCAAGGAAAAGACAACCGGAAAGCTCGAAGACTCTGCAAGTGCTTCAATTATAATGGCTAATTAGTCAATATTCCAGTACGGATAACGTTGTCATGAGTTGCCTGCCGGCTGTCCAACGGAAACCATGGAGCCCTTACAAGAAGCAGTTAGCCCAATTCAGAGTGTTCCTGACTCAAGTCAAGCCGTGCCCTGAAGAATTCGGAACTGCTAATCAACATTTGCCAATTATAGCGGCGACCTAAGAATTCTTCTCCATGCATTACTTCTCACCAATAGAGGATATGCAGACTGAAGAATTCGAACCACGATCGCGCCGCCGTATATGTTCATATGCGATACATCGCTTCCACGAAAGTCAATCGGCATCAAGTGGAATCCGGGTCCGCCCTGTGAGATATGCCGCTTCGCCTTATGCATAGCCTTGCGTATTCAAGTCAGCAAGTGCGCCGTCCACAGGGCACGCGTCATTTCGGGATTCAATTCACCACACCAGCGTCAAGGCCTCTTTAGGGAAAGTATCCGAATAAAGCTGCCAATGGGTGATCTGAAGATGGAGCCCGCCTCACGTTGTTACTGTGCATTTGTGCTGAGGCACATCATATAACTTACTGCTGCGCGTCGGCCTTGGATCCATAGTAATGTTATAGTTCCCTCCACCTGCTTCAGCGTCTGGGCTCTCACCCCAACTGATGCCAAAGTCGCATCGGGTGAAGTTCCACCGACCTCCAACGAGGTCAAACCTATTCTTGCCGACGCCTCTATTATTCAGGGCGTTGTGACTCTCTCAAAGAGAGCCCGCCAGAGGCGACGTCAACGCCTTGCGCGGCAACTCGCTAAGGCGATGGAGTCTACAGACGGAGTCCGCTACAACGCGGATCTGAAGAATAGGAGGGGGCAAACAGCCTCAACAGCTGAAGAATGGCGGTTCCTCCAAGCCACCGACGAACGAATGGATCCGGGTCAAACGGAACCGTTCGACACTAGAAGAGCGGATTCACAAACGCCGCGCACTGCTTGCACAAGCAAAAATCCTTGTGCAGAGGGCCGAGGAATTGAAGAAAGAAAAAATGGCCAAAAAGCCGCCATCAACCCGCCAAATGTGGAGGCCGAAGCAGCCTCCAACCAAAGTTCAACCTCCGATGAATCAATCAAAGTCGCCGGTAATCCCAATAGCTTCTACGGGAGATCATGCAGAGTCATCCCGAAAGAAGAAGCCAGTTTTGGAGCGTCTCGGTCCGATTCCCGACGAGAGAGGCAAAGCTCCTGTTCAAGATCGTTTGGGCCCGATGAAGAAGCCCCGAACGATGCAACATGCTGAGGGTCGCCGTTACCCTCAACATGACAAAGAAACCAGGGCAGCTACGCGCACCAACTTACGCATTGAAGTCCAGGAGCCCGCCGAAGACTCACGCCCAAAAAGGCATGTTACGAGGCGCGTGACTTTCGAAAGCCTTAAGAAAACAATTCCCCCTCAGAGGGAAACGTTATCGTCTGATGACGATAGCGTTATACCTGAGAAGTCGTGCCAACACACGATAGGTTACTCTACGAACAAAACCAGGAAAAGAAGTCCCCGGGAACAGGAAACTCAGTGCCCCTGTTCCAAACTCATTCGGGCAGTATTGTCTGAATGCAGCTGCATCAAGGCGGTCCCTGAACGAGTTTCGGTTTTCGAAAGGCTCAGTACCGAAACGCCGAAACCAAGGCCTAGGCGTTTCCGACGAAGAAGAACAGTGGTTGAAGAGGGAGAATTTCCAAGTTTCACAACCAACATGACCAGCAGAGGAACATCGGCGCGAGATAATCTCGAGTCAATTCTGAAAGCATCCCGTCCTAGAACCCGTCTGCAGTCCGGAACCATCAAGCGAGCAACCTATGGTAGGGTTCGGACAAGACTCCCTTCAGAAGATGAAGAATCTGAGGCTGGCTCCGCGGTTGCATCAGATAATACGGTGTCCAGCGAGGGGCAACCCCGCGAGGCACTTATGATAAGTGCGGAGCAAGTGGCTAAAATGCTGGAAGACGCCTTAGCTAAGCAGCAGGAAACCTTCAGGTTCGAAATGCAGATGGCCATGCAAAACATGAGAGAAATGCATGACCAACAAATCCAAGCATTGACGAACCAGCAAGGCGAACCAAGTCGTCGCAACCAAGTTCATCAGGAGGACGAGGATACGAATGAAGCTCGTAACACTAGTAATCCTCCCGTCAATGCAGAGGGTGGTAACGAGAATACCAGTGAAAACACAGGTGAAAACTTGAAAATTAAAAATCTCGAGAGCAAAATCAACACGTTGATTTCCGCTCAAGAGATGAAGAAAACAAGTATTCCGTGTCCATACCCAAGAGAGTGGGAATCAATCCCATATCCGGCGAAGTTCAACTTAATTAACTTCACACCGTTTAATGGGATGGGTTCGCCCACTCAACATTTGATTTACTTCAAATCACACTTGGGGGTAATCTCCGGCAATGAGCCTCTGATGGTGCGGTCATTCGTCGGCACTCTTCGCGGAGCCGCCTTCGATTGGTATCGCCACCTCAAGCCAGGTAGCGTAAACAGCTGGGACGATATGGAGACTATGTTCCTCACCAATTTCTTCGACGACGACACCGAGATATCTATCGGATCATTGCTCGATGAGAAGCAGAAGGACGGGGAGTTAGTCGACACCTTCGTCAAAAGATTCCGGAACAAGGCGATGAACTGCCGGGACCCGATCACCGAGGAATTCATCCTCCAGACTTGCCACAACAACCTCGCACTGGACGTGTTGGAAGCAATGGGGACAGCACCGTCCAAGACATGGAAGGATCTGAAGGTCCGAGGAGAGCAGGCCGAGCGGTTCCTCAGAAGGAAGAAGGCGGAGAGAGGCCAACAGGCGACGAATGCTCCAAAGCAGAATTTCGTCCCACGGGGGAAAGGTAAGGCACATGCTAATGCAGTTGATGCTAATCAAACCTTTTAATTGCAACCTCAGCAACAACGAAGTTCCCGGCATCTTCAAATACCTGCTGGAGAACAACAAGATCCAGCTGCCGGCGATTGTGGATCAAGAAGGGGCTGGCAAAGTGACGGATCCGAAGTATTGCGCATACCATAGAGCGGTCCATCACCCTACCAAGTCGTGCTACCACCTCAAGGACAAGATCCAGGCGCTAATTGATGTAGGCGTCATAACCCCGAAGCCGTCCAAGAATGTTGGAGCAAATGCGGTTTCAATCAGTTTTGGATCAGTGCCCACGGCGTGGTTTGAACCAAAACGCATCACCAAAGTGGGAATGAAAACAGTAAACGACGACCCGCATGGACAGCGCCAAAAAGGACTTGTGCCACATACAGCTCCAAACGGCGAAATCCTCTGGGTTCACCCCGACCTGATTGAAGATGAACAATGGGCCGGATCGTCATCCAAGAAGAAATCCAAAGGTAAAGGAAAGTCTTGCTGCGGAGTCTCTGCTATCCCAGGAAAAGATGACGAAAGAATACTAGCTTTTCCGCTCTCTGAAGAAGAACAAGAAGTTTTTGCGACCCGAAGCGGAAATGAGTATCACTACAACTATCCACCACCTAGTGAGCAGGGGGTGAATAAACGGGGACCAGCCAAAACCCTCACGGAGATGGGGGTGATTACAAGTCCTACACCGGGCGAAGAAGCTCGACGACAGCCGGTAAATAAACCGAAAGAGAAGAATCTCCAGGAAGTTCAGAATCCGAAGCAGTCTCGTTTCAGTCGCCCGATTGGAAAAGACAAACCGGAAAGCTCGAAGACTCTGCAAGTCTTCAATATAATGGCTCAATTAGTCAATATTCCAGTACGGATAACGTTGTATGAGTTGCTGCGGCTGTCCAAGGAAACCAGGGAGGCCTTACAAGAAGCGTTAGCCAATTCAGAGGTGTTTCTGACTCAAATCAAGCCGGTGCCTGAAGAATCGGAACTGCTAAGTCAACATTGCAATATAGCGACTAAGAATCTTCCCTGCATTACTTTCACCAAAGAGGATATGCAGACGAAGAATTCGAACCACGATCGGCCCCTATATTTCATCGGATACATTGGCTCCAGCGAAGTCAACCGGATCCAAGTGGATCCGGGGTCCGCTGTGAGCATTATGCCGCTTCGCCTTATGCATAGCCTTGGTATTCCAGTCAGCAAGTTGGCGTCCACAGGCACGGTCATTTACGGATTCAACACCAGCAGGTCAAGGCCTTTGGGAAAGATCCGAATAAAGTGCCAAATGGGTGATCTGAAGATGGAGGTCACGTGTTACGTGATTGATGCTGAGACATCATATAACTTACTGCTGGGTCGGCCTTGGATCCATAGTAATGTTATAGTTCCCTCCACCTGTTCGCGGGGAAAATCGTTTTCTTCATTGATGTCATTGTGATCTCAAAATAACAACTTTTTGTGGTTACAAAAGATCCGGTCTTCTTTAGATCCGGTTACAACAAAATCAAAGAAAATAAAAAAAAATTACAACTTTCTCCTTGTGAACAAATCGCGAGCTCCTGTTTTGCGGTCACTCGCTTTTGTGGGTTCTTTGCCAACGCCGGGGTTAATCCGTGGACCACCGCGCGATCTAGATCCGGTCGGATCTACACGATTTGACGGGTATTATTCCACGAAGGGAATAATAGCCGGGAGGGATTAGTTCACTAAGGAAATAATCGCTCGGATCTCGGGATCTAAGACCAAGCTTAGATCCGGAGTGTGATCTCATGTAGATCTCAGATCTGTTCTTCCCCTCTCTCGAACTCCTACCTTTTGTGACGTGGATGCTCGCCGAGGATCAGATCTGGATGTCCAAGTCTTCAAGTCTTCAAAACTCTAAGCTCGATCTTCAATCCGGCAGAGTTTCGGCTCTCAAAAGTCCAACCTTTGAAAATGAACAAAAGGGGGCCTATTTATAGGCTACCCTCACTGTGCCTTGGGCACAGTGCAGCCGGCCACCTTGAGGTGGCTCGGCTCTGGGTCTCGGCAGCGAGACCGCTGGCTCCCACTGTGGTCGCCAGCTTGTTTGGTTCAAAAGTCGCTGCTGTGGAATTCATTATAACTTTGTTCGATTACAACAAATTCGAAAGAATAATCTTTTTATAAGACTTTTTCTACACAACAAAACAAAAATTACAACTCTTGAGAAACAAACACGAAAATCGTCTATCAATTCTCGTTTTCGTGGGACTTTGCCTGTGCCGGGAACGCTTTGGTTCGTGGACCGCCGATTCACAGATCGTGAAGAGGGGGCTTATGATTCTAACTTCGTTATCGAAGTAGAAATTGAAACGATATCTTATCGAAGTAAGATAGTCGTTCTTCTTAAAATCAAGTCGAAGCTTAATTTCAAGGCGTTGCAAGAAAAGAACTCAAATCTCTGCTCTCTCTGCTCTGGAATGCTCTAACAAATGCTCGATCCTCGTCAGAAGTGACCCTAGGGGGGTATTTATAGCCTCAAGGGTCAGTAACTGCAAAAACTTAACAATCGAAGAAGTCAGTACGGCGAGACAGTGTTTACTGTCTCGCTGGGCGAGACAGCGTTTGCTGTCTCGACCCGCGAGACAGTAAATTTGCTGTCTCGCTCAGCGAGACAGTAAATGCTGTCTCGGAAAATGGCAGTTTCTCGCTGTAACTGTTCTCTCACGTTTCAAACTCCGTTATTTTGGCAGTTATCCACGTGATTTTCGCCCATGATGTTTCCCACGTCCCTTGGCAGTTAATGGACACGTGTAGGGCAGTTACAAATGTAGTTTTGACTATTTCAACACTGTCTCGCTGGCGAGACAGCAAAGACTGTCTCGCTGGCGAGACAGTTCATACTTGTTTTGATTTTTCCAAAACAGTATGAAATCCTTTCTTGTGAATTTTTGAGTGATCTTCTCTATGCTTGGGATATCTATTAGCATTTTTTGACGCCTACAGATACCCCCTCCAAAGTATTCCAGACTCATTCTTTTATAGAGGAGCATGGGATACTTTGGATAAGATAGATTTTACTTACGATCCCTTCAATGCTTGGCTGAATAGATCGTATGAAAGGACTTGTAAATGGCTTCAATGTTTAACCTCTTCTGCTGTTAGTCTATCCAGTTCTTCGTAGAATAGCTAACGTTCTCCCGGCGTCGCGTTTATCGCTTGACCGTTGTCGAGATCTTGAATTGAAGTTGATACTTGCTCTTGTGAATTCAGCGTTTACCATTGAATTGGTATATCCATTGAGAATTCCTCAGGTTATCCTTAAGAATATTCAGATTAATATTCTCCAGAAACTTCCTGTTGAGGGTGGGAATACAGTTTAGACTCGTGTACCCATTGGAGTATTCCACTGTTCCATAGTGCAAAACAGAAAAGTTTACTGTCTCGCTCGGCGAGACAGAGTTTTCTGTCTCGCTCAGCGAGGCAGAGGCTATAAAAGTCGGGACTTAGGGTTTTAGGGTTTTTTCACGTCGACTTTTTTGCGATTTTCAGGCGATTCTTGGGCGATTTTCGAGCGATTTTCGACCAGTTCTTCACCTCTTCTTCTTCTCTTCGTTTCTGACTTTGGTGGTGCTTCGATTTGAAGAGATTTCATTTGGATTTGAAAGGTCTGTTTCCCCTCTTTTCTTCAAAATCTTGACTTTTGGCAACCTGTGACTGTGCATGCAGCATTTCAGTTGTATTTGTCCTATTTTTTTGTCGATTTCATGTTCAAAATCTTAACCTTCCTCTTGGATTTCAATGTAGATCACATACTCATCATGTCGCCACGTAGAGCTCGAGGGAAGGGAATCCGACCGACTGTTCAGAGCCCTGAGGAGGCTGCCCCTGCTGCGATCTCACGTGGAGGTATATTTCTTTCACCTTTTCACGAATTTAAATATTGTATTTCGTCCATTCCATATATATATGCACCTGTATTTGCTTGCAGATCCTCGTTTGTATCCTTTGAGGTACCTTCGAGAAGAGCCGGTATCCTCCTTTGAGGGGATCGACGCTTAAAAGTGTTTGTTTTGCTTTGACAAAACACACTTCATAATACACAGGGGCGATTTTACATCATCCCATATGTATTGAAAGGTTTTGGTATGCCGTTATAATGCCCGCATACCTCCTTTATACATATGGTGGATAGAAAATCGTCACACCTGTTATGAGATAACGACTATATCTTATAGAATGAGATATACCGTTTTTCTCTAAAATTTTAGGATGACACTTACACCATTTATGTGTATGCCTCTTTTATCAGTCCGATTTCCTTCTACCACATTTACTGCTGATGTGATTACTGGCCGGAGTAGCGTGACCCACTCTTATTACGAGGGGATCCCGTTAATTGAATTCTCTCCCCAGTTTAAATCTGATTATAACGGAAGTGATAGTGAATTAATCCAGCGAGGTAGTTGTCGTGTTCTACGACGATTAATCACAGATGCGCCCTTGATCTCGGAGCAAGACTCGAATCAATGCATAAGGAAGCCAGATTTCTTATTTGGTGACTCGGTAAAAGATCCGAAGATTGCTTTCTGCCAGCCTGCGCAATGGTTGCACCAGAGTGGATCATCATTCTTATATCTGCCTTTTATCCCTCGGGATCATTCACTGTTAATGTTCAGGAACCTATCAGTTGGACGAGAGATGTTCTGGAAATTAACCGAAAACCACGAGCACATTCATTGTGGTTTCATTGGAAAGGAAGCAACTCCAGGTTCCAGTGAAAGAGCTCATGTGAGAGGACTTCATCCGGGTGTCTTAGGACAAGACAATATTCCTCAGAACGAAAAGATAGTGCAAGCCAACACTGTGAAGAACCGGTTAGCGGCAGCAGGAAAAAGATTGCCCAGAGAGACTTTCAGGTGTTATGGATGGGTCCATTATTCTGGGAACAAGTGGTGGTGGACCAGGATGACCCAATATGTGTTGAAACGTTTTGGGCGAGAATTAGCAGGATTAGGGTTGGATGTCCCGATTCGTGCCACCATGCATGGCTTGCAGAGCAGTGTAAGTCATTTCCTTTGTTTGTTCGAGATCTACAACCCGGACACCAATACATTCTTTACCAAGAACGGGGAACTTGGACTACCACTGCATGAAATGATGCAAGTGTCTGCTTTGCCTATGGGCGATGTCCCATATCAAGAGTTCTTTCCGACCACCAATCAGCTGATTAAGATGAAAGATAGCTCGACTGCGACCTATGACACTCTATGGGAATTGACCTGTCATTATCATATAGCCATGGCCGAGATGGAGCCCAAAGCCAGAAAGAAGTCTCCTCAAGTCAGTTTAAAACAATTCGCTGATTATCTCTTCAAGAATCTGGATGTCCGTTCGGCAGATGTGTGCGGATTGTCTCCCTTGAGTACGGATGAAATTAACCGTTTGTTAGAGAAAACCAACGCGCATTCTTATACTTCGCGCTCAGAAGATGGATTTTTGCACGGCACTAAGTTCCGCTCTTATCTGTGGCAAGCTGGTGTTCCGATTAGCCCTACTGCTCTGCTGGCGGGTTTTCTAGCCTTATGGTTAAAGAGATGTGTAGTTCCCCATCAATCCGCAGATGCGATGCCAATGGAAGTGTTGTATCCGGCCGTCCAGCTGGCTACAGGTCGCAAATTATCTTTGCTTCCCGCTATGGTGGCCGATATTCATAGTGGATTGCGGCAACTAATCTCCGCATTTACCCAGGAGAAAAAGAAACCTTCCGCCAGCCTGTCCGTTCCGAAGCTGGAGCTGCCCTATACTTACTTAATGGCCTGGTTGGTACTTCATCGACCAGATTTAATGGAGGCTCCTGATACGGTAGATCTCAGTGTCCCTCTGTTGCAAAATCTCGAGAATTGCAAATGGAGCAAACATCGAGAGCCGGACATAACGAGGCAGTTTAAAATTCACAAATGTTGGGAATTTTTTCCTTGCTTCCCTCAGTTCTCCGGTACTTACAACACTACCTTAGTGGATGCTGAAGACCCAAGGCAGAATCGTACCATCTTGGATGTCGGGTGCTTCAGATGGTTGATGAATATTCGACCTGGATATCTGTTGTTCAGGATAAGGGATGTTTGCCACATCGAACCCTATCTTCCATGTCGATTCGCCCGTCAGTTCGGGTATGATCAGATATACATCGGCAACCCGAATCGTCACCTCAGCTTTCGAGGTGGACTTATCGACGGGGCGAGAGCTTGGTTTTGGAGCATTGCCGGCTGCACCAATGTTGAATTTGATCTCCCCTTAGAGACGCCGCCTCTACGGATGACTTTCCTCTTTTGCAAATGGCTGATAGCCACCAATATTGCCACTCGACGTAGGAGGATATCAGACTCAGAGGAGGAAATAGCTCCACGACAAGCAACAGAACCGCCTCGTGAAGCTGTGATGTCGCCTCGAGGAAAAGAGGCTGCTGAATCATCAAGGAAAGGAAAGGAACCGGCTCTCCCAGTTGATAGTGAAGAGGAGTTTGATAGTGAAGCAACCGAAACTTCAGAAGGGGAAGACGAGAATGAATCAAGTTCTGAGGAAGTATCTGGCCTTCCCGATTCATTCTTTGATAGAGGACTTGTAAGGCCTTCTGTCGCTCCGACCCAACCACAAGCTGCTCCAAAGAAACGTAAGGAAAGAGTCGTCATGGAACATCCTAACCGGATGACGGTAGAAGTTCTTAGTTGCGACGAAGAGGATGAAGAGGATATGGTGCCTCTCATTCGTCGGCAAATATCTCGAACTTCTACTCAAGCTCAAACTCAAGTTTCTCCCCGAGCTGAGTTACGCACCAAACATCGTCATGAAGGTTCTGGTGCACGCCCTCTGAAGAAACAGAAGAAAGCTATTTCTAAACCGCGCGTTCATCTTCCTGCTGTAGAAGAGACATCCGGTCGTAGTGTTTCTTCTGATGAATAAGGTAGCGATTTGTTTTTATAGCTTTTACACTTTTTTGATGTTCAAACTTATTTCATGTTCAACTTCTGCAGGGAGTCGAGAGGAAGGAGAATTGCCAGCTGATGCTGCTTCTCCCGGAGGTATGGAAATTGAGGAAACAAGCTTCGTCCAACAAATGCATGATGCTCTGAAGGAAGGATCGGCTAATGTTCCACCCACTCCTGACGTTGATTCATCAGCTGCGGACACAGGTACTGATCTTTCTCCTCTCGGAAGAGAAATCCGAGAAATGAATGAGTCGGACCGTGTGCCTCCTCTAATGACCTGTGCGCTTTCTCTCCTTTTAGTCAAATTAAAAGAAGCAGGTACCAGTAGTGGAGCTCTCGAATCAGCCCCGCCCAATGAAGGTAAAATCGATCTTTGTCTTGGGCAGATTCGGCTAAATTTACATGTTATTTATGGTTCCTCATGTTCTTTAGACATCCCGATGCACGAGCCTATTGAAGGA
>NC_033802.1:35975554-35976980 GCF_001876935.1 Asparagus officinalis | reverse complement strand
CCCAGAGGTCACGCCTGCAGCCATTCCTCTAGCAGTCCCAGATAGAGCCACAGAGCAGGAGGCTTGGCTTCGTATGGTGGAGAGATATCAGAAGATGAGGGCACCAGAGTTCCAGGGGTCTCAAGACCCTCTTGCAGCCCATAAGTGGAAAGAGGATGTGAGTAATATTCTCGATATACTCGGTGTAGATTCAGTACAGAAGTAGAGGCTGGCATCCTACAGCCTAAAGGGAGATGTCGGGAGATGTCGGGAGATGTCGGGAGATGTTACCGACTTCAGTTTACTCCGGAGCAGAGGATGACCCTCACATGGGAGAATTTTATATACTTCTTTGATGGACAGTACATTTCTTCCGCAGCACGGACTGGGAAGGAGCTCGAGTTGTCCCGATTGACTCAGGGGGACATGTCAGTAGTGGATTTTGAGAGCCGGTTCATGGAGTTGCTACATTTCACGGGCATGTGGCAGACGGGAGAGCGTCAGGCTTAGATGTTCTTAGCAGGGCTTCGCCCTAATCTCCAACGGTACCTCGTGTCGAGGAGGTTTTATTTAGTTAGAGAGGTAGCTGAGGCTGCTACTTCTCAGGAGATTGAGACTACTATGTTTCAGAAAGATAAGGAGGGGAAGGCCAAGACAGGACAGAGTGAGGATAAGAGCAAGAACAAGAGACCTTTTTCTGGATAGCAGCAGTAGCATCAGGGCCCTTATAAAAGGGGACTCCAACAGGATCAGAGAGCGCATCAGCAGCGCAAGTTCCAGGGATCTTGTTTTAATTGTCATAAAGCCGGGCATAAGGCATCAGAGTGTCGTAGCGCACCAGCAGGAGCCCAGCAGGGCAAGGGTCCGAACCAGCAGCAGCAGCAGCGCCAGCAGGGCAGAGGTCAGGGCCAGCAGAGCAGGCTTGAGGCACCGCCAGCAACTCAGAGGACTGAGGGACAGATTCGAGCAGTTCAGGAGGTTCCTCAGGGGCAGATTGTCCCATATTCCCCATCTCCAGCAGCAGAGCAGTCTTCAGCCACGGGCAGGGTTTATGCTGTAGTTCCCCGTGATCATGGAACTAGCGAAGCAGTAGTGGAGGGTACGTTCTTTGTGAATTCCTTTCCCGCCCGTATTCTTTTCGATTCGGGAGCTTCGCATTCTTTTATCTCGCATGCATTTATGGATAGACTCCGGCTCATGGCTCAGCCTCTAGAAACCCTTTATCAGTATCCACCCCTTTAGGTGAGGTATCGCTTCTGGAGAGCGTTTGTAGGAGGTGTACCATCAGTTTGGACGAGTCAGAGTTCATAGTTGATTTGATAGTGTTTCATATGTCCGAGTTCGCTGTCATCCTTGGTATGGATTGGTTGTCTTCCTACCATATTAATATTGACTGCTTTGCGAAGACAATCAAGTTGCGAGCGTCCGATGGGTCCGAGATGATTGT
>NC_033802.1:35974793-35975464 GCF_001876935.1 Asparagus officinalis | reverse complement strand
TATCAGGATGTCTTTCAGGACATACCTGGGTTACCTCCTGTGAGAGAGGTTGAGTTCTGCATTGAGTTGCAGCCTGGCACAGCCCCGATATCCCGCGCACCCTATCGCATGGCACCAGCTGAGATGAGGGAGCTTCAGACCCAGTTGGACGAGTTGTTAGCTCAGGGTTTTATTCACCGGAGTCATTCTCCGTGGGGCGCACTGGTCCTCTTCGTGAAGAAGAAGGATGGTAGTATGAGATTATGCATAGATTATAGAGAGTTGAACAAGGTCACTATCCGAAATAGGTACCCACTACCTAGGATTGATGACTTGTTTGACCAGTTACAGGGAGCGCAGTATTTCTTGAAGATTGATCTTCGTTTTGGCTATCATCAGCTGTGAGTTCGGGAGATGGATATTCTCAAGACCGCCTTTCTTACTCGATATGGTTCTTTCGAGTTCTTGGTCATGCCATTTGGGTTGACCAATGCACCCGCGGTATTCATGGACTTGATGAACCGGGTTTTCCGTCCCTTCTTAGATCAGTTTGTGATCGTGTTCATCGACGATATTCTTATTTATTCGAGATCGGAGGCAGATCATGAGGAGCATCTACAGATAGCGTTGAGGACCCTTCAGGAGCACCAGTTGTATGCCAAGTTCAGCAAGTGTGAGTTTTGGCTTTCAGA
>NC_033802.1:35957250-35974047 GCF_001876935.1 Asparagus officinalis | reverse complement strand
CATCAGAGCAGCAGCCAGCTCAGTCCGAGCCTCAGCAGGCTCCACCCGAGCCGCAGCAGGCTCCTCAGTATTTGGTGGACATCATGGCTCCTCTCATTGCCCGGATGACAGCCATTGAGGAGTTGGTGATGACCCATATAACACCACGGACACCACCACCACCGGTAGCTCAGCAGCAGGGGATACCGGCCGTTCCTGTTAGAGAGAGGCCCCCAGAGGTCACGCCTGCAGCCCTTCCTCTAGCAGTCCCAGATAGAGCCACAGAGCAGGAGGCTTGGCTCCGTATGGTGGAGAGGTATCAGAAGATGAGGGCACCAGAGTTCCAGGGGTCACCAGACCCTCTTGCAGCCCATAAGTGGAAGGAGGATGTGAGCAATATTCTCGATATACTCGGTGTAGATTCAGTACAGAAGTAGAGGCTGGCATCCTACAGCCTAAAGGGAGATGTCGGGAGATGTCGGGAGATGTCGGGAGATGTTACCGACTTCAGTTTACTCCGGAGCAGAGGATGACCCTCACATGGGAGAATTTTATATACTTCTTTGATGGACAGTACATTTCTTCCGCAGCACGGACTGGGAAGGAGCTCGAGTTGTCCCGATTGACTCAGGGGGACATGTCAGTAGCGGATTTTGAGAGCCGGTTCATGGAGTTGCTACATTTCACGGGCATGTGGCAGACGGGAGAGCGTCAGGCTCAGATGTTCTTAGCAGGGCTTCGCCCTAATCTCCAACGGTACCTCGTGTCGAGGAGGTTTTATTTAGTTAGAGAGGTAGCTGAGGCTGCTACTTCTCAGGAGATTGAGACTACTATGTTTCAGAAAGATAAGGAGGGGAAGGCCAAGACAGGACAGAGTGAGGATAAGAGCAAGAACAAGAGACCTTTTTCTGGATAGCAGCAGTAGCATCAGGGCCCTTATAAAAGGGGACTCCAACAGGATCAGAGAGCGCATCAGCAGCGCAAGTTCCAGGGATCTTGTTTTAATTGTCATAAAGCCGGGCATAAGGCATCAGAGTGTCGTAGCGCACCAGCAGGAGCCCAGCAGGGCAAGGGTCCGAACCAGCAGCAGCAGCAGCGCCAGCAGGGCAGAGGTCAGGGCCAGCAGAGCAGGCTTGAGGCACCGCCAGCAACTCAGAGGACTGAGGGACAGATTCGAGCAGTTCAGGAGGTTCCTCAGGGGCAGATTGTCCCATATTCCACATCTCCAGCAGCAGAGCAGTCTTCAGCCACGGATAGGGTTTATGCTATAGTTCCCCGTGATCATGGAGCTAGCGGAGCAGTAGTGGAGGGTACATTCTTTGTGAATTCCTTTCCCGCCCGTATTCTTTTCAATTCGGGAGCTTCGCATTCCTTCATATCGCATGCATTTATGGCTAGACTCCAGCTCGTAGCTCAGCCTCTAGACACCCCTTTATCTGTTTCCACCCCTTTAGGTGAGGTATCGCTTCTGGAGAGCGGTTGTAGGAGGTGTACCATCAGTTTGGACAAGTCAGAGTTCATAGTCGATTTGATAGTGTTGCATATGTCCGAGTTTGATGTCATCCTTGGTATGGATTGGTTGTCTTCCTACCATGTTAGTATTGACTACTTTGTGAAGACAGTCAAGTTGCGAGCATCCGACGGGTCCGAGATGATTGTAGCCACCTCTCAGGGCAACCGATTTGCGGAGTCATTCCTGGTGTACATCGAGGAGGTGATGCAACGGGATCAGGGTGCTGAGTTATTAGAGACTAGAGTTGTCTCAGAGTATCAGGATGTCTTTCAGGACATACCTGGATTGCCTCCAGTGAGATAGCTGGAGTTCTGTATTAAGTTGCAGCCAGGCACAGCCCCGATATCCCGCGCACCCTATCACATGGCACCAGCTAAGATGAGGGAGCTTCAGAACCAGTTGGACGAGTTATTAGCTTAGGGTTTTATTCGCCGGAGTCATTCTCCGTGGGGCGCGCCGGTCCTTTGGACGAGTTATTAGCTTAGGGTTTTATTCGCCGGAGTCATTCTCCGTGGGGCGCGCCGGTCCTCTTCATGAAGAAGAAGGATGGTAATATGAGATTATGTATAGATTATCGAGAGTTAAACAAGATCACTATCCGGAATAGGTACCCACTACCTAGGATTGATAACTTGTTTGACCAGTTGCAGGGTGCGTAGTATTTCTTGAAGATTGATCTTCGTTCTGGCTATCATCAGTTGCGGGTTAGGGAGATTGATATTCCCAAGACCACCTTTCTTACTTGATATGGTTCTTTCGAGTTCTTGGTCATGCCATTTGGGTTGACCAATGCACCCGCGGTATTCATGGACTTGATGAACCGGGTTTTTCGTCCGTTCTTAGATCAGTTCGTGATCATTTTCATCGATGATATTCTCATTTACTCGAGATCGGAGGTGGGTCACGAGGAACATCGACGGATAGCATTGAGGACTCTTCAGGAGCATCAGCTGTATTCCAAGTTCAGCAAATGCAAATTTTGGCTTTCAGAAGTCATATTCCTTGGCCACATCATCAGTAGAGAGGGCATAGCAGTGGACCCGGCTAAGGTCACGGCAGTTCTTGATTGGGAGCCACTGAAGACGGTGACAGAGATTCGCAACTGTTTGGGTTTAGCGGGATATTATAGGAAGTTCATCCAGGACTTCTCGAAGATTGCAACGCCTATTACACACCTTACGAAGAAGGGTGTACAGTTCATATGGAGCATGGAGTGCTAGAAGGCCTTTGACATTTTGAAGACTAAGTTGACTACAGCGCCGATTCTGACTATTCTGAGCAGTGACAGGATATTCGTCGTATATACAGATGCATCGTTGGCAGGCTTAGGAGGCGTATTGATGCAGACTCATAAGGTAGTAGCTTATATCTCACGGCAGTTGAGGGTGCATGAACAGAACTATCCCACTCATGATTTGGAGTTGGCAGCAGTGGTATTTTCACTGAAGTCTTGGAGGCACTACCTATATGGGGTGCAGTTTGAGTTATTCACAGACCACCATAGTCTGAAGTACCTCTTTTCCCATAAGGAACTCAACCAGAGACAGAGGAGATGGATTGAGTTTATTAAGGACTACGAATTCGCGATCCAGTATCATCCGGGGAAGGCGAACATCGTAGCAGATGCATTAAGTAGGAAGCGTCGGCATCGGGTTTCGGCCTTGAGGTGTTCACTGCATAGGGATCTTATCACTCTTAGCCAGTTTGATTTTAGACCCGAGATTGGAGGAATCAATGCATTTTTGGGAGCAGTGACAGTGCAGCCATCTTGGAGTGACAGAGTTGTCAAAGCTCAGTTGGGAGACTCTTTGATTCAAATCCGAAAGGAGGAGATTTCCAAAGAGCCTAAAACTGATTGGACCATTGGAGGTGATGGAGGTCTACGGATGAAGGGTAGATTGGTTATGCCAGCCAGTACAGAGCTGAAGAGAGAAATATTTGATGAAGCACACCGTACTCGATACACAGTGCATCCAAGAACCACCAAGATGTACAAGGACTTGAAGAGACATTTCTGGTGGAGCGGTATGCGTAGAGAGATTGTAGACTATGTGGCTAGATGTTTTACCTGTCAGTAGGTGAAGGCAAAGCATCAGAGACCGGCAGGGACAATTCAGCCTTTACCCATTCCAGAGTGGAAGTGGGCAGACATTTCCATGGATTTTATTATGGGGTTGCCAAAGTCGAAGAAGGGGAATGATTCTTTTTGGGTGATAGTGGACCGGTTGATGAAGTCAGCACATTTTATCCCGGTGAGGACCACTTATACAGCCGAGGCTTATGCGAGGATTTTCATTCGTGAGATAGTTCGACTTCACGGAGTTACGGACACGATCGTATCTGATCGAGGATCGGTTTTCACTTCATATTTTTGGAGGAGTTTCTAGGACACATTTGGCAGCAGGCTGTCTTATAGTAGTGTATTCCACCCCCAGACGGATGGTCAGACGGAGAGGGTGAATCTTGTGTTGGAGGATATGTTGCGGGCATGTGTCATTGACTTCCAAGGCAGCTGGGAGGATCATATCCCATTGGTAGAATTCGCTTATAACAACAGTTATCAGGTGACGATCGGTATGGCTCCATATAAGGCATTGTACGGGAGACCCTGTAGATCGCTGATATGTTGGGTAGAGCCAGAGGACAGCTTGATGCTTGGGCCAGAGCTAGTGAGGCAGACTACCGAGAAGGTAGCATTGATCAGGGATCGGATTCTAGCCGCTCAGAGTCGGCAGAAGAGTTATGCAGATAAGAAGCGAAGACCCTTGGAGTTTCAGATGGGAGACTCAGTCATGCTGAAGGTATCGCCTATGAAAGGCGTACAGCGATTTGGACGACGGGGTAAGCTTGCGCCGAGGTACATTAGACCATTTCAAATTCTGGAGCGTGTTGGAGTTGTGTCATACAGACTAGATCTTCCAGAACGATGTCTAGTATACACAATGTGTTTCACGTTTCTATGCTCAAGAAACACTTGCATGATGAGGTGCAGCATCGAGTATTGGATACACCAGAGATTGAGCTTCAGGAGGATTTGACTACTATTGAGATTCTGGTTTGTATACTTGCCAGGGAGGACAAGAGACTTAGGAATAAGGTGATTCCCTTAGTGAAAGTTCAGTGGAACCGAGGAGGCATTGAGGAGATTTCTTGGGAGCACGAAGAGGACATGCGTCGCGACTACCCACACTTGGTTGAGCAGGTAAATTAATTCTTATTATGTTATATATATTACTTTATGTTATATTTTTGGTTATGTTTATAATTAACACTAGAATGAAGATATTTTCGCTTAATTTTTAATCTTTTGGAAACACATGGTATATGTATGGGGGGTTTCTTGTTTGGATTTTTCACCCGATGTACTAGTTCTACTAGATTAGGATTTGAGCGAGAATATTATCATTTTAGATAGTTAAGTATAAATATCTCTATATGTTATCTAGTAGTTCATATTTCGAGATTCGTATAATTTCTGAATTTCGAGGACGAAATTCTTTTAAGGGGGAAAGAATGTAAAACCCCAAAATTTTATAATGAAATTGTGTGAATAAATAGTAATAAATCTTTCTTTTGTGATAAATAAGCATATATATATAAGATGTATATATTTCTTAGTGTTTGGGAACCCAACAGGTGTTTATAAGTGAGAGAAATCGAGTGATATGGCCAGATGTGAGATGCCTAGCAGCAGGCATTTTTGTGCTGCGCGGTCGACCGACGCGGTCGACCGTGGCGGTCGACCGCACAGCGATCAGATTCGGGTCGGGTTTGTGAGTTGGTATATATGCTAATATATCCGAGAGAGCCCCTCTTTTGAGATCTGAAATCAAAACCCTAGCCCCCCTCTCTTCCCTAAAACCCTAATCCCCTTTGTTTGGTGATTTGGGAGAAGTTCTTGAGGATTTGCAGCAGTTCTTGGTGGGATTCAGCGAAGGAAAACGTTCTCCTTCAGCTTCAGCGATCCGTTGCTCACCAAAGGCGAGTATTATCTCGCCCAATCCCTCACCCCAGTTTTCTATGGTTTTCTTTTGAATTTTTATGAGTTTTGATGAGCCAAAATGGTATTTTTTTTTGTATAAAAATGAACTCTCTATAATATGGTTAACAAGAATCAGAGGTTTCAGTTTATAAAAATTCACAAATGTTCTGTGTTATAAAGATCTAGATCTGAAATTTGCCTAAACAAGAGTTAAATCATTTTTACTGTTATTAAAACGTTTTTGGACTTGTTTCTCATGTATTTTAGAATATTGGAAATGTAGATTTCAAGCTTGGGATTAGTTGTTTATCTTCTATATGATTTTTTTGAAACTTTAGAACTCTTGTTATCGTAAAATATCAAGTTTTTATTTCAGGTTTAGCAGCTGACAGAAAACCCAGATTTGGTTTCTGTCCGCTTGGCGGTCGACCGGTGCGGTCGACCGGTGCGGTCGACCGCTGAGCTCGCTGTAGGGGCAGAATTAGTCTGCGGTCGACCGCACCGGTCGACCGCGACGTTCAGCCGGTCGACCGAAATGCCTAGCGGTCGACCGCCAGGCTCGTATCAGAGTGCGGTCGACCGAGTTGGTCGACCGCCGAACTGTCTGTTGCAAATTTCTTGTTCTGTGTATTTTTTCATATTTGAGATTTTGCCTGGATCATCTAACACTAGTTTCTAGTCTTATTATGTATCCATGCATGATAGATGACCTGAGGGTACCAATTGAGGATATATACACTGATTTGAGTGGGGACTGATATAAGTAGATTTCACTATATATCACAGTGATATTTTTTACCATTTCACAGTCCTCGTGTTGGACTATAATCCATAGAAGTCCTCGTGCTGGACTATAATCCATTTCAGTCCTCGTGTTGAACATTTGCCACTTATTTCATGAGTTTGGAAACTATAATATATAGTTCCTGTTTCGGACATAGTTCTTAACCCTGCATATGACTTTCTCACAGCAGCTCACTACATGATAATTATGTAGATTTTGACATAACACTTATGTGGAAATTTTAGCATGATATTCATGTAGGCTATGATATAGCACTGCACTTATGTTCTGAGATTTGTTGTATTTCTTTTATTATTGTTTATGTATTAGAACCTCAGGTTTTGTGATTAGGGGTTTACAATTTGAGATATAAGGTATATACATGAGGGTTTCCTTGTTTGGATTATTTCACTCGACGTACCTATTCTCGTGTTGTAAATTTCTAATTACTAAAACCCTCTTTAGTAAGATCAATGAGTTTAGATCTATTATATATTATCTGTATTTTCATAAACAACGAGCCCTTTTCCCTTGGGGTTGGTTGTGATGTTACTCGCTAGCGCTTTGACGCTCCTTGTCCTCCCCCTTTTAGGTAACGAGCCAGGAGCCCGGAGAATTGTGATGGTGAAACATGTTCTTGCACGGTGTGGTGCATGGCGGGTTTGACATTCTTGGTTTCACCTTGGACTGCAGTCTTGTGTGAACCCAGAGGCGTCACACAGACTTAGTGACATGTTTGTGTGCGTTGACTGAGTTTAGGTTATAAACTCAAGTTTTAATGAGGATTATAGTTGACTTAGAAAACAGGAAGAGTTGGGATGAGGAAGTTCATGTTCATGTGATCGGATATAGCTATTGATGTATCTTCCACGCTCGCCCCATGATCCAGTGTAGCTTGGAGTTAGTTTTTTGGGTCAAAGTGAAGCCAGTGTAGTCACTTTGGTCCGTGAATTTGATATTCACCCGAGTTTAGCTTGAGTTTGAACCAGGTTGAAATCGGATTACGTGTAGTACTCTGACTGATCCAGTGTAGCGGCGTATTGGGTGCACGTAGAGGATTTGTGAACAGTCAGTTATACGATAATGTGAACGTTGACTCTATGTGAGATGTGGACCAGTGAGTTTTTAGGATGGCTTGTTACATGACATTGTTATATAAGGTGATTATGGATTCTTGTGAGATGTAGGCTAGTTGTGTTTCTTTTAATACATAGATCGGGGTTAATATTTAATTATCTATAATTTGAGACATATGGTATATACATGAGGGTTTTCTTATTTGGATTATTTTGCTCGACGTACTACGTCTCATGTTGTAGATTTTTAAATATTAATTTCATCTAGTGTATGCCTCTGTTACTTGGATGATTAGTCTGATAGCTAGCTGCATGACCTTATTAAATGATCGATTTTGGATGCTTTATGTTTATCAGGTTTTAGAAGTTAATTTGCGTGTTGAATTTGTAGAATTTCTAGTTGCACGTCCATTTGTCATTTCTATTATCGTATCATTTTTCCACTTTGGTTTTCGTTTGTTCTATTTCCTTTTGTGGGGTCTTGCCATGTGCCTTGCACGCTGACGTACACCTGTTTTCTCTGTTGTACGTCAGACTTAGAGGAAGAATAGGTTCAGCTTGGAGATGCGTTAGAGTCCGAGTATTCTCTGCAGGAGTGCCTAGCGGACAGAGCAGAAGAACTGAGCTTAGTTATTTCTTTCAGTTTGCTTTTGTAGCATTTCCTTTTTCGCTTGATCATTGTATTTTATTTTCTCCAGTATTCTTTTGTTCGGATTTTGTATAAGGACATGTTTGACCCGAATATTATGTCTCGGATGTTATCCTATTTATGATATGATATTTTTTCTGAGTTTGTCTATCATATTCTTACTGATTGTGATCGGGGACTTATGACTTCGCATTGTATTTATCTCCAGATACTTAGCGTATTGGATTGAGAAGAAAAGAAAAAATAAAAAAAATGATAGTGTATATTTCTTCTCAATCTAATACGTCGCGGGCTTGTTCACGTTATATTCTTACTGATTGTGATCGGGGACTTATGACTTCGCATTGTATTTATCTCCAGATACTTAGCGTATTGGATTGAGAAGAAAAGAAAAGAAAAAATAATAGTGTATATTTTTTTCTCAATCTAATACGTCGTGGGCTTGTTCACGTTCTGATTCCCGGGTATTCTGGGAAGCGGGGCGTGACAATATCCTTGCACATATAAGTTATTGTATATCTTATTTGCTAGGATAATTTATTAATAAGTTTTTAATTAGCATTATATCAGATTAGATTAGCATAAACCCTATTCACCCTCCTAGGGCTCTTTCATTTAGTTGTTCATTGTTGAAAACCATTATTGTACATAGAGTTTTTTAACTTAATTTGTTCAGCTGACAAATCACAATATTACTTATTTATCTTAGCAACAAAATTTTCTTTTTCAAATTGACTTTTTTTCAATTTGCTTAGATAAACAAGAAATTTGATTTTGTAGCTCAGAACATTGTAAACGCTCAAAAGAGGTTGGATCAACTGAATTCAAATTTAAAGAAGAAAATTCAACTTTCTTCGATAAAGTTTATTTCCTTTCTTCAAGTTTGTATTCTTCTTTATAAGCAATATTTATAGCAATATTTTCCAAATGAATTAAAATATCTTTATACTTAGGATAACTCATCATAAGAAGGATATATCTCTTCATCTGAATACTCACTATCAAAATCACTTGAGTCACTTTGATGTGAGTTTAAAAACAATGTGCCTTTTCTCGTAATACATACATGCTCTCTTTCATCATCATCGTTCGAACTTTTCTCAGAGTCATCCCAAGAAATTGTTTGGGAATTTTTACCCTTCCCTTTATAGTCCTTTTTTATTCATTCAGCAATTCTTCTTCAAGTGGTCGAGTTTCAAATATTTTTGACTATCCTTTGACTTGAGTAAAGATTTATAGCTTTTAACAAATTGATCATCCTCATCTTCAGAACTTGAGTTTGACTCATTCTCTTTTCGAGCCAAGGGACATAGATTTTTGTAATGACCTGATTTCCTACAAGAAAAATGGATAGGATTAGTTTCAGAATCATTTGAAGAACTATTGTTTACCTGTTTAGTAAATTGATTTTGTCTTTTCTAAAGATATTTCTATCCTTTCTTTGATTTCAGAAAAGACCTCAACCCTTATGCAATAAGCGCAGATTGATCATCTTTATCATTTGAACTCAATTTAGAATCTATTTTGTTTTATGATCGGGATTTTTCTTTTTTTGCACATAAGACTAACGACTTCTTCTTTGAATCTTCATTTGAGGCATCTTCTCTTTCATTCAATCAGACTTCATAACTGATGAGATTGCCTACGAGATCATCAATAATAATTTTAGAAAAATTTTAAAGTTCTTCTATTGTCGTTACCTTTGGTTCCTAATCTCGAGATAGCTAACAGAGTAATTTTCTACAAAGCTCCTTGTTATCATACTCCTTACCTAGCACTTTTGACTTGTTCATGATATTTGTTAATCTTGTGAGCATCTCCTGTATGCTCTCAGAGGCCTTCATCTTGAAGTTCTCATACTTTATCATCAGGAAAGTAATCTTAGCCTCTTTATGCTGTGAAGTTTCTTTGTGTATAACTTGTAGTGTTTTTCAAATTTCTTGCACAATAGAACAATTAAAAACATGGTTAAATTTTTTAGCAATAAGAGAGCAATAAAAAGAATTCATGGCTTTAGTATTATACAAGTAAATTTATTTATGCTGTGAAGTCCACTTATTTTTAGCTAGAACAACTATAATATCATCTATCGCAGGCTCCTTATACGCATGTTCTACACTCTCCTAAACATCTAAAGTAGTGGATGACAAAAAAAAACTTTCATACATGTTCTCCAATATGTGTAATTGGTGGATTAGAAAACTGGGGTTCAAGTGATGGTGTGTCGTTCAGAAAATGCTGAAAATGCGGTAATGCTTGATATCTCTATCCTAGGTTGTGATACCTAAAGATGGATAACAATGCTCTGATACCACTTGTTGGAAATAGGATGCAAGCTTAGAGGGGGTGAATAGGATTGCTATAAATTTTTTAGACAGACACAGAATATGAAGTGAAAAACAAAAAATAAAAAAACTAAGAACAACGAACACAGGAACACATGAGATTTTTATAGTGGTTTGGATAGAAAACCCTATGTCCCATCTTCCTTTTTGTGAAGGGCCCTCTTCACTATGATCGAGTTATCCCAGAATCACAACTCGATTCAGTAAGCTTTGTAAATAAGACCCTCAAATCTACCTGAAACCAGTTAAGATATCCAACTCCTCGCAAAGAACAAAAGAAACCAAGCCCTACCTAGCCACACTCAATTATCTTCGCTTGAGCACGCCAACCCTTAATTACCTAGGCTTGCATATGTTGCCAAACTCTCAAGTTTGAAATAGAAAACTAATCCAAAAATAGTTAAAGTACAACTAAAAAGATCTTACAGCCCTTTCAAAAGAAATCCTTCTTCAAATCTATTGATGTTTGATATCAAACAATCAAATGAAAGGAGTTATTAACGAAGGTCCTCTAATCCTCTGAATATATGGTTATGGAGTAAGCTATTCTTCCTTGAACAAGTAGCAAATCGTAAGAGGGTAGGGTTGGGTTTCCTGGTTGTTCCTCTGATGATCAAGTCAGTGATTTGCTTGAGTAGAGAAGTAAAATAAACTGCAATAGTTCTTAAACACAGTGAGTAGTTGTCAAGATCATTCCTTATTATTGAAAATAGTATCCCTATTTATAGTGGTGGTAGAAGGGTAGAACGGAAACTTTGGATGAGTATGGGATGGCAGCCACTTTAGCTTCTGTTTTACAGGTGTTCGCCAACGAGTGGAAGAGAGGTCACTTTGGTATTTAATGCGAAGTAATTGGGGGTTTACAGTGTTGACATGGTCTGATGTGTCATAAAGACTATTAGGGGCAGAGGAATGATGATGCCCATAATGCATCTAATGACATTTTTTATGAGGTGATTGGTTGACAATGCACATGAGGGGCTCGTGACTCGAGGCATTTTGTCACCTTTCCACTCATCCGGTTATCGAGAAGTACCACCTTTTGAGTCACCATCACAAGGTGTCAGCTAATTAGTCAGTCGAGTGGAGTGATTAAGTAGTCGACTTAGCTAGGGGACGACATGTAACGCCTTTCAGGTCATTGACACGTGTCACCTTTTAGGTTGTCGACACGTGACATCTTTCGAGTCGTTCTTACAAGATGTCGGCATGTTGAGTTGAACGAATTGGGCCTCTGACTATCTTGAAATGCTAACTTGATTTTGCATAATGTAGGACACTTGTCTATCATTGATTGGAGATTATTTTAAATCACTAATATGGCTATAACAGTTGGCCCCTTTTACTTGGAGTCGACCTAGGCTGGGTCTGAGTGAAATATAATAGTTGTTACTGAGACATAAGAAGCATTAATGAGGGATCTAAAATGTTCTTTGGATGGGATGTGGTTGTTGTCAGCGAATCCTGGTCAACTGTCGCCACTTCGTATTTCATGCAAGATTGCGAGCTATTCAAAGGCGACCATGCTTTGTCTCGATGTGGGAAAATTTGCTTCAAATTCTAGAATCAATATGGGTCACTATCTAAGGTTCAAGCCATCCATTAAGATTCTGGCAGTTGGGGCCTAGTTTTCTATACATAGGGCTTCCGTGGCTCGGGAGTGGTTACTGTATTTTTAAAATTTTGAATCAGTGTTTATTAAGTGCTCCGATCTTCTTCGGTAATAATCCACAGTGCGAATGGTAGTCCCTACTCTCAATGCTATACAAAAGATTTTAGCAAAGATCCATTCTAAGGTGACGCTCCCCTAACTAGAATCCCTCCACGGGAAATATAATATTCCCCGTAGTTATAAGCTGACGGCACCGACGAGGTCGTAGGCGGTCTATGACCATGATGATAGCCAGTCTCCCCTCTACCTAAAACACTTAGAGTTCAGGCTACGTCTACCTTTACACCCCTTCCTTTGCCACATGTTCACTGCTCTAGGGGTGTCGCCGATGCAGATGAAGCTGAATGCCATCACGATGCTAGTAGGGTTTGTGGTGATCTGCAGTTGGCTGGGGATTGAGACATCCCTAAACGTGTTAGGATACCTTCTTGGTTCCAAAGTGCACCAGAAAGAAGCTCATTTCCACTTTCAGGTAGTGGGAAAATTCAGAATCGTCCTCGATCTCCCCGACTCGAATACGGACTGGAAGGAGAGATTTGTCTTGGTCTCGGGAGATGATTTAGACTTGTGTTGCTCTAACTGGCCAGAGATAGTGAGAGAGGCCTTGACAATAGGGAAACTATCAAATGCTGAGAGGCATGCCCTGGACCTAATTAGGGTGTATGCCAACTCTCGCAAGATGGAGCATCTACTCGATAATTCTATCTTGTGAGTGGTCGGCATATCTTCTGATCCTCCTATGGCGAAGGATCAGGAGAGGGTATCCAAGCTAATTGTCCCTCTAGAAGAAGTTGCTGGGGTACCGACAGCCCTACTTGCTGAGCCTCAAGAATGGCCTTTGGTGAGGCCAGAGAAGTGCCTTCACCAAGACATAGCTTTTGGAGAGGCTACAACGACTCCTGAACATGTGTCCGACGTACCGACCAGGTTGGCGAGACTAGTGCCTTCGGCTTCCCCAGTAGGGAGGACAAAGAAGGAACCTCGTAAAATTAGTAGTTGAGGGCCTGGAAGGGCAGCTGAGGTAGGTGAGGCCTAAGTCATCTATTTGGATGAGGAGTCTTCAGCTCAGAAAGAGGGGGAAGAGGCCTATCGTGAGGCTAGTGTCGAGACTAAAGCCAATACAGAGGAGGAGGGAGCCCCTGTTGACCCAACCGAGTTGACTCATCGTTGGGGATAAGAGTCGGTCAAAGAGGAGACCTTCCCTACAGGGGGTTTAGCATATCTCTACCCTCTCAGCTCAGTGAGGCTGATACCCAGGTTTGGGAGAGGATGAGGATGCTGCTGATTGGGTCCTCAAGTGTTGGCCCTCGGTATACTAGGGAGCTCTCACTGGAGCATCGTCACTAGCATGCTCGTCATCTCGATACAAGGAGGTCAGTCCACGAGTCCCATATTTCCTAAACGAGAGCAGTGGAGCTATTCTGGTTGCCTCGTGATGTGGAGATTCTGGGGGAAGTTCCCAATGTTGACCTCCATCAAGCCCTCTAGAGCTACTTGGGTTGCGGGGCTATCGTGGAACAAGAACTTTTTGGTCGAATAGAGAGAATCCAGACCGCCTATCTCAAACTCCAAAGGGAGTTGGAAACTCAACAAACTAACGTGGGGGACATCGAGGAATCCCTCAAGGAGCTATTGACCAAAGAGGATGAGCTGGGCTACTGGTGACAAGAGATGGAGGTATGGGAGTAGATGATTGAGGGTTGGAAGGTCTCAGATGCCTAAAACTCCTCTAAGATTGATAGGCTCAAACGTGAGCTCCAAGAGAGCAACAAGAATACGATATAGTTATCAAAGTAGGTTACCTAGGGACAATAGGATAAAGACCATACTCTAGTATAGGTTGAGATTGAGCGTTAAGCTACCCGACATGCTAGAGACAAGCTTGAGGAAGAGGAACTGGCCCGGGTGAGGCTCTAAGAGGAGAGTGCTCATCGCGAGGTTTCCCTTGTTGAACCTCAGAGCTAGATCTTCTATCTTGAGTCAGAGTCCTATTGGTTTGAGGTTGTGGAGGAGTATCACCAAAACCTCTTTGGCAAAGTGGAGGTGTCGATCGCTTGCAAAGTAGGATTCAACTACCTTAAGGCTCAGCTCCCAGCCGAGATGAGGAGTGCATTCGACAACTAATTGTTTGGATTCACTCTTGGAGATAAAGAGCTAAGGCGGGGAGCACAACACCGGTGAGGGAGGTACGGAGGATGAAGGGTCAAGCAAGGATGACGAAGGCCTCATTGAAAGGGTAGATGAGGGAGACAAGTGACTAACTAAGAAGACTGGTGAGGGTTCAGGACAGAAGAGGAGCGATGGGGCTGAGCGAGAAATGTGCTCGACTCCTTCGCTACCCGTTGCCAGCACTTCCCTACCTCTCACTCTAGGAGCAGGCATGGATCTCTCTTAGGCTTTGTTTTTTAGCTTAGGATTTTTGTATCGCCATAGGCTGTCATGTAAATGTCATCTCTTGTGAATATAAAGATATGAATAAAATAGCACTTTCGGTTACTTTAACTTCTATTTGGAATTATGATATATTAATTATTATTTGTCTTGAATTATTCTTTAAGTTGTTATTTCGAGTCGGTCAAGGTTATTTCGAGTCGGTCAAGCCTTAAGTCCCGAAGCATTTGTTGATTATCCTAGCATCTATGTCACCTTCATAATAATTAGTTGGTTTAGAGATATAGGTCTTAACCTAATGAAAATGAGGGAGTGTTTGAATTAGGGTTGGCCAAGTCAACAATCTCTAAACATCTCTCAGCTGATCATAGGAATTGTTGAGTAGAACAGACCTATCGGATGATACTTAGCTTCACTTGGGATGGACACTTCGACTGCTCTAGTCGACTCCATGAAGGGCCGACTAACACCACATTTTAGGTTGGTTATGTAAGGTGTCGACTCATAGAGGGGATGAATCACATTGACTGTGATCTGAACATTCGCAATATTCATGAATTCTAAAGCGCCTTTATTGGGTGGGCAAAAGGAAAATTACCCTAGAGGGGAGGTAAATAGGGTATATGCTAATCTAATCTGATTTAATGCTAATTTAAAACTTATTAACAATTTATACTTGCAATATGATATACAACTAATTATGAGCAAGAATATACAATATAAACAAAGGGTGATATAAACATAAACTAAAATGCAAATGAGATAATATGCAAATAATCAACACAAACACACAAAGTTGATCACAGAGTTTGGTCCTTCCGACCTACATCTTTGCTCCCCACCCCCGAGAAGAATACAATATCACAACAGGTTTTTAACGTTCACCTAAAACATTTACACCTCACAATCGGTTTTCTAGCTCACCTAAAACTTTCACAATCTCACACACTTGCAATCACAACCTACACCCTCTAATTGTTGTCCTAGCCCATGTCACCTTCCTTAAGTACTCGTATTTACAACCTCTCCCTAGGCTTTACTACAGATGCCACTCTTCTTGGAATTGACCCTGTCTCTCACCACACACTCCTCTTAGTGTACAAGTATATTCCAAAGTGTATCTCACAAATAAGTACAATAACAAATGTTTGTTCTCTAAAAAAGGTGAGAACTCTATTAAGCCCACACTCAATGTTACACCTCACAGCCCCTATATACTATGTATGAAATACTTAAGCTCAAGTGGGTGTGTGTGTGAACAATAAGCAATATCAAAATTAAACTCAATATAAATTCTAACTAAATAAAATGAATAGATAACAAATAAATGTATTAAGCTAGAAATTCAGTTTAGAGGAATCTTCTTTGAAAAAACAAGAGAGGGAGATGGATGAAATTAAAGCTCAAACAATAGAATTAATCTCCTCTTCTTCTTGTGAAACTTTCTTCACAAAAAACTTGTGAAAACTCACTTAAACAAACTTTAAACATCCTTAAAACTTATTTAAGAACTTTCTTGGTTGTAGAAAATAGTTATGGCAAAGGGGTATATATAGGGTGGAAGAAACCAGGCCAAGAAACCAACAAAAACCAATAAAAACATTAAAACATAAAATCTAGAAACTAGCAATTACTGTGCAATGGGTACATTATCAGTCAACTTATGACAGGTATGAGTTGACTGATGTCTGCATGGGTTGACTCATAGAATTATCAGTCGACTCGGCAGATGAAAAACACAAGATGCTCAACACTTCATCAGTCAACTTGCCACTATAGTGAGTTGACTGATGTCTGCATGGGTCGACTCATTAATTTTTTAGTCGACTTAGCAGATGAAAACACTAACTGTTCAACACTTCATGTGTCGACTCAACACTGTAGAGAGTCGACTCAAAACATGCACATAGATTGTTTTGAACAGTAAACATCAACTATAAACCCTCTTTAAAAATATCAAATAAATTTCAAAAAATATAAAACATTGGAAATGTTTATAAACATGATAATGAATATGTTACAAAAAGAATTTTTCAATTTTTACTTTCCAATTGTGAAAACTCATTATTTTGCAAAATAGTCTAAAAACATGAAAACTTAACAACACATGTTTTTGACAAACAAACTTGCATATTCATTTTGAATGGATTAATGGACTTAGAAAAAGATATAAAATGGTGTAATTAAGTATTTAATCCATAAACACATACTTTTATAAATAAACATGATTTTATTATTTGTTAAAGTTTGATATTGATGAAATCATTGTAAGCATGTATAAACATGAAACAATTTGTGTAAATATAACTATATCCATTTGTTTCATATTTATATGGCTAAACACATTATTTCAAAACAAAATCGATAAATAGGAAACTAGTATATATATATATATATATATATATA
>NC_033802.1:35927149-35956490 GCF_001876935.1 Asparagus officinalis | reverse complement strand
TGGGCCGGATTTTTATTTTTGAAAATCAAATGCTCATCACTTGAATGGGCCGAAACTCTAAGTGGACTTGATTGCTTCAATTTTTGAAAATGAAATAGCTAAACACTCCATGACCAGACTTGAGGTGGAGTTGAAATCACAGCAAAGAGTTGGGCCGAAATTGTGACCGGACTTGGGCTTGGAATTTGCAAGAAAATTCTTTTGAAAATCAAGTGAACATGGGCTCAAGAATTGGATTTTGATTTTCTTTTGAAAATCAAATAAATCAAAGGTGGAGATTGTTGCTTGGGGCTCAAGACAAATCCAATGGCTCATATTCATTGAAGATTACTATAAATAGGGGTAGAGAGTGAGGGGTTAGAGGTGTGAAAATTTTGTAAACTCCTTTTGGAGAGGAGGGCTACTCTTAATTGAGAAGGCCTTCCAAAAATTGTAACTTTAGTTGCAATTAATAAAAATAATTTTTTCCTCTTTAAATTTGTTCTTTCTCCTCTTTGTTGAATGATGAGGATGGAGATGAAGAGCAATTTGAAGGTTTGCATTTCTTTTCTCTTTTATTTCTTTTTAGTAATTTCTTTATTATTGCTTATTAGTTAGATTTAAATTCATGCTTGTAGTGTAGATTTATTTTCTTGTCTTTTTTATTTCTTTTTGCACTTTAATTTGTAGAGTAGATTTATTTTTCTTGCATTTAATTTCTGCAATTTATTTTGTAGTTTAGATTTTTATTTTCTTTGTAATTAGATTTATTTCTTGTTCATAGTTTAGATTTTTCTTTTCTTTTTAATTTTGTAATAGTCTTCTTTTTTCTTGTTCTTATTTCTTAAGATGTGAATTTAATTCTTGTAAGAATATTAGAATTGTATGAAACTAGTCTAATTTCTTTTATATTGTATGAATTATTCTCTTGCACTTAAAATGTTCATGTTTAGGATAATCAACTAGAGAACTAATCGGTAGAAGAAGAATTTGATAATCTATGCTTATCTTAAATGGTTTGATAGGTTATGCTTATGAATTCTAGGATTATTATCATGTTGTTGTTCTTATCATGAATAGTAATTTTAACTTAGATGATAATTTGATAGGTTACACTTTCCTTAAATGGTTTGATAATCTATGCTTAATAAATCTATGTTGAAATATGATAAAAAGAGAATAGTTTATATTTTATAATTGAAATTGGTTAGTGGATTATATTCTAGATTTCTTACCTCTTTTGAATCCTCCATCTTGACTTTCTTAAATTTTCTTTTCATTCTTAGTTTTATTTCTTGATTTTATTAATTCATATTTCTTGCCTTATGATTTCATTTATTCTTTAATTCTTCCTTCTCATCGCAACACTTATTCTTTATTCCTAATTGTCATGCACAAAATATAAGAACCAAGTTTAATAATCTCTTAAAATCACCTTCTTCGTGGGATCGATATTTTTTTATACTATAACTTGATAAATTGTGCACTTGCAATTTTGGTACATAATTATGCCGCATCACCTATCTTCTTGTATATATATCCAACGCTTAAATTATTCTGCAGATGTCGTATCAGAGAGGCCCGTTGAAGATGAGTCTTTTCATGATGTAGGTCTCGAGAAACAGGAGTATGTCTCTGCATCAAATTTCTCGGGACCCGACATTGGATTATTAGTCGACATGTTCGCTGAACAGGCTACCAGAGGAACCGTGGGATCACCCTTTGAGAGTGATTCATTCACATGTATATATTTGATTCTCTTCCTTTTGCCTGATCTTTTGTCTGACTAACGAAGGATTAATATTACAGTACCAGTCAGTGGGACAGATTCAGTAACGACCCCAGGCATATTTAGTTTACCTCTGAGTGATGGGTTTGCAGGTATGCATACGATCTAGGACGTCGTGCTCCTTTTCATTTGTCTGATTTTTTTGACTAACAGATGAGTGTAATCATAGGACCAGCCACCGGGACCGATACTCTTATGACTTCTGGCATTCCCCGTGTACCTGAGGATGATGGACTTGCAGGTGTGCAGATGATCTTATCATCTCGATCCTCCTTATTTTGTCTAAATTTCCATTTTGATTAATAAAGAAGTGTAACTATAGGACCAGCCGTTGTGCCTGATGCCACTACAGTTTCTTAGACCGATTTGCCTACGGGTGTTGATATACCCTCCATGACTACTCCTGCCGTTATCTCGGAGCCTATCAGACCCCAACCCGAGGGGATCTCCGCTGGCGTTGGTATGCTCGGAATTTTCCCTTAAGTTTTCTTATCACATTTGATAATCTCTTAGCTTTCCGCACTGTTGCTTGTAGGATCCCGATCTTCTTTATATGAGCGTGTTCACACCCTTTTGGCCGATACCGATCCTGACAGAGACATTTTTCGTACGGACCTCGGCTTTTTTACCGCCTTTTTTAATGGCGTGATCGAGAAACTTCTTCATAGAGGATATTGTTTCGATCAGTTCAGGCGTTCCTTTTCTCGCCACATGATGATGATTAGAGAAGAAGGGTACCCAGAGTTAGCCGATTCCTTCATTGCCGATTTTACTGTTCTAGAGTCGGAGATCCGAGAGTTGAAGGAATTGAAGGCTAATGGAGCTTCTTCCTTCGTGTTCTCTCAGATGGAGCATAGGCTGGCACAGTGGCGCGACCTGAGATCTTCTATCGGCAGTGAGCTTCAGTCATATGAGCATTCTATTGCACAGCTGATGGCTACCGTGGCGAGGAAGGATACAGATAGAGCCGAGTTACTCAGCTCTTTGGATTCCGGCAGAGAGGAAGTGGCTAGGTTGAAGGAGGCCTTGAAGCACGTCGAGGAGTCCGTTACTATTATTGCAGAAGACTCGGCTAGATTAGAGCGTTCTCGTGAACAGGCACTCGAGAAGCTAGGATCTACACAGGAGAGATTGATGAAGCTGAAGGATGAAGCCGTGAAGATCTTGAGCAGTTCTGAAGAATCTGTCCGAGCTGGATTGCAGGCAGAACTTGAGCAGAGTTATGTAGATAGGCTTTCTAATTTAGAGTCTCATGTTCTTAGCCGTCAACTGCCTTCGGGCTAACGAGCTTTTTATTGTATGCTTTGACTTGATCTATTAATAGAGACTCCGCATTTGCTTCCTTTATGATATTTCTTTATTTACTTTGAACCCAGCGATGAAAAGTTCTACAGGATTTTTGGCAAACCCCCAGCCATCAACGGGTTTGATATGCCTTTACCGATTACCGTTTGAATCGGGCTAGCATGTGAATTATTAAAACCCGTCTCACATGTAACTAGATCCGTTCTACATGTAACGTTGTGCTAAGAGAGTAAATTCTCTGAGGCTTTGTGCTATGATTTTGAATACATAGGCTTCACCCTTGTTACGGGAATAGGCTACCCGGCAACACGTGTTAGGTGTTGACTCATCCCTACTTAGGCTTCGGGATAAAATTCCCCAAGTTTAGACCTTGGTGTCTTTTTTAATCGGTGAAAGATTAAACCGGCAACGCGTGTTAGGCATTGACTCATCCCTACTAAGGCTTCGGGATAAAATTCCCTAAGTTTAGACCCTGGTGTCTTTTTCAATCGGTGAAAGACTAAACCGGCAACGCGTGTTAGGCGTTGACTCATCCCTACTTAGGCTTCAGGATAAAATTCCCCAAGTTTAGACCCTGGTGTCTTTTTCAATCTGTGAAAGACTAAACCGGTAACGCGTGTTAGGCGTAGACTTATCTCTATTTAGGAGTTGAGATAAAATTCCCCGTGCACAAAGTACCCAGATTGAAAGTTGAGAATTGTGTCTTTTCCAAGAACAAAGACAGACTGGAAAATGGGAGAGAAAGAATTTTATATTTTATCTCCCAGTACTGAAGATGAAGAATTTTATATTCTATCTACAGTAGGAAAGGAAACTCAAGGTGGGATCTTCACCCCCAGAATCCGAAAAGATGAAACTAGGAGTGGGATCTCCACTCTGAGAATCGGAAAGGTTCAAACGACTCTAACTTTTATAGGATTGGTCATTTGAATCAAAAGAATCCCTCATTCATTGAGGAGAAAGCCCAATTTCGACCCTAACTTTTATAGGTTTGGCTGAAAAAAGGAAAAGATGGAAGTCTTTCGTTTATCGAAAAAGAATGACTCGGTCTTAGTCTCAACTACTTGTAGGCTTGACTAAGTGAGATCGGGAACAATCCTAACTTTTATAGGTTTGATTGTTCAAATTGAAAGTGGACCTCTCGTTCATGGAAGGAATCGAGAGAGGAATTTGGCTTTGGCCCTAACTTTTATAGGTTTGACCTGAAAGCAAAGAAAGTGGAATACAGGTAGCAAAGAAAGTGCCAACTCGTATTATCACTCAAAGGAAGACTTTAATGCTAGGTGATTAGGACCTAACATGTTGAGTCTGAGAAATGCCAACGACGGGCAGATGGAAATGTTGGTGGATCCACCGTCAATTAGTTTGATCAGCAGATGGTTTGGTGAGGAAAGATTAACCTATCAGAGGATTGGATCTCATCTCAAAAAAAATAACTCATAAGAGTTAGAGAATTTTGATAAAAATAAGAAGAAACATTCTGACATTCAGAGTTCGAACGTAGATTTCTTATTCATCAATTCTACAATGACTGGGTTATCCCTAAGAATACCACATGTGGTATTCTTCCGGGAACTTCCCGATACATTAGTTATCCTGAAGATACTAAGGATAGTATTTTTTCAGGAACTTGCCGTTTATCGGCATCATAAGCCGGTCACCGTCCTTGGTACTTCTACAGTGATTGGGTTATCCCTAAGAATATCACGTGTAGTATTCTTCCGGGAACTTCCCGATATATTAGTTATCCTGAAGATACTAAGGATAGTATTTTTTCAGGAATTTGCCGTTTATCGGCATCATAAGCCGGTCACCGTCCTTGGTGACTAGGCGATATGCACCACTCGAGTAGACTATCTCTACTACGAATGGTCCCTCCCATTTGGGTTCAAATTTACCTTTCTTCTTGGAATTAAGGATCATAGGCCGCCTTTCAGCTATAACCAATTCCCCTTCTTTGAAGCTCCGTTGTCGAACCTTTTTGTCGAAAGCTCGAGAGATCCTGGCTTGGTAAAATTCGATATGCTGTTGAGCTTCTAAACGCTTCTCATCTAGCCTTTCAAGTTCTTCAAGGCGCTTCTGATGTTGCTCTTCGGTCGTCATTTGAGTCGCGAGGGCAATTCGAAGCGACGGGATTTGAATCTCCAATGGAAGAACGGCTTCACATCCGTATACCAGTGAATACAGGGTTGCTCCCGTCGGTGTGTGCACCGTGGTCCGATAGGCCCATAGAGCCGCGCCAAGCTTGTCATCCCAGTCTCGTTTATTAGTTTTCACAAGTTTTGACAAAATCTTTATTGAAGGCTTTGGCCAATCCATTTGCTGTGGGATTGTAAGCTGTTGATGAGATATCCTGAATTTTGAGCTTTTCACAAAACCTGATGAAGGCGTTGCTGACGAATTGAGGACCGTTGTCATGTATGATTCGTCTCGGGACACCATGCCGGTAGATGATATGGTGCTTGATGAATGCAATGACGTTGCTCGTTTTGACTTCTCTGAGAGGAACCGCTTCAGCCCACTTGGAGAAGTAGTCGGTAATCGCCAGGATGAACCGATCACCTTTGACTGACGGGGGATTTATAGGACCGACGATATCCATTTCCCAGGTCTCAAATGGCCACGACGTAACCGAAGGATGCAGATGCTCCGGAGGTTGGTGCATATAATTCACATGTGTTTGACATGCATGACACTTTCGGGCATACGCGATTGCATCACTCATCACGAAAGGCCAAAAATATCCCATTCTTCTGATGCAGTCATAAAGCTTGGGGCCAGGTTGGTGTGCGCCACACTCTCCTTCATGTGCCTCTCTAAGAACTTCTTCGGCTTCTTTAGTTGATAAGCAACGTGCTAGCAACCCATCGTACCCCCTGCGGTATAGCATTCGATTCTCCGTATTATAGTAGAATGTTGGCGCTCTTTGTCGGATTGACTCTCTTTCCTTCATGTCTTCTGGTAGGATTCCATGCAAGACATAATCAATGATGGGGAAACGCCAATCTCGGGGTTCAAACTCAACTTGAGTTGAGTGTGTTTCCTTAATATCTTCTTCCTCATCCTCTTCATCATAGATCGGCACTAGGAGTTGGTGAGTCCTCACTGTAACAAACTGTTCTGTTTCAGGAGGTTGCGCCAGGGATACGGCCAATGCCGCTAATGCATCTGCGTAGGTATTTTGTAACCGTGGAATATGTTCGATAAAGAATCCTTCGAATGATTCTGCCATCTCCACTGCCATCTTATGGTATGGTATTAAATCCTGACTTCGGACCTCGTACTCTCCCTGAACTTGTTTAACTATCAGTTGAGAATCACCGAAGGCTTCGAGATATTCAACCCCCAGTTCTTTAGCGAAACTGAGTCCTATGAGTAATGCATTATATTCGGCTATGTTATTTGAGCACGGTTCGGTCAACGAATAAGCTCGAGGCATAACGTGTTTTCCTGGGGAAACTAAGACAACTCCAACTCCGGAAGAAATCTTAGGACTTCTAGGAGCACTCGCTACATTAGTTGATCGTGAAGCGCCGTCGAAGTACAAACGCCATACTTGCTGGTGTGAAGTTGCATTGACTTCGTGGGTCTCATCAGGTTGGTCGTCATATATCTCGGCGGTATCTGTAGTTGGATTAGCTGCCAGGAGATCACAGATGGCTTGTCCTTTTACCGACTTCTGTTGTTTAAAATGTAAGTCGTATTGGGACAAGAGTAAGGCCCATTTTTCTAATCGCCAATTCATGAACGCTGGTTGAGTCATGAACACTCAGACTGGGTTAACCTTAGAGATAACATAAATGGTCTGTCCAACTAGATAATGCCGCATCTTCTTAATAGCGAACACCAAGGCGGGGCATTCTCTCTCAATCATAGGATATCGAGATTCAGCGCCTACCATGGTCCGGCTTAAATAATACACCGCCTGCTCATGACCGTTATCGTCATCTTGTGCAAGTAATGCACTTAATGAGTGGCTCCGCCCCCTTACATAAAACAAGAACGGTTTGCCCGATTTCGGTGCGACGAGTACGGGAGGTTTTGAGAGATATTCTTTAATACTCTCAAATTCCTTTTGACAAGCGTCATCCCATACAAATGACACGCCCTTCTTTGCGAGCTTGGAGAATGGTTGGCATTTTCCTGAGAGGTTCGAGATGAACCGACGGATATAAGCTAACCGCCCTTGCAACCCTCTGAGCTCCTTGAGGTTTCTCAGAGGTTGCAATTCATTAATTGCTTTTACTTTATCAGGATCGATGTGAATACCTTTGGTGGTAACGACGAACCCAAGGAACTTACCACTGGACATTCCGAGGAAAGACTTGGTGGGATTCATTTTCAATTAGTGGGTCCGCATCAGATCGAACATCGTCTTCAAGTCTTTAATGTGATCCTTCTTATCACGACTTTTCACGACCAAATCATCCACGTAACATTCGACAGTTTTCCGGAGATGCTCCTGAAAAATCTTCGACATGGCTCGCTGATATGTGGCACCTACATTTTTTAAGCCGAAGGGCATGACCGTATAGCAGAAAACACCGAGGGGTGTTCTAAACACGGTATGCTTTTCATCATCTGGATGTATCTTTATTTGATTATAACCAGAGAAACCATCCATGAAAGACATCCTCTCGAACCTGCACGTATTGTCAATGATGACATCTGTGATAGGAAGGGGGAAATCATCTTTTGGACAGGCAGCGTTGAGTATTGTCAATGATGACATCTGTGATAGGAAGGGGGAAATCATCTTTTGGACAGGCAGCGTTGAGGTCTCCAAAGTCGATACACACCCTGACCTTCCCGTTCTTCTTAAGGACCGGGACAATATTGGCAAGCCACTCCGGATGCTGCTCTTCTCTAACGAAGCCCGATTCAATAAGCTTCTTAACTTCAACCTCGATTGCTTCCATCATTTGCGGACAAAACCGTCTTTGTTGTTGTTTGACAGGCTTGACATCTGGCTTAATGTTAAGACGATGTACTACCACGTTAGGATCGAGTCCTGGCATGTCTTCATAATTATAGGCAAACACATCGATGTACTCCCTGATAAGAGAGATTAACTCTTCTTTCTCTTCCGGCGGGAGGCTGTCACTAATGAATATAGGCTTCGGATTATCTTCGCTACCCATATTCACCTGGAGTACTTGATCCTCGGTAGGAGGCTCCCTTTGCTCAAACCTATCGCCGTACTGCATGTTTAGGTGATGAACCCAAGGATCTTCCCAAGTTGGCATCTGATCGTCTTCCTCTATTATGGTAGGATCGACCGTAACCATGTTCGACATCAACCTTTTGAACATTTCACCAATACTAGTGTCGGAATCCCAAGCTGAAGAATCAGAAGAGTACCCGGTTCTAGCTTTGTTAGCAATTTGATCAATGACTTGCCAGCAACATTCGTCGTCGGATGAGGAGATATAACCTAGTCCTCTTTTATGGCGATAATAATCATCGGGTTTTCCCTTTGGTACATAGGCCATTCGAGGTGGAACTCGCGGACCTCGACCAAAGCAAAGGCCCTCTCTGAGTGTGAAGTCATAACCATACTTCTCCATTAGATCGCACGCTTTTGCGTTATATCTAAATAGATGAGGAGCAGGTTTATCATCATCGTCTTCCTCTTCCAAGAAGTGGTCGGGTATCGGAGATTTTCTTCCTTTACCGTAGACGACTTCCTTTCCACCCCCTATCCCTGCGGGGATAACAAGTGTTGCTCCGCATGTATCCTATACCTATTTTTTAGTCAGACAAAATGATTGAAGTGGCATATACAAGTCAGGGTTATCATACAGCTCTTTAGTGACATTATCAAGACACATCGAGTACTCTAAATCATTATTTATTGATAGTTCTTCGGCAAGTTGCTAATTACAACTACTTTCCGATGATTCATCATCATCAAGATTGATTACAATGGGTACAATGTCATTAAGTACAAAACCACCATTATAATCAAACCCAGCTTCGGTATCAGCTTCATCTCCGCTGTCCGTTCCTTGGACCGATGGTTCAGTATCGGATTCGGCGCCGTATAGAAGGGAATCAGTGAAATAGTTCTCCAATCCCTTAAACGGTTGCTTATCCACGACCACCGTCTTGACTTCATTATTTGTGTCCACATACTTGAGGCACTGGTGAAGAGTTGACGGCACTAAGAGATTGTCGTGGATCCAAGGTCGACCCAACAGTAAATTATAAGATGTTTCCGCGTCAATCACGTAGCAGGTAACTTCTGACTTTAAGTCTCCAATCTGACACTTTATTCGAATCTTTCCCAAGGGTCTGGACCCACTGGTGTTGAATCCGTAGATCGTAGTGCCCGTGGATGCTAGTTTACTTGCTGGTATTCTGAGATTATGCATCAATCGGAATGGCATGATACTGACAGCGGAACCCGGATCAACTTGGATCCGGTTGACAACACTGGAGCTAATATGGCCGGTGAAGTACAGAGGCCGATCGTGCTTTGAGTTCTTCATCTGCATGTCTTCTTTGGTGAAAGAGATGCAGGGAAAACGGTGTGCCACGAGATTACAGTGTTGAACTGACGGCTCCGGTTCTTCAGACGACGGCTTGATTTGAGTCAAGAAAGCTTCAGAGTCGCTCAAAGCTTCCTACAATGCTTTCCTTGTGTCCTTTGAAAGACGTAATAACTCGTACAGGGTTATCCTAGCTGGTATATTAGCTAACTGCGCCATGATGTCAAAATGAGGCGGAGAGCTTGCACTTCCCGGTTTGTCTCTTCCAATCGGATGATTGAATCGAGACTGCCTCGGGTTTTGGACTTCTTGGCGTAGAGGTTCTTTCCCTTTCTCCTTTTGCTGGACTTTCTCCGTAGCTACAGGTGTTGGGGGAGTTGCGACAATTCCCAGCTCTGCTAACGTCTTGGAGGGAACGGTTTTGGTTGCCCCCTGCTTAGCCAGTTGCTCAGAAGCATCCGGATATTTGTAGTGATATTCATTCCCGCTCCGGGTCACAAAGGCCTCTTGTTCATCTTCAGAAAGCGGGAAGGCTGGAATTTCCTCGTCATCTTCTCCTGGAATAGCAGAAGCTCCATAACAAGATTTACCTTTTCCTTTTGACCTTTTCTTGGAAGAGGATCCAGTCCACTGCTCATCTCCAATCAAGTCTTGATGAACCCAAAGAATCTCACCATTCAGGGCTGTGTGCGGTACAAGTCCTTTCTGGCGCTGTTTGTGAGGATCATCGTTCACGGTCTTCACTGCTGCATTTATTACCGGCTCATGCTGGAACCAGTTCAAGGGAACAGAACCGAAACTAATCGATACTGCATTTGCACCCACCTTCTTCTCCTTAGGTTGCTTCATAGTAATGACCCCGACGTCGATTAGAGCTTGGATCTTATCTTTAAGGGCATAACACGCCTTGGTAGGATGGTGCACCGCTCTATGAAATGCGCAGTATTTTGGATCGCTAATTCTTTTAGCATCTTCTTGATCCTGGACCGGAGGCAGTTTGATTTTGTTGTTCTCTATGAGGTATTTGAAAATACCGGGGACTTCATCCTCTTTGAACGAATAGACTTTTGGGAACTTTGGCTCCGACTGTTGTTGCCACTTTGACTGTTGAGGCGCCTTCTGCTGCTGCTGTTGCGGTTGTGCTTGTACTTCGAACGTTTGGTTCGCGTCTACCGCATTCGCCTGTGCTTTTCCTTTACCCTTAGGGACAAAGTTTTGTTGTGGAGCATTATTCGCCGTTTGACCTCTTTCTGCTTTCTTCCTCTTAAGGAATCGCTCGGCTCGTTCTCCTCGCACTTTTAAGTCCTTCCAGGTCTTCGGTGGTGCCATTCCCATAGCTTCGAGGATGTCCAATGAAAGATTATTATGACAAGTCTCAAGAATAAAGTCTTCGCTGACCGGATCCTTGCAATTCATTGCTTTGTTTCGGAATCTCTTCACGAAGTTTTCGACCGTCTCACCATTTTTCTGTTTCTCATCAAATAGTGTGCCGATTGAAATCTCTGTGTCGTCGTCGAAGAAGTTTGTTACAAACATATCCTCCATGTCGTCCCAACTGCTGATACTCCCCAGCTTGAGGCGACGATACCAATCGAAGGCCGCTCCGCGAAGAGTGCCAACGAATGACCGCACCATTAAGGGTTCATTCCCGGAGATTATTCCTAAATGGGACTTAAAATATATCAAATGTTGGGTTGGGGAGCCCTTCCCGTTGATTAAATTGAACTTTGCCAGATATGGAATTGATTCCCACTCCCTTGGGTATGGACATGGTATGCCGGACCTCTTCACTTCTTGAGCATTCATCAACGCGTTGATTTTGCTCTCCAAGTCCTTCATTTTTCTTGTCTTCACTCGTATCTGTCTTCGAGTGGTTTTGGGGAGAGGTGACGTGGTCCTCTTTCGCATTATCCTCTGAGGGAGCGCCTCCGTTATTGTTGTTGACAAGAGGGGTATTTATGTTGACATTATCCTCTTCCCGTTCATTCTCCTCTTGATTCGGATTATTGCGACGACTGGGTTCCCCTTGGTGAGGTGTCAGTGCCGCGATTTGCTGGTCATGCATCTCTCTCATCCGCTGCATGGCCATCTTCATCTCGAACTTGAAACTTTCCTTCTGCTTAGTCAGGGCATCTTCAAGCATCTTGGTTACTTGTTCTGCACTTATCATGAGTGCCTCGCGGGGTTGTCCCTCGCTGGATACCTTGTTGTCCGATGCAATCGCAGAGCAGGCATCTGATTCTTCATCTTCTGACGGTAATCTCGTCCGAACCCTACCATAAGTTCCTCGTGTAATGGTTCCAGACTGCAGATGAGTTAGATACCGGGGTACTGGCAGAATTGACTCGGGATTATCCTGTGTCGATGCCCTTTTGCTGGTCATATTAGTGGTGACCCTCGGAAATTCTCCGTCTTCGACTATCCTTCTTCTTCGTCGAAAACGCCTAGGCTTGGTCTCGGACGTTCCGGTGGAAATTCTCTCGGACACCGAAACTCTCCTTGGGGCTTTAGAACAGCAGCATTCTGACAATACCGCCTTGATTATGTTGGCACACGGACAGTGAGACTCCGTGTCTTGAACGTCCCTCTTTCGAGACTTACCCGCACCCCTGGCTCTATAGTACAACTCATCAGTTTGATAACTGGAGCAACCCATAGAGTGTTGGCACGACTTCCCAGGTATAACACCCAGGTATAACACCATCATCGTCATATGTTTCCCTCTGGGGATACGATGCTTTATTAGCATCTTCAAAAGTTGCTCGTTCAAGTCTACGCTTTTGCGAGCGTGAAAACTTAACGGGTTCTTGAACTTCAACCCGCAATCCAATGCGGTCGGTAACCGGGGCTTTCCCTTTGTTATTTTTCTTGGGGGGATTAGCATGACCCCCAGTCCGGTTCATTGTTTGGGGACCTTTCAACGGTCCCATTCGCTCCTTGACAGGTGCCTTACCTCGATTTTCTGGTAAAGGACCGAGGCGACCTTTCAAAGGAACTTTGGATCTTGGAGGACCCACGTTCTTACCTGGCTCTACCGGAGGTGCGGGAGCAGGGGAAACGGGATCTTGATTTGAAGAAGGTTGGACGGCAACTCCGTCCACTTTTGTCTTAGGCGCCGGTTTTGCCTTTGGCACCCACACCTGCTTGTGTCTAGACGGCTTCTTGACCGTCTCCTCTTTCTGCATCTCTTCCGCTTTCTACAGAAGGACTCGGGCATGCACAAGCAATACGCGACGTTTCTTGATTCGCTCTTCGAGGGTTGAGCGAGTCCTCTTGACACGAACCCATTCGTTCGTTTCTGTCTTGGAGGAGGAGTTGGTTGTGCGCCGTTGTTGCTCTTGGCGCTGTCTGGAGCGAGTCCTCTTGACACGAACCCATTCGTTCGTTTCTGTCTTGGAGGAGGAGTTGGTTGTTCACCGTTGTTGCTCTTGGCGTTGTCTGGACTTTAGATCCTCATTGTAGCGGATCCCGTCCATCGATTCTGCGGCCTTGGCCAGTTGTCGCGCAAGGCGTTGATGCCTACTTTGGTGCGCCCTCTTTGACAAGGTTGGAACACCTTCAACAGTTGACTTTACGGCGGAAGGGAGATCTGGATCTGTAGCTTCGACTACGTTAGACGCCATAGGAGCGTCGCGGGGAGTAAGTGCAACGGCGGCAAGGGGATCTTGGATCTTCGATCCTGAGGGCCCGCAAGCACTCTTGGAAGATGAAGTCTTCCTGCGCCTGTTTGGAGAGGCGGATCTGGAGGAGGAGGAAGAGAGGTACTCTTCAAACTTCTGTTGATCGAACTCGTATTCGATCTCTTCATTCACCCGGATCTTGAAAGCCGGTTGTGTCACGACAGCCTCGGCAGCGAGGCTGTTGGCTCCCACTGTGGTTGCCAGTTTGTTTTCGGTAAAAGTTGCCTTCATTACTGAACTCATTATAATATTAGTGTTTACAAAGAATTCAGATCTTAATCAAAAGAAAAGAAGAAAAATTATAACTTTCTCGAAAATAACACAAGATCCGTTCGTCGTCTCTTGTTTGCGTGGGTCTTTAGCCTGTGACGGGGATGTTGATATCCGTGGACTACCTAGCAATCAGATCTGGTCCAGAGCTTCGTCGATCCGCGAGGAGATCTAGAAACTGAAGCGCTTATCTCGACGAAGCGAGATAATTGCTCTTCTTAGAATTACCACAACGGGATAATACTAAGGATTGGATGCGGGTGATGTAGATCTGACGAAGAACTCTTTTGTGTTGAAGTACTCGATCACTCTTCAGTCCGGCAGGGCTTCGCCAATTCTCCAAAATTCCATATCTCGAAAAATGAGGCCTAAGGCTTGTATTTATAGGCTTGAGGGGTTGCGGAGCAGTTAAAACAATCTTAAGGCCCAAATCTACCTTGGAGACACCCCAGGGTGTCTCCACTCGATCCGAGGCACCCTAGGGTGTCTCGGTTTGGGCCGAGACAACCTAGGGTGTCTCGTTGGTCCGAGACACTCCATTGAGGTGTATTCATCTGCTTCCGCTGTAAATTCTTCGTCCGAACTCGGATTTGAGTGATTCGAAATGCGTTGGAAAGCTGACGAGGAGTTCTATCAGCTCCGATGGTTAGATCATCTGTTGAATGAATGAGACACGAAGGGTATTGTTCTTTTTGTAAACATCGCGGGGCTCCTGATTAGCCCGTACCTTCGTTAGTTCACGTAGTTCGTCGATTCACTTCAATCGTTCATCGACATCAATCGAACTCCTGTGAACCGGATAGTGACGTTCATCGTCGTTCCTTAACACTGAGCTGTTCGTGGAGACCTATAGGCAATTTTCGATGAAGAAATGAAGCAAAGAAGCCTATTGGAAAATCAATTTCCAAATTATCCAAAAGCCCAAAATCAAGCCGAGTAGCCTGTAGAAGTCGGAGAAAATCAAAAATCCAATATGAAAAGAAATCATATTCAAAATGGTTGGCCACAAAGAATTGACGATATCTCCTAATCCGGAAGGCGAAATTTAACATATAATATATGAAAATCGCCTATCTCGACGAGACGAAGCTATCCGTGAAATCAGAATTTGGATATAGTGGGTATCGATGTTGGCATCGATGTCGGCATCAATGCTGGCATCGATACTTGCATCGATGCCTACATCGATGCCAGTTTACTGTAGAGCGAGTCAATGGCTGATTTTGCTTGTCTTGGGGCTCAAGTTTGATCCAATGGCTCTCATTCACTGATGTTTACTATAAATAGGGATAGAGAGTGAGGGGTTAGAGGGGTGAAAATTTTTGTAAGTCCTTTTGGAGAGGGGGGCTACTCTTAATTGAGAAGGCCTTCCAAATTTGTAACTTTTTGTTACAATTAATAATAATAATTTTTTCACAACTTTAAATATTTCTTCTCTTTGTTGGATGATGAAGATGGAGATGAAGAATTATTTAGAGGTTTGCATTTCTTTTCTTTTTCTCTTTTATTTCTTTTTAATGCTTATTAGTTTAAGATTTATTTGCTATGCTTATAATTAGATTTTCATTTTCTGTTAAATAGCTAAGCGGCAGAACCCTCTTACTTAGATTTATTTCATCTTTAATGATTAGATTTATTTCATGCTTATAGAGTAGATTTATTTTCTTGGCATTTAATTCTTATAATTTATTTTGTAGTTTAGATTTACAATTTATTTTGTAGTTAAGATTTTAATTTTTTACACTATTCACCTTGAGGCTAGAAGCCTCTCTTGGTTTAGTTTTTCTTTTTGTTTATTTTTATTTTATTTGATTCGCCTTTAGGCTAGAACCCTCTAGGGAATCACCTTTTCTAAGAAGTGGGTTTAATTTTAGATTACCCATATCTATAATTGAATCTACCATCTTTAATTTCTTACATTTTCTTTTATTCTTGAATTTTATTTTTATTCTTGATTTTTATTTGATTTCCTTCTTGCCTTATTGATCATATTCATTTTTTTTGTCACATCCACTCTCACTTATATCTCGTGCCGATTTACACACTAATCACTTCCACTCTCTCTATCTCTCCATAATCACATTCACTTATCACTCCTACTTGTCACACACACAACATAAGAACCGATTTTATATTTTCTCCTACAAAACACCTTTCCTCGTGGGATCGATATCTTTATACTATAACTTGACACGGTTGTGCACTTGCAACATTTTTGGTACATGTTTATACCGCATCAAGTTTTTGGCGCCGTTGCCGGGGAAGGTGCTTAAGTAGGTTTTAATTATTTTGGTTCTTTAACTTGTGTGTTTATTATGAAGGAAACACTTGGAGCTTGAAGATCGCGGATTGGAGAACTAGGATTTGAATATTTGCTTTCGGGTAAGTCTTCTTTCTAGCGTTTTCAATTCTACCCTTTTTAATTAGCTTCATAATTAGAGACAATTAGGATTTAAAAAAAAGATTTTATTTTTGTTGACCATAATAAAATCCATCTTTCACTTTGACATTTACTAACAAGATAATAAATTCAAATAATTTTCCCCTTCTCATTTGTTTGATTGTTAACCCTAATTAAAAAAAAGATTTTTCTTTTCCATCCTTTTTAGTTGCTTTTAATTCATAGGGTTGCATTTCATATAGTGTAGGAATTCACCAAGTGATTTGAGCATCTTGATTTGACACACACTTAAAAATATTTTTAAGGGCAAAACCCCATAATCAAGATAAGGTGAGGGATTTCATCACCCTTTCCTTAGCCCAAAAATCACTAATTCCTCACTACACCACCCAAGCCTAATAAAACTCATTAGACGTTGGCCCCTAAGGATTCGAGCTCAATAAGGAACAAGAAATCCTTAAGTGAACCGGTTTAAGTTTTCTCAGATTAGTTGGTGTCTAAGGCAATGTTTAGGGGTTGCGTAAAGCGCTCCGTAAGGAACGAGGTACTTAATTGATCTCTGATCACCCTCTAGTACTATCCTTACCTGGCTAACTACCCGGGTAAAACTTTAATATTTTCACTTTAGGAGTTTTTGGTTAGGAGCTAGTCTAGTTGAGTTAGGCTTAACCCTTGAGTTAGAGTGATTAAAAAGTGATTGATTTTGATTTGTTTCAGTTTGGTTTTTCCTCTTTTTACATTCTCTCCTCATTAAAAAAAACTAACTTTAAAAAAAAGAGTATAAAAAGAAATAGTTTTGGTGTATGCAATCGTGGATTAGGGATAATACACATCGATTAATTCGCTTTGAACCAATCATAGAAATGGAGCATCCTAATCCACCCGTTCTTCAAGATATGTGCTATCCCATTAGGAATGCAATCCCCTCTTGCATTAGGCTCCGTGAAACAAATGGAATAAATTTTAAGCTTAGACCGCATTACATAAACATGCTTCCCAAATTCCTTGGAAATGAAACAGAAGATGCATATATTTTTATCTCGGAATTTGAGGAAGTGTGTATTATGATTAAAATGAGAGAATTAACAGAAGATGCCATCAAACTCAGATTTATTCCACTTGCTCTTAAAGACAAAGCAAAAAAATAGCTGTATAGCTTACCCGTAAATTCCATCACTACTTGGGAGGAATTTATCACCGTTTTTCTTAAGAAATTTTTTCCTCTCCATTAAACGGTGAAGCTAAGAAACAACATCATGAATTTTAAAATTGTCCCGGGAGAACCTTTTCGGAAGTATTTTGACCGATTTAAAGATCTTCTCATCCAATGTCCTCATCACGGTTTAGAAAAATGGCGATTGTGCCAAATAATTTATGAGGGATTAGATTATTCTGTAAAAACTTCCTTAGAATCAATGTGTCATGGGGATTTTATGAGGAAAAATGCAGACAAAGCTTGGGAATTTCTAGAGAGTCTATCCGAGAAAACAATGCAATAGGTGATGACAGGGTTTCATCAGTTCTCAATTCTAAGTCTAGTGGTCCTTCCTTGGAGTCAAACATTGCTTCTGAAGTGAAGATGGCGACAATTCTACGGAGGTTAGAAGCCTTAGAAATTAAGGAACGAGCTCCAGCTCAAATCAATCATGTTTCTGCCCAATGATGTCATAATTGTCAGTCTCCTACCCACGTTTCAGAGGAATGCCCTCACCTAGGAAATAACTATGCATTAGAACAGATGAACGCTGCATTTCAGCACCCTAGAAATGATCTATTTTCTCCAACCTACAACCCAGATTGGAGAAATCATCCCAACTTTGATGGAATCAAGGAAATTCTCCCGGAACTCAAAACTTCACTCCCGCTTCGACCCAACAATTTCCTAGGGGAAACACATTTCCTTTCAATCCACAATTTCAACAACCCAATTTGTCGTATCAAAATCAGTCTCCTCTTCATCAAGCTGTAATTCAGACTCATCACAATCCAAATCAGGATAACTATATCAATGTCTTGGAAAGAGGTTTGGAAACCATAATTAAGGCCTCCACTCAAACCACGAATATGTTGACTCAAACATCTAGCACGTTGAATTCCTTCATGCAAGAACCTGAGCCTGTTTTTGATAGGTTTAGACCAGTTACTCCTTTTCCAGATAGACTCAGGCTTAGGAAACACTCCCCTCAAGAGTAGAAAATCCTAGAAACATTCAAGCAGGTTAAGGTCAATATTCCTCTCTTAGATGTAATTGAACAAATTCCATCTTATGCTAAATTTTTAAAAGAATTATGCACTAAGAAGAGGAGAATAAATGTTCCAAAGAAAGTCTTTTTAGCGGCCAATATCAGTGAAATGCTATCAAATCCTATACCTTTGAAACGTAAAGATTCAGGTTCCCCCATCATTTCATGTATCATTGGTAATACTCACATTGATAAGGTGCTTTTAGACTTAGGGGCCAGTGTCAATTTGCTTCCATATTCAGTCTACCAGCAATTGGGTCTAGGTGTGCTGAACCCAACCAAATGCACCTTACAGTTAGCTGATAGATCTGTTAAGGTCTCTATGGGTGAGTTAGAGGATGTTCTGATTAAGGTTGGAGATTTAATTTTTCCAGTAGATTTTGTAGTCTTGGAAACACAGCCTATTTCCAATCCCAAATGATAGACACCTGTCATCTTAGGACGACCTTTCTTAGCCACTTCTAATGCTCTCATCAACTGTAGAACTGGTCAAATGAAGCTGTCCTTTGGGAATTTGACTGCTGATCTCAACATTTTTAATCCAGGGGACCAGCCAAATAATTAGCCTCTAGAAATAAATTACATTCAGGAAAGATCAGAAGAAAAAGAAGAAGAAGAGTCTAATTTGAGTTTTGAGGAAATTTTTGATGAAGAGTTAGAGTTTTTAAAAGAAGCAGATCAGGTCCTTGAGAATAATGAAACTGTGTTAAACATTTGCTGCTTTGAATTAAATTTTGAAGAACTCTTTCTTGATGAACTTAGATTCTTGGAGAATAATCAACAACCAAATTTTCAGAACTCCATAGAAGAATTGGTTGTTAGAAAACAAAACTTCACAGTACAAGAGTCTGAGTTCATTAAGAAATACAAAATGCATGACACTAATAAATCCTACCTTACTTTGTTGCAAGAATTATTGAACACCCTGAAATTCTTGGAATTTCATATTATTGATTATATCATTCTGAATTTATTTAAAATCCGGGGAAGAATTTTTAACAATAAGGTAGGATTCAATGTAGAATCCATTGAACCATGAAACTCTGGAGCCTTCAACTTCTGGTACCTCTTTACCAGATGAAGCCAAGCCTCCTGCTCAGCCACTCCATCATCAACTGAAGGTGGTTGTAAATCTACTGGTGTCCCCTCTGGTATCCCCTCCTAAATGGGTGCCTCCTGACGAATTGGAGTCTCCTGTCGAACCTAATCTGCTAGGTGCTCCTCAATAGCTGTCCGTCTAGCTGCTAAAGGTGCTATGAGATTCACCAAGTACTGTGGAGCCTACTACGGCTTGGGCTCTCTATTGTCTTGCTCAGCTCCCTGAGCACGAGTACCTCGGCGTTCGCGTCCTCTTCCTAACATCTATAATTTAGAAGTAGAGCTTATATACACAGTAGAAGGGATCTCAAGCATGAAAGGATATAACGTATACCAATAAGTAAATCGTATCACATATTACTCATAGCATGCCTTATTATTCAAAGCAAATAGTTCATAAATTTTTTTTATAATTTTCCGCGTATATATATAATACGTCCTCACTCATATTAGGAATTCCTAGTGGACTGTTGTTCGCGGGGAAAATCGTCTTTGTCGATGTCACTGTTTCCTTAAGCAACAGTTTATCGGTTACAAAAGATTCGGTCTTTTTATAAGATCCGGTTACAACAAAATCAAACAAAGAAATAAGATTACAACTTTCCTTCTTTCGGAACAAATCGCAAGATCCTGTTTTGCGGTCTCTTGCTTGTGTGGGTTCTTCGCCTACGCCGGGGTTAATCCGTGGACCACCGCGCGATCTTGATCCGGTCGGATCTACACGGTATGACGGGGGCTATTTCACAAAGGAAATAACAGCCGAGGGGATTATTTCGCCAAGGAAATAATAGCCCTAAGTAATCGAAATCGACCAAGCGAAATCGATACTCTTCTCGAGATCAAAAACCAAGTTTTGATCCGGAGGATAACCGTGTAGATCTCAGATCTGATCTCTCTCAAACTCCTACCTTATTTGGCGTGGATGATCGCCAAGAACTAGATCTAAAAAGTCCGGGTCTTCAAAGCTCCAAAACTCCGAGGTTTAGCTCTTGATCCGGCAGAGTTTTGCCTCCAAAGTTCAATCAAAAGTCCAACCCCTCAAAAATGAGCCCTCCTTCTCTATTTATAGGCATCTCAAACCAGATCTGGGCTTAGATCTGGGCCCAGATCTGGGTGCCTCGGCCAGGTGGCTCGGTTTTGGCCGAGCCACCTTCGCGGGGAAAATCGTCTTTGTTGATGTCATTGTTTCCTTAAGCAATAGTTTATCGGTTACAAAAGATCCGGTCTTTTTATAAGATCCGTTTACAACAAAATCAAACAAAGAAAAAAGATTATAACTTTCCTTCTTTAGGAACAAATCGCAAGATTCTGTTTTGCGGTCTCTTGCTTGTGTGGGTTCTTTGCCTGCGCCGGGGTTAATCCGTGGACCACCGTGCGATCTTGATCCGGTCGGATCTACACGGTATGACGGGTGCTATTTCACGAAGGAAATAACAGCCGAGGGGATTATTTCACCAAGGAAATAATAGCCCTAAGTAATCGAAATCGACCAAGCGAAATCGATACTCTTCTCGGGATCAAAAAGAGGATAACCGTGTGGATCTCAGATCTGATCTCTCTCGAACTCCTACCTTATTTGACGTGGATGACCGCCAAGAACCAGATCTGTAAAGCCCAAGTCTTCTAAGCTCCAAAACTCCGAGGTTTAGCTCTTGATCCGGCAGAGTTTCGCCTCCAAAGTTCAATCAAAAGTCCAACCCCTCAAAAATGAGCCCTCATTCTCTATTTATAGGCATCTCAAACCAGATCTGGGCTCAGATCTGGGCCCAGATCTGGGTGGCTCGGCCAGGTGGCTCGGCCGGCCACCTAGGTGGCTCGGCCACTGAGCCACCTTGGTGTGGTGGCTCAGCCACCGAGCCACCTTGTCGAGCCCTCCAGGTGTTTGGTTTTTTGCCCGTTTTTCGGTTTCGCGGTTTATTCGAACTTCATTGTTGATCTGGACTCTGATTTGGCAGTCCGGATCCTGGTTTGGTAGTAAATCCGCTTTGGTGTTGTGGTCTAACGATCATGCTTGGATGTATCGCTCGATGGTTCGTTGGTTTGTTGAATCACCACGCCGAGCTGTGTTAAGGGACTTTTAGGTAGTTTTATACGCCTACAACTGTATGCATGATCCCTAGGAAACTCTATCCTAACTCCACAATATGACACAAGGATGATCCTAAGGATATTGGAACTAGAGCTCTAATATCAACCGTGATGCCCCAGGTTTCACGTAAGGCTACAGTCTAAGGCGAAACCCAGAATGTCAAACCTGCCAAGCACCAAACACCATGCTACGATATGTTTCACCATCACAGTCACTATCTCTCTAGTGGAAACAACAAATAGGTAAAAGTACCGACAGGAAAAATAATAGAGATAGAACAAATCAGGTATACATAGAAGCAATAAGAAACTAATCATCAGTGAACCCAACTAAAATAGAATAGAAATATCTCTGAGTCTAAAATAAATCTCAAGTACAATGAGTCAAATAAAGTATCACTATGACTCTCAGTCTCTACAAAATAAAATACAAGTCTAGAGTCTGAACATAAACAACTAACTGTCGAGTTCTGAAATAACTACTAAAATAATAAATAGCTAGATGGAATCTATGAAGAAATCCCATCAACCTGCAACTCTCCGTGCGCCGGACTCGCTGCCTAAAAGGGGGGAAACAACGAGCGCCAAAACGCTATAGCGAGATCATCTCCACCTCTCCCTAGGGGAAGGGGTAGGAGTATATAGAAAATAGAGTCAGTACATATAAGTATGAAATCATTCATATAACTCTAACTGGAGATTAGTATTTAGGAATCCACAACACAAGAGTTAGTACATCAAGCTAAATAATCCAAACAAGGAAACCCTCATGTATATACCATGTCTCAAATTGTGGCTCCCTAAATACCAACTCCAAACTCTATGAATGAAAAACAGCAAACAAAAGGAAATGTTCCAAACCTCAAACATGTAGAATAAATACCTCATCTCAAAACTACACTCGAGTAGTCGGCTCCAATATAAGAGGATCTCATCCAAATCAAAAGTTCATCATAGGCCATGTCGTGTATGTCACGATCTCAAAGAATGTACCCTACTCACGGGTGATCTAACATGGAATCAAAGTACAACTGATAATACATACAAGTGTGCATCTCCTTATATAATAGCGATACTCTTATAATACTTTTACTCAATCGCTCAGCGGAAATAGGTTTAATCTCCCTATTCCGGACACATGAAATAACGATACTATTATAATACTCTTACTCAATCGTTCTACGGCAATAGGTTTTATCTTCCTATTCCGGATACATGCACTTACTATACTCATCATATTTATTTATCTACTTAATTTGCGACAGAAAGTATGTTAACGCAACATATTCTAAGCATACGTGCACATATCTCGGTGAGCGTGTTGATAATCACATTTTATTACAATTTTATACCCTCATTATCTATTTTATATGAATAAATATATCACTAATAATTGTTTTTATCTTTTAATTGCAGGTTAATGAAGAATAATCCGGAAGGCGGAATTTAACATATAATATATGAAAATCGCCTATCTCGACGAGACGAAGCTATGTGAAATCAGAATTTGGATATAGTGGGTATCGATGTTGGCATTGATGTGGGCATCGATGCTGGCATCGATACCTGCATCGATGCCTGCATCGATGCCAGTTTACTGTAGAGCAAGTCAATAGCTAATTTTGCTTGTCTTGGGGCTCAAGTTTGATCCAATAGCTCTCATTCACTGATGTTTACTATAAATAAGGGTAGAGAGTGAGGGGTTAGAGGGGTAAAAATTTTTGTAACTTCTTATGGAGAGGAGGGCTACTCTTAATTGAGAAGGCCTTCCAAATTTGTAACTTTTTGTTACAATTAATAATAATAATTTTTTCACAACTTTAAATATTTCTTCTCTTTGTTCGATGATGAAGATGGAGATGAAGAATTATTTAGAGGTTTGCATTTCTTTCCTTTTTCTCTTTTATTGCTTATTAGTGTAGATTTATTTCTATGCTTGTAGTTTAGATTTTATTTTCTTGTTAAATAGCCAAGAGACTAGAACCCTCTTGCCTTAGATTTATTTCATGCTTATAGAATAGATTTATTTTCTTACATTTAATTCTTACAATTTTATTTTGTAGTTTAGATTTTGCAATTTATTTTTTTTAGTTAGATTTTACTTTCTTTCACTATTCACCTTGAGGCTAGAACCCTCTTGGGTTTAGTTTTTCTTTTTGTTTATTTTTATTTTGTTTGATTCGCCTTTAGGCTAGAACCCTCTAGGGAATCACCATTTTCTAAGAAGTGGGTTCAATTGTAGATTACCCATATCTATAATTGAATCCACCATCTTTAATTTCTTGCATTTTCTTTTATTCTTGAATTTTATTTTCTTTATTCTTGATTTTTATTTTCCTTTTCCTTCTTGCCTTATTGATCATATTCATTCTTTGTCACATCCACTCTCACTTATATCTCGTGCCGATTTACACACTATCACTTCCACTCTCTCTATCTCTCCACAATCACATTCACTTATCACTCCTACTTGTCACACACACAACATAAGAACCGATTTTATATTTTCTCCTACAAAACACCTTCCTCGTGGGATCGATATCTTAAATACTATAACTTGACACGGTTGTGCACTTGCAACCTTTTTGGTACATGTTTATGCCGCATCAAGTTTTTGGCGCCGTTGCCGGGGAAGGTGCTTAAGTAGGTTTTAATTATTTTGGTTCTTTAACTTGTGTGTTTATTGTGAAGGAAACGCTTGGAGCTTGAAGATCGCGGATTGGAGAACTAGGATTTGAAGATTTTCTTTCGGGTAAGTCTTCTTTCTAGCGTTTTCAATTCTACCCTTTTTAATTAGCTTCATAATTAGAGACAATTAGGATTTTAAAAAAAAGATTTTATTTTTGTTGACCATAATAAAATCCATCTTTCACTTTGACATTTACTAACAAGATAATAAATTCAAATAATTTTCCCCTTCTCATTTGTTTGATTGTTAACCCTAATTAAAAAAAGATTTTTTTTCATTTCCATCCTTTTTAGTTGCTTTTAATTCATAGGGTTGCATTTCATATTGTTAGTAGGAATTCACTAAGTGATTTGAGCATCTTGATTTAACACACACTTAAAAATATTTTTAAGGGCAAAACCCCATAATCAAGATAAGGTGAGGAATTTCATCACCATTTCCTTAGCCCAAAAATCACTAATTTCTCACTACACCATCCAAGCCTAATAAAACTCATTAGACGTTGGCCCAAAGGATTCGAGCTCAATAAGGAACAAAGAATCCTTAAGTGAACTGGTTTAAGTTTTCTTGGATTAGTTGGTGTCTAAGGCATGGTTTAAGGGTTGCGTAAAGCGCTCCGTAAGGAACGATGTACTTAATTAATCTCTGATCACCCTCTAGTACTATCCTTACCTGGCTAACTACCCGGGTAAAACTTTAATCTTTTTACTTTAGGAGTTTTTGGTTAGGAACTAGTCTAGTTGAGTTAGGCTTAACCCTAGAGTTAGAGTGATTAAAAAGTGATTGATTTTGATTTATTTCAGTTAGGTTTTTCCTCTTTTTCCATTCTCTCCTTATTAAAAAAAACTAATTTTAAAAAAAAAGAGTATAAAAAGAAATAGTTTTGGTGTATGCAATCATGGATTAGGGATAATACACATCGATTAATTCGGTTTGAACCAATCATAGAAATGGAGCATCCTAATCCACCCGTTCTACAAGATATGTGCTATCCCATTAGGAATGCAATCCCCTCTTGCATTAGGCTCCCCGAAACAAATGGAATAAATTTTGAGCTTAGACCGCATTACATAAACAAGCTTCCCAAATTCCTTGGAAATGAAACAGAAGATGTATATATTTTTATCTCGAAATTTGAGGAAGTTTGTATTATGATTAAAATGAGAGAATTAACAGAAGATGCCATAAAACTCAGATTTATTCCATTTGCTCTCAAAGACAAAGCAAAAAAAATGGTTGTATAGCTTACCCGTAAATTCCATCATTACTTGGGAGGAATTTATCACCGTTTTTCTTAAGAAATTTTTTCCTATCCATAAAACGATGAAGCTAAGAAACAACATCATGAATTTTAAAATTGTCCCGGGAGAACCTTTTTGGAAGTATTTTGACCGATTTAAAGATCTTCTCATCCAATGTCCTCATCACGGTTTAGAAAAATGGCGATTGTGCCAAATAATTTATGAGGGATTAGATTATTCTGTAAAAACTTCCTTAGAATCAATGTGTCATGGGGATTTTATGAGGAAAAATGCAGAAGAAGCTTGGGAATTTCTAGAGAGTCTATCCGAGAAAACAATGCAATGGGAACACTGTGATGACAAGATTTCATCAGTTCTCAATTCTAAGTATAGTGGTCCTTCCTTGGAGTCAAACATTGCTTCTGAAGTGAAGATGGCGACAATTCTACGGAGGTTAGAAGCCTTAGAAATTAAGGAACGAGCTCCGGCTCAAATCAATCATGTTTCTGCCCAAGGATGTCATAATTGTCAGTCTCCTACTCACGTTTCAGATGAATGCCCTCTCCTAGGAAATAACTATGCATTAGAACAGATGAATGCTGCATTTCAGCACCCTAAAAATGATCCATTTTCTCCAACCTACAACCCAGGTTAGAGAAATCATCCCAACTTTGCATGGAATCAAGGAAATTCTCCCGGAACTCAAAACTTCACTCCCGCTTCGACCCAACAATTTCCTAGGGGAAACACATTTCCTTTCAATCCATAATTTCAACAACCCAATTTGTCGTATCAAAATCAGTCTCCTCTTCATCAAGCTGTAATTCAGACTCCTCACAATCTAGATTAGGATAAACGTCTCAATGTCTTGGAAAGAGGTTTGGAAACCATAATTAAGGCCTCTACTCAAACCACGAATATGTTGACTTAAACATCCAGCACTCTGAATTCCTTTATGCAATCAACCGGACAAATGCTCAATTCCAACACTCAAGCTATAGCTAGATTAGAATCCCAACTTGGTCAACTAGCTAGTGCCGTGAGTGAAAGAGAGAAAGGAAAATTTCCGAGTCAACCCGTGGTCAACCCTAATAACACAGGATGCAGTTCATCCTATGAAGCTCAAGTGAATGCAATCCATTCACTTCGGTCAGGTAGACAGGTCGATAATCAAGTGAGAACTCCGCCAAGTCAAACTCTTGATCCTGTACAAATTCCTTCTCCTTCTCCTTCTGATGAATCTATTCAACAATCACTCCCCTCAGATGACCAAGAACCTGAACCCGAACCTGAGCCTGCTTTTGATAGATTTAGACCGGTTGCTCCCTTTCCAGATAGACTCAGGTCTAGGAAACACTCTCCTCAGGAGGAGAAAATCCTAGAGACATTCAAGCAGGTTAAGGTCAACATTCCTCTCTTAGATGTAATTGAACAAATTCCATCTTATGCTAAATTTTTAAAAGAATTGTGCACTAAGAAGAGGAGAATAAATGTTCCAAAGAAAGTCTTTTTAGCCGCCAATATCAGTGAAATGCTATCAAATCCTATACCTTTGAAACGTAAAGATCCAGGTTCCCCCATCATTTCATGTATCATTGGTAATACTCACATTGATAAGGCGCTTTTAGACTTAGGGGCCAGTGTCAATTTGCTTTCATATTCAGTCTACCAGCAATTGGGTCTAGGTGTGCTGAACCTAACCAAATGCACCTTACAGTTAGCTGATAGATCTGTTAAGGTCCCTATGGGTGAGTTAGAGGATGTTCTGATTAAGGTTGGAGATTTTATTTTTCCAGTAGATTTTATAGTCTTGGAAACACAGCCTGTTTCCAATCCCAAAGGACAGACACCTGTCATCTTAGGACGACCGTTCTTAGCCACTTCTAATGCTCTCATCAACTGTAGAACTGGTCAAATGAAGCTATCCTTTGGGAATTTGACTGCTGATCTTAACATTTTTAATCCAGAGGACCAGCCAAATAATCAGCCTCTAGAAATAAATTACATTCAGGAAAGATCAGAAGAAAAAGAAGAAGAAGAGTCTAATTTGAGTTTTGAGAAAATTTTTGATGAAGAGTTAGAGTTTTTAAAAGAAGCAGATCAGGTCCTTGAGAATAATGAAACTGTGTTAAACATTTGCTGCTTTGAATTAAATTTTGAAGAACTCTTTCTTGATGAACTTAGATTCTTGGAGAATAATCAACAACCAAATTTTCAGAACTCTACAGAAGAATTGGTTGTTAGAAAACAAAACTTCACAGTACAAGAGTCTGAATTCATTAAGAAATACAAAATGCATGACACTAATAAATCCTACCTTACTTTGTTGCAAGAATTATTGAACACCCCAAAATGCTTGGAATTTCACATTATTGATTATATCATTCTGAATTTATTTAAAATCCGGGGAAGAATTTTTAACAATAAGGTAGGATTCAATGTAGAATACGAGCTCTTCGTGTTGAACACTTCATTCTACATTATTTGTTTTGTTTATTTCAGAATAATAAAAAGAATTTATTCTTCTCTCATTCGAGAGTTTCTTATTCAGTTGAAAAATAATAATAATAATAATAAGAAAAGAAAAGAAAAAAAAGAAAAGAAAAGAAAAAAAGAAAAGAAAAAAAAAGAAAAAAAAAAGAGAAAGAAGAATAAATTTTTGATTCCATCCTCCTTAGACCAAAGGTAATTGCAGATTTTTATCAACCGACCAAATGTAAGTATTTCACTTCTTATGTGCTTTACTTTGTGCATCATAGAGTTTGCATTGAGGATAATGAAAAATTTAGGTGTAGGGGTGGGAATTATTTATTTTTTCTCTTTGTTTTACATTTTTTTGTTGCATTTTTGTCATTTTTTTTTCAAAAAAAAAAATATAAAAATATCGTCATTTGCCAAATTGATAGAGTTATGTAATAATTGATTTATTTGATAAATTTTAAATTTTCTAATCTGTTATTTACTCAAGTTCACTTTTTATGATAACTCTAAATAAAGTTCTTAAGAAATGATTTTCAAAGTAGTATACTTTACTTAAGCCTTAACTTAGATTTTTATTTAAAATAATGGAATACATGCTTAGCTTAGAGTTAAAAATAATTTTTCAAAGTAGCTTGACTTACATATTTTTCAGAATATATACACATATACATATAAAAAAATTGCAAAAAGAAGAGTGCGAAAAATGGGCACCAAAAGAAAAAAAAGAAAAAAAAACTCTTAAATTCAAGGTGATTCTATCTTATAAAGCCTAAGCTGATCGAAAAATTAAGCCCAATGAGTATTTTCATACTTAATGACCTAAGCCCAATTGGGTTTGGATCCATTGACCCAAAACTCGTTAAATAGTCGCTTAGAAAGCCCGTTAAAGTAGAAAAAAATCACCAATGAAGAAAGAGTTAAAATTAATAATAATATAAAAAGTAAAAATAAAAATACTAATAAATGTTTTATATATAGTTATATTTGTATATATGGTCTTGGAAAATATTTTAGATCAAGCAACTTGAAGATTATTTTAAACAAAGAGTTAGCATGTTCTTTTCAAAACTTTTAAATTAAATTTCTAAGTTTGACTTGGTTTTGTATTGCTATAATGAGAAGATTTTCTAGGAAAAATACCTTAGAGTTATATATAAAAATATTTTCTTAAGTAATAACTAGCTTCAATTATCAAGTAAATTTAGTTATTTACTAACTTCTTTAATTTGATTATAATTTTATACCCTCATTATCTATTTTATATGAATAAATATATCACTAATAATTATTTTTATCTTTTAATTGCAGGTTAATGAAGAATAAATCTCAAACTCTCATCTCTCAACAAAAAACCCATTGATTAAATGAAGAAATGAAGCAAAGAAGCCCATTAGAAAATCAATTTCTAAATTATCCGAAAGCCCAGAATCAAGCCGAGTAGCCTGTAGAAGTCGGAGAAAATCAAAAATCCAATATGAAAAGAAATCATATTCAAAATGGTTGGCCACAAAGAATTGACGATATCTCCTAATCCGAAAGGCGGAATTTAACATATAATATATGAAAATCGCCTATCTCGACGAGAC
>NC_033802.1:35907189-35927135 GCF_001876935.1 Asparagus officinalis | reverse complement strand
GTATCGATGTCGGCATCGATGTGGGCATCGATGCTGGCATCAATACCAGCATCGATGCCTGCATCGATGCCAGTTTACTGTAGCGCGAGTCAATGGCTGATTTTGCTTGTCTTTTATTTCTTTTTATTGCTTATTAGTTTAGATTCATTTCTATGCTTATAATTAGATTTTATTTTCTTGTTAAATAGCCAAGAGGCTATAACCCTCTTGCCTTAGATTTATTTCATGCTTTTTTATTTTCTTGTTAAATAGCCAAGAGGCTATAACCCTCTTGCCTTAGATTTATTTCATGCTTATAGATTAGATTTATTTCATGCTTATAGAGTAGATTTATTTTCTTGCATTTAATTCTTGTAATTTTATTTTTAGATTTTGTAATTTATTTTGTAGTTAGATTTTAATTTCTTGCACTATTCACCTTGAGGCTAGAACCCTCTTGGGTTTAATTTTTCTTTTTGTTTATTTTTATTTTGTTTGATTCGCCTTTAGGCTAGAACCCTCTAGGGAATCACCCTTTTCTAAGAAGTGGGTTCAATTTTAGATTACCCATATCTATAATTGAATCCACCATCTTTAATTTCTTGCATTTTCTTTTATTCTTGAATTTTATTTTCTTTATTCTTGATTTTTATTTTCCTTTTCCTTCTTGCCTTATTGATCATATTCATTCTTTGTCACATCCACTCTCACTTATATCTCGTGCCGATTTACACACTATCACTTCCACTCTCTCTATCTCTCCACAATCACATTCACTCATCACTCCTATTTGTCACGCACACAACATAAGAACCAATTTTATATTTTCTCCTACAAAAAGGGATCGATATCTTTATACTATAACTTAACACGGTTGTGCACTTGCAACATTTTTGGTACATGTTTATACCGCATCACGTGTCCATATCTGGTATTCACCATCATCTCAGGTGTTAAACAACTCATAAACATCACAATACATTATCACAAGGTCGAGAAACTCTCTCGAAAACCAAAACAAGTCAAACAAACATGCACAAGCCAAGACTGATTGGCGGTCGACCGCAATTATACGGCAGTCGACTGTGATGGGTTCCAGGGCCTACTCAGGCCTATGTTCTACACGCGGTCGACCGCCACTAAGGCACGGTCGACCGTGGACCGATTTCCAGTTTGTGTAGATTCTGCACCATGTTGTGCTCATGTCGATTATTCAGTGATTCCAACTTGTTTTAAACATGTAAAACTTGCATTAAAGCATGCCAACAGCAGATAAAAACTTCTGGAAACAACTCAACATAAATAGCATGATTATTCGCATTAAATTCATATTCAAAACCTTAAATCATGCGTAAAAACTCAAAACGAAGAACAAATCATCTTTCTTTAATTTAAACAACGTTTTAAATCATTTTCAGATCTTAAATATTTCTGTAAATTCATTCTCAAACTTTTTCACATAGAAATACCTAGTCTTTATACATATAATACAAATGAATTGACTTTTATTCACGAAGTAGTCAATTTGGCTCTATCAAACATGTTAAAAACTCTTTAAAAATATTTTAAAAAACTAGGAGGGGGATTATCAGAGATGAACTCGCTGAGATTTGTATAAAAACGTTTAAGATGCTAAGCCAAGGATGATCTCCAATCCAAAAGCCGAAAACTACATGAAAATCCCACTCGAAAGCCTCCAATCTTCTCCAAGAATCAAATTAGGGTTTATGAGGTGTTTGGTGGCTGTTAGGGTTCTTAGAAAACTAAAAATATCGTGTATAATTGATATATAAACTAGAGAGACTGAATATGGGCTTTAGAAAACCGAAACCAACTCAAAACAGAAAATCTGCTCTCTGCATGTTTCGCGGTTGACCGTGGCAGTCGACCGGACTGCGATCGACCGCAACGGTCGACCGGACAGGAATTTTCTAGTTCCTCATATATTCGGCCATTGTGCATGTTTTGACTCTTTTCTTTCTCATGTATGAACTCGCTCATACTCAAAACACATAGTATCATACTCAAATACCATTTAATGATATTTACCATACTAAATATCCATATATCATAATTAATCACGTATTAATTATATTAACACAAATTTTTGGGGTTTTACAACTACGATCCCTGAAAAAGATGACAAAAGCGTCCTTACTTTTCAACTTTCTGAAGGGGAACACGAAGTCTTTGTTACCATGAGTGGGAATGAATATTAGTACAAATATCCTGAAGCTGCTAATCCTAATGCGAAAACGTTGGCTGAACTGGGGGTGATTACGACTCTACTCGCTTGGAAACCCCAGCAGCAGCCAATCACCAAACAAAAGAAGAAAGAGCCTCAGCACAAAGAAGTTCAAGTTCCGAAGCAGTCTTATTTCAATCGACCAATTGGAAAAGATAAACCGGAAGGTTCAAATAACCCGTATTATTTCAATGTCATGGCTCAGTTAGCTAACATCCTAGTGAGGATTACTTTATATGAGTTGTTGCGCCTCTCGAAAGATACCAGGGAAGCTTTACAAGAAGCATTGGCCGATTCTGATGTGTTTCTCACTCAAATTAAGCCAACCCCTGAGGAACCGAAGTCATCAGTTCAACACCACAATCTGCCATCCACACAATTCCCTCGCATTACTTTTACCAAAGAGGATATGCAAGTGAGGAATTTAAAGCATGACATGCCTTTGTATTTCACTGGATACACTGGCTTCATTGTTGTCAACCGGATCCAAGTCGACCCGGGTTTCGCTGTTAGCATCATGCCACTCTCATTGATGTATCATCTCAGAATCCTCGCCAGCAAATTGGCTTCCACTGGCACTATAATCTAAGTGAAATGTCAGCTTGGAGATCTGAAGTCTAAGGTCACATGCTACATGATTGATGCCGAGAATTCTTTAACTTGCTATTGGGTCAACCTTGGATCCATAGTAATGTTATAGTTCCTTCCACCCTTCATCAGTGTCTGAAATATGTTAATACTAATAATGAGGTCAAGACAGTGATCGTGGATAAGCAACCGTTTAAGGGGTTAGAAAATTACTTTACTGATTCTCTTCTTTACGGTGCTGAATCTAATACAGAACCATCGGCCCACGGTACGGATATCAGAGAAGAAACTGATACCAAAACTAGGCTCGATTATGATGAAGGTCTTGCATTCAATAACATTGAACCTCTTGTAATCGATCTTGACAGTGGTGAATCGTCAGACGAAAGTTGTAACTAGCAACTTGCCGATCATGCAATAAATGACGATTTTGAGTACTCGCTTTGTCTTACTAATGTAATGCAGAAATTATGTGATAACCCTGACATACACATGCCGCTTCGGTCGTCTTGCATGATGAAGAAGTATATGCAAGATTCTTTCGGAACAACCCTTGTCCAACCTACAAAAGCAGGGGGTGGAAAAGAAATAATCTTTGGTAAAATGGAGTCATCCCCGCCTTCCGATCTCTTCTTAGAAATCAACACTGATGATGAAGGGCCTGGATGATATTTCTTCAGATACAGCTCACAAGCACATGACTATATGAAGAAGCAAGGGTACAACCCCACGCTTGGCGAAGGTCTTCATTTTAGTCAAAGTACCCGGGTTCCACCCTGTCAAGAGGGAAGCCCGACAATTATTATGAACACAAGAGAGGTTTAGGTTATGTTTCTTCATCCGACGATGAAAGTTGTTAGCAAGTCATCAACCAGTCATCCAACCCAAATATAGACGAATATTCGTCAGATTCTACAGATTAGGATTCCGATGTCAGCCTTAGGGAAATGTTCAAAGGCCTAATGTCGAACATGGCTATGGTTGATCCTGTCACAACAGAGGAAGATGATCAAATGCCAACTTGGGAAGACCCTTGGATTCATCACTTGAATATGTAATATGGTGATCGATCGAACAAAGAGAACCTCCCACCAAAACAAAGTGATCCAAGTGAACAAGGGTGACGAGCTCAATCCGAACCCATATTCATTAGCGACAGTCTTCCACTAGACGAGAAAGAAGAGTTGATTTCCCTCATTAGGGAATATATCGATGTTTTTGCCTGGAATTACGAGGACATGCTAGGACTTGACCCAAATGTCATAATGCATTGTCTTAACATAAAACTGGATGTCAAACTTGTCAAACAACAGTAAAGACGGTTTTGTCCGTAGATCATGGAGGCGATTGAGGTATAAGTCAAAAAATTGATCGATTCAGGCTTCATCAGGGAAGAACAACATCCCGAATGGCTAGCGAATATTGTCCTATTCTTAAAAAAATGGAAATATTAGGGTTTGCATCGACTTCAGAGACATGAACACCGCTTGCCCAAAGGATGATTTTCCTCTTTCGATCACAGATGTCATCATTGACAACACATGCTGATTCGAGATGATGTCCTTTATGGATGGATTTTTAGGTTACAATCAAATCAAGATGTACCCGGACGATGAAAACATACTACATTCAGAACACCGCTTGGCATCTTCTGGTACATAGTTATGCCCTTCGGTTTGAAGAACACAGGCGTCACATACCAATGTGCAATGACTAAAATTTTCCAGGAACACCTACGGAAGACCGTCGAGTGCTATGTTGATGACTTGGTCGTGAAAAACCACAGCAAAGATGACCATATTAAAGACCTGAGGATGATGTTTGATCTCATGCGGAATCACCAATTGAAGATGAACCCTACTAAATCCTTCCTGGGAATGTCTAGGGGTAAATTCATTGGATTTGTCGTGACCACAAAGGGAATCCATATTGATCCCGGTAAAGTGAAGGTGATACATGAACTTCAACCACCGAAGAACCGCAAAGAACTTACGGGAATGTAAGGATGATTAGCTTATATTCGTCGGTTCATCTCGAATCTCTCCGGAAAATGCAAACCATTCTCCAAGCTCGCAAAGAAGGGTGTATCATTTATTTAGGATGATGCCTATCAGAAAGCATTTAAAGACATCAAAGCATATTTGGCAAATCCTCCTATCCTCATTGCGCTGAAATCGGGTAAACCATTTTTTATTTACACCAAAGCGACGAACCACTAATTAAGTACTTTACTTGCACAAGACGATGACAACATTCATGAATAGGCAGTGTATTATCTGAGTTGTACTTTAGTAGGGGCTGAATCTCGATATCCTATTACCGAGAAGGAGTGCCTCGCTTTGGTGTTTACTATCCAAAAAATACGACATTACCTGGTTAGATAGACAATCTATGTCATTTCCAATGTCAACCCAGTCTGGGTGTTCATGACTCAACCGGCTTCAATGAATTGGAGGTTAGCGGGATAGGCCCTACTCCTATCTCAGTATGACATACACTTTAAGCAATAAAAGTTAGTGAAAGGGCAAGCAATTTGCAAAGGAGACGGCCGAATTGTATGAAGATTTACCAGATGAAACCCACAAAGTCAATACCACTTCGTATCAACATGTGTGGTAACTGTACTTCGACGGTGCTTCCCGAGCACCAATGTGGCGAGCACTCTTGGATGTTCAAAAATATCTTCAGGTGTCGGAGTCGTACTAGTTTCCCCGGAAACATGTATTGCCTCGAGCCTATTCACTTACTGAGTCGTGCTCCAATAATGTGGCCGAATATAATGTACTGTTTATTGGACTCAGTTTCGCCAAAGAGCTGGGGGGTCTAATATCTCGAAGCTTTTAGTGCTTCTCAACTGATAGTCAATCAAGTTCTGGGAGAGTATGAAGGCAGAAACCAAGACCTGATTCTGTACTATCAGGCGACTATCGAAATAGCAAACTCATTGAAGAGTTCTTCATCGAGTACATACCGCGTCTCCAGAATGCATATGCAGATGCACTAGCAGCGTTAGCGGTATCTATGGTACAGCCTCCCGAGATAGAACAACTGGTTACGGTGAGAACTCACCAACTTTTTGTACCAGATTACGCTTTAGACATCAAAGAAGTGCACTCGACTAAAATCGAACTCGAGCCTCGAGATTGGCAATTCCCCATTATTGATTATGTCTTGCATGGTATTTCACCGGAAGATATAAAGAAAAGGGATTCAGTCCGATGAAGAGCACTGAGATTCTATTATACCACAGTGACTCAAACACTTTATCGTCGTGCATACGATGGTCTGCTACTCCGGTGTCTTTTAACCAAAGAAGCAGAAGAGGCACTCAAAGAAGCACATGATGGAACATATGGCGCACACCAACCTGGTCCCAAACTCTGTGATCGACTCAGAAGAATGGGATATTATTGACCAACCATGGTCAAGGACAGGATTGATTATGCCTGACGATGTCACGCATGTAAGATACATGCAAATTATATACACCAACCTTCGGAGCATTTGCATCCTTCGGCTATCTCATGATCATTCTAGACATGGGGAATGGATCTCGTTGGTCCTATTTTTCCTCCATCGGTCAAAGGTGATTGCTTCATTTAGCAATCACTGATTATTTCTCCAAATGGGCCAAAACAATTCCACTTAGAGAAGTAAAAATAAGCAATGTCATCAAATTCATCAAACACCATATTATTTAACGATACGGTGTTCCTAGATGAATTATACATGACAACGGCCCTCAGTTTGTTAGTAATGTCTTCATCAAATTCTACAAAAAATTTAGAATTCAAGATGTTTCGTCGACCGTATATAATTCCACCACAAATGGATTGGCTGAAGCCTTCAACAAAGCCATCATAAAGATTTTGTCAAAGCTTGTGAGAATCAATAAACGAGACTGGGATGATAAACTTAGTGAAGCTCTTTGGGCCTATCGCACTACCGTCCTCAAGCCTACTAGAGAAACTTCGTATTCTCTAGTATACGGGTGTGAAGTCGTCCTCCCGTTGGGAATCCAAATTCCTTCCCTCCGCATTGCCTTCGCAACGGGTATGATGACGGAAGAATAACATCAGAAACGTCTTGAAGAACTCGAGATGTTAGACGAAAGATGCTTAGAAGCTCAACAACAAATCGAGTTCTACCAAGCCAGAATTTCCAAAGCCTTTGACAAGAATCCGACAATGAAGCTTCAAGGAGGGAGAATAGGTTCTTGCTGTCTGGCGACCAATGATTATCAATTCCAAGAAGAAAGGCAAATTTCAACCCAAATAGAAAGGGTCGTTTGTAATAGAGACAGTCTATTCAAATGGTGTACATCGCCTGATCACCCAAGATAGCCACAAACTCATGATTCCAATAAATAGGAAGTTCCTGAAAAAGTACTACCCCTAGTACGTTCGGGATAACCCATTTAAACGGGAAGTTCCTAGAGAATACTGTACAGGGTATTTTTAAGAATAACTCGAGATCAGTTAATTATTCTAGATAGAAACTAATTATCTAAATAATCCATTCTTAATTATTATGAAAATGATTAAGAATCTCTCACTGTGGCTATTTAATTGTTTTCAAGGTGATTAAAATCCCCCACTATGATTTTCTAAGCATTCTTTCGTTAATATGAGATTCAACGACTGCATATGGTCAATCTTTCCTCACAAAACTCCTAGGGTGTAATTGTGGAGTGCTTAATAATCCAGGATCCTCCACCACAAAATCCCTCACTAATCAAATTAATTGACGGTGGGTCCATCAAAATCCTTCACGATTCAATCCATTCAAACTTCCACTGTGTCTAAGCCTTTAACACTCCAACTGTTGAAGTCCTGACATAACTTTTTAATTTGCTGATCTATAGTAATCAGCGAACCCCTCACATTGATACTGAAACCCCTAGTGAGTGTTTTGTACAAATCGACATTCTCATTATTATTCGTGCCCTCCACTCTTACTATTTCTTAGTCAAACCTTTCTACAGTTAGGGTTAAAGCCAAAATCCTCTATTGATTCCTTCCATGAACGAGAGGTCCACAAATTGAATGATCAAACCTTTAAACAATTAGGATCGTCTCAAATTCTCTTTGGTCAAACCTTTCTACAGTTAGGGTCACAGATCCCCTCTTGATTCTTTCCATGAACGAGAGGTTCACTTACAAAACCAGAATTCTCTTTCGATAAATGAAAGACTTCTATCCAAATTGAGCGATCAAACCTTTAAACAGTTAAGGTCATCTCAAACCCCCGTTTGGTCAAACCTTTGAATAGTTAGGGCTAATGCTAAAATCTTCTCTTGATTCTTTCAATAAATGAGAGATCTACTTTCAAAGCTGAGATCCCTTTCGATAAACAAAAGGCCTCCACCTAATTGGAATAATCAAGCTTATAAAAGGTAGAATGGTCTCAACTCCTACTTGGTTAAACCTTCCTACAGTTAGGGCCAAAGTCAGAATCCTCTTTCAATTCCTTCCACGAATGAGAGATCTATTTTTAGGACCGGAATTCCCTTTTGATAAACTAAAAGCTTCCATTCATTCCTCTTCAGTCAAACATCTATAGCTTTGGCTGAAGTTGGAATTTCATCTCGATGAATGAGAAATTCATCTTTAGACCGGGTAACCAATACTATAAAAGTTAGAGTTATCCGGATCTTTTTGATTCTCACAATGGAGATCCCACTCTTAGTTTCACCTTTTAGGATTCTCGAAGTGGAGATCCCATTTTGAGTTTCCCATGCAGCAGGATATAGAATATAAAATTCTTCCTTTTTAATATCAGATTCATCTCTACCAATAAAAAAAGAGACCAGGAGGTAGAATATAAACTTCTTCCTCTTTAGTATCGGGTTCATCTCTACCAACAAAAAAGAGACCAGGAGATAGAATATAAAATTCTTCCTCTCCAGTATCGGGTTCATCTTTTCACTAAAAAGATGTAATCCATCAACACTTCTAAATCTATGTTTTATGCATGGGGGACGTTATCTCGATCCTTTATTAGAGATAAGCATACGTCTAACACACGTTGACAGATGGTATGTTCTCATATAAATGACAAAGCCTACGTATTCAATATCATAGCCAATGGATATTGTTAAGTTAATAATCTCGAAATCTATGTCTTTTATGCATGGGGGACGTTATCTTGATCCCTTATTAGAGATAAGCCTATGTCTAACACATGTTGTCGGGTGGTACGTTCCTATATAAATGACAAAGCCTACGTATTCAATATCGTAGTCGATGGTTATTGTTAAGTTAATAATCTCTAAATCTATGTTTTTATGCATGGGGGATGTTATCTCGATCCCTTATTAGAGATAAGCCTACATCTGACACATGTAGCCTACACATTTAATATTGTAGCATAAAGCCTAAAAAGTTAAATTCTTTTAGCACAATGTTATATGTGAAGCAGATCTAGATGATTCACATACTAGCCCGACTCAAATGGTAGTCGGTAAAGACATATTAAATCCGTTGACGGCTGAGGATTTGCCAAAAATCCTATGAGTATTATGTTTATTTATCCCAAACAAGAATGAGTAATCATAATAAGACTTCAAATGAACAAAAAAAAGGTTACTTTATTCATGAAAAGAACTAAAAAGAAGTACAAAAGAAGTTCCGATACAAGAAAAATGTTCTTAAGCTAAAAACAGTTTATAATTGCGGATCTAATCTGCCACTCTAGAAAGCTCTTCCGCATAAGCCTGTTCAAACTCAGCTGTCAAGTTAGCCTTTAAAGAATCCTCACTGTTCTGAGCCTTGAGGACTTCTTGTTCTGTGTCAGTAAGCTTTTAGAAATCTCTTCCGCATAAGCTCCAGTTGTTTGAATAAGTCTATTTCAACACGTTTTGCCTCAGCTAAATCAAGCTCCAAAAAGCCCTCAGCATCCTTAGCCTCCGCAAGTGCCTTTTCTAAGCGGGCTATCTCAGTTCGACATGATTCCAAAGATTGGAGAAAATCAGCCTTGGCTTTCACCTTCTTAGCGATGCTCAATCTCATTTAGGTCACACGGTTCCTTAATCGTTGAAGTTCAAGTTCAGCCGATTTTTGCGAATTATGTCATGTCGTAGTTTTAGGTCGATCCGAGCTACAACATAAGAAGATACACCGTTGGTCTGAAGATCCTTCAAGTGTTCAATTTGTTGTTTTAGCTAGACCAGATAGGCTTCAATAGAATCAGCCAACTCAGGGTATCCATCTTCTCTAAATCCCAACACATGTCGATCGAGTGATCTCCTAAAACTGTCAAAGGATGACCCTTGATGAAGAATTTGATCGATCATGAGGTTCAGGAAATAGACAAAACTTTGAACATCTGAGCAGATAAAAGCCATGTCTGGATCCTTATAAGACGTTAAAGCTTTGATGGACTCAAGTAATGATGAAGGAGGCACTGTAATAAAAGCAAAGAAAATAAGTACTCGAAAGAATAGTTGAATTAATATTTGAGACTTAGAATCAAAAGCAATGGTGAATGAAAATGTACCGAGTCCAACAGAAGATCTTTCAGCTTGGCTTCCTTGTTTTGACGATGTTGGTTCAGCGTCGACAGCAACCGGAGTTTGTTCAGGGATAACAATCATCAATATACCCGCTATATCAGTTAATTTTGTAGCTAGGACCTCCGTCAGCTTTGGATCTGAATCTATGCAATTCTTGAGTTGAAGGGGTGAAGATTCTACAAGCAAAAGATAAACACAATGGGTATGCTGGAATATTAATCAGAGGTTTATGGAAAGCAATTGATAAAACTCACCAACTCTAAGTGAGGCTTCATTGGTTTAATGTTCTATACTTGTTCCCACCCTTTCAACTTCATGAACGGATGGAGGTGATCCGGATACAACAACTGTTGATATACCAACTTCTTCAGTTGGTCTAACGGTTGTTGCGATAGGACTAACCTTGGTGGTAGCAACAACTTATATCATCATCGAGTCTAAAGGGGCGAGATATTGAGATTTAGGAACTGATAATTGAACCTCGACCTTGGTTCCTACCAACAACAAGAAACCAAGACCCTCAGGCTGATCAGACTCCGATAATTGTAGTTGCACCGGTTTTAGCAATTGGTCCTACGATTAAAACTCTCATATAATTATTTAAAGTTAACTGGCAAAGAGACAATGGAATTACAGAATAAAATCCATACCTACAGAACAACCTACTTTAGTTGAACGAACTCCAGCAGCTGGTTATGTAGCCGCACCAGGAGTTTTCCCCTACAATAAATCGGAGATATACTAATGGTCATTTTCCAAAAGGTCAAGATAGAGGTTGTGTTCATTGAAATCCTCAACCTTAGCAGCGTGAGCGGTCTCCCCTTCTGTTGGTTCATTCATCATGACATCTACATAATAGGTTGAATTATGAACACATGTATATGTGTATGAGCCCACATAAAATGGAAATCAGTATTACCTTCAGTGGCCGCGGTGGGTTCGATGACTTCACTACTTGCACCCGCTTCCTTTAGTTTCACTAAAAGGAGATAAAGTGCACAGGTCATTAGAAGAGGTACGCATTCTGACTCATTCATCTCTCGAAATTACCCTCATAATGGGGAAATACCCGTACATGTGCTTGGAACTGGTGGATTGATGTTAATAGGGGAAGTTGTTTGAACGGCAGTAGGTTCATTATCCATTGCGTCATGCATTTGTCGGACGAAGGTGGGTTCCTAAGTTTCCATAATGCCGGGAGAAGCGGTGTCAACTTCAATTTCTCCTTCTTCTCGACCCTCTATGAAAACCAAATACGGAATAAGTTCAAATCCTAAAAGAAAAAAGGAGATAGCAAAATGGAAATAGGGACGAGTCATTACCTTGTTCGTCAGAAGGAACATAATGGGGGGATTGCTCTTCTAAGGAAGGTAGAGGAGTACCTTGTCGATGTACAACCTTTTTACTCCTCTTTGATGGATGCGCTTCTCCTAGAGTCTCAGATCTCTCATTATGATATTTGGTGTGTAACTTGGCTCTTGGGGGAACTTGGGTTTGACTTGGAGCCTGAGTTGAAGATCAAGATCTTTTTCTATAAGTGAGGGGCGTTGTGTCTTTTTCTTCTTCATCTCCGCTAAGGACTCCCACCATCATCCGATTGGGAGATGTCATAACAACCCTCTCCCTCCTCCTTTTTGGAGCTTCTGGTGATTGTGGTAGATCAGCATGATGAGTCCTATGAGAAATAGAAGGGCTTACATATCCTCTTTGAAAGAAAGACTGTGGAAGAGCAGGTACATTCCCTTCATCCTTATTCCCAGCTTCTTCACTCCCAGGTTCACCCTCCTCCTCAGAAGTTTTAGCCGTATCGGTAAAGAGGTCTTCCTCACTATCATCAGAATTAGCGATTTTCTTTCCTTTACTTGAGGCTTCAATGGGCTTTTTCCCCTGAGGTGGTAAAACGGCTTCCCGAACTGCTTCAGTAGCAAGTCGAGAGGTACCCTCGGCTTCCAATTCTGAGAGTCTTTTCTTCCTTATGGCATCATTGGCAGATATAAAGCCATTTGCAATATAAGAAGCTCATTTGTAGAGGAGGCACAGCCAGAGAAAGATCAAACTGAGCATTGGTGCAACTACTTATACTCCAAAACCAGGCCCTTGCTCCATCGATGAGACCCCCACAAACTTTTAGCCATTTGTTTAGGTTGCCAACGTATAGATGGTCATAACCAAACTAACGGGAAAACCTGTAGGGTAACTACAACTCGATGCTACAGAAGTCCTTGACTCTAAAGACTAGATAATCGGGACGGATGTTCATCAACCACCTAAAACATCCAACGCCTAATACAGTTCTATCCCTCCTCGGCTCTTTAGTGTCCAAGAGTGTATCATTATAAGCGCCGGAAAACTGAAGGAAGCATGAGAAGAATTCCTAACATTTGTGAACCCAAAATTATCGTGACACATCATGCCATTGTCTGGCCGACCACCTACATTCTTCTAAGATCTACAACAACGGGAGATTTGGACTAGCAGCTTCAGGAGTTGACATCAGGTCAGGACAGTGGAGAACCAACCAAGTCATTAAGTAGGTATAAGGTAATTCGAGCTTGGGGACTGGGATTTTAGTTGAGGGCTCCTTTCCTTCTTATGTGAAAGTGGTGGCTAAGTGACGGAGTCGGCAATGAATATCTACAATCATTGCCGGGAGTAGTGATAACCTACGTTTGGTTGCCAATTGAACGGCTGGATATAAAACCTCAATGGGCATTACATCAGATGGCTGATGAGGGACTACACACTTCTTTAGCCAAATAACTAAATACCCAACCAGAAGAGTTGTAGGCATGATTCTTTTGTGAGCTTACCATAAAATGATTCGAATCTGGTGCCATGAGAGAATCCATCTTCTAAGCGAGAAGTGTATGTCTGGGCGTTTGTCTTTGACAATAGCCTGTTGTTCTCTGATGGATTTAAGGGAGGTAGTTCATATACTTCACGGCCCGAATGATCCTCGAGATTCTTGAAGAGATAGTCTACAAATTGCTTCAGGATTAGTTGCGGAGATTTCTTCTTAGATTTGGTCTCCATCTCTACCATAGTAGTCTGGTAATGGCACGTTAACTCCCATAAAGTATCATAAGCTATAGTGGCTCTATCTTTCATTCGGTTGAGCTGATTAACTATTGGGAAGAACTCTTAATAAGGAACATCTCCCATTGGTAGTCCAGAAACCTTCATCATCTCATGAAGCGGGAGGCCTAACTCTCCACTCTTAGTGAAGAAAGTATTAGTGTCCAGATTGTAAGTCTTGAACAAGGCAAAGAAGTGATCAACACTGATCAGCAGCCCATACATGTTGCACGGATGGAGATGAATAATCCTTTATCAGCCAGCTCGTTTCCCCAACGATTAACCACATAACTGGTCATCCTCGTTCACCATCTATCCGCAGAAGAGTGGACCCAACCATAGCATCTGAACTTCTTGATTGGGAGCTCTCTTCCCAATCGAGCCAGATGACTCTTCACTATATTTGCCTTAAGCATCAACTCATTTTGAGGGAAATTATCTTGGCCTAATTGCCCTCTGATAGAATGCCTATCACTCGAGCCTGGGGTCTTAGCGTCCTTACTAATAAACCCGCAATGGACACGCTCATGATTCTCAGTCAATCTCCAGAATATCTCGAGTTACTGCCATGTTCCAGAATTGTAGAAGAGAGTGCTGGCGGGGAATCGGCGGTAGATATCTACAGACTTAGCCACACTTTTTCAACCATTGTACTAGTTCACAATAAAGATTCTCTGGATCCTCTACGGAGTCTCCAAATAAGTATTGTGGCTTCCTTAGGAGTTGAGTGGAAGCTTGGTCCCGAGTCAATGGAGTATCGGTGATCAACCGACGTAAAGTATGACGATCTCCTCGTCGTACAAGTTCAGGGACGTCCTCCGGATAGTCAGAATCCAATTGGGGGGCCTTTTTAACCAAAGGAATCCCTTCATACGTAGTACTGCTCTAACCCATGACCTCTCTATCAGGGAAGGCCATGGAGGAAAAATTGACTAGAAAAAGAATAAAAAATATATATTTGTCGGAATCCAGTTAAAATGATATTTTAAGGCCAAACAAGAGGTAGAATTCATCTCGTAAACCCATGAGATAGAGTCACCACTGTTGGCCTTCTTGTTTTGATAATGTTTAACAAACAATTTACTTCTAATGTTGTTTGTCTAGTGTTTGTGTTTTTATATTTATTATAGACAAACAACAAGTTGGAGGATGGATGGAATTGCGCATTCACGATCATATCAAATGGAGGTTGGCGGATATAGTGGTTGAAGCAATGCAATTTAAGTTCAAGATCCAAGACGATCATATCAAATGGAGGTTGGCGGATATAGTGGTTGAAGCAATGCAATTTAAGTTCAAGATCCAAGTTCAAGCTTCATCCGCAAGATTACCAAGTCAAGCTATTGAAGATCAAGATCAAGGCTTTGGTAACTTAGTTTAGGTTTTATATTATGTGTGTTAAGTACCTTAAGCTCAATATCATATACACACAAGTATTTGGTTTCTATGTATATATATAGTTATATATATATACATGCATGGTTTTGGATTTTCATGTTTATAAATATGAAATTACATATTTCATATTTATTATTGTGATTTGGTTTAACTACTTAGATATGAAACAAATATATTTTCATATACATACTCATATGTTTCATATTCTATTGTACTTGTGAAAATACTATATTCATTGTTTATAGACTTCATAATAATAGTTTACATCTTTCTTCAAGTTTATAAAATCATTGTGTAAAGTTTCAAAACATGGTTTAGCCAAAATGTCAAAATTCATATGTTTACATTTTTATGTTTTGGCCTATTTTGTAAAATAATGATATTTTTTATTTGGGAAGTCCTTTTTGGAAACCAGTCATTGTAGCATGTTTATTATCATGTCTACAATCATTCCCTAAAGTTTTATATTTTTTAGAATTTATTTAATATTTTTAAACAGTGTTTTAAAATTAGAAAACTATTCAAAACAGTAAAATTTCATATATCAGTTCACGGTCGACCGCACCTGAGTTCATTCGTCAGTGGGCAGCAGAGACTTTCACGGTCGACCGTCGCGGTTGACCGTGAGCTCGAGATTTCCCACGATCGACCGCCGCGGTCGACCGCAGAAGTCTCTGGTCATTTTCTCAGTTTCTGACCTGGCTCGCGGTCGACCGTGAATATTTTACGGTCGACCGCCGATTTGACCGTTGGACTGCAACGGCTATTTTCTGAGCTGTTTTTCTGGGATTTTTGTTGTTTTGTTTTTGGGGTTTGCTGTTGGTTATCTCTTCCTATATAAACCCCCAAACCCCTTCTATCTCAGTAACCCAATGAAAAGTTTTAAAGAAGTTTAAAGAGTTTTAACAAGGGTTTTAGTTGGGTTTAAAGTCTGTTTGGTTTGTGAAGATTGTTTTACAAGTGGAGAAGATCATCTACAGTGTTTGAACTTCATTTTAATCCTCCTCTCCAACATGATTTTCAGAGAAGAATTCCTAAACTCTATTTCTAGCTATTTATCATTTTTATTCATAATTTCTATATGCTAGATTTTAATTGCGTTTAGTTGTTTTGATTTATATCTCATTGTTTACACACACCCACTTGAGCTTATTGTATTTTGATACATAGTATATTTGGGTTGGTGAGAGTTGTAACAATTGAGTGTGAGCTTTCATTGTATTCTCATCCATATTAGAGAACAATTACTTGTTATATTTGTGCTTATTGTGAGATACACTTTGTAATACACTTGTACACCGAGAGGAGTGTGTGGGGAGAGTCGGGGATCGTCCTAAGAGGAGTGGCGTCGGTTGACTAACCTAGGGAGAGGTTGTAACCGAGCACTTGAGGGAGACACGGCTAGGTCCAACACTTGTGAGGGTGTAGAGTGGGTTTGCAAGAGTGTGAGTTGTAGAGTTTTTGGTGAGCTAGAAAACCGAGTGTGAGGAGTGTTTGTGAACGTTGATCGGTGAGCATTGAAAACCGACATAGTGTGGTTGTAAACGTTATTTGGGTGAGCGTAGAAAACCCGGTCGTGATAGTGGATTTCTTCCCGGGAGTGGGGAACGGAGACGTAGGACGGAAGGTCCGAACTCCGTGATCATATTGCTTGTTTGAGTTTGGCTTAGCACACTTATATTTGTTCATCTTTATAGCCTTTCTCTCATTGTTTATTTCATCAACTATATCATTTGTTTATGTTACCCTTGTATTTTCATATCCTTAAATATATCATATAGTATACCTCTTTGCTAGGATATATCACCTTGTGTATATTGCATATTTTTGCACATAACATATAGTATACCTCTTTGCTAGGATATATCACCTTGTGTATATTGCATATTTTTGCACATAACTCTTTGTATATCTATCTTGCAAGAATATATTTTGTTAATTAGTTTTAATTGGCATAAAATCGGATTAGATTAACATAAGACCCCAACCCCCCCCCCCCCCCCTCTAGGGTCTAACAACCACCTCGTGATAGGCAAGACGGTTTCAATTGTTATATGCACAGAAGGCAATATACATCATTGTATGCGAACACTACGATGATACATCTGTCCGTATAAAATGCGGAACAATATAAAATCGCCCCTTTTACCTTGAGATGTGTTTTGACCAAGCAAAACAATATCTTTTAGCGTCGATCCCTACGAAGGGGGATACCGGCTCTTCCCGATTGCCTCTCAAAGGAGTGCAAACGAGGATCTACAAACAAAGTTCATAAAATTCTAACTTTTGAATTGACAAAAGTTTAGAAATATCACCTCCATAGGAAGCAACAGTAGGCTCCACCCTCTTGGTTGCATGGGAGGCTGATCTACTCCTCGGGACACGAGATCTCTTGAGAGACATGATAAAAAAGTGATATTTTTATCGGAAATCCTACATAAAAGTTAGGGTTTTGGGGTTATAATCAAACAAAATCATGGAGATGGTACCCAAAGGTTTGGATTTCATCAAAGATCAGGAAAAATGAAAGCTTTAATGAAAAGAAATGAGAAAGGGGGGTCAAACCTCGAAGGAGAGTGATGAAACCCTAGGTCTTTCGAGTGAGATCTGAGCAAACCCAAGCCAAAGGAGAAGAGGAAGCGTTGACTATTTAGAAAAGATTTTAGAGGGTTTTGAACTCAGAGGAGGTGGTTAAGTGTTTGGAAAAAGGCCGAAGTCTTAATTTTTATAAAGACTCGAACACCTCTGTCCCCTCCTTATCCGAGATAGTTGCAACTATCTCGCGCTTCTGAGATAGCTATACTATCTCATGCTTCCGAGACAACTATGTTGTCTCGCGCTTCCGAGACAGTCGTGATTGTCATGGAAAAGGCCTATTTCGAAGAGTCCCCGGATGATGTTCGTGAAGCACTCTCGACCCATTTTCAGTACATTTAAACACTCCGATGAATATACGAGTATAAACTGCATCTCCTTGAACCTCCAATGGATACACGAGGTTAAATTGATTCCTGAAAACTCTAAAGAGTACATGAGTATAAACTAATTCTCCCTGTTCCAACACCTTAAGAGCTTAAACTGTGTAGACTCCAGTTACGTCTAGGTATAAACTGTATTCACGTCGCAATGAAGGTCGACACCAGTCAACGCATCGATAACTTTGCTGAAATAAGGTGCATATCAATTCCAAGACCAAGGATAATCCCTGTGAGTTCATTCATAATTCAGATATGAATTCTCGACCAAGATGTTCAGTTCATCGTCCACTCAATGACATGAGCTAAATTCAAAAATCAACACACCAACTTCAGTTCAAGATTACGACAATGGTTAGACGATAAATGTTACACTAGAAAAAATTTGGCTATTCGACAAAATGCTGAATAGACGAAAAGCTGGAGAAGTCAGAGAATTGAAGGTTGGGCGTATCATATCCAAAGTATTCCAGCCTCCTCTATAAAAGAATGAGACTGAAATACTTTGGAGCAGGTATCTATAGGCGTCAAAAATTACCTATAGAGTATTATACATAGCTCAAGCTGAAGAGAAGACGATAAACGTCATTATCTAAGTTATAAAGGATCATCCAAATCCAATCATCAACTAAGGAAAGTACAAAAAGCGCATCACATAAGTTTTAAGGCATAAAACATATCTCAGAAACTATGAGAACACTCATAGTTTCTTAGACAGCTGCGGCTTTCTCAGAAATTATGAAGGAAAATCATAGTTTCCGAGACACTCGCGACTGTCTCAAAAGTTATGAAGACAAAATCTAGTTTCCGAGACACTTACGACTATCTCGGAAGCTAAAATGGACTTAGCGACGGTTTTCTCGAGTTTTGTACGGTCCACGTGGCTTCATAACTGTCGGGAATCATCCATGAACATGGGAGAATCGTTACAAGTAAAAATTATGTCCATAACTATTGGAATAATGGTATTAAGGCCTAGTGGAAGCAGTTACAAAACTGCCAGAATTGAGTACTGTTTCAGAGACAGCCGCGAGTGTCTCGGAAACATAGGTTCTTCGACGCAACTTCTTTTCAACTCCAGACTTCAGAGATTTGAGCGTTCTAAACAAGAGAGGGAGAGAGTCTTCATCACGTGCAAGCCTTTTCAGAGTTCCTGTAATTCCTTAAGATTTAAGCTTGGACTTAATCTCGAGAAGAATGATCTATCTTACTTTGCTAAGGTATTCACTTCTATCTTTTGTTTCTAAAGCGAAACATCGACATTAAGAATTCTTCATGGTTCAACTTGGATCTGTGATTCGATTGTCCACGGGCTAACGCACCCCCGGCACAGGCAATGATCCCATGCAAGCAGCGATCCAACACGATCCTACGTATGTTTCTAGGGAACACTCTTAACATGATTTTGTTGTAAAGAGTAGTTTTACAAAGTACAAAGCTCACTCTTTTATATTCGTTGTAATCAATAAACAGTTATAATGAATTCTGCAATAAAATTTGTTTTCGACGTAAACACGCTGGTGACCACAGTAGGAGTCAAACCCACGACCTTTTAAAAGCTGGAGAAGTCAGAGAATTAAGGTTGGGCGTATCATATCCAAATTATTCCAGCCTCCTCTATGAAAGAATGAGACTGAAACACTTTGGAGGGGGTATATGTAGGCATAAAAAATTACCTATAGAGTATTACACATAGCTCAAGCTAAAGAGAAGGTGATAAACGTTATTATCTAAGTTATAAAAGATCATCCAAAGTCAAAGATCAACTAAGGAAAGTACAAAAAGTGTATCACACAAGTTTCAAGGCATAAAACATATCTCGTAAACTATGAGAAGACTCATAGTTTTAGAGACAGCTACGGCTATCTCGAAAATTATGAAGGCAAACCATAGTTTTCGATACACGCGCGGTTGTCTTGGAAGCTATGAAGACAAAATGTAGTTTCCGAGACACTTGTGGCTGTCTCAGGAGCTAAAATGGACTTGCAGACAATTTTCTTGAGTTTTGTGCGGTCCACGTGTCTTCATAACTACTGAGAATCATCCATGAACGTGGGAGAACCATTACAAGCAAAAATTACACCCATAACTGCTGGAATAATGGAATTAAGGCATAGTGGAAGCAGTTACAAAATTGCCAGAATTGAGTATTGTTTCCGAGACAGCTGTGAAT
>NC_033802.1:35892189-35902189 GCF_001876935.1 Asparagus officinalis | reverse complement strand
TCCTCCCCATAAATAGAGGAGAGATGATGAAGGTTGAATGCAAGAAGCAAGAAGAAGAACCACATACAAATCTGTAATCCTCAAGTGAGTTTGAGAGAAAGTTATAATCCTCAAGTGAGTTTTGAGAGAAAATGATCCTCAAGTTATGTTATACCAACTTGAGAGAAGACCCTTTGTAAGCTTTCATTTGATTATAGTAGAAACGGTGAAGAAGTGGTGGGTGAGGACGTAGGCTCAATTTAAGCTGAATCTCGGTAAATCTTGTGTGTGCAATCTCTCTATTTCTCTGTTTTTTCTCTTCTATTTTTTATTCTCATCTTCTCATAAAGACGGGAAAGGTCTTGTTATACTGTTAATTTCTGAATAGTGGTATCAGAGCAAGGTTGCTAATCTTCTTGTGTTGAGATGGAGACTCCCGTCGGCGGCGTTCGAATGATCAGTTTGAATGGCCACAATTGGATGATATGAAAGGCAAAGATGATGGATCTTCTATATTGCAAGGACCTCTATGCACCAGTTGAAGGTGAATCCTCCAAGCCAGAGTCCATGTCGGCGGATGATTGAAAGAAGCTTGATAGGAAAACCATCGGCACCATTCGACAATGGGTGGATGACACTGTATTCCATCATGTGTCAAATGAGACTTCGACGAACAGCTTGTGGAAGAAACTTGAAGATCTCTACGAAAGAAAGACCGCCGGCAACAAAACTTTCTTGATTCGGAAGCTTGTCAATCTCAAGTTCAAGGAAGGTGATTCTATATCTGAATATTTGAATGAAATTCAAAGTATTGTAAATCAACTTGCAGCCATGAAGATGGTGTTGGAAGATGAACTTCAAGCCCTTCTTTTGCTTAGCTCGTTACCAGATAGTTAGGAGACGCTGGTGATGTCTCTTAGCAACTCTGTACCTGATGGAGTTGTATCTATGAACCAAGTTACAAGCAGCCTCTTGAATGAAGAAATACAAAGAAAGTCATCTGGATCCTCCCATTCTCATGCTCTTGTTACCGAGAACAAGGGGAGGAGCAAATATCGATAGTCTCAGAATCGAGACAAGTCAAGAGAAAAATCAAAGGCTAGAAAGGACATTAGTTGCTATCACTACAAGAAGAATGGACACATAAAATGGGAATGCCGCAAGATCAAGCGAGACTAAAAGGAAGGAAATACCAAGAAAAACAAGAAATGAATGAAAGTGTAGCTATTGTCAGTGACAATGAAATTGTGCTTTTCTCGGCATGTGAAGAAGACTGTACAAATCTCACTTGCCAAGACTCAGAATGGGTGATTGATTATGGTGCCTCCTACCATGCTACTCCTCGGAAGGACTACTTTACTTCGCTTCGTGAAGGTAATCTTGGAATGGTAAAAATGGGTAACAAAAGCTCTTCTCAAATTCTTAGCATTAGAAATATTTGTGTTACTACTAACCTTGGAACAAAGATGGTTCTAAAAGATGTTAGATTTGTGCCCAATTTTTGTCTTAATCTTCTCTCTACCGGCAAGCTTGATGAAGAAGGATACACGAGCAGCTTTGGTAAAGGATGTTGGAAGCTTACCAAAGGGTCACTTGTACTAGCGAGAGGAAAGAAGTGTTGCACTCTCTATAAGACTTAGTTTCAATTAGAGAATGATGAACTTTGAACAGTGGAAGGTTCCTCTATGGATTTATAGCCCAAACGGCTTGGCCACATGAGCAAGAAAGGGATACAAACTCTTGCAAGGAGACAACTACTTCCATCCATGCAAGGTACAACACTATCCCACTGTGATTACTGCTTGATTAGGAAACAACATCGGGTAGATTTTGTTAAAAATTATAACAAAAGGAAAACTGGTATAGTAGACTTAGCCTATTCAGATGCATGCGGACCTATAAATGAAAAAACTTTTAGTGATGTCTCATACTTTGTGACCTTCATAGATGATGCATCTAGAAAGGTGTGGGTGTATGTCATAAAAACCAAAGATCAAGTCTTTGAAGTTTTTAAAAACTTTCATGCTAAAGTTGAAAGAGAAATCAGAAAGCTCTTGAAGTGTATTCATACTGATAATGGTGGTGAGTATACTTCAAGGATGTTTGAAGACTATTGTTCTTTTTATGGCATTAGACACCAAAAGAGTGTTCCACACACACCACAATTGTTTGTGGAAAAATTTGTAATAAGAAAATGATGACAGAATTGTATCTGATTTTATTCTCTCAACTCTCGATTACAATTTGAATTCCTGATTATAAAAGAGAAGAGAATTGATCTGAATCCTCTGCTTTATTTAAATCTGGATTCTTTACGGTGGCGATGGAGTGCTTCCTTCGAATGCTCGCGTCGAACTTTCTCTCCGTTGACGATCCGCACGTCTTGATTCACTGGAACGGTATCTCCTCCTCACGATTTGATACTGTGGAGAACTTGCAAAGCAAGTTTTAGAACTCTTGATGAGTTGATTGATCTTAACCATAATTGGTTAACAAGCCAAGGATCTCTTCTTTGCTGCCCAAGAGCAGGATGAAAGTTCTCGGATGAAAGATCCAACCCTAGAACTAAGCTGATTTCTTAGTTATTTATAAGGGATTAATAGGTGTAACCGCCCCCTTAATTCGCTCCTAAGTGGGGCTAATGGGATATAACCGCCCCTTAAATCACTCCTGATTGGAGTTGTGATCCCCTCAGATCGTGGAAAACGGTTTTGAAACTGTTCAGCTCGTGTTTGAACGAGTCAAACACAAAATCCGTGTTCTGGCATAGATTCTGCGTTCAAACGCAGTGTCTGGGAGCTCGAACGCCGTGTCTGAAAGCTCGGACGCAGCAATTGGAAGCTGCGTTGGCAGTGTTAGAAGCTGCGTTGGCAGCGTTAGCAGCTGGATTTGAGCTGCGTTTGCAGCGATTTGGAAGCTGCGTTGGTAGTGTTGGAAGCTGTGTTGGCAGCCTTAGCAGCTGGATTGGAGCTGCGTTTGCAGCGATTTGGAAGCTGCGTTGGCAGTGTTGGAAGCTGCGTTGGCAGCGTTAGCAGCTGGATTGGAGATGTGTTTGCAGCAATTTGGAAGCTGTCTTTGCAGCGTTTGGAGCTGAATGTGAGCTGCGTTTGTAGCCAGGTTTGACCTGCGTCCGCAGTCGGATTGGTGTTGCGTCTTGATGATGGTACGCAGGGAGGACTTCCACGTCTTGGTTTGAAGAGACCATCGATTTGTAGTCTCTTTCTGTCAGAGCGTTGCAAAGATCGTCGTTTTGTAATCTTTGTTTTAGCTCTTTGATATGTAAGAGTCGTGAGATTGTAACTCCCGATGTTGATTGTGAAGGTTGTTGATTAGAGCTTTCATCAGTTGTTATGAAGATCGTCAAATTGTAACCTTCATCGATCTACGTGAAAGTCTTCAAATTGTAGCCTGCTGGAAGTCGTCAGATTGTAACTTCTATCATTAGTGTTTGATGGGGAATCAGCTATCTATTGTAATTTTTAGACAGCCTACAACAATACAATGGGATTGCAGAAAGGATGAACCGCATAATTATGGAAAGGATAAGGAGTATGCTATCCTTAGCTAAATTACCAAAAATATTTTGGGAACAAGTAGTGTGAACAGCCTACTACTTGGTTAACATGTCCCCCTCAGTTTCTTTGGATGGAAATATTCCTGAAAAAGTTTGGAGTGGAAAGAATATTTCATATTCTCACTTGTGGGTGTTCGGGTGCAAGGCATTTGTACATGTACCTAAGGAGAAAAGAACAAAGCTTGATGATAAAGCTATTCCATGCATCTTCCTATGATATGGAAATAATGAATTTGGGTATAGGTTGTGGGATCCTAAAAATAAAAAAATTGTGAGGAGCAGGGATGTTGTTTTTTGTGAAGATAAAACACTTGCTGATTTTGAAAAAGAAGAGGAGCCATAAAACACCCATATCATCCCAGATCTAATCTCTACACCAGTTATTTTTCCTTCTCCCATGCTTGAAAATAATGATTTTCAAGATGCGCAGGAAGAAGAAGAAATTGCAGGTTCCCCAGGTTTTGATAAGGGGGAGCATGAACATGCAGAGCCACCATATATGGATCAGTCACAAGTACCTCAGTTGAGATGGTCAGAGAGAGAACGACAACCCTCAACTAGATACCCTACTTTAGAGTATACTATGGTAATAGATGCAGGTGAACCGAAAAGTTTCCATGAAGCACAAGTTCATGATGATCGTGCAAAGTGGAAGAAAGCTATGCATGAGGAGATGGATTCTTTGCATAAGAATCACACTTATGACTTGGTAGAGCTACCTAAGAACAAAAAAGCCTTGAAGAACAAATGGGTGTTCAAAATCAAGAATGAAGGAAATGGCCAAGTCAAGTTCAAAGCTCGCCTCGTGGTAAAAGGTTTCAGTCAGAAGCAAGGTGTTGACTATGAAGAAATTTTTTCTCCTGTTGTAAAGATGTCTTCTATTCGAGTTATTCTTGGTCTTGCTGCTTCTTAAGACCTTAAAGTTGAGCAGTTAGATGTGAAGACGGCATTCCTATTCGGGTTATTCTTGGTCTTGCTGCTTCTCAAGACCTTGAAGTTGAGCAGTTAGATGTGAAGACAACATTCCTCCATGGTGATTTGGCAGAAGAAATCTATATGGAGCAGCCAGAGGGTTTCAAGGTAAAGGGCAAAAAGCACTTGGTTTGTAAATTGAAGAAGAGCTTGTACGGACTCAAGCAGGCACTGCGACAATAGTATAAAATGTTTGATTCTTTTATGCTTGACCATGGGTACAAAAGAACATCTGTAGATCATTGTGTTTATGTCCAAAAGTTCTCGGATGATGATTTCATTATTCTCTCTCTATATGTTGATGATATGCTTGTTGTTGGAAAAGATAGGTCTAAAATTGATAGGTTGAAGAAAGAGCTGAGCAAGTCTTTTGACATGAAGGACTTAGGAGCAGCACAACATATATTGGGAATGAAGATTTATCGAGACAGAGGTACAAGAAATTTGTGGCTATCACAAGAAAGATACATTGAACGTGTTCTGGAGAGGTTCAATATGTTGAACTCTAAGCCAGTCAGCACACCGCTAGCAACTCATTTTAAGCTAAGTACGCAACAAAACCCTTCAAGTGAGAAGGAGAAGGAGGAGATGAAGAGCATTCCATTTGCCTCGTGATGTACTCTTGTGGCTATCACAAGAAAGATACATTGAACGTGTTCTGGAGAGGTTCAATATGTTGAACTCTAAGCCAGTCAGCACACCGCTAGCAGCTCATTTTAAGCTAAGTACACAACAAAGCCCTTCAAGTGAGAAGGAGAAAGAGGAGATGAAGAGCATTCCATTTTAAGTTTGATGTACTCCATGGTTCAGTTGGAGTGGTAAGTCGTTATCTTGCTAATCCTGGTAAAGAACATTAGGAAGTAGTAAAGTGGATCCTAATATATCTTAGAAGAACCTCTAAATATTCTTTATGTTTTGGAGATGGAAAACCTATCTTAGAAGGCTACACTGATTCTGATATGGTAGGTGACTTGAACAAAAGAAAGTCCACATATGGATACTTATTTACCTTTGCAGGGGGAGCCGTATCATGGCAATCAAAGCTGCAAAAGTGTATCGTTCTATCCACCAAAGAAGCCGAGTATATCGCTGCTACAAAAGCCAGCAAGGAGCTCTTGCGGATGAAGAATTTTCTGAAGGAGCTATCTCTCAAGCAAGAGAAGTACACTCTATATTATGACAGCCAGAGTGCCATTGACTTGAGTAAAAATGCTACCTATCACTCAAGGACAAAACATATCGACGTACGCTTTCATTGGATACGTAATGCTTTGGAGAATTGTCTTTTACACATTAAGAAGATTGATACAAGCCAAAATCCATTTAACATGATGACGAAGCATCTACCAAAAGAGAAGCATGACTTTTGCCGAAGAAAGGCAGGTATGACTACTGTTTGAACTTTCTCCTCATGAGGATGGAGGGGGAGATTGATGGGAATCGGGGTACATCCCCATGATGAATTAATATGGATTTAATCCATGGAGACTTTGTGGTTGACTACATGCATGCATTGATAGATTGTCTTTCCCCATGCATTGCGAAAAGGAAGGGTTAGTCTTTGGACTTCCCCATACAATGAATGCGGTGTACCCAAGAGGCATATCCTCCCTATAAATAGAGGGGAGATGGTGAAGGTTGAATGCAAGAAGCAAGAAGAAGAACCACATACAAATCTGTAATCTTCAAGTGAGTTTGAAAGAAAGTTGTAATCCTCAAGTGAGTTTTGAGAGAAAGTGATCCTCAAGTTAAGTTATACCAACTTGAGAGAAGATCCTTTGTAAGCTTTCATTTGATTATAGTGGAAACGGTGAAGAAGGGGCGGGTGAGGACGTAGGCTCAATTTGAGCTGAACCTCGGTAAATCTTGTGTTGGCAATCTCTCTATTTCTCTGTTTTTTCTCTTCTATTTTTTGTTCTCATCTCATCACAAAGACGGGAAAGGTCTTATTGTATTGTTAATTTCCCAACAAATCATACAACGAAAAGGAAATGTCACATCTACCGTCTGGATAATCATTAGGTTTGGATATCAAAAATTGAATCCTAAAACCAGATTAAAAAAACCCAATAATATGTGCAAAATGTTTTATATAACATTGTCTGCAATGTGTAAAACTAAATCATAAATACTAACAGTAACACTATTCTAAAAAATACTACTTTCATTGAGCGAACATCCAAAAAAAATCTAATAAATACCATCAATATCTACACACACAGTTATTTACATATATACTAAATGCATTAGGTTAGTATTGTAGCTACTGTGAAAATAAATAGTAACTTTTCTGTAAATATCTTTTTGTGAAAATAAATTTAACCGAAGTGTGTCGAGGTTGGTTAAAGCCTACAAAAGTAACTCAAGGATTATAGGTTCGAATCTCTGCACCACCATTTTTTAAATTAAGGTTATTATTTAGTACTAGTCCATCTAATCTTCAATAATCATATGAACCCCTCAAATCTCAATAATTGCTGAATTCTCAATAATTGCATATTAGCCCCTCAAATTCTAAGGTCATTGTAATTTGGTACCTCAATGATGAAAATACCCTCATCTAATATATTTTTTAATAGTGTAATTTGCAATTTAGCATTTTTGGAGGTCATTTTTACATAGCGTTGTTTAGATATTTGTCCCTCAAATCTTCAATAATTTCATAGTAGTATCTCAATCTAAATAATTGCTCAATACTCCATTAAATCCTAGACTTATTGCAAATTTACCCTTGATGTCCAAATACCATTATCTAATGTTTTTAAAGAGTTGTTTGCAATTTGGCACTCTAAAGTTTACACTATTTTAAAACTTTGATAGCAATAAGTTTATTTGCACTATGATACCCCAAAAATTACTCCTTATTTTTTGACACATTGCTACTCTAACATTTCTACATTATTTAACTTTCATACAGATTCTATTTTTTACTACCCTAATGTTTTAACATTTTTTTAACTCTAATACCCTAAAGTTTAAGAAATTGTTTAATGTATCTAAGTGTCAACAAAATTTTGGGTATGAAAGTTAACAAGATAGAAACTTATGTCAGTAAGAGTCACCGATAGTTCAGGATTGTCTTCATTGTGTACTTCCAGTTGATGCCTTTGCATAAATGAAAGTGAGTAGTAAAGAGAATATTAAAAAAATCTAGTCTAGTTTAATAACGTAAGTGTTCGCTGTGAAAATTGCCTTCATTGAATTCATTGTTATCTCAAGTAATTGCTTTTTGGTTACAAAAGATCCGGTCTTTTTTCGATCCGGTTACAACGAAATCAAAGAAAAAGAAAAAGGTTACAACATTCCTTCCGAACGAATCACGAGCTCCTGTTTTGCGGCCGCTCGCTTGTGTGGGTTCTTTGCCAACGCCGGGGTTAATCCGTGGACCACCGCGCGATCTAGATCCGGTCGGATCTACACGATTTGACGGGTATTATTCCGCAAAGGAAATAATACCCGGGGGGGATTAATTCACCAAGGAAATAATCGCCCTTAGTTCTCGGGATCAAAGGCCAAGCTTTGATCCGGAGTATGATCTCGTGTAGATCTCAGATCTGATCTTTCTCTCTCTCGAACTCCTGCCTTTTGTGACGTGGATGCTCGCCGAGAACCAGATCTGAATGCTCAAGTCTTCAAGCCTTTAAAGCTCTAAGCTCAATTCTCAATTCGGCAGAGTTTCGACTCTCAAAGTTCCAACCTTTGAAAAATGAACCAAGGGGGCCTATTTATAGGCTCTCTGAACTGTGCCCGCGCACAGATCTGGGTCGGCCACCTATGGGTAGCCGGCACTGGGCCGAGCCCCCTTAGGCGTGGCTTTTCCGTCATTTTCCGTTTTCGGCTTGATTCCTCACGCGAATGGATGTATTCCGTTGCTTGCGTGCGATTCGTTAACCTCGTCGCCTCGTTGGTTCATCGGTTTGTGCCGAGCTGTGCTAAGGGACCTATAAACAATTTTATACGCCTACAGATACTCCCTCCAAAGTATTTCAGCCTCGTTCTTTTATAGAAGAGTCTGGAATACTTTGGATATAATTGTCCCAACCTTCAGTCGGTGTAACGGGACCTTGGAATGGCTTCTGTTCTTGATTCCTTCAATCCTCCAGGCTATTCGGTGCTTTGTCGAATGTCTGTAAGAGTTCTGGTGCTGCATTTATTGTCTGACCGTTGTCAGAATTTTAAACTTGAAGTCGATTCCTGATTTTCTAATCTTTAGCTGACCATCGATTGTTGGTTGAGTCTTTATTTGCGACGCGTTGTCTGGCATAGTATTGTTGAGTTATCCTTAAGAATATTTATAAAAATATTCTCCAGGAACTTCTCAACCAAAAATAAGGAACAGTTTATACTCATATACCTTATTGGAGTGATTTTTGTGCCCGAATGAGTTGAACCGGCTTGATAATGAGCCAAAAAAAAGGCAGTAACTATGCTCAAAAAATTTTCTGATCGTTCCGAATATGTGGGAGAGGCAAGAATAAACCAAGGACCGAACCCTCGGTCGATTTGAAGTTGTTTCGATGCTCAATCCAGCTTCAATTTGAATTCTGGTTCAAACCAGGTCTGGTCCGGTTCAACTTGGTTTGGTCCGGTTCAACTAAGCTTGGTTCAACATTATAAAAAGAGATCTTTTTCTCCTCATTAGGGCCGCCCCCCCTCTCTCCTCTATCTTTGGATTTCTCTTCCCTCGAGCATCCATTCTCCCTCAAAACTTCATAGTTGCATTAGATCTAGTCTTCCTTTGGATCTTTGATTGAGAAATCCCACAAAACTTCCATATTTAGAATTTCTCTCAGGCCCCTCGAGCGCGTGGTCCGAGCCTCTTTCAAGATCTGGTTTTTATTGGATCCACGAGCTTTTCCTTGTTCGCTGTGAAAATTGCCTTCATTGAATTCATTGTTATCTCAAGTAATTGCTTTTTGGTTACAAAAGATCCGGTCTTTTTTAGATCCGGTTACAACGAATTCAAAGAAAAAGAAAAAGGTTACAACTTTCCTTCCGAACGAATCACGAGCTCCTGTTTTGCGGTCGCTCGCTTGTGTGGGTTCTTTGCCAACGCCGGGGTTAATCCGTGGACCACCGCGAGATCTAGATCCGTTCGGATCTATACGATTTGATGGGTATTATTCCGCAAAGGAAATAATAGCCGGGGGGGATTAATTCACCAAGGAAATAATCGCCCTTAGTTCTCGGGATCAAAGGCCAAGCTTTGATCCGGAGTATGATCTCGTGTAGATCTCAGATCTGATCTTTCTCTCTCTCAAACTCCTGCCTTTTGTGATGTGGATGCTCGCCGAGAACCAGATCTGAATGCTCAAGTCTTCAAGCCTTTAAAGCTCCAAGCTCAATTCTCAATTCGGCAGAGTTTCGGCTCTCAAAGTTCCAACATTTGAAAAATGAACCAATGGGGCCTATTTATAGGCTCTCTGAACTGTGCCCGCGCACAGATCTGGGTCGGCCACCTATGGGTGGCCGGCA
>NC_033802.1:35806425-35892151 GCF_001876935.1 Asparagus officinalis | reverse complement strand
TTGGCCGAGCCCCCCTTAGGCGTTGGGTTTCGTTGTTTTGCGTTGTATCCGCTTTTCGGTTCTGTCCGTGATTCGGTTGACTTAGACTCTGATTCGTTGATCTGATTTGGCAGTAAATCCGATTCCTGATTTGGCAGTAAATCCACTTCTGAGTTCAAGTCCGAAACTGATCTTGATTCGATCGTGATTCGTCCGAGTCTACCCTTGGTTGGATGACTCATTGACTCTTCGAACCCTTGGCTTGATTCCACACGCGAATGGATGTATTCCGTTGCTTGCGTGCGATTCGTTAACCTCGTCGCCTCATTGGTTCATCGGTTTGTGCCGAGCTGTTTTAAGGGACCTATAAGCAATTTTATACGCCTACAGTAAGCACTCTATATTAACCCCATAGTCCCCGGCAACAGCTCTAAAAACTTGATAGACAAATCCGCAAGTGCACGGACTCGTTGTAGCTATCAAGGTCGATCCCATAGGGACTAGGGATTAATTATCAATTTTTTACAGTTTCGACTAACTAAACTGATGAGTAAAATATAAGAGATTAAAATTCTGAGATTAAATAATAGAAATAAGATAAACAGCCAATCAGATGGAATTCAATATAATGAAGAGCCATGATTGCGTTTTCACCACAACTTCGATGCTCAATGATGAATTATTTCAATTCTCGTGTTGGTTTAAACTAGAAAGGGTGAATTAGCCTAAATTAATCTAAAGCCTCTTTCAAGGTCTAAAGATCGTGCCTAATTAAACTCAATTAACCTACTTTTGTGGAATCAAGATTAAATTAAACACATTAAGTTTTATGCTAATCCAAATCAAATCCACAAGGAATCTAGCCTAGCTACTTTCGTGGTTTAAATTCCCTGCTTAATTTCTAGAGGTCCAGTATTAGTTTTCACATTTCAGTCCTTCAATTAATTACCTATGATTGCTAATCCAGTGATCAAGCAAATCAACAAAATTAATTCACAAGAAATTAAGTTTAAAGATCTAAACTTTCATTAAGAACCTATATTAATCCATCATCAATTACTAAAAAGTTGGGTTCTTTCCCAATACTAGACAAGGAATCTACTCACACATGATTGGGATAAGAGAATACATCAAATAAATATTCAAATCAATTATAAGAAGAAATTAATTAAAGAGAAGAAAGAATTAACCAGTCATTCAATTAAAATCTTCAAAATAAAGACTTGCAATCCAATCTTATACAAGAAATTTGTGTCTTCCTTCAATACCTGAACTCTAAAATAGATGCTAATTGACGGCTAAGAGAACACACCAAAAAAAGATCCCTAAACCCTGAGCTAAAATACCTATATATAGGTCTCCAAAAAATCTGGAAAAAGATAAGGCCCGCACCACACCACGGTGTGGTGAAGTCTGTCTTGCTTATTTTGTGCTCGTTTGTACAGTTTTCGGTATTTTGGCTGTAACTTTTACGTATGACCTCGGAATAAGGTGGTTCAAGTTACGTTGAAAATTGTTGAAGAGACCTACAACTTTTTTCTCTTGAGCATTTCTAGATTCGAATTGCATCATGGTCGAAATTCCAGTTCTTCATACTCGTGCATCCATTTTCTTCTCGAACCATGCATTCTAAATCTCGTTGTTGCTTCAAACTCTTGTTTAACTTCCAAAGATCATCGAATCTTTCATTATTGAGCCAATACCTACATATAAGAACACAAATCACAGCAGTATCCTTGATCTAAACATGAAATATGCATCAAACACCCGTAAATTTAGAATGCATAAAGCCCTATAGTTTGCATTTAGAATGCATAAACATGAAATCCTATTTAACTGAGAGAGAACGTTAGTGCTTCTGTGCACACAAGTGACACAACCTACATTAAAGTGAAGAAAACAAATATAAATTACTCAAACAACAAAAAATAACAAGTAAATAAGTCAAACGACCATCCTCTCAGAGTTGATGGAGGCTGACACTTTATATTTATCACTTTGCTAACATGAGAAACATGAGACTTTTGAAAGTAAACGGATCATAAAACCCCATAGTTTGCATTTATCTCTACTTTATAGTAATTTTTTGATATATATCCCATCACAAATTTTTTATAGGAAGTATAGCCCTAAAAGGCTAAAATAGAATTATGAGTTAAGAGATCCATGTCATAATTTAATGAAAATAGAACTTCATGTAAAGAGCTTACACAGTAAAAAAATAAAAAAAAATAAAAAAGGTTAAACATTACGTGGAGTCTCTATGTTCTTGAAGGAATGTTATACGTAGGGAAATCAAGTCGAGGGAAGAATATGGTCCATGGAACACCAAGTTTTGAGATTAGCCTGATCAAACGCTAAGTTAAAACAAAAAACATGAGCCATATTTGCATTTTGTCTACACCTAACCAAAGAGACCAATATCACCGACAAGAGGAATTTGAAAAGTACGTTGATAAAAGGATCGTCTCTACCAACACTCATATTACTGTTCACCAAGTACTACCAACAACAATTACAGCAGCAAGAGCACAATAGACATACGGTACACTGAATTCTACTATCAAGTTCAGAGATCGAAATCTAAGAACAAACAAATAAACCTTAAAATTTGATAATCATCATAAGAAGAATGCGAATCAAAAAGCAAACAACATGAAACAAGAAGTGAGAAAAATTATATATGCAATCTATATTCTTGAAGCAAACAACGATGATCAAATTTTAAGGTTTATTTGTTTGTTCTTAGATTTTGATCTCTGAAGTTGATACTAGAATTAAGTTTACCGTATGTCTATTGGACTCTTGCTGCTGTAATTGTTGTTGTTATTACATTGTGAATAGTACTATGAGTGTTGGTAGAGATGATCCTTTTATCAACATACTTATCAAATTCCTCTTGTCGGTGATATTGATCTCTTTGGTTAGCTGTAGACGAAGTGCAAATATGGCTCATGCTTTTTGTTTAAACTTAGAGTTTGATCAGGCTAATCTCAAAACTTGGTGTTCCATGGATCATATTCTTCCCTCGACTTGATTTCCCTACGTTCCTTTAAGAATATTGAGATTCCATGTAATGTTCAATTTTTTTTTAAACTGTGTAAGCTCTTTACATGAAGTCCAATTTTCATTAAATTATGACATTGGTCTCTTAACCCAAAATTCTATTTTAGGATTTTAGGGCTATACTTCCTATGAAATTTGTGGTGGGATATATATCAAAAAATTACTATAAAAATAGATACTAGTACAAACTGGTTTGTCCAAACGGTTATTTGAACCGTTTGGACAAATAAAGATAACCCAAACGGTTTAAACCGTTTGGGATTTAAAAAAAACCTCATACGGAAGTCCCAAATGGTTGTAACGTTTGGGATAAAATATCCCAAACGGTTAAAACCGTTTGGGCGTTTTGATTGGTCCCACAAATAAAAAAACCCCTGATATTTCCCCCGTTCTCCCCAATTAACCCGCGATATTTTCCGCCCCAAAAATTTCCGTAAAATTGCCGCACCCCTCAAAAATCTCCCCAGCCCTCGAATCTTCCTCGTCGAAAATCCTTTAACATTCTCAGTTGCTCTTGCTGCCATTCTCAGTTGCATATACTTGTGTACATGATGTAAAATCTCTTTATTTGCTCTCCTGCAACTAATCTGATGTAATAAGCAAGTCTGCAGTTGTTGGTAACTGCCAGGCATTTAACCATTGGGGAAAAAAAGATTGGTAATTTTCGACGACTGGTGAATTTTCGAACCAACCCGTGTATATGCCTGAACGGTGAGAAATAAAAATATTCGAATATGCTCATATTGTTAAGTGTCAATTTGCTAACTGTCAAACTTAGCTCATCTATTTAAGGACCAAATTTTTTTGGATGAAAAATCCCATTGACATTTGACGATGACAAATAAAGGTGACATGTAAAAAAATACTGGATATATTTTCCAAAAGTTTCTACTTACTATGTTAGAGGGAAATCCTGAACCTATGATCACTTCTTGCGCAATTAAGAGTTCTTATTTCTTCTCTAATTCTTGCACTGCATTAGCGAGTTCCATCAACTTAATGGATGCTTTGTCATTATCCCACTCCCTACTTGAATCATTTGTTATTAGGAATTCAAGGTTGTTTCAGCATGTATTTGTGTTTTTCCTCTCAAAAGCATGCTTCTTTCATCATGAAATATTTGTACTTAAATAAATCATTTTTATTGTCTAGCTGCATCTACATCTGCACCGTCATGTGTGCCAAAACACTCTTTTAATCTTCGTCCTAATCGTGCTCTGAGACATGCGGAGCGATAGGGAGATGGAGGTAGCAGTTTGTATATATATCATTTTTATTTTTATTATTTATTATTCTTTATGTTATCTAATATCTTATTTGTCTCATCACATACAATGGAATCACACAATGGAATCACGATCCTCTGTTCGCACTAGAGGCCCCAATACTGCTCATAAGCTGAAGCCCGATGCTAAAAAAGGAGAGAACGCATGGCCTCTGTACCTCAATAACAGGGGTCGCCCCATTGGTGACTATGCTGAGAAAATGGGGAAAATATATGGGGGAGGAGAGCCGTGTGTACTGCAAATATCCTCTCCATTTAGAATAGGGCGATGAACATAATAGGTCATTTGACAATTTCTATATAAGATGTCAGGTATAAATATATTTTTATTTTTATTTATCCGATTAATTTGTTATCATTTGATACATAATATTTTAATCGTGTGATTCATTTATTGAATATGCAGAAGGATTATGAGTTTCTCCCCCTGGATCCTAATCAGCCCCTCTCCCACCATATTGTTTATCGAGGAATGAAGTCTCAGTTGCAGTAGAGGGTCTGGGATAATAGGTGTCAAGTAAAACAAGAGTGTTTTGAGGTGTGGAAAAATACTCCCGAAGCAGAGAGGGACGCTCTCTGGACTACTCCGGCGTTTCTTGGATTGATAGAGGCTCATGGGCTAAGTTGTGCACTTATTATGATTCACAGGACAAGAAGGTGTACGGTTTAAACATAAATCAAACGGTTAGTAGGTAATTCATTTTGTCTTTGTTTAATTACAAATCTAAATATAATAATGACATGCAGGAGGAGGCAAGACGTAATGCGCAGAATCAGGCCTCAAATTTGCATGGTCGAGCAACCTATACAGGTGGCTCAAGGAACATGTATCAGGCTACGGATCGATTCGTAAATTTACTTCTTAAAGCTATTTAAAATCCATATTATATAATTCTTATTGATTTGATCGATTATACAACATATTTATGGTGAATTGCAGAAAGGTCAAATCATTGAGGATGGTGGCACACCTACAATGTTGAAACTATATTTGGGTACCCACTCGTCACAAGTAGATAAGATCACCGAAGAGTATACATACCCAGACAACAGCACTAAGGAGTATTGTGTAAGTCTTCTGGATGAAAATATGTTTACTACACCTGAATTTCTTGATTTTTTTTCCCAGAAGTATGTTTTTTCACAGTGCATCACCTGAGGACTGAAAGAGGTCTGCGTTAATCACAGTTATGAATTTCCATATAGTCTTTAGCTTATGCACAGTGGAGCATATTTAAATGGTTTCCAATTATTCCAAATAGCGATCATGCTATTACAGTACGTGGATTGTTGTCGATTATTCATTACTCGATCTGTCAATTACATCCACATTTTTTTTTGGAGGTCTGGCGAAGATTTTATGAGTTGAGTTGTGCGTTAAAAACTTGTCTTCGTAGAACCCAGCACACTATACCAAAGATGAATCTTACTTAAGAATCTTGAGAAAACATTCAGCTACGGCTCCCTGCCATACATGGCATATTAAAAGCTTTCATGGACATGTTTTTCGATTGATGTTGGCTAATTTCAACACATTTGGATGTATGAAAGGTGAAAATTCTAAAAGATGAGGAAACAAAACTTTAGCGTACGCAAATAGCACAATTAATTCTAAAACCAACAGCATAGCATATTATTCCTTAGGCAATTTCAAAACATCTACAGACAATTTGCGTTGATCACACCAGTTGAACTGTTTATTCACATCTGTACGAATGCTTAACTGCTCCAGGTATTTGTTACGTGATGCTTATATTTTTTTCAAAACTGCAACACCAGTTGAACTGTTTTTTCACATCATTGATTTTCCTTTTTTATATTCATGAATGCCATGTCACGCCCCGAAACTGCAGCGGAAAATCATAAAATACGGGGTGCGCGACAGCAGCGACCAACGCTTAAGACAAGTCTTATGCACGGGTCAAACCTGGCACTTCATATCACATAGTTTATTTCAAAATATTCATAAACCTGCGGATGATAGAAGTCAAAGAAACTACATATATGATCGGTACTTACAGCCCACAAGCTCACCGTTATAAACATTTTTACAAAATAAAACAAAATGTGCTGAGGGTAACATCGAAATGGAGAGGCTCTCCATATAACACCTCTCAGCCAAAAGCTCAAACCAAAAGTTCAGTTACTATGAAGCTACGCCGGATCTGAAAAAAAAAATTTAAAAACAACGGGGTGAGCTAGCGCTCAGTGAGAACATTTCCCACTAGAGTTCCTAGATAACTAACAAAATAGTATTAAGCATAATTCTCAGAAATACTGAATCATAAGTTTTGCATGAGAAATAAAAAGATAGCAAAATACGATCCAAACATCATGATATTGTCTGTTTTCAAGAAAAAATGCAACAATTATATTTTTTTTCTTATGTGCAACTGAATATACTATGAACTTTCTTGGAATCAAACCCTTTTTGAATCAAGGTAAACATTAAGACGGAAAAGAACTAGAAATTTGTACGAATCAGAGAATTATTATTTTCTAAATCTCACAGTCAATTATCAAAATCTTAATTCTCGATGAGTTATTCATAAATGTAAAACTCACCCTATATGTCACACTAAGGCTACGAATTATAGCCCAGCAGCAAGGGAATGCGTAACCGCATCACATAACAGATAATTCCTGGGAATCGAATGCACCTAATACTGCCATAGGTTACTGGCCAAATACAGAAAGGCCAGAATAAATTTCAGAAGGGCCAAATACAGAAGAGTCAAGGCCAATACAGAAGGGTCAAATAAAGGTGCATTCACCATATGGCAGGCAGAAACAATCCATAGTGGACTATTTGAGGGTTTGAAAACATCGAGATCACATGTCAAATGGGTAATACTTTACATATCAGAATTTGCATAAATTTTCAAATGAAATTGACAAGGTAAAGCTCCTCATTTCTGTTAAAACAGTTTACGGATATTTACTTTTTCTTTTATCAGATACTAAGTCACGAAAAATCTTTGAATCTGTTAAACTATTGAAACACGTTCCAAATACTTCATCAAAAACTTTCAGATAAAACAAAGTCCACAATTCTTTGAAAATTTCACGAGAGCCAAATTTAATTTTCATATTTTACCTAAAGATCAAATTAGTTTTTCATATATTTTATGAGGCTAACATCGTGTTATAGGATAGACCACAACAGAAATAGGTCAAATCTTTATATACATAAAAAGACATATTATTTATTCATATTTTTTTTATCACAAGATAAATCAAATATAAAACTCATGCAATTTCATATTATAAAATACTAGTGAGAAATGAACTCACCTCTAGTGGTCACGACTTTCTCAAACTATTATTCTCCCGAATATCAACCAGAACCTATAATGTAAGATATAGGACTAATTATTAATTCAGGACAAACATATATTATAGGTAATTCAATTCATAGTCTAATAAATTCAGATATAATCAATAATAATTAAATTCTACAGTACATATAAGCTTATTATTAACTTTAGCAATTTATCAAAATTTTATAACTCTCATATACTAGCTTCTGGACTTTCTAATAATTTATAATAATGCAGGGGGTTATAGGAAATTTATCAAGTCTACAGTTATTGTTTGCAACTGAACAAAAGACAGGGGTCTAATAGATATTTTCCAATCCCTTTTTTTCAACCATAACTTATATTACTAAAAGGTTTGTTTTAAAAAAAATTCATGGTTCAGGGGCTTAAAGCAAATTTTCCTCTCCTTATCTAAACCTCTGCTTCCTGACTCTTCATCTTCTTCCCCTTTTTTTCCTTTCTTTTTTTTTCCGTTCCCTCTCTTCTTTTTTTTTCTTTCGGTTTCTCTTCTCCCCTCTCTCTCTCTCTCTCTTTCTCTCTCTCTCTCTCTCTCCTCCTTCCTCTCCCTATCTCGCCAAAGCCCCAAGACTGCGGCAAGGGATCGCCGGCGAACAAAAGTGGCCGGCGGTCAGACCCCCGATGAAACTAGGGTTAGTATTTTTCTCTCTTATTTACAAAAGCAGTTAATCAAATATCAATTTATCAGTTTATTACTATTCTATAACAGATTTACTTCTTCTAAATCAAGAAATTTTAGATCAACATGAGGATTGACTTATACCTTACTGATTTTGAACTTGGGGATGTTGATCATGTTCCTTCTTCTTCTTCTTCTCTTTTTTTTCGTGGGTTTTATTTGATTTTTTTTCCTCTGTTTCATTCCTCCATCTCCTGATTTTTTTTTCCGGTTTAAAAGAGAAGGTGAGATGTGAGAGACGGAGGAATTATTGGTATAGGTTGCTAGGGATTTCGTAGGGTTGATTTCATGGATTAACAAAAGATGAACACGTCACTTATAGGACTCTCTAAGAACTCTAAACGAGACAACTCAAGCTGTAAGCTTCTCTCTCCCTTTTTTTTTAATATTTTTATTTTATATCATTTTTTTATATATATTATCATTTTTTATATGTTTTTTTCCTGGGCTATTACACTCTCCCCACCTAATAAAAAGTTTCGTCCTCGAAACTTAACATACCTATATCTCGAATAGCTCTGTATATCTCTCTCGAATAGAATCTTCAGTCTCTCAAGTAGCTTCTCTTTCAGAGTGATTCTTCCACTAAACTTTCACATATTAGATTATTCGGTGTCTAAGTACTTGTTCTTTAAAATCCACAATACGTTCTGGTCTTTCCTCATAGGTCATATCTGGCTTAAGTTCTACTGGAGACAACTCAACGATCTCATTTGGATCTCGGATGAACTTCCGAAGCATCGATATGTGAAATACATCGTGTACTCCAGATAGGGATGGTGGTAATGCCAATCTGTACGCCACTGGACCAACGCATTCTAGAATCTTAAAAGGACTAATGAATCTCGGGCTTAACTTTCCTTGGATTCCAAATCTTTTCACTCCTTGGGTAGGCGAAACCTTCAAGAAAACATGATTGCCCACCTAGAATTCCAATTCTCTTCTTCTTTGATCAGCATAACTCTTCTGACGACTTTGTGCTATGCGAAGACGTTCCCGAACTAATTGAATTTTATCAATTGCTTGTTGTATCAATTCTGGTCCAAGAAGTTTTCTTTCTCCAACATCATCCCAATGAATGGGAGACCTACACTTCCTTCCATAAAGAAGTTCATATGGTGCCATCTGAATGCTAGCTTGGTAGCTATTATTATATGCAAACTCGGCCAAAGGTAAATAATCTTCCCACGACCCTTTCATTTCCAGTACACAACATCTTAACATATCTTCCAATGTTTGAATTGTCCGTTCTGATTGGCCGTCTGTCTGTGGATGGTAAGCTGAGCTAAAATTTAGTTTAGTCTGCAGAGCTCTGTGCACACTTTTCTAGTATTCTGATGTGAATCTAGGATCTCGATCAAAAACTATTAATATTGGTACACTATGTAATCTCACTATCTCATTAATGTACATTTTAGTCAGCTTTTCTAATGAAAATTTCATGTTGATAGGTAAAAAGTGTGCTGACTTTGTCAACCGGTCAACAATTACCCATATTGCATCATTCTTTCTCAAAGATTTCGGAAGGCCAGTGACGAAATCTATGGTGATCTTTTCCCATTTCCACATTGGTATGTCCAAGTTATGGACTAATCCAGTTGGTCTTTGGTGCTCAGCCTTTACTTGTTGGCAAGTGAAACATTCTGCAACATAGGTGGCAATTTCCTTCTTCATATTATTCCACCAATATATTTCCTACAGGTCTTTATACATTTTTGTTGATCTAGGATGCATAGTATACAGAGAGTGATGTGCCTCTTTTAGAATCTTTTTCTTTATCTCTGGTATGTTAGGCACACAAACTCTAGTTCCAACCCTCAATGATCCATCTTTATGTATCTTAAATTCTCCTCGAGTGCCTTCTTCCACATCTTTCTTTATCTTTAACAATTGAGGATCATTCTGTTGGTTTGCTTTAATTTCATCTAGCAAAGAAGGTTGTATTATCATATTTGCTAATTTAACTCCAATTTGGTGGACTCTAATTTCAATTCCAGTACGATCCAAGTACTCCAATATTTTTTTTTGAGAAGTAATTAGGCAAGCTAAATTGCATGAATTCTTACGGCTCAAGGCATCAGCAACAACATTTGCCTTGCCAGGGTGATAATTGATGGTCATATCATAATCTTTCAGAAGCTCCAACCATCTTCTTTATCGTAAATTCAACTCCTTCTGGGTAAATATATATTTCAAACTCTTGTGGTCAGTATATATTTCACAATGTACTCCATATAAATAATGTCTCCAAATTTTGAGAGCAAACACTACTGCCGCTAACTCAAGATCATGAGTGGGATAGTTTTGTTCATAAGGCTTTAACTGCCTTGAAGCATATGTTATGACTTTTTCATTTTGCATAAGTACATTGTAGGCATGTAAAATTGCTTATAAGTCTCTTGGCATAGCTCGGCGCGATGATTCGACAAACCATCGAGTGACGAGGCGACAAGGTCAACGAATCGCACGCGAGCAACGGAATGCATCCATTCGCGTGCGGAATCAAGCCAACGGTTCGGGGAGTCAACGAGTCATCCAAACAAGAGCGAACTCGGATGAATTACGACCGAATCAAGATCGGTTTCGGACTCGAACTCAGAAGTGGATTTACTGCCAAATCAGGAATCCGACTTACTGCCAAATCAGGTCAACGAGTCAAGTCTGGATAAATCAACCACAGAACCGAATCACGGATAGAACCAAAAACGAAAAATGACGGAACAACGCCTAAGGGGGCTCGGCTTAAGCCGAGCCACCTATGGGTGGCTCGACCTAGTGCCGGCCACCTATAGGTGGCCGACACTATTCCGTGCGCGGGCACAGTAAAGAGAGCCTATAAATAGGCCAAGGGTTGTTCATTTTCAAAGGTTGGACTTTTGAGAGCCGAAACTCTGCCGGATTGAAGATCGAGCTTAGAGTTTTGAAGACTTGAAGACTTGAAGATTCAGATCTGATTCTCGGCGAACGTCCACGTCACAAAAGGCAGGATTTCGAGAGAGGTAAAGATCAGATCTGAGATCTACACGAAATCACACTCCGGATCAAAGCTTGGCCTTTGATCCCGAGAAGGCTACTATTTCCTTGGTGAAATAGTACCCCCGGCTATTATTTCCTTTGCGAAATAATACCCGTCGAATCGTGTAGATCCGACCGGATCTAGATCGCGCGGTGGTCCACGGATTAACCCCGGCGTCGGCAAAGAACCCACACAAGCAAGAGACCGCAAAACAGGATCTTGCGATTTGTTTCGAGTCACAAAAAGGAGAAAAGTTGTAATCTTTTGTTTATTTTTCTTTGATTTCTCATCTATACCACCCCGCCGATCCTCAAACAAAGACGGCATCTGCTTTGCTAACTCCAAAAGCTGTTATCTCTAACAACTGACAATGGAATCAATACAAACGAAAGACACCGATTTTTCCCGGGCGGAACAATTGGCGACCACAGTGGGAAGCCGCCGATCTCGATGTCGAGCATCAGGAGCGTCCGCAGCCGGCGGATACTCCAAAATCCCCCGGTCGTTGAGAGGTCGAGATACGAGTCACCAATCAGAGAGTTCGAGGGGAATACTGTCGTCCTCGTCTGCATCAAACGTCCGCCCAACGCCAAGTCCAAAGAAGTCCAATGTTCTCCTCTCAGGAGGAAAACCGTTGGTAATGAAGACGTTGAATTACACCAAAGAAGATTCTCTGCTTCCGCGGTTTGATGCCAAGTCGGAAATAATAGTAAAATTATAAAAAACATCGGGTGAGATTTCCTCCAAATTACCAACCAATTGGCGATCTTCTCTGGCCACCTTTCTGGCCGTGGAATCGCGTGGTGAACTCTGCTCGAAGAGAGCCCAGGCCAAAGGCAAGTATAACGTCAACGCCTTGCGAAACATTCGGCAAGGCCATGGAGTCCGTTGAGCGGGATTTCCGCTATCAATACCGCGAATCCTGAAGAAAAACAAGATGGCTAAGCAGTCTCAACCACATCCAACTGAATGGTGGTTCTCCAAGCCCGCCCAACGAATGGAATGGCGGTCCAATAGTCAACCACGAGAACCGATCGATCATGCTGGAGGAGCGGCATCTCGCCCAAAGGCGCCCCCGCGGCACCTACTTCAGCGCAAGGCACCGGCGCCTCAAGGCTGAAGAAGCCCTCAGAAAGTGCACGAAAGAGGTCGTTCAACGCAAGCCCCGCCATCAATCCCGCCCCCAGTCCTGGCAGGCCAAAGTCTGAAGCGGCAATTCAGGCTAAGGAGCAACATTTGCAGCCTCCAACCAAAGTTCAACCTCCGGCGAACCAAGCTAAACCGCCGATGATTTCCACAACTGCTCCGGGAGATCCCGCAGGACCATCCCAGAAAAGGAAGTCAGTCTTGGAGCGCCTCGGTCCACTTCCCGAAGAGCGTAGCAAAGCCACGATCCAAGGACGTTTGGGCCCACTAAGAAAGCCCCGAACGGATCAACATGCTAGGGGTCGCCGTCACCTCCAACATGACAAAGAGACCAAGGCAGTCATACGCACCAACTCGCGCATTGAAGTCCAGGAGCCCGTTGAGAATTCACGCCCACAAAGGCGCGTTTCGAGGCGCGTGACTCTCGAAAGTCCGAAGAAGGTAATTCACTCTCAGAAGGAAATGTTATCGTCTGATGATGATTGCGTTATACTTGAAAATCGTGCCAACACACAATAGGTTACTCCGACTTTCAAACAGAAGAGTTGTACTATCGTGCTGGGGGTACGAGCAAAGCCAGAAAGAGAAATCCTCGAAGGCTAGAAACTCAGTGCCCTTGTTCAAAGCTCATTCGGGCGGTACTGTCTAAGTGCAACTGCGTCAAGGTAGTCCCCGAGCGAATTTCAGTGTTCGAAAGGCTTGGTACCGAAACGCCAAGACCAAAGTCTAGGCGCAGAGAATTTCCAAGAGTCACCACCAATATGACCAGCAAAGAGACATCGGCACGAGATAATTTCGAGTCGATTCTGAAGGCATCCCGGCGTCTAACCCGTCTGCAGTCTGGAGCCATCGCACGAGGAACTTATGGTAGGGTTCGGACAAAATTACCTTCGGAAGATGAAGAATCAGATTCCTGCTCTGCTGTCGCATCAGATAATACAGTATCCAGTGAGGGGGAACCCCGCGAGTCGCTGATGATAAGCGCGGATCAAGTGGTCAAGATGCTCGAAGAAGCCATGGCTAAACAACAGGAGAGCTTCAGGTTCGAAATGCAGATGGCCATGCAAAGTATGAGGGAAATGCATGAGCAACAAATTCAGGCACTGACGAACCAGCAAGGCGAACCAAGTCGTAGCAATCAAGTTCGTCAGGAAGACGAGGATACGAATGAAACTCGTAATACTAATAATCCTCCCGTCAATGCAGGGGGTGGTAATGAGGATGCCAACGAAGATACAAGTGAAGACTTGAAGATCAAGAACCTCGAGAGCAAAATCGACACATTGATTTCCGCTCAAGAGGTGAAAAAAATAGGTATTCCTTGTCCATACCCAAGAGAGTGGGAATCGATCCCATACCCGGCGAAGTTCAACCTAATTAACTTCACGCCGTTTGATGGGAAGGGTTCGCCCACTCAGCATGTGATTTATTTCAAATCACACCTGGGGGTAATCTCTGGCAATGAGCCTCTGATGGTGCGGTCATTCGTCGGCACTCTTCGCGGAGCCGCCTTCGATTGGTATCGAGCACCGTCTGACACTTGGAAGGATCTGAAGGTCCGAGGGGAGCAGGCTGAGCGATTCCTTAGAAGGAAGAAGGCCGAGAGGAACCAACCGACGGTTAATCCGCTGGACTCAAACTTCGCTTCTCGTGGTAAGGGCAAAACACCTGCAGCTACTGGTGGTGCTAATCAAGCGTCACAACAGCAATCCCGAAGGCAGCAAAAGACTTCGGGTCCGAGACTCCAAAAAGAGTACTCTTTCAAGGATGAAGACGTTCCAGCCATCTTCGAATCCCTCCTTGAAGGTAACAAGATCAAGCTACCACCTATCACAAATCAGGAGGAAGCTGACAACACTACGGACCCAAAGTACTGTGCATACCACAGGAGGGTCGTTCATCCCACCAAGGATTGCTTTGCTCTCAAGAATAGCATTCAGACCTTGGTTGAAGCCGGCGTCATATCGCTCAGATAAGCCAAATAAGAACGGAAACACTCCAAAGAGTATACGAGTATAAACTGTTTCTCAATCCTCCAACAGGTACATGAGGTTAAACTGTTCCCTACATACTCCAATAGGTATATGAGTCTAAACTGTTTCCTACTGTTGATGGGAAGTTCCTGGAGAATATTACGCTAATATTCTTAAGGATAACCCAATCATGTAATGGAGTACAAAGTCAGACCCAGTTCCAAGAAGGAAGCTGGGGGTGGATGATTCATGTAATGGGAAGTTCCCAGAAGAATGCTATATGTAATTTTCTTAGGGGTAACCCGATAATTACAAACAAGGTGATAAACACCAAACCTCCATTATGATTTGTACTCCCACTCTCACTGTCTACCTGGTCAAACCTTCCTACAGTTAGGACCACAACCAAAATCTCCTTCCTACAGTTAGGACCACAACCAAAATCCCCTCTCGATTCCTTCAATGAACGAGAGGCCCATAAATCGAGCGATCAAACCTTCCTACAGTATCCCCTCTCGATTCCTTCAATGAACGAGAGGCCCATAAATCGAGCGATCAAACCTTCCTACAGTTAGGGTCATCTCAAGCTCCTGCTTGGTCAAACCTTCCTACAGTTAGGGCCAAAACCAAAATCCCCTCTCGATTCCTTCAATGAACGAGAGGCCCACAAATTAAGCGATCAAACCTTCCTACAGTTAGGATCGTCTCAAACCTCTCATTAGGTCAAACCTTCCGACAGTTAGGGCCAAAACCAAAATCCCCTCTCGATTCCTTCAATGAACGAGAGGCCCACAAATTAAGCGATCAAACCTTCCTACAGTTAGGATCGTCTCAAACCTCCCATTAGGTCAAATCTTCCGACAGTTAGGGCTAAAATCAAAATCCCCTCTCGATTCCTCAAATGAACGAGAGGGTCACTTTCAAATCAAGTGATCAAACCTTCCTATAGTTAGGGTCACCTCAAATTCCCGCTTGGTCAAACCTTCCTACAGTTAGGACCAAAACCACAATTCACTCTCGATAAACGAGAAATTCATCTTTAGTTCGGTAATCAAACCTTCCGACAGTTAGGGTTATCCGAATCTTTTCGATTCTCGGAGTGGAGATCCCACTCTTAGTTTCACCTTTCCGGATTCTGGGGGTGGAGATCCCACCTCGAGTTTCCTTTCCTTCTTTGTTCAGGGAATAGAATATAAAATTCTTCCTTCCCCACACCAATCCTTTTCCAAGAATTCAGAATTCGATTCTAGGAAGTTTATCCCAAATCCTAAGCAGGGATAAGTCTGCGCCTAACACGCGCTGCCGGTTTAGTCTTTCTCCGTAGAAAAAAAAGACACCAGAATTCGATTCTGGGGTATTCTATCCTGAAACCTAAGCAAGGATAAGTCTGCGCTTAACCCGCGCTGCCGGTTAGTTCTTAACACATATTCAACATTGTGACAGGTTGTTATTAATAACACCAAAATCCATGCCTTATACGCATGGGGAATTTCATCCTGAATCCTAAGAAAGGATATGCCGACGCCTAACACGCGTCGCCGGTTTAGTCTTTCCCCGTAGAAAAAGACACCAGAGTTCGATTCTGGGGTATTCTATCCTGAAACCTAAGCAAGGATAAGTCTGCGCCTGACACGCGCTGCCGGTCAGTTCTTAACCGTTTAAAAAGAACACCCGTTCACATATTCAACATTGTGACAGGTTGTTATTAATAACACCAAAATCCATGCCTTACACGCATGGGGAATTTCATCCTGAATCCTAAGAAAGGATATACCGACGCCTAACACGCGTCGCCGGTTTAGTCTTTCTCCGTAGAAAAAAAAGATACCAGAGTTCGATTCTGGGGTATTCTATCCTGAAACCTAAGCAAGGATAAGTCTGCGCTTAACCCGCGCTGCCGGTCAGTTCTTAACCGTTTAAAAAGAACACCCGTTCACATATTCAACATTGTGACAGGTTGTTATTAATAACACCAAAATCCATGCCTTACACGCATGGGGAATTTCATCCTGAATCCTAAGAAAGGATATGCCGACGCCTAACACGCGTCGCCGGTTTAGTCTTTCCCCGTAGAAAAAGACACCAGAGTTCGATTCTGGGGTATTCTATCCTGAAACCTAAGCAAGGATAAGTCTGCGCCTGACACGCGCTGCCGGTCAGTTCTTAACCGTTTAAAAAGAACACCCGTTCACATATTCAACATTGTGACAGGTTGTTATTAATAACACCAAAATCCATGCCTTACACGCATGGGGAATTTCATCCTGAATCCTAAGAAAGGATATGCCGACGCCTAACACGCGTCGCCGGTTTAGTCTTTCCCCGTAGAAAAAGACACCAGAGTTCGATTCTGGGGTATTCTATCCTGAAACCTAAGCAAGGATAAGTCTGCGCCTGACACGCGCTGCCGGTCAGTTCTTAACCGTTTAAAAAGAACACCCGTTCACATATTCAACATTGTGACAGGTTGTTATTAATAACACCAAAATCCATGCCTTACACGCATGGGGAATTTCATCCTGAATCCTAAGAAAGGATATGCCGACGCCTAACACGCGTCGCCGGTTTAGTCTTTCCCCGTAGAAAAAGACACCAGAGTTCGATTCTGGGGTATTCTATCCTGAAACCTAAGCAAGGATAAGTCTGCGCCTGACACGCGCTGCCGGTCAGTTCTTAACCGTTTAAAAAGAACACCCGTTCACATATTCAACATTGTGACAGGTTGTTATTAATAACACCAAAATCCATGCCTTACACGCATGGGGAATTTCATCCTGAATCCTAAGAAAGGATATGCCGACGCCTAACACGCGTCGCCGGTTTAGTCTTTCCCCGTAGAAAAAGACACCAGAGTTCGATTCTGGGGTATTCTATCCTGAAACCTAAGCAAGGATAAGTCTGCGCCTGACACGCGCTGCCGGTCAGTTCTTAACCGTTTAAAAAGAACACCCGTTCACATATTCAACATTGTGACAGGTTGTTATTAATAACACCAAAATCCATGCCTTACACGCATGGGGAATTTCATCCTGAATCCTAAGAAAGGATATGCCGACGCCTAACACGCGTCGCCGGTTTAGTCTTTCCCCGTAGAAAAAGACACCAGAGTTCGATTCTGGGGTATTCTATCCTGAAACCTAAGCAAGGATAAGTCTGCGCCTGACACGCGCTGCCGGTCAGTTCTTAACCGTTTAAAAAGAACACCCGTTCACATATTCAACATTGTGACAGGTTGTTATTAATAACACCAAAATCCATGCCTTACACGCATGGGGAATTTCATCCTGAATCCTAAGAAAGGATATGCCGACGCCTAACACGCGTCGCCGGTTTAGTCTTTCCCCGTAGAAAAAGACACCAGAGTTCGATTCTGGGGTATTCTATCCTGAAACCTAAGCAAGGATAAGTCTGCGCCTGACACGCGCTGCCGGTCAGTTCTTAACCGTTTAAAAAGAACACCCGTTCACATATTCAACATTGTGACAGGTTGTTATTAATAACACCAAAATCCATGCCTTACACGCATGGGGAATTTCATCCTGAATCCTAAGAAAGGATATGCCGACGCCTAACACGCGTCGCCGGTTTAGTCTTTCCCCGTACGACAAGGTCAACGAATCGCACGCGAGCAACGGAATGCATCCATTCGCGTGCGGAATCAAGCCAACGGTTCGGGGAGTCAACGAGTAATCCAACCAAGAGAGGACTCGGATGAATCACGACCGAATCAAGATCGGTTTCGGACTCGAACTCAGAAGTGGAGTTACTGCCAAATCAGGAATCCGACTTACTGCCAAATCAGGTCAACGAGTCAAGATATAGCGCAAAACGACGGAAAACAGCAAACCCAGATGGGCTCGGCCAAAACCGAGCCGCCTCAAGGTGGCTCGGCCAAAGCCGAGCCACCCTGAGGTGGCTCGGTGGCCGAGCCACCTTGAGGTGGCCGGCCCAGAGCCGAGCCACCTCAAGGTGGCCGGCTGCACTGTGCCCAAGGCACAGTGAGGGTAGCCTATAAATAGGCCCCCTTTTGTTCATTTTCAAAGGTTGGACTTTTGAGAGCCGAAACTCTGCCGGATTGAAGATCGAGCTTAGAGTTTTGAAGACTTGAAGACTTGGACATCCAGATCTGATCCTCGGCGAGCATCCACGTCACAAAAGGCAGGAGTTCGAGAGAGGGGAAGAACAGATCTGAGATCTACACGAGATCACACTCCGGATCTAAGCTTGGTCTTAGATCCCGAGATCCGAGCGATTATTTCCTTAGTGAACTAATCCCTCCCGGCTATTATTCCCTTTGTGGAATAATACCTGTCAAATCGTGTAGATCCAACCGGATCTAGATCGCGCGGTGGTCCACGGATAAACCCCGGCGTTGGCAAAGAACCCACAAAAGCGAGCGACCGCAAAACAGGAGCTCGCGATTTGTTCGACACAAAAGGAGAAATTTGTAATCTTTGTTTATTTTTCTTTGATTTTCATTGTAACCGGATCTAAAAAAGACCGGATCTTTTGTAACTCAAAAAGCTGTTATTTAAAATGACAATGGAATCAATTACAAAGAAAGACACGATTTTTCCCGCGAACATACACATCCCAATCCTCTTCTAGAGGCATCACTATAGATAGCAAAGCCTGTGTCTCCATTAGGTAATGCAAGTATTGGAGCAGACACTAATCTACTTTTTAGCTCTTGAAAGCTTTTCTCACATTCATTTGACCAAATAAATTTAACTCCTTTCTGAGTAAGACGTGTCAGAGGTGAAGCAATACGAGAAAATCCTTCCACAAATTTTCTATAGTAGCCAGCCATTCCAAGAAAGCTACGGATCTCCGTCACAGTAGTCGGTTTGTCCCATTTAACAGTAGCTTTTACCTTCTCAGGGTCCACAGAAATCCCTTCCTTAGAGATTACATGCCCAAGAAATGCTACCTCCTCCAAACAGAATTCACATTTCTTAAGTTTTGCATACAGTTGTTCTCTCTTTAATGTGTGCAACACCTGTCTCAAGTGTCCTTCATGTTCTTCTTTACTTCTTGAGTATATCAGAATATCATCAATAAATACCACAACAATCTGATCTAAGAAAGGTTTAAATACTCTGTTCATAAGATCCATAAATGCTGCAGATGCATTTGTGAGCCCGAATGGTAAAACTAAAAATTCATAATGACCATAGCGGGTTCGAAATGCAGTCTTTGGCACATCTTCTGGTTTAATCTTTAATTGATAGTAACCAGAACGGAGATCGATCTTTAAAAATACCTGAGCTCATTGTAATTGATCAAATAGATCATCAATTCTCGGTAATGGATATTTGTTCCGAATGGTTACCTTATTCAACTCACGGAAGTCAATACACAATCTCATACTTCCATCTTTCTTTTTCACAAATAACACTGGTGCACCCCAGGGTGACACACTCGGCCGAATGAAGCCTTTATCTAAAAGTTCTTGCAGTTGCACTTTTAGCTCTCTCAATTCAGCAGGTGCCATTCGATAAGGAGTCTTAGAAATGAGACTCGTACCAGGTACTAGGTCAATTGAAAATTCAATTTCTCTATCTGGGGGCATTCGTGGAAGTTCTTCTGGAAATACCTCTGGAAATTCTCGGATAATTGGTATCTCTTCCAAGCTTGGTTTTCCATCATCAACCATCTCAACTGAAGCTAAATAACCCATACATTCACTCCTCAGCGCTCGATGTGCTTTAAGGGCTGAGATGATTTTTAAGGGTTCTTGACACTTACCGCCCTCAAAACAAAATTCGGGTTGGCCAGGAAATTTGAATACTACTTTCTTTTCTCGACATAAAATAGAAGCATGATTTAAGGATAACCAATCCATCCCCAATATAATATCAAAATCATGCATTTCTAACATCATTAATTCTACAGGGAGTTCCTTGTCGAGAATATAAATTTTACCCCTACAACATTAATTTGATACTAATATGTCACCTCCAGGTGTACTAACAAGCAATTCTTCTTGTAGGGTATCACATGGTAATTGGTTTCTCTTAACAAACTGTGTAGCAATAAAGGAATGCGATGCACCAGAATCAAATAGTACTCGAGCATGAACCGACCCAAAAATTAGCGTACCTGTCACCACATCCTTGTTTGCTTCTGCTTCCTTCTCAGTCAGAGAATAAACTCAGGCTTTGGCTTGAGGATACCGATTCTCACCACTGGACTGGCCAGTCTGGAAAGTATTTCGAGATGGTTGTTGTAGGGGACAATTTTCTATTTTGTGATCTTTCTGACCACATCTCAAACAAGCTCCAGTATTTCTCCAACAACTTTTCGCTTCATGCCCCAGCTTATGACAAATATCACATCTTAAAGTTTTCTGGTTAGTAAATTGCTCCTCTCTGTGTCCGAAATTCTACTTTTTATTTCTCCAATTTTTATTTCTTCCACCACGATTATCTTTCCAGAACCGCTTCTTTGGGTAGGAGCTGCTCGTCTCATTCTTTGGCTTTGTATCAATTTCATTTTTCTCAATTAATAAGGCCTTCTTTAATACTTCTCCATATATATGTAGGGAGTTCAAACGCACTGAGCGCCTTCCGAATGTCCGGCCGAAGCCCTTCCTCGAAGCGACGAGCTCTATCTTCCTTATTACCCAACAAGTGAATGGCAAATTTTGATAGATAAGTGAACTCTTCTTCATATTCAACTACTTTCTTATCACCTTGCTCTAATTTTTTAAACTCCTGTTCTTTTTGTTTGCGAACAGTTGAAGGAAAATACTTTTCATAAAAAAACTTTTTAAGTTCCTCTCATGATATCTTGTATGCCTTCTCACCTAATGTCCCGACCTGCATTTTCCACCACCCGTAAGCGCGGTCTTTTAACATGTATACGACATAATCAACTTTCTCCTCGTCAGGGCATCTCATGTATGTGAAAACCTTTTCCATTTCTGTGATCCAATGCTCAGCAATCATAGGATCAGTTGTTCCCTTAAAACTGGGTGGGGATAGTTTCTTGAATTCTCTCATGCCACTTCTTAATTTTGGGTGCTCCTCGTTTTGACCATTCGTCCGATTGCGATCAATTTGATCTTGTTGTCTGGTGACTACAGATGTCGTGCTCCTCGTTTTGACCATTCGTCCGATTGCGATCAATTTGATCTTGTTGTCTGGTGACTACAGATGTCACCGCTTGCAGCAGATCCATCAATGCATTGGCGATCAATTTGATCTTGTTGTCTGGTGACTACAGATGTCACCGCTTGCAGCAGATCCATCAATGCATTGTTGTCTATTGAGTTTCCGAAGGTGGATGCACGAGCAATTCTAGATCTCATCATTTCACCTATTGTCTGATTTAGATCCCTATCTCCATTAGGAGGGGTTTGCTCATTACCTGAAGTCATATCTTCCTATAAATAATAAAATATTTCAGTCAACTATTATACAAGAAAAATTCCTAAGTCAGTCACATATATGTAATTTAAGTGATTAGGAACTCAATCATTACTCAACATAATAACACAAATCAGTATTTACAAACCAAAAGTATATTATTTTAACTTTTTTTATACATATATCTGAGTATATGGGTTTATATATACATATTTTCTACCAAAATGTCCTACATAAACCAAAAGAGTGACTACGAAAACCCATATACTGATATTACAAAATTGCCCTAACAGTTATGCTCTATTTCCCTGAGGAAGAGGAGCTGCTGGAACTAGACTTCTCCTCAGTTGGTTCAGTCTCCTCTAAGTCTTGGCTATCAATAGAATTGGACATTGGATATGGATCTATGCTGCTAGTCCCCCATCCTTCAAGGTCGAGATCTGGACCAATGCCTAGGCTACTCGACTCACCCTCAGAGGGGGCAAGTCTCTGGTCATCACTAGGAATCTGGGCTACAATGGACTCCATGTCAGAGGGGTCGGATGAAATCAAAATGATTTCTGAAGGTGATGACTCAACTGGAACCACTTCTACCACGAGATCCTCATCCTCTGTATAATCAAGCTCAGACTCTGATGAATTTATCATAACAACTTCTACGGGCTCGACCCCCGTTGAGTCTGGGGTCATATGATTAGACATTATTAGGTTTGGATCAGTTTCATCAGAAGTGTATCCCCAGTCTCTTAAGCTGGGTTCCCAAGAGCTATCTACAGAAATCATAGGGTTGGACAGGGTAGACGACGAACTGGAAGATGAATTGGTTCCCGCCATCCTACAAAAAAGGGGAACCACCCATCAACTCACTAAAGAAAAAGGACAAAGTAAAACAAAATAAACATCTAAACACTCCTTGATGAACCTAAAAGGTTTTACTATAAAATATTTATATGCATACATGTATATACATATGTATACATACATATATATCACATAATTGATCCATACGATAACACTCATCTAGCGCATATACTCTATGATAATGTGTCCTACCAGGTTTCTAACGTCCAAACCTAAGCTCTGATACCACCTTACTGTCACGCCCCGAAACTGCAGTGGAAAATCATAAAATACGGGGTGCGCGATAGCAGCGACCAATGCTTAAGACAAGTCTTATGCACGGGTCAAGCCTGGCACTTCATATCACATAGTTTAATTCAAAATTTTCATAAACCTGCTGATGATAGAAGTCAGAGAAACTACATATATGATCGGTACTTACAGCCCACAAGCTCACCGTTATAAACATTTTTACAAAACAAAACAAAATGTGCTAAAGGTAACATCAAAATGAAGAGGCTCTCCATATAACGCCTCTCAGCCAAAAGCTCAAACCAAAAGTTCGGTTACTATGAAGCTACGCCGGATCTGAAAAAAAAATTAAAAACAACGGGGTGAGCTAGCGCTCAGTGAGAACATTTCCCACGAGAGTTCCTAGATAACGAACAAAATAGTATTAAGCATAATACTCAGAAATACTGAATCATAAGTTTTGCATGAGAAATTCAAAGATAGCAAAATACGATCCAAACATCATGATATTGTATGTTTTCAAGAAAAAATGCAACAATTATATTTTCTTTCTTATGTGCAACTGAATATACTATGAACTTTCTTGGAATCAAACCCTTTTTGAATCAAGGTAAACATTAAGACGAAAAAGAACTAGAAATTTATACGAATCACAGAATTATTATTTTCTAAATCTCACAGTCAATTATCAAAATCTTAATTCTCGATGAGTTATTCATAAATGTAAAAGTCACCCCATATATCACACTAAGGCTACGAATTATAGCCCAGAAGCAAGGGAATGCGTAACCACATCACATAACAGATAATTCTCGGGAATCGAATGCACCTAACACTGTCATAGGTTACTGGCCAAATACAAAAGGGCCAGAAAAAATTTCAGAAGGGCCAAATACAGAAGGGCCAAGGCCAATACAGAAGGACCAAATAAAGGTGCATTCACCATATGGCAGGCAGAAACAATCCATAGTGGACTATTTGAGGGTTTGAAAACATCGAGATCACATGTCAAATGGGTAATACTTTGCATATCAGAATTTGCATATATTTTCAAATGAAATGACGAGGTAAAGCTCCTCATTTCTGTTAAAACAGTTTACGGATATTTACTTTTTCTTTTATCAGATACTAAATCACGAAAAATCTTTGAATCCGTTAAACTGTTGAAACACGTTCCAAATACTTCATCAAAAATTTTCAGATAAAACAAAGTCCACAATTCTTTGAAAATTTCACGAGAGCCAAATTTAATTTTCATATTTTACCTAAAGATCAAATTAGCTTTTCATATATTGTATGAGGCTAACATCGTATTATAGGATAGACAACAATAGAAATAGGTCAAATCTTTATATACATGAAAAGACATATTATTTATTCATATTTCTTTTTATCACAAGATAAATCAAATATAAACCTCATGCAATTTCATATTATAAAATACTAGTGAGAAATGAACTCACCTCTAGTGGTCACGACTTTCTCAAACTATTATTCTCCCGAATATCAACCAGAACCTATAATGTAAGATATAGGACTAATTATTAATTCAGGACAAACATATATTATAGGTAATTCAATTCATAGTCTAATAAATTCAGATATAATCAATAATAATTAAATTCTATAGTACATATGAGCTTATTATTAACATTAGCAATTTATCAAAATTTTATAACTCTCACATACTAGCTTTTGGACTTCCTAATAATTTATAATAATGCAGGGGGTTATAGGAAATTTATCAAGTCTACAGTTATTGTTTGCAACTGAACAAAAGATAGGGGTCTAATAGATATTTTCCAGTCCCTTTTTTTTCAACCATAACTTATATTACTAAAAGGTTTGTTTTAAAAAAATTTCATGGTTCAGGGGCTTAAAGCAAATTTTCCTCTCCTTATCTAAACCTGCTTCCTGACTCTTCATCTTCTTCCCCTTTTTTCCTTTCTTTTCTTTTTTCCGTTCCCTCTCTTCTTTTTTTTTTCTTTCGGTTTCTCTTCTCCCCTCTCTCTCTTACTTTCTCTCTCTCCCTCTCTCCTCCTTCCTCTCCCTGTCTCGCCAAAACCCCAAGACTGCGGCAAGGGATCGCCGGCGAACAAAAGTGGCCGGCGGTCAGACCCCCGACGAAACTAGGGTTAGTATTTTTCTCTCTTATTTACAAAAGCAGTTAATCAAATATCAATTTATCAGTTTATTACTATTCTATAACAGATTTACTTCTTCTAAATCAAGAAATTTTAGATCAACATGAGGATTGACTTATACCTTACTGATTTTGAACTTGGGGATGTTGATCACGTTCCCTCCTATTCTTCTTCTTCTCCTCTTTTTTTTGTGGCTTTTATTTGATTTTTTTTTCCTCTGTTTCATTCCTCCATCTCCTGATTTTTTTTTCCAATTTAAAAGAGAAGGTGAGATGTGAGAGACGGAGGAATTATTGGCATAGGTTGCTAGGGATTTCGTAGGGTTGATTTCATGGATTAACAAAAGATGAACACGTCATTTATAGGACTCTCTAAGAACTCTAAACGAGACAGCTCAAGCTGTAAGCTTCTCTCTCCCTTTTTTTATTAATATTTCTATTTTATATCATTTTTTTTATATATATTATCATTTTTTTATATGTTTTTTTTCCTGGGCTATTACATGACAACTGTTTCTTTACGCATGCTCGAAGTTAGGGAAGTTTATCTTGGTGCAAACAATGCTGATTTTCTGTGCTAGTCATGCTAGGCAACTGTGTTCATGCCATTACAGTCAGAGCTTGAAAGTTGTTTTTTCGGAAGGTGGGTGGGTTGGTGGTGGGGGGGGGGCGGGTGGGCAGAAACTCTATAGGTAGTAGGCCTTTGCATAGCAAAAAACTTGCAGAAAAGGCATTTGGAAGTGAAGTGGTAACTCATCTCCAATATTCCATGTGGAAATCGAAAAAGATATTGGCAAATTACTCATGTGTGAATCATCACATCCTACACGAACGGAGAAGCATGAACTTAGCATTATATTTTACGTGATGTATATATTGGAAAAATAGAAGAAGAATGGCAACTATACAATGCAGTTCCATGTATATTAATTCTACCGCTATTTGAGTTCTTGCTCAACTACAATGTTTGATTGTCACACATAATTAGTGCATTAGATATAACCTTCTTATATAACAGGCTAACCATGGGAATACCAGTTCTGTTGACCCTATAGTTTTGATGATGATTTGACAAACAATTTATTACTAATAAGCTTTCTAGTGTTTTGTGTTTATGTTCTTTTTTTCAGGTATTTCAACACGCGTTAATCAAGCGTTAAAGATTCAAGTTCATTTGCGTGGATTTACCTAGGTATATGTTAGTTTACTTACATATACAGTATATGATTATATCTAAGCTCAATATATATATACTTAACACGATTTTTGACGTTTTCTATCATATAGATGATTTTTCATTAAACGCTGTTAAAATACTTTATCTCATGTTTACAGCTCCTTCATACTTCACTATATACATATATTATATGCACAATATATATATGAATATTTACAAGTCCTATATCAAAGTTCACTTTCATAAAATTACAGGTTTTCTAAGCATTCTTCAAAAACAGGTAGTTTTCACAAACGAAAATTAATTTTCCAGAAATTCTCATTTAGAAACTTTCCCCAAAGTTTCATTATTTTTGAACTTGATTTGATATTTTTTCTGGATTTTCAAACTAGCCCCAAAACCTGAATTTTTACATATATCAGAATTCGGTCGACCGGTACGGTCGACCGACTGTTGTTCCGTTTCTGAGTAAACTTCCAGAGAGCCCTCCGGTCGACCGGAATTTATATCGGACGACCGAAATTTTCAATTCGGTCGACCGCTTTTTCCGTCGGTCGACCGACAGCTTTAATTTCCCGTTTTCTGAGTTTTTTGAACTAAGCGGTCGACCGGACCGGTCGACCGCCGAGTTGTCAGAAAGAGCCTAACGACTAGTTTTTTCAAATGGGTCTTTTGGTCTTTTACCTATTTCTAGCTGTAGTATTGGGGTGCTATATATACCTCATTGCTGCTCTTCCTCATTAATATCCAAGAAATCCAAGTTTGTTGTTTAACAAAATATTAATCGCGTTTAAGAGCTGTTTAAGAGTTGGTTTCGCTAATCAGTTTTTCAAGAGAAGTTTTCTACAACAAGAAGAGGCCTTCAAATCTTATTGAGATCACCATTTCCTCAACTCTTCTTGTTTATTGAGAAGTCTTCTAAACTCTTTCCTATATAGCTTATTATTTTACTTTCATTTGATTAAGCTATATTCATTGAGTTATATTTATTAAGTTTCATTCACTATTATCACACACACTTATTGAGCTTGATATTCTCATATTATATATTGTGGGTTGTAGTGTGGGATTTAGTGAGTGTGAGCTTCACTGAGTTCTCATTTGTTATTTGAGAACAAACTCATGTATTGAACCTTTACTTGTGAGATTCACTTGTAACACACTTGTACACCGAGAGAAGTGTGAGGAGAGAGAGACGGGGTCAAATCCAATAGGAGTGGCGTCGATTGACGAACCCTGGGAGAGGTTGTAATCGAGCACTTGAGGAGGAGGACACGGGCTAGGTTCCTACACTTAGTGTGTAAAGTGTGTTTGTTGAGTGATTGTGTAGTGTGAGAGTTTTTGGTGAACTTGTAAACCGAGTGTGTAGAAGTTCCGGCTTCCAAACCGGATTGTGATAGTGGATATCTCCTCGAGGTGAGGAGCGGGGACGTAGGTCGTGGGGACCGAACCTCGTGAACATATCGTGTGTTTGTGTTTTGTTTGGCGTACATATTATTCATCTTTATTGCTCATATTCATATCATATTTATTCTTGCTAGATCAAATTGATCAATATAATTTTAATTGGTATTAATTGGGATTAGATTAGCATAAGATCCTAATCACCCCCCCTCTAGGGTCTAACAAGTTCTTCTTATGTTTATTTGTTGCCAGTTATATAACAGACTGAATTGCTTTATGCAATAATCATACTTCTATTTTTGTTTTTATTTTTTTCTTAAATATATCTAATTTTGCATTGTTAACTTACAATTGACTACTTTGTATTGTGTAGAATTGAGTCATCGAGGACGCAACCTTATCAGGGGTCGATTCAGCCGCAGAGGACGATGCACTTTATTTCACCCAGATGTTAGATTCCCTGCACGGAGGGCATCACGATATTTATGAAAGAGCCATGGGCATTGGTAGCACTCGGACTTACTTGAGGGTGTCCTCCATACCAAAAATCGGCACTTCCAATCAGGAGCTACGTCGCGAGGTTGCTGATCTTAGAGCTCAGGTAGCTGAGATGGATAGTCTCAGGAAGGAGCTTAGGTCTCGGATGCATTGGATTAATAACAATATGGTAAATATGCTAATATACACACACTCTCGCATACACATGTGCACTGGCATACACAAATATACATACACCTAATACTTATACACACGTAAACATACACATACACTTAACACTCAGACATGTATATACTCATACATTGCTATTACTTTATAGGTTAATTCTCAGGGCGCTCGTCTTGCTCCCACTGCTAATGACTCACCAGCTTTTACCCGTCCTTCTCCAATTCCTCAGCCTGCTGCCGATATACCACATTCTACTCGTCCTACTTCGAATGCTAACACTTCTACTTCTAGTGTACAAGGTTTGTCACAGGAGAATCTTACTAGGACATTTGCAGACTTGAGGCATTCGGGCTTGTCCCAGGAGGACATTCTTCAAGGAATTTCTTCTCTTCCTTGATTGGATGGATCAAGCCACTCCTATCTTATATTTTGGACGTATGAGTCATTTTGGATATTGGAGACATATATAATATTGGATGTTTTTTATTGTGAGATATTGAGTAATCATTGCGTAATACATGTTTTGTCTCTAATATTAAGTTGAGTAATCATTGTGTATGTATATATAATATTGGATATATAGCACTGTTTGAGACATTTTTGTGTATGTATATGTTTTTATGTCATTATAAGATATTGAGATATCATTGTGTGAGATGTGTATATTAAATGTAAGTAGGTAGATAAATAAAACAACTAAAAATAAAAAAAAGTTAAAAATCAACACGCCAAACGGGTTAAGCCATTTGGCCTAGTCTTAACCCAAACGGTTTAGACCGTTTGGACAAAATTCTGTCCAAACGGTCAAAACTGTTTGGACAACGTCCCAAATGGTTGTAACCGTTTGGGATGTCACAAATGTCCAAACGGTTGAAACTTTTTGGACAGAAATTTGTCCAAACGGTCTAAACCGTTTGGAATAATCTCTGTCCAAACGGTTATTCCAAACGATTTAGACCGTTTGGACAAATTTCTGTCCAAACAGTTTCAACTGTTTGGACATTTGTGATATCCCAAACGGTTACAACCATTTGGGACGTTGTCCAAATGGTTGTTACCGTTTGAGAGTCTGTCCAAACGGTTACAACCGTTTGGGCGACTGTTGGGAAAAATTCATCCCCAACGGCTTCAGCCCAAACGGGTTTTTTTCCGCCCAAACGGTTGTAACCGTTTGGGACTGCATTTGTCCAAACGGTTCCAACTGTTTGGACAGATCAGTTTTGTACTAGTGTAGAGGTAAATGCAAACTATAGGACTTTATGATTCGTTTACTTTCAAAAGTCTCATGTTAGCTAAATGATAAGTATAAAGTGTCAGCCTCCATCAACTCTGAGAGGATTGTCGTTTAACTTATTCCATGTAATGTTTAACTTTTTCTACTATATATTTTCCTCCATGTAAAGTTTGTATAACGACTACAAAGAGCGGGCACTTGCAATGCACGTGCCAATTCATAAGTTTTCAATTAATTATCAATCATTAAACTCGTAAGAAGATAAAAATACACTACAAATTTGCTAGTTTCTTTACAACATGAATTCTGTTGTAATATACTAAAGAAATAAAATAAGAGACAAGAGACAAAAGAAGAGAAATTGTAATTTTATTCATATTCTATTTCCATACATGATACAATTTATAGATACATGATAGAAGATAAAAGGACATCAAGTTAATAGTCCACATACAAAGTAATGTCCACATACATTTTGTCTTTTAGATATTAACAAAATGTCTTTTAGATATCAACAAAATGTCTTTTAGATTTCAACACTCCCCCTTGGACATTACTTCGAAATATCAATGCCTCGTTAAAAACCTCGCTAGAAAAAACCCAGTGGAAAAAAAAACTAGTCGAGGAAAAGAGTACATGACATACATACATTATTTCTGTTACATCAGTTGTCTCGTTAAAAACCTTTCGCTAAGAAAAACCATGCATGTAGGACAAAAAACTTAGCAAAGGAAAAAAGAGTACAACTATAGATCTTCGGGATCCAAACTTGTGTTGTATTAGTTGCCTCATTAAAAACTTTTAGCTAAGAAAACCCTGTGGGACAAAACTTAGCAAAGGAAAAAAAGAGTACAACTATAGTCCTTCAAGGCGCAATCTTCGGGATTGCATTGAAAATTCGCTCCCCCTGATGATGACAATCTTCTGAGTCTATGCTAAGAAAAACCCAGTGGGACAAAACTTAGTTAAAAGGGGCAAAATATGATGATAGACCTTCAGGGCCCAATCTTCAGGATTGTGATAAACACGTAAAATATGCATTATCTTAGTGTGTTTCAAGCATGATTTACGAGTGTTTAATGCATATTTCATGTTTAGATCGAGGATACCGCTGTGGTTTGTGTTCTTATATGTAGGTATTAGCTCAAGATTGAAAGATTTGATGATCGTTGGAAGTTATACAAGAGTTTGAAGCAACAACAAGATTTCGAATGCATGGTTTGTGAAGAAAATGGATGCACGAGTATGAAGAACTGAAAATTCGACCATGATGCAATTTGAATTTGGAAAAGTTCAAAAGATAAAAGTTGTAGATCTCTTCATCATGTTTCCAATGCAACTGAATCACCTCATTCCGAGGTCGGACGCAAAAGTTATAGTCAAAATACCAAAAACTGAACAAAGAAGCACAAAATCAGCAAAACAGCCCCTACCACACCCTGGTGTGGTGCAGACCACACCTGTGGCGCGGGAATTAGTTATTTTCTAGATTTTTGGGGACATATAAATAGAGGTTTTGACTTAGGGTTTTAGAGATCTTTTGGTTATGTTCTCTTAGACATCAATTAGCAATTATTTTGGAGTTCAAGTATTGAAGAAAGACATTAATCTCTTATAGAAGAATGGATTGCAAGTTTTTACTTTAAAGATTTCAATTGAAAGACGGGTTAACTCTTTCCTCTCTTTGATTAATTTCTTCTTATGATTAATTTGTATAATTATTTGATGTATTCTCTTATCCCAATCATGTGTGAGTAGATTTCTTGTCTAGGATTGGGAAAGAACCCAACTTTTTTGGTGATTGATGATGAGTTGATATAGGTTCTTGGTGAAAGTTTAAATCTTTAAACTTGATTTCTAGTGTTTTAATTTTGTTGATTCGCTTGATCACCGGATTAGCAATCATGGGTAATTAATTGAAGGAGTGAAAGGTGAAAATTAATACCGGATCCCTAGAAATTAAGCAGGGAACTCGAACCACGAAAGTAGGCTAGATTCCTTGGGGTTTTGATTAGGATTAGCATAAAGCTTAATGGGTTTAATTTAATCTTGATTCCACGAAAGTAGGTTAATTGAGATTAATTAGGCACGATCTTTAGACCTTGAAAGAGGCTTTAGATTAATTTAGGCTAATTCACCCTTTTTAGTTTAAACCAACACCGAGAACTGAAATAATTCATCATTGAGCATCGAAGTTGTGGTGATAACCCAATCCTGGCTCTTCATTATATTGAACTTCCACCTGATTAGTTATTATTTTATTTTTTTTTAATTTTCATCTCTTCTAATTTACTCATTAGCAATTGGCGCTGTTGCCGGGGACTACGGTGTTAATATTAAGTTCTTACGTTATTAAACTAGACTAGATTTTTTTTTATATTCTCTTCGCTACTCACTTTCTTTTATGCAAGGGCATCAAACAGAAGTACACAACGAAAACAATCCTGAATTATCGGTGACTCTTGCAGAGATAAGAAGGTATATAAGGGAGCAAAGGAACACAGAACAAGCTACAATGGGTGATCAGAATCAGCTTCTTAAGGATTTCGCTACCCTAAATGCTTAAGGCACGCATTCGAGTATTACAAGGCCCACTGTTGAAGCTAATAATTTTGAGCTAAAACCATCACTGCTCTCAATGGTTCAGCAAAATCAGTTTGGAGGAGGTGCTACTGAAGACCCGAATCTCCACCTGTCAATTTTCTTGGAGTATTGCGACACTTTGAAGCTTAATGGAGTGACCAATGATGCTATTCGACTCAGATTATTTCCGTTCTCTCTAAAGGATAAGGCTAGGGCTTGGTTGCACTCATTGCCCGCTGGGTCCATCACCACTTGGGATCAGTTGTCCAGGGAATTTCTTGCAAAGTATTTTCCCCCAAGTAAAACAGCACAGATGAGGAACCGGATCACAAGCTTTGTACAGAAGGAAGGAGAGTCACTTTATGAAGCTTGGGAATGCTACAAGGAATTATTAAGGATGTACCCTCACCATGGACTGGAGAAGTGGTTAATTGTTCACACCTTCTACAACGGGCTCACTTACAACACTCGGATGACTGTTGATGCTGCTGCAGGAGGAGTTTTGATGAACAAAACAATAGATGAGGCATACACTCTCATTGAAAACATGGCTCAAAATCACTATCAATGTTCACGGGGAAAATCGTTTTCATTGAAGTCATTGTTTTCTTAAGCAACAGTTTATCGGTTACAAAAGATCCGGTCTTTTTATAAAATCCGGTTACAACAAAATCAAAGAAAAAAAGAAAAATTATAACTTTTCTTTTCTCGAACAAATCACAAGATCCTGTTTTGCGGTCTCTTGCTTGTGTAGGTTCTTTGCCTGCGCCGGGGTTAATCCGTGGACCGCCGCGCGATCTTGATCCGGTCGGATCTATACGATATAACGGGTGCTATTTCACGAAAGAAATAACAGCCAAGGGGATTATTTCACCAAGGAAATAATAACCCTAAGTAATCAAAATCGACTAAGCGAAATCAATACTCTTCTCGGGATCAAAAACCAAGTTTTGATCCGGAGGATGACCGTGTAGATCTCAGATCTGATCTCTTTCGAACTCCTGCCTTATTTGGCGTGGATGATCGCCAAGAACCAGATCTGAAAAGTCCGAGTCCTCAAAGCTCCAAAGCTCCAATCTTTTTTAGTCTTGAGTCTTTAATCCAGCACAGTTTCCCCTCCAAAAAATTCAACCTCCTCAACAATGAGCCTTCCTTCTCTATTTATAGGCATTTCAATCCAGATCTGGGCTCAGATCTGGGCCCAGATCTGGGTGGTCGGCCGTTTTGAGTTTCTTCAGAATCAAATCAAAACATGGACAATATATCACTTTTTGTGAGAGCCACCATTTGGTGACTCGCATGGGTGCGAGTCTCGGCCAGGTGGCTCGCAGCCATGCGAGCCAGTTCGTACTACCTCGGGTGTTTTAGCTCTAACTCTCTCGTACGATCTCAGAATGAGGTGATTCAAGATGCGTTGGAAAGCTGACGAAAAGACCTACAACTTTTGTGTTTTGAGTTTCTTCAGAATCAAATCACAATATGATCGAAATATCACTTTTTGTGCGAGCCACCATTTGGTGACTCGCATGGGTGCGAGTCACCATTTGGTGGCTCGATCTCAGAATGAGGTGATTCAAGATGCGTTGGAAAGCTGACGAAAAGACCTACAACTTTTGTGTTTTGAGTTTCTTCAGAATCAAATCACAATATGATCGAAATATCACTTTTTGTGCGAGCCACCATTTGGTGACTCGCATGGGCGCGAACTTTTGTGTTTTGAGTTTCTTCAGAATCAAATCACAACATGATCGAAATATCACTTTTTATGCAAGCCACCATTTGGTGACTCGCATGGGTGCGAGTCACCATTTGGTGGCTCGCAGCCATGCGAGCCAGTTCGTACTATCTCGAGTGTTTTGGCTCTAACTCTCTCGTTCGATCTCGGAATGAGGTGATTCAAGATGCGTTGGAAAGCTGATGAAAAGACCTACAACTTTTGTGTTTTAAGTTTCTTCAGAATCAAATCATAACATAGCCGAAATATCACTTTTTGTCCGAGCCACCATTTGGTGACTCGCATGGGTGCGAGTCACCATTTGGTGGCTCGCAGCCATGCGAGCTAGTTCGTACTACCTCGGGTGTTTTGGCTCTAACTCTCTCGTCCGATCTCGGAATGAGGTGATTCAAGATGCATTGGAAAGCTGACGAAAAGACCTACAACTTCCAATAGCCGAGCCACACATGATATGTGCGAGTCATACATGGTGTTTCGCCCCTTTTGGGTGAAACACAACTCCTAGCTGCGTTGTCTTTTGCCATTTCGTGTGTTACGTTGACCCGTACGCTTCACCGACTTGCATCATAAATTTTGTTAAGTTAGAGGTGAATGATGAACGTGTTGGCCACTTGGTGGTGGCCGGTGAGCACGCGGGCCATCTAGCGTTGGCCGTTCTGTTTCATGCATTGGTCGGCGTGTGGATACCTATAGGCATTTTTTGACACCTACAGATACCCCCTCCAAAGTATTTCAGACTCATTCTTTTATAGAGGAGTCTGGAATGCTTTGGATGTGATAGTCTCAACCTTCAGTCGGTGTGAAAGGACCTATAAACTGCTTCAATTCTTAACTTCTTCAGCCTTTAGTCTATTCGGTGTTTTGTCGAATAAATAAAGTTCTTCCGGTGCTGTGTTTATCGTCTGACCGTTGTCGAAATCTTGGATTAAAGTTGATGTGTAAGTTTCTGAATTTAGCTCTTATCGTTGAGTTAACTTTGAACTGATCATCTTCGTCGGGAATTCTGATTGTAATTGAACTCCTTGGAATCATCTTTTGTCTTATTTTGGCGAAATTGCTGATGCGTTGACCGACATTAACGTTTACTGTAACGCGTTGTCCGGCGTTGATTTTAGTTGTAACGAGTTGACCAGCGATTGACACAGTTTATACTCGTACGTTTGCTAGAGTCTCCACGGTTTAAGCACTTAAGGCGTTGGAGCGTGGCGGTCCTAAATATTGGGCTGCAGGACCAACTATTAAAGCTGATTCATCTGCACGTGTGGATCTTATCCCGAATTTGTTGGATGTCTAAGTCACGAGACCAACTAATGGGGCTGGTGCGTCAGTGACTTTCGCATATATAGGATTTTTGGCAAACCCTCAGCCATCAACGGGTTTGATGCGCCTTTACCGGCTACCGTTTGAGTCAGGCTAGCATGCGGATTGTTTAAGTCCGTTCCGCATGTGACGTTATGCTAAAAGAGTTAACCCTTTTAGTGCTACGATATTGAATACGTAGACTTCGTCTTTCTCCTGTGAAAAGACTAAACAGCAACGTGTATCAGACGTTAACTTAGGATTTTTGGCAAATCCTCAGCCCTCAACGGATTTGACATGCTTTTACCGATTACCGTTTGAATCGGGCTTACATGCGGATTGTTTTAAGTCCGTTCCACATGTGACGTTGTGCTAAAGGAATGAACTCCCTTAGACTTGATGCTACGACTTCGAATACGTAGACTTCGCCATTGTTACGGGAACAGGCTACCCGGTAACGTGTGTTAGACGCTGACTTATCCCTACTTAGGCTTTGGGATAAAATACCCCAGACTGGATTCTGGTGTCTTTTTCAATCGGTGAAAGACTAAACCGGCAACGCGTATTAGGCGTTGACTTATCCCTACTCAGGCTTCGGGATAAAATTCCCCGTACGTGTGAAGCACGGATTTTGGTGTTATGAATAACAACCTACCACAATGTTGAATATGTGGACAAGTGTTCTTTTTAACGGTTAAGAACTAACCGGCAGCGCGGGTTAGGCGCAGACTTATCCCTGCTTAGGTTTAAGGATAGGATACCCCAGAATCGAACTCTGGTGTTTTTTTCTACAGAAAAAGACTAAACCGGCAGCGCGTGTTAGACGCAAACTTATCCCTTCTTAGGATTCAGGATGACATTCCCCATGCGTGTAAGGTATGGATTTTAGTGTTATTAATAACAACCTGCCACAATGTTGAATATGTGGGCGGGTGTTCTTTTTAATGGTTAAGAACTAACCGGCAGCGCGGGTTAAGCACAGACTTATCCTTGCTTAGGTTTCAGGATAGAATACCCCAGAGACTAAACCGGCAGCGCGTGTTAGGCGCAGGCTTATCCCTGCTTAGGATTCGGGATAAACTTCCTAGGATGAATCCTAGATTGATAAATTCTTGAAAAAGGTTGGTGTGGGAAAGGAAGAATTTTATATTCTATTTCCCGATCTTCTATTAGGGTGAAGGCGAACCCGAATACAAGGAAGGAAAAATTTTATATTCTATCCCTTGATTCTGGAAAGAAAGAATTTTATATTCTATTTCCAGCGCAAAAGAAACTAGAAGTGGGATCTCCACTCCGAGAATCGGACAGATTCGGATAATCCTAACTGTCGGAAGGTTGGATTACCGAATTAAAGGTAAATTCCTCGTTTATCGAGAGTGAATTGTGGTTTTTGCCCTAACTGTAGGCAGGTTTGACCAAGCGGGAGTTTGAGATGATCCTAACTATAGGAAGGTTTGATCACTCGATTTGAAAGTGGACCTCTCGTTCATTGGAGGAATCGAGAGAGGATTTTGGTTTTGGTCCTAACTGTAGGAAGATTTGACCGAATGGGAGGTTTAAGACGATCCTAACTGTAGGAAGGTTTGATCGCTCGATTTGAGGACCTCTCGTTCATTGGGGGAATCGAGAGGGGATTTTGACTGTGGTCCTAACTATAAGAAGGTTTGACCAATTGGGAGATTTGAGACGATCCTAACGTACTGGCCACTCGATGAAGGGTTTTGACGTTAAGTAATCAGGACTTAACACGTTAAGCTTTGGAAATTACCATGAATTGGCGGACATAAAATTTAGTAGACCCACCATCAATTGACTTGATCAGTGGGGGATTTTTGTGAGGAAAGATTAATCTGTCAAAAGGATCGAATCTCGTCTCAACAAGATAACTCATGAGAATTAGTGAATTTGATAACAATAATGGAAAACATTCCAACCTTTAGAGTTTAAATGTGGATGTTTTACTTATCACTTTTATAGTGATTGGGTTATCCCTAAGAATATCACCTGTGGTATTCTTTCGGGAACTTCCCGATGCATGAATAATCCAACCCCAGCTTCCCTTGTGGAACTAGGTCCGACATTGTATTCAGTTACATGACCGGGTTATCCTTAAGAATATTACATATAAAAATTCTCCAGGAACTTCCCGTGAAAGAAATGAAACAGTTTAGACTCATATACATGTTGGAGTATCAGGGAGCAGTTTAACCTCTTATACCGGTTGGAGGATTGAGAAGCAGTTTATACTCTTATACTTGTCGGAGTCTAGAAAGGAGCAGTTTATACTCTTATACTTATCAGAGTGTAGAAAGGAGCAGTTTATACTCTTATACTTATCGGAGTGTGGGGTTCTTATTTGGGCTTATCTTAGCGTCGTTATGACGCCGGCTTCAACCAATGTTTGGATGCTATTCTTGAGAGCGAAGCAATCCTTGGTGGGATGAAGGACCCTCTTGTGGTACGCACAGTACTTCGGATCCGCAGTATTGTCAGCTTCCTCCTGATTTGCGATAGGTGGTAGCTTGATCTTATTGTTTTCAATGAGGGATTCGAAGATGGCTGGAACGTCTTCGTCCTTAAAGGAATACTCTTTTTGGAGTTTCGGGTCCGAAGTCTTTTGTTGCCTTCGGGATTGTTGTTGTGACGTTTGATTAGCACCACCAGTAGCTGCAGGTGTTTTTCCCTTCCCACGGGAGGCGAAGTTTGAGTTCGGAAGATTCGCTCCTCTCGGCTTTCTTCCTTCGAAGGAAGCGTTCGGCTTGCTCTCCTCGGACCTTCAAATCCTTCCATGTTTTGGACGGTGTTGTCCCCATTGCTTCCAACACGTCCAATGTGAGGTTGTTGTGGCAAGTCTGGAGAATGAACTCCTCAGTGATCGGGTCCCGACAGTTCATCGCCTTGTTCCGGAACCTTTTGACGAAGGTATCAACCAATTCCCCGTCTTTTTGTTTCTCGTCAAGCAACGACCCGATGGATATCTCGGTATCATCGTCGAAGAAGTTGGTGAGGAATTTAGTCTCCATGTCGTCCCAGCTATTCACACTTCCTGGCTTGAGGCGGCGATACCAATCGAAGGCGGCTCCACGAAGAGTGCCAACGAAGGACCGTACCATCAGAGGCTCATTACCAGAGATAACACCCAGGTGCGATTTGAAGTAAATCAAATGCACCTTCAAATCCTTCCATGTTTTGGACGGTGTTGTCCCCATTGCTTCCAACACGTCCAATGTGAGGTTGTTGTGGCAAGTCTGGAGAATGAACTCCTCAGTGATCGGGTCCCGACAGTTCATCGCCTTGTTCCGGAACCTTTTGACGAATGTATCAACTAATTCTCCGTCTTTCTGTTTCTCGTCAAGTAACTACCTGATGGATATCTCGGTGTCATCGTCGAAGAAGTCGGTGAGGAATTTAGTCTCCATGTCGTCCCAGCTACTCACACTTCCTGGCTTGAGGCGGCGATACCAATCGAAGGCGGCTCCACGAAGAGTGCCAACGAAGGACCGTACCATTAGAGGCTCATTACCAGAGATAACCCCTAGGTGTGATTTGAAGTAAATCAAATGCTGAGTGGGTGAACCCATCCCATTAAACGGCGTGAAGTTAATTAGATTGAACTTCGCCGGATACGGGATTGATTCCCATTCTCTTGGGTATGGACAAGGAATGCCCGTCTTTTTCATCTCTTGAGCGGAAATCAACGTATTGATTTTGCTCTCGAGGTTTTTAATCTTCAAACTTTCACCTGTATTTTCGTTAGCACGATTCTGAGGTGGAAGTGTGGCGTTATGACTAGCATTCTCGATACCACCCCTTGCATTGACGGGAGGATTATTGGCATTATGAGCTTCATTCACACCTGTGTCCTCATCTTCCTGATTAACCTGGTTACGACGACTTGGTTCGCCTTGCTGGTTTGTCAGTGCTTGGATTTGTAAGTCATGCATTTCTCTCATATTCTGCATGGGCATCTGTATTTCAAACCTGAAGCTCTCCTGTTGTTTCGCCATGGCTTCTTCGAGCATCTTGGCCACTTGTTCCGCACTTATCATAAGTGACTCGCGGGGTTGTCCCTCGCTGGATACCGTATTATCTGATGTGACCGCCGAGCCGGCATCCGATTCTTCATCTTCTGAAGGTAATCTTGTCTGAATCCTACCATAAGTTGCTCGTATGATGGCTCCAGACTGCAGACGTGTTACACGCCGGGGTGCTTTTGGAATCGACTCGGGATTTTCCTGTGTCGATGTCCCTTTGCTGGTCATATTAGTGGTGACCCTCGGAAATTCTCCATCTTCAACTACCGTTCTTCTTTGTCGGAAACGCCTAGGCCTTGGTTTTGGCGTTTTGGTACTGAACCTTTCAAAAACCAAAATTCTTTCGGGGACTGTCTTGATGCAGTTGCACTCAGACAATACTGCCCGAATGAGTTTGGAACAAGGGCATTGAGTCTCTAGTTCTCGAGGACTCCTTTTCCTGGTTTTACTCGTACGATAGTACAACTCGTCCGCTTGAAGGTCGGAGTAACCTATCGTGTGTTGGCACGACTTCTCAGGTATAACGTTATCATCATCAGACAACAATGTTTCCTTCTGAGGGCGAACTGCCTTCCTTGGGCTTTCAAGAGTCACGCGCCTCGAAACATGCCTTTGTGGGCGTGAATTCTCAGCTGGCTCCTGGACTTCAATACGCAAATTGGTGTGCCTAGCTGCCATGATCTCTTTGTCATGTTGAGGGTGGCGGCGACTCCCAGCATGTTGAGTCGTTCGGGGCTTCTTTATCGGGCCCAAACGTTCTTAAACTGGAGCTTTGCATCGCTCATCGGGGAGTGGACCGAGGCGCTCCAAAACTGACCTCCTTCTTCGGGATGGTCCTGCGGGATCTTCCGGAGCAGCTACTGGAATTGCCGGTGATTTAGGTTGGTTCGCCGGAGGTTGAACTTTTGCTGAAGGCTGCAAAGCCTGAATCGCCGCTTCAGACTTCGGCCTCCATACTTGGTGGGTTGGTAGCGGCTTTTTGGCCACTTCCTTCTGCAGTCTTCTGCGGGCTTCTTGGACTTGAGCCCGTGCTTGCGCTGACAGTGCGCGGCGCTAGTGAATGCGCTCATCAAGTGTTGAACGATTCCGTTTGATACGGATCCATTCATTCATTGGCGGCTTGGAGGAGCTGCCATTCATTGTTTGTTGAGGCTGTTTGCCTCTCCTGCTCTTCAGATCCGCGTTATAGTGGATTCCATCAGTGGACTCCATTGCCTTCGCGAATTGCCGCGCCAGGCGTTGACGTCGCCTCTGGCGGGCTCTCTTTGAGAGAGTCACTACGCCCTCAGCGGCGGAGGAACTGGCAGGAACAGATTTGACCTTGTTGGAGGTCGGTGGAGCTTCACCCGATGCAACATCGGCATCAATTGGGGTGAGATCTTCGTTGGCATTCTGCACTTCTTCGTACCAACGAACTTTTCTCCTGGAGGAGAACTTCTTGGACTTGCGGGGGGAGGTGGATCCGGACGAGGATGCCAGATACTCCTCGAACTTTTGTTGGTCGAATTCATACTCGACCTCCTCCTCGACCGGGATCGAGATCCGCGGCTACGACGCAACGATCTCGGCAACGAGATCGGTGGCTCCCACTGTGGTCGCCAGATTGTTCACGGGAAAAATTGTCTTTGTTGATGTCATTGTTTTCTTAAGCAAAAGTTTATCGGTTACAAAAGATCCGGTCTTTTTATAAGATCCGGTTACAACAAAATCAAAGAAAAAAAGAAAAATTACAACTTTTCTTTTCTCGAACAAATCACAAGATCCTGTTTTGCGGTCTCTTGCTTGTGTGGGTTCTTTGCCTGCGCCTGGGTTAATCCGTGGACCACTGTGCGATCTTGATCCGGTCGGATCTACACGGTATGACGGGTGCTATTTCACAAAGGAAATAACAGCCGGGGGTACTATTTCACCAAGGAAATAATAGCCTTTAGTAATCGAAATCGACCAAGCGAAATCAATACTCTTCTTTCAGGCATCAAAAACCAAGTTTTGATCCGGAGGCATGACCGTGTATGATCTCAGATCTGCATCTCTCTCGAACTCGCTGCCTTATTTGGTCGTGGAATGATTGCCAAGAAACCAGCATCTGAAAGTCCGAGTCCTCAAGCTCCAAACTCCAATCTTTTTTAGTCTTGAGTCTTTAATCCAGCAGAGTTTCCCTCCAAAAATCCAACCTCCTCAACAATGAGCTTTCCTTCTCTATTTATATGCATTTCAATCCAGATCTTGGCTCAGATCTGGGTGCAGACTCTGGGTGGCTCGGCCAGGTGGCTGCAGCCATGCGACAGCCAGTTCGTACTATCTTAGGTGTTTTGCTCTAACTCTCTCGCTCCGATCTCGGAATGAGGTGATTCAAGATGCGTGGAAAGCTGACGAAAAGACCTACAACTTTTGGCTTTTGAGTCTTTCAGAATCAAATCACAACCACGGCCGAAATATCACTTTTTGTCGAGCCACCCATTTGCGTGACTCGCATGGTGTCGAGTCACCATTGGTGGCTCGCAGCCATCCGCAGCCACGTTCGTACTACCTCCGGTGTTTTGGCCTCTAACTTTCTCGTCCGATCTCGGAATGAGTGATTCAAGATGTGTTGGAAAGATGACGGAAATGAGACCTACAACACGTTTAGTGTTGAGCTTTCTTCCAGAATGACAATCACCAACATGACCAAAATATCACTTTTTGTGCGAGCCACCATTTGGTGACTCGCATGGGTGCGAGTCACCATTTGGTGGCTCGCAGCCATCCGAGCCAGTTCGTACTACCTCGGGTGTTTTGGCTCTAATTCTCTTGTCCGATCTCGGAATGAGGTAATTCAAGATGCGTTGGAAAGCTGACGAAAATACCTACAACTCTTATGTTTTTAGTTTCTTCATAATCAAAACACAACATGACCTAAATATCACTTTTTGTGCGAGCCACCATTTGGTGACTCGCATGGGTGCGAGTCACCATTTGGTGGCTCGCAGCCATGCGAGCCAGTTCGTACTACCTCGGGTGTTTTGACTCTAACTCTCTCGTCCGATCTCGGAATGAGGTGATTCAAGATGCGTTGGAAAGCTGACGAAAAGACCTACAACTTCCAATAGCCGAGCCACACATGATATGTGCGAGTCACACATGGTGTTTCGCCACTTTTGGGTGAAACACAAATCCTAGCTGCGTTGTCTTTTGCCATTTCGTGTGTTACATTGACCCGTAGGCTTCACCGACTTGCATCATAAATTTTGTTAAGTTGGAGGTGAATGGTGAACGTGTTGGCCACTTGGTTGTGGTCAGTGAGCACGCGGGCCATCTAACGTTGGCCGTTTTGTTTCATGCATTGGTCGGCGTCAGATAATTCGGATAACGACGTTCGTCATCTTCTCTCCGTCTCGAGCTGTGTGTGGATACCTATAGGCATTTTTCGATGCCTACAATCAATGGGCGAACGAGCGGGCTCCGACATCAAAAGGTGGCAAGTATGAAATAGATGCTTTAGATCATATATCCTCTAAAGTTGATGCTTTATTTAAAAAGGTTGAAAGCTTGAGTATTAATTCTGTGGCGTCTACTTCAATTGCATGTGAGATATGCTGTTATGTGGGTCATTCTGCACTTGAATGTCAATTAGGAAACCCCTCTTCCCTTAATACTTCTGATAATGAACATGTTAACTATGTTAATAACTTTAATCAGAAGGGAGACCCTTTCTCCAACACTTATAATCCGGGGTGAAGGAATCATCCTAATTTTTCTTATAGAAACCCACCTAGAAATTCCATGCCCGCATCTAATTTTGGTCCACCTGGTTTTCATGCTCCCCAATCTAATCTCCCTCCCCAAAGGTCTAATTTGGAAAATATAATGGAAAAGTTTGTGATGACTCAGTCAAAATTGAATGAAGAGTTTAAACAACAACAACAAACCACGAATAAGGTAGTAAAACAATTAGCCTCTAAGATGGATTCCTTAGCTACGCATAACAAAATGTTAGAGACACAAATCACTCAATTGGCACAAAATGCTAGCTTTTTCTCTAGGCCTTCAGGCATGCTACCTAGACAACCTGAGACGAATCCCAGAGGTTATATGAATGTTATAACCCTTAGGAGTGGAAAACAATATGAGGGACCTAAGATGAAGGAAAATGATGGGGTGGATGGTCATCATGAAGAGAAAGGTAAAATTGTGATAGATGTGGATAATGAGACCCAGATGCAGGAAGAAGAAAAAGTTAAGAAATATGTGGCCCCTGCTCCTTACAAGCCTCCTCTACCCTTTCCCCCAGAGGTTAGCTAAGGCTAAGTTAGAAAAGCAGTTCGGAAAATTTTTGGAGATTTTGAAAAAGTTGCACATCAATATCTCATTCACTGAAGCTATTTCTCAAATGTCTTTCTATGCTAAGTTGTTGAAAGAGATCCTATCTAACAAATGGAAGTTGGAAGAATACGAGACTGTGGCCCTTACTGAGGAGTGTAGTGCTATCATCCAGAATAAGCTGTCTCCTAAGCTTAAGGATCCAGGTTCATTTTCTATTCCTTGTGTTATTGGTAATGTCTCTATTAACCGTGCTTTGTGTGATTTAGGTGCAAGCGTAAGTTTGATGCCAATGTCCATCTAGATATCACTCCAATTGGCGGATCGATCGGTAAAATATCCGGTAGGTATACTTGAAGATGTACCTATCCAGGTCGGTAAGTTCTTTATCCCGGTTGATTTTGTTATTTTAGAAATAGAAGAAGATTCTAACATTCCAATTATTTTAGGAAGACCTTTCCTTGCTACTGCAGGTGCTATAATTGATGTTAAAAATGGAAGGTTCTCTTTAAATATTGGAGGGGAGACGGTAGAATTTGATTTAAGTAATACTATAAAACTCCCTCTAACTGATAAAATTTGTTACAGGGTCGACGTCATTGACAAGTGTACACATGTGATAAAATTTGTTACAGGGTCGACGTCATTGACAAGTGTACACATGAGCAAATTGCAAACAATAACTCAGCTGATCCACTTGAGAAATGTTTGGTAAGTGATGGTTCAATAAATGATGAAGACCCCGAGATAGCCGCGTATGCTCAATCTTTAGAATCAACATCAACTGCTCCACTTCAAAATGCAAAGCTTGAAAGATTGATGCTAGAGTCAAAAGGATCTGTTTGTGAAGAGGATAACGCACCAAAGGTAGAATTAAAACCTCCCCCTTCCTCTTTAAGGTATGAATTTCTTGGCCCTAACTCCACTTATCCTGTGATTGTGAATGCATGTCTGAATGAAAATGAAACTGATAAGTTGCTTAGAACACTTAGGGTGCATCGCAAGGTCATAGGATACACCATGGATGACATTAAAGGAATCAACCCATCGATTTGCATGCATAGAATTCTCTTGGAAGATGATCATAAGCCCTCTATAGAGCACCAACGTAGATTAAATCCTAACATGAAGGAAGTGGTTAAAAAAGAGGTGCTTAAGCTACTAGATGCTGGCGTAATCTATCCTATTTCAGATAGTGAATGGGTTAGCCCGGTTCATGTGGTTCCAAAAAAAGGGGGTATGACCGTAGTTAAGAATGCGAATAACGAACTTATCCCTACTAGGATAGTTACGGGTTGGAGGACGTGTATTGATTATAGAAAATTAAACAAGGCAACCCGAAAAGATCATTTTCCACTTCCCTTTATAGACCAGATGTTGGAAAAGTTGGCAAGGCATTCCTATTTTTGTTATTTAGATGGCTATTCGGGATTTTTTCAAATCCCTATTTATCCTAGTGACCAAGAAAAGACCACTTTTACATGTCCCTATGGGACCTTTGCTTATAGGCGCATGCCTTTCGGTCTTTGTAATGCCCCCATCACTTTTCAACGATGTATGATGGCTATTTTCTCTGATTTTATAGAAGACATTATGGACGTGTTTATGGATGATTTCTCTGTATACGGGACTACTTTTGATGGTTGCTTAGCTAACTTGTCTCGAGTTTTGCAGCGTTTCGAAGAAGTTAATTTAGTCCTAAATTGGGAGAAATGCCATTTTATGGTAAGGGATGGAATAGTTCTAGGACACAAGGTGTCCGAGCAAGGAATTAAAGTTGATCGTGCAAAAGTAGAAATCATTGAAAAATTACCGCCACCAACGTCGGTTAGGGGAGTAAGAAGTTTCTTGGGATATGCCGGTTTTTATCAGCGTTTCATCAAAGACTTTTCGAAAATTACAAAACCCTTAACTAAACTTCTTCTTAAAGATGCTCCCTATGATTTCACTGATGAATGTCTTGATGCTTTTTGTAGGTTGAAGGAAGCATTGATAACAGCTCCTATTATGCAACCGTCGGATTGGAATCTCCCATTTGAAGTCATGACTGATGCAAGTGATTACGCGGTTGGTGCTGTGTTGGGTCAAAGAAAGGATAAGATAGTTCATGCAATTTATTATGCTAGTCACACTCTTGATGAGGCCCAAGTTAACTATGCTACCACTGAAAAGGAGTTATTAGCAGTTGTTTTCGCCTTTGACAAGTTCAGATCTTACTTAGTGGGGTCCAAAGTCATTGTTTATACCGATCATTCCGCCATCAAATATCTTTTGAGCAAGCAAGATGCCAAGCCTAGGTTGATTCGATGGATACTACTTTTGTAAGAATTTGACCTAGAGATAAAGGATAAGAAAGGGACAGAAAATTTGGTGGCAGACCATTTGTCGAGGATGAAACCAGAATCACATGATAAGGAGGAGGATGATCTTTCCCAGATGATCAATTGTTAGCCATAGAAAGATTGGATGCACCATGGTATGCGGACTTCGTCAACTACATAGTGTGTGGAGTTTTGCCTCCAGATCTGAGCTATCAACAGAAGAAGAAGTTCTTTGCTGACTTGAAGTATTATTTTTGTGATGAACCATTTCTATACAAACGGTGTGTTGATGGGATGTTTAGAAGGTGCGTTCCTGAAGATGAGGTTACTAGTATTCTCCATCATTGTCATTCATCTTCTTACGGAGGACATGCAAGCACTTCAAAGACAGCTGCAAAAGTTCTACAATCAGGTTTCTATTGGCCGAGTCTGTGCGCTTGCAAATTTTACCCATTAAAATATGCATTATCTTAGTGTGTTTCAGATTGTTCTTTAAGAATTTACTCCCCCTGAAGACGATAGTCTTCCAAGTCTGTGCATACCAATATTATGAACGTATTTCTCATAAGTTGATGTAGGCAGAGATTTAGTGAACAAAACTGCAAGATTGTCACTTGAGCGAACTTTTTCGATGGTGATTTCGCCATTCTTTTGGAGCTCATGTGGATAAAAGAATTTTGGCGTAATATGTTTTGTCATGGTTCCTTTTACATATCCACTGCTTATTTATACAACACAAGCTGCATTGTCCTCATAAAGGACAGTGGGGGTAATATCATCTTTCGCTAGACCACACGAGCCACGAATATGTCGTATCAACAATCTTAATCATACACATTCTCGTACGGCCTCATATAAAGCGATAATCTCTGAGTGGTTAGAAGAAGTAGTCACCATGATCTGCTTAACAGACCTCTAAGAAACGACAGTACTACCACAGAGAAAAACATAACCAGTCTGGGATCTGGCGTTATGGGGATCAGACATGTAGCCAGCGTCCTAATAGCCCACCAATGTCATATCTTAGTTTTTTTCATAGAATAGTCCAAGATCGTTTGTACCTTAAAGATAGCGAAGGATATGTTTAACGTCATTCCAATACCTCCTTGTAGGAGAAGCACTATACCTTGCTAGCAAGTTCACCGCAAATGCAATATCAGGCCTGGTATAATTTGCGAGATAGAGAAGTGCTCTAATGACGCTCAGATAGGAAACTTCTGGTCCTAACATTTTTTCACTATCTTCTTTGGGTCTAAATGGGTCTTTATCCACTTCGAGGGACCGGACGACCATTGGTGTGCTAATTGGATGAGATTTATCCATATAAAATCTTTCCAAAACCTTTTTCACGTAAGTCGACTGGTGTAGAAAAATTCCTTCTAGGAAATGCTCGATCTACAGGCCGAGACAAAACTTGGTTTTTCTCAAGTCTTTCATTTCAAACTCCGTCTTTAGGCATGAGCTAGCTTCTGTAAGCTCCTTGTGCGTTCCAATAACATTTATATCATTAATATAGACTAATATAATACAGAAGACATTTTCGAATTTCTTTATAAATACACAAGGGCAGACATCATTATTTGCATATCTCCTCTTCAGGAGGAACTCACTCAGTCGGTTATACCATATTCTACCCGGCTGTTTCAAGTTGTATAACGACCTTTATAATTTAATGCTATATTGCGACTCTCGTTTTCTCTTAATTCAGGAATTTTAAGTCCATCAGGGACTTTCATATGAAAATATTAACGTCTAATGACACATATAAAAATATGGTCATGACGTACATATACTGCATATATAAATTCATAGTTTCTGCCATAGGTATTAACTTGCGGAACGTAATACAATTACTAATAGGAGAATATTTTACATCTAAATCGATGCGGGGTCTCTGCGTGAATCCATTGAGCTATGAATCTCGCTTTATATCTCACCACCTTACAATTCTTATTTATTTTTCTTACGAAGACCCATTTATATCCTGTAGGGATATATGGACTACAGGTTCAAAATACTTTAGCGAGTTCAGCTCAGTCTCAATTGCCACTTTCCATCTCACCTAGTCCGAGTGCTTCAAGCACTCTGCTACCGACTTAGGTTCTGGATCCAGATTATTTTCGGAGATAGTAAGATCAACTATAGAGGCAACAATGTTGTCGACAACTTTTATATTTCTATTATATACTTCTCCTTTTTCACAAATTTGTGGCCACTTCAATTCTTATTTTATGACCAAATCCTCGTCATTTCCCTTAACAATTGGATTTGGTCATTCCGCATCTCCAGTATTGTGATTATCAAGCACGTGCAACTTTACTGGAGATTCCATCTTCAGGATGAACCTCTTCCGGAGGTTATGGGAGTGACTGTCTTTCTATATAGAATTTAGTTTGTCGCGGACTTTTATCTTTTACACTAACATGTTTTATATGCTTCTGGCTCAGTATGCTTCTAGCATACCAAATCATCAATGATATACTCAACATGAATATGGGGCTTAGTCACTCTTTTCTTAGCAGATTATCATGTGAACTTCTGGTTCAGTTTGACTAGTACGTGTATATAAATATTAAAGATCTTTTTCATCAATGGAATTTTTTGACATTATTTTGTATTTTGGGCACTAATCTCCCCCTAATGTCGAGAATTGATCTTCAATAAAAATACAGTCAACGTACCAAATTGTAAATTGATCCCCTAACATGGGCCATTGGTACTAAATTATTGACGGAGTTTCATAAATAATGTATGTACCTTCACTGAGGTCCCATAGAGGTACGCTATGGTGGTGATATCGAAACATGGACTGCAAATAAAGAATACGCAGATGGGAAATGTTTCGCTTCTTCACCACGTATTAGATAAAGGGGAGGGAATTGTGATATGTAGTTGGTCGGATTTGGTTTGAATGCCCCCATTTAATTTAAGGAAATCCGACAAATCATATTTTGCCCAAGATGACCCAATCGCTCATGCCAGAATTTAAAAGAATTTGGGTCCCTAAATCTCAAACTCATCGTAACATGGTGTATTTTAGGTTATACAAATTCTAAAGTGTATAAATAAGAACCACATAGGTTCATAAGAGTTTAAAGCAAACTCAAGTTAAATCAAAATTGTCTGACAAATGTATATAAGCCAAATATAGAAAAACCAAATAGTTTACCTTGACCATCTCGATAAGATCCACTTCAATGTCCACTATCTTCCAAATATAGAAAAACCAAATAGTTTACCTTGACCATCTCGATAAGATCCACTTCAATGTCCACTATCTCCCCCTCGTCCAAGCTTATGAATATTAGGATCCACTTCAATGTCCACTATCTCCCCCTCGTCCAAGCTTATGAATATTAGTTTGAATTATGACATGTTCTTCAGGCACTACGTGTGAACCAATTAAACTTGCATTATGGTTTCTCACAACAACTAGTTGTATTTTTAACAACTACTAATGCAATGATTAGTTCATAATGCTTAATATAACTTTTAGTCTTTGTACTACTGCAAGGGTACAATGTTACTTGTTGAATTTCATTCAATCGAGGATTTAAAATCCCAAAAAAATGGCTACATGATACGATCTCCTACTATGTTCATAGCTCCCCCTTGTCCACACGTATAAGTAATTTTCTGAATTGTAGCATGTGCTACAAACACAACTCGTAAGCCAACTAGTCTGACATTGTGATTTCTAATCATCAATTTGTTATGCTTTTCTGCGACTATTAATGTAGATATCAATTCAGAATGCTAAGTGCAATTCTTGGTCATGTACTGCTGCTGGAGTACAATATTATTTGCATGCAATGGTAAAAAATCTTTTTGACCAATTCTGCGAGCTTCACCCGCTAGACAATATGGCACATGGTTGAATCATATTTAGTTATGTATGTAAAATCCAAAAAGTTCTGATTCAGTCTGCCAGTTGTGTTTAAGGGAAGATTCTTGGCTTCTATAAATCAAAGAGATCCTTCAGGGATTGCCCAGAAAAGTGAATACTTTTTCATTGAGGCATTAATTTTTCACGTCTTAATTGATAGAGAGAAAATTTAAAGTGTTTGCCTTCTGGGCAAAAATACTTAAAGAATCAAGAGATATAATCTTCTGATAACAAGATGAAAATTACCATTTGGGCTAAAGAGGACATATTTGTCAAAGTTTAACATCATACGCAGTTAATATACATGAAACCGAAAAATATTATACATCTTCTGATAACATTTATTTGCTATAATTATCATTAGAAGATAAAATTTCAAAGACTGCTACAGTATTGTTACACAAGACTATTTTAATACGAGCTGTCAGCATGAAGGGGTCCAATTATAAATGCTGGGGGTACTCTGTTAGAGTTAGTCTAGATTTACTCGACTTAAGTTACACATACAATAAAGAAAAATAGATGAAAAGAGAGAAAGGCCCTGCTGGGGTGAAGAAAAGAAAAGAAACTCATAGTTGAGACTATTAATCTAGCAATTTATGCTCATGCGCATGTTTTTCTTTTAAGTTTGGAACTCAAACAAGAAGGTAACCATCACATGATTAACCACAATAATGCTTTCTCTTATTTCCTCCATGTCGTTAGAGTTCTATAATAAGGTGTAACAAAACTCTACAATGAGACATGCTGTAATTGTAATCTCAGACTCATACCAACTTCACACTTGTAAATCTTAATTGGCAGCAATTTACATCCAGCTATTTATGTTCATACCAACTTCACACTTGTAAATCTTAATTGGCAGCAATTTACATCCAGCTATTTATGTTGTGTCACCCATATTTGTAAATTACAAATATTTGTAAGTTAGAAAAATGATAACAGTACTATATTAGTTCTACTCATCCCGCACACTGAGTCCTTAAAAGATATATATATCTGAAATTCATAGATTTGATCAATTGAAGCATCCCTCCTATATAACCTTCCTTATAGACATGGATGAACACATTTCTCATACCTAGGTTCATACAGTTCAAATGCCAAAGATGGATAGGACAATCAAATTTTTTTTATACTACACATGACTAATGTACGTAAGATCATCCAGTACAGGGAATTGATTGTAAGTTCGCTATAATAATCACAAAACTATATGGCTTAGATGAAGTAGAAAATAATTCAAATAATTATATACTATAGACACAGCTCACATGTTAGCATCAAGAACTTAGATGAAGTAGAAAATAATTCAAATAATTATATACTATAGACACAGCTCACATGTTAGCATCAAGAACATAGTGGTTTAGCATAGTCATCGAAGGAATATACAGGCTGCTCCTTCCTCATGTAATGTCTCCAGAAGTTGTTATGGCATTCATGATATAGAAGGAGAAATAAAATATTACTTATTGTCAATTCATCAATCCTTCTATCTCAGTAAATTTGTAAATGCATTACCATGTGCAAAATCCATATTCTTTTAGAATATCCATATTTGTAAACAAGTTCCCAAGACTAAGGTAAAACTATAGATAAGAAACTTAACTAAAACTAACAATATCCAATGAAATTTGCCAGCAGCTCTTACAGGGGATAACTAAAAAAAATATTTGCTATTGATTCGACGGAAAGCTTGATACTATGTAAATAGACAAAGGCCGAATATATTATTACCTTGCAGAAGATGTACACCTAAAAATCTATTACTACGAACCGATGATCACGAACCGGCTAGAGCCACTCGTGCTGATAACGTGTTGTAATATACTAAAGAAATGAAACAAGAGACAAGAGACAAGAGAAATTGTAATTTTATTCATATTCAATTTCCATACATGATACAATTTATAAATACATGATGGAAGATAAAAAGACATCAAGTTAATAATCCACTTACAAAGTAATGTCCACGTACATTTTGTCTTTTAGATATCAACAAAATATCTTTTAGATATCAACAAAATGTTTTTTAGATTTCAACAAATTCTTCATTTTAATTATTTATCGTTCAATCTTAATTATTACACCACAAAACAACCCAACCACGCCTCATCCATGAACAAACTTAACCCACACTGACTTACTAGGCACCCTCTCATTAACAACTGTAAACATATAATACCCTGCAGGCGCCACTCTCGCCGACGGTGGCGCTACCACCATAGCCGTCACCGCACCACTCTCCTCCCTCTCAATCCCAACACACTCCAAGCTCACCATCCTCTGATTCATCGACAACGAGTGTGTTGCAAACGGCGGAGCATACACAACAAACTTCACCCATCTCCTCACATTCTTCAGCTCAAATTTTACCCCAAACTCTTGCCCATACTTGATTTCATCGTCGACCGATACATTCGAAGGCCTCCGATCGTCCAATGCCGTATCTAAATAATATGGCGAAAATGCCTCCATTCGTAGGTCCGTTGGATATTTGACGTTATGGAATGTGTATCTTTTATACGGATTGCTTCCGGCTACTAGGATTCTACCGTCAGGGAGCAATATTGCCGAGGAGTGATACATTCTTGCGATATTTGACGAGTTGAGAATTGAGAACCTCTTTTTTGATGGTCTCTTGTTGGGCTTGTAGAGGTAAGGCTTATAGGCTGGCCTTTTTGCTTTATTCCACCCGGCGCACCCCTGATGTGCGCCGTTGATGATGAGAATGTCACCGGTGGGGAGTATGAGCATGTCACTCATTATTCGAGGCCCTGGCATTTCTTCCATCAGCCATCTTGAATCGTCGTCAGTTATAACTATCCGGCCGCAACTTTTCAATCCTTCAAGAAATTTGTGTTTCCTTGAAGCTTGGTACGCTCCGGGAGCTCCTCCACCACAAACCATGATCTCAGTTTTGTTGTATCCGTCGGCATAGTCTAATGGGAGCATGACAGACGAGCCCGTGCCCGGGTAGCTACGAGCACCATTACCAGGCATTCTCGGAAATTCCTTGGCCACCTTGTGGGTTTTGTAGTTGAATAAGATAGAATCACGATTGGCGAAGATGAAGAGGTGGCCGTCAACTGAGAGATGAACAAACGGGTAGAGATTATCACCTTTCTCCTTGTAGTTTCGTGTCTGTCGCAAGAAGGGGAGGTTGAAGGACCCTTCGTCATTCGGAGATTTGGGTATGAATTCATACGTGAAGACTTTAAGGCCGCCGATGACGAAAACCCTGTCCTTCTCTGGGAGGATTTGATTGGTGGCGTACCACCGGCTATCTTCCAGCAAAGACTTAGACTCGGTCCAGCTGCATTTTTTATCGGTGCAAGGACGGAAGTATCGGATTTTTCGGATTCCATTTCCGTGGCCGCCGGTCTGAAGGAGAGTGCCGCTGCTGAGGAAGGCACCGGATGAGCACCACGTGTCAGAACGAAGGACAAGGGGGCGGATTGTGTTTGATGAGATGTCGTATTCGACGGAGTGGGCCCAGCAGGTGGTGGGATTGTCATTGGTGTCACCATCGTCGTTGAAGTAGCATGATTTTCTTGAATTAAGGCGGTAGCCGGAGGGGCCAGATCGGGTTTGGTCAAAGATGACGACGGTATTGCGGTGAGTTAAGGCCATGTGCATGGCGACAACGCCGGAGTTGTTGAGGAGGAGGTCCCATCTTCCTCCTCTGTCAGTAATGGTGCTTGCAGCCATTCTCAGTAAAGAAAGGAGTGTTGAGATTATGAACAAGATATGCATATTGATCACCAGTATAGATAATGCATAAATGTTTGTATATGGGTTAAATAAGGAGATGTAAGGAGGCAGTCTTTACATTTGTGAAAATTGTCCGCAGGTTTCATGTTAAATGCAGATGTGATGGCTTGTGCGTCCTTTCCGAGCTCATTCAAAGAGAACTTGCTTTGTTGGCTTCTAAAATCAGAACGATATATGTAATTGAGACTGCGATGTGGTTAACATTGTTACTCAAAAGAGGGGAAGAATCATGAGATTAACATATCGTTTAAATAAACTATAATATCGTTTAAATAAACTATAAAGGTTGATGAGATGAATTTCTGCATGCATGCTGCTGTTCAGGAATTTATGAAGAGGCGGTTCACAGCTGAGGCAATGTTGCCTGTCAAGTATCAAGCAACTAAAATTTTCCAGTTACGTTCCTGTCAAATTAATACTAATTATAATCAGAACAAGTAGATGATCACCATGCACAAAAAACACCAAAAACTTTGACAGTTTGCACTTGTTAGGAGTAACCATCAAGAAAAAGCAGGCCCTAAACCATTCACCTGGATTACTGAATTCGCACTTCCGCATCATGCCGATTCAAAGTAACCTGACCTTATTACAATCATAATTCAGCAAGCAAAAAAGAGCCATGGATACAATTATACTTCATTAAGAAGTTTACTCAATATACTTTTCTTTTTCACTGCTACAGTATCTTCACTGCCATCGCCGCTGAGAGATGAGCAAAATGATATCAAAGAACCATGATAGGAGAGCTGATTGAACCATTAAGCATACACATTGATAAAACTTTGTTGCTAGTAATGACAACTCAATAGGGAAAAAAATAAAGTACTTGAAAATCTTTTAAGAGTTGCACATACACTTGGAAAAGTACAAAAGGGAAAGCTTCAACTATCCGAAAAGAATATGAAAATGCAGAAGCATATACAAACGCATGATAAATATTTATCATAAGGAAACACCTCGGTCAAAACTAACTACATTCGACCAGATACTACATGCAACGTGTTTAATTGCACACATTTCACGCACATTCAGACACCAAACGCAACAGAATTTGGACAAGGATAAAGAATGATTTGATTCCAACATATAAAGCCCTTGATATTCGGACCCCAGAATTTATCAACCTGAAAGGAAACCAGCCAGCAACTCATCAACCTTAAGAGGTTTTCGACCATCTTCAGCTGTCTGATTACTGCAAACAACAAGATTCTTTCCATAGACTCTCTTCGAATTCTTTTCTATCTATTCAATGTACAAGCAGAATAAATGTACAAGAAAAACTACCGCAAATGGGTTGAAGAAATTTACGACCCCACAACAGAGAAGAACATAAAATCTCACTGCATAAATGCATTCCAGATCAATATAGCCGTATTCTCGTCACAATTTCACTTCGGCAGATAGGGCATGCCTGAAGGTTAGGTCCACATTCATAGCATGTCTGAAACAATGGAAGAATTGCTTTATTAAGTAGAGGGAAGAATGTAAAAATACAGAACAATGTGAACACTGAAAATGAAGAGAATTGACAAGACTATACAAAATACATCACCTGGTGTCCACAGCCAAAGGCCATATTCTTCGGATTTGTAAGGCAGATTGGGCAAACCTGCTGAATAACCCACAAGTTCTAGTAAGCACATAAATAAAATGCTGCTGCATTTCACATAACAAACCACTCAATTCATGAAACTTCAGCTACATGGCGAGATTTGATCGTGATAATTCTGGCAAAACGTAGAAGATTTTCATTTGATCCAAAGGCTTTGGTTTTTACCTCCTAACTGGGAAAAAAAATTGACTGAGGTTTAATTGGAGATTAGTTGGGATTTAGATCTATTTGGTTCAAATAATTAGTTAATCCATTGTTTTGGAAGCTTGTATTTTCCTTCTTGGGAAATCTATAATTTTTCCTTTCTTATTTTCCTTCCTTGTTCTTTCTAGAAGAGCAAGTTTACATAGAATGCTCATGGATCCAATATAAAAATCAAGTATTGAGTTAAGAACTAAACCACCTTGAATTTAGCACTATTTTCGTTTGCTAGTCCTTACCCTACAAATTCCTCTTAAATAGCCAGATTTGTGCAGTCCCAATTACAAACTCAACTATCAAATATAAATGCAATGTTATCTATGCACATAAATAAAAGAGGAACAAGTCCACAAAGATCGTACTTGATCATCCAATGAAGGAGCAACAGGTGGAGCAGTACTTTCTGGAGGTTTATATTCGGGATAAAATGATGTGCTCTGTTGGGGATAACTTTCTGTTCCAAAAGATTTAGAGCTCAGGGAAGGGGCACCATAACTTCCACCTGGTGGTGGAAGAGCAACTCTGTCTGGAGATTTTCCTGTCCTGTGTCTGTTTAACCACAAAAGAAAAAAGTTACAAACACATGCTATGAATAAATGGAAAGCAAATAAAAGGCAACAAAATAGAACACTTCATACCCCAAGATACCAAGTTCTACTGTTGCTTTGTATTGTGGAGGTATTTCCATTAGTGCTGAAAGAGCAAACTCTGTCTCCTTCTTGGTTTGAGGAACATTTTTCGACATGATCTCTGTAAAATTTACAAACTAAAAAGCAAAATAATTAGCAAACTAGAGGAGAAAGGTTAAGTGTGAGAAAAGATGTCTTTTAGAAATATTCAACCCTTACCTGGAAATTGTCAAAGGCTCTGGCAGGAATGTTGTCATCGAATTCCTTCATCATGTCCCAAGGACCATCCCCAACTCCAACTAAAATAATTGACAAAGGAAATTCACTGCAAAACAAGGGGACAAAGTAATGAAGAATCAAGAGAAAAACAAACATTTCACTGTAGAGTTCTTTGAAAGCTACTTACAAACGAATAATGTTTCTCACAGAACGGGAATAATATTAAGCCACCATAATGTCGGATGGAATAAATTCCATCAGATAATTATACAAGATTTTTCTTTTCATAGTTATCATAAGCAACATAAAGAGTAACATAAAGTGTTCTGGATCACAATTACCTAGCCTTTACAATAGCATCAACAGTCTTCTGTTCTTGGGAGCTTAGCTGACCAGACTCTGTATCTACACTCCTTGTAACCTGAGTAGACCAACTGTTACTCCCAAACAAGAAAATTGACCAACCACAACTAAATAGCTAGAATATGCATAAAATAATATACTTCGAAGAGGAAAAACATATATAATAAAAAAAGAAGAGTAAAATATAAATTCCAGAGTAAGGTGATGCTTCAAATGAACTTATAATTAGGAAAAGAAATCTATATGTAACTATAGCATGAAACAACTCGGAAGATAACCTGAAGACAGTATAGTTTTGTTTTTTCATTGTTGTCATTTTATTTTACGAATAAACAGAGTGGTTTAATTTGTAAGGAGCAGAAAACAGGTAGTTCAGTCGACACAAAAAATACACCCTGAAAGTTTGGCCGTTTTATCATTTTTTACATTTTGCTATAGTATGAGAATAACTAAGAAAAAATGCATACAAGTAACGGCGAAACAATAATAACCAGGCATATGCTACAAGTATATCACAGAAGTGCAATGAAGCACTAGTCATGTTACGCATTCTCTAAATTACCCACTTCAGCTGTTGAAAGATATATTGATATAAATTAATTCCATTAGCACGGTAATTGATCTATTAGAATGTAGTTAATTTGGTATACTGGCCTCCGTATCATTACTTTTTATGTTTTTTAACCTGGAACAAAGTCATCTGCTACTTAATGGAACACAAGCACCTAAGTACAGTCTAAATTCCGAAACAGCAACAAGATTTAGAAAGGACCGTGAACGTAATCACCCAGATTTCTAGTCAACTATTTTAAAATCACTAATGACAATGTCTGTAGAAAATATAATTTATGTCAACTTGTAAAACCTTCCTAGACCACTTTTACATCACTTTATTTATAAAATTCAATAATAACCTTGTTTCTGTCATCTCTCTTTTTTCTTCCCTTCCACCACCACTCCACCTCACACTCACGCACCCTCCCGCTGCTGATCCTTCAGCCTTTTGTCTATTTTATAATAAATCTACCTTTCCTATTAACGTATCTATTTTCATTTATTCCATCCATTTTTCATACAGATCCATCCACAACTCAATAATCATTCTGCTTTTCATATGAAATCATCTACTTTTTCTACTGTTTCTATCCACCTTTCATATGCTTTTATCTACCTTTCATATGAATTTCTCTGCCTATATATAATAAGTCCGAACATGTCTATCATTCATATGTTTCTATCTATCTCTTGTATGCTTCTATTTACCTTTCATAAATCTTCTACCTCTATAGAATCTCTAAACTTTTCAAATAAATCTGTCTACTTAATATATTTCTTCCAAATCTTTCTATCTTTGTACACTTTTCATATGGTATATCTACCTTTCATATGTTTCTATCAACTTTCATAACAATACGGGTTAACTGCAAACAAACCCCCTATAGTATCATCCAACTGCGAATAGACCCCTCATAACTTTGTTTGTGGCGAATAGACCCCCTGACTGAATTTTTTTACTCTTAAAGTCAATTAAAGGTTTGAGGAGGCGAGTAGACCCTCTATAGTTCAATTGGTGAGGTAGACCCCCCCAATTGCTAATTTTCTTACTTTTGAAATAGTTGAAAAAATTCACTAAGGGGATGTATTCACACTTGGGCCAATACTATAGGGGGTTTCTAATGCAAGACACAATCACTATTCAGATTTGATCTGGATTGAAGACATTGTTATGATTTTTGTTATAGCATAAAAAATCACCAAGTGCTAATCTCCCTAGAGAAGCCGACACGTGGCTCACCCCATTGCCTTATCATACGAATTGAGACCGAGACGACTCAAACTACTCCTACGGCCGATCATGTGTCAGCCGACAAGTTGCGTAGCTGAATCAAAAGATGGTATTTGTCGACCACCTCACCCGATTGACCCTACGAGCAACCCGCACTAGGTCTACGGTCAGCCGACAACTTGTGAGGCCGACAAAAAAGACGATGCTTCTCGGCCCTTGACCAAATAAATAGAGAGACAATAGTTACCTCGAACTTCTCGCCAGCTGATTGCTCCCGCATTAACTATTCTGACAAAATCATCATTACTCTAGTCCTCATAGTTTTTATGACTCATCAGACCCTGTCAGCCCCAAACACCTGCTGTCATTCCCTCATTAAATGACCAGATAACTCACCTTCTTCTATGGCAGTCAACTGGAAGGTATTTGCCGACTTAGCAGCCTGACTGGATTCGACCAAAATTACCTTCATACCCTTCTGATCTACGATAAAAGAGAATTACGCTGCATAAGGTAACTTCTTTTGCTTTTTGGCAACTTTGAATAACTACCTATACAATGTCTTTGATTTTCCCACTAATCAAAATACTAACTTGATCTACGATAAAAGAGAATTACGCTGCATAAGGTAACTTCTTTTGCTTTTTGGCAACTTTGAATAACTACCTATACAATGTCTTTGATTTTCCCACTAATCAAAATACTACCTATACAATGTCTTTCTTACGAGTTTTTATGTACAGGAAAGAACAACAGGCTCTGGAACTAGTCATCTGAAGGAGTTTGAGGATCCTAAACACTCTCATAACTCTGATGTAAACCCCCTGTTTCATAACTGACATCAACAATTTTGATTTGGTTTTGGTTTTAGATAGGTGACAATTAGTTATTTTGTTTAGTTGTTTTAATTTGAATTGTGGTAGGATTGAGTTTGTTGGATCATTTTCTAGTTAAGATTGAATTGGTTTTAGAGATAGGATAAGTTTTTAAATTTATTTTAGATAAGAATTCCAAACTCTATAAAAGAAGGAGGAGATTTCTGTAATGTGGTAGACAGCTTATGAAAAATTTATGAAAATTGAGTTGAAAAAATCTTGTGTGATTTTTTAAGGTGGAAGCCACTGTTTCTCGATGTCAAGCCAAAAGGGTCAAGTGTCAGCGTGTGAATCTGACTTTACTAACGGTTCGATGTCTGTGAGTGAATATGATCTAACCTCATTTTATCTTACTTTGTACGTCTTTTATTTTATACAAAAATAAACAAGAAAAGAAAAGATATTGTTCACGGATATTGTTCATCCTAGGGTTCCGGCATTTCTCCGTCCCGCATCATTTGGTATCAGAGTACCGCATCAGTCCCTTTGCAACAAATAGAACTATAGGGGGGTCTATTTACAATTGGGTAATATTACAGGCGTTCTATTCGTAATTAACCCTAAAAATAGTTATGCCTATATATAATTTCTACACTTTGCATATGAATATGGTTACCTTTTACCTATCTACATTTTATAAGTTTTTATTTACCTTAAATTAAAAGAAAATAGTAAGAAAATCTATAAAATAAAGAAGTAATGGAGTCGGGTTTAGATTCTGGTGGTTGGGAATGTGTTTAGGAAGGGGGTGTTTGATATGAGAGAGTGGGAACTTTTTCCTTTTTTTAGTGGGTGTTTGGATAGGGTCTAAGTTGCATGGAAACGGGTAACAGTGCCGGTATAGTACAAGGCAAAATTATAAAATATAGGATACAAGGGCACAACTACATATATATTTTGAAATTAATAATTTACATGAGATCATTATTGTTTTTAATATTCTTGTGTAGTTAAAATTAAAATTCCTATCACATTTTGAAGTGTCTTTTGTTATGTTGATTATTATCAATTGAAAACTACTCGTTTTTTAACTAGACAACCAAATGACCCTTTAAAATCATAGTTTTGAATTTGAGTATTGGTTGAACTGAACCCGACCCATGTCTAATGAGTTTCAAGAAATGGATGTGGTGTAGGATATCATCCAAAAAGTGTTTGACAAGTGTTTTGAATTGAAACATATATGATATAATTGAGCACGTGTGAATAAATGCATGCATATATCCAAGATGTGTCCATGAAGTCTGGGTACGTGTACGTATGGGATACATGTCCATTACGCAAACAGATTAATGATAGAAGTACCTGGTAACATAAGATTGTGTTGACCGGTTGGGAAGGTATTTGTGTTGGGTATATATATATATATATATATGAGATTAATGGGTATCCTTATCATAGGAGGAGATTTCTCTTTGTCGCCTATGTGGCACAATCTCCACCATCCTCATAAAGTAGGCACAAATCCCCACTAACTCACACTCTCTCTCCTACTTTATGAGGATGATGGGGATTGTGTCACATAAGCGTGAGGGTGGAAGTATTTCCCCTCCTATGACAAGGATACTCATTAATCTCTTTCTCTCTCTCTCTCTCTCTCTCTCTATATATATATATATATATAGAGAGAGAGAGAGAGAGATAATGTAAAAAATGGGTAATAAAAAATATAGGGTGAAGATCCAATAGGTTTAAGAATTTTGGTGGCACTCGACTGAGGGGTAACACATGGTTAAGAATGTGCAAGGGTGGAAGTATTTCCCTGTTTTGTAATTTAGTGCCCACAAAAAATAAAATTTCAAGGAACTCAGAATTTATTGCATACCTGAGCTTGTCGAACAATGCATGAGGTTTCATATAAGAAACGAAAACTCAAAAACATGTATGTCCACTATTAATACTGCAATAGAAATAGCACTAGTATATACTATACATGACAATTGAGTTTCAAGTAACGCTTAAAAAAAATCCTAAACTCTATACGAACTGAGTATATAATATTTTTTGACAAATTATATAGCTTTGAAGCAAACCAAGGTGCTAATACACACGTCTAACAACTAAAACGTAAATTCATACTCTAGCTGATAGGGTTCATAAGTCGATCTGATGATGTAAAATTATATTGTCTTTGTTGTTTAACACATAGTTAACTATTATCCAAGTAAAAAATAAGATAACCTAAAATTTTATTTAGTAAGTCAGTATTTTTCCTTATATGCAGTTATTTTTTCTCAAAGTAACACAGGAAGAGGCTGGTGATATAGATGTTTTTTTCCCTCTCCCTATTGGAATTCTCCCATGCAACATTAACTCATCCAAGGTCTTTAAAAAAAGTTATTAAAACACTATTGCAATCCATTGAGAGTCTTTGACACAGAAGGATTCGGATATTGCTCTTATGTATAGAATACTTCAGAATCTCCTTCTTAGTTTGTGAAGGATAAAAGCAGTATCTTTTAAATGGCTGCCATGACATATCATAAGAAATATGCAGTAGGATTGAAAATACTTAATCAGAGCACTAGACTTCTACTTATTGTCTGTTAGTTTTGGTTCGTCAAGGTAAAGGTTAGTGTGTTTTAGCATATGCATTACTGCACCTTTGGAGTTCTTTGAGAAACAAAGCTTTTATAAGTTTATATGTGAAGACGAATTCTTTAATAAGAATTGACAATCATGAGGGCTAAGATTAGAAACATTCATCTGTAGCTAGTTTGGATTTTAAATTGGTCTATATGCTGACTGATAAGCTAAGTTGATAAAATCCAAAGGAAATATTTCACCACAACAGGAGGTTTCACAAGTTTATGTTGGTAGATGGAGAGGAAACATGAAATACATCTAACAGCAATAATTCCCAAATGGGTCATTCATCTGATTTGAATTCACAACCACATGCATGCAAGATTGTTTGAGAATAATCTTCTAAATGTACCAATCTTATTAGCTTCTTTCCAAGCAAGAGTAATCAGTTTGGCGCAAACAATATATATTAGAATAAATCTCTCAGTGAATTCCACCACAAAGAGAAGTGATGCGAAATCACTACTATCTTTGCAGAAAACAATTTCACCCATGAAAATTGTACAAGTAGGACCCTTATATCTTCCTAAAAAATTAAAACACTGCTAGACTTTTAGACTTGTGAGCATTACCTTCAATCTATTATTTGCAAACATCTTATCATCCTGATTGCTGGAAAATCACACAGCTCTCTTGTTTATAAATTAGGTTAATTGCGGATAGGGCCCCCTGCACTATTTGCCCAAGTGTGGATAGACCCCTCGGTGACCCTTTTTTGAACTCTTTTAAGAGTAAAGAAGAAACTTAGCAATCGGGGTCTATCCACACCAATAGAACTGGAGGGGTCAATCGCCTCTACAAAAAAAAATTAAAAAATAGAAGATAAAAATAATTTTCTAAGAGTGAAAAACATTTCACTCAGAGGGTCTATCTGCACAGTTAGAAGTACAGGGGGTCTATCCACAATTGGGCGCTACTACAGGAGATCTATCCACACTTCACCCTAATAAATTCTAACTCCAACCTGTATTCTTATCCTGCTAATGTTATTGCAGAGAAGTAAAGCAAGCTATATATACTAAGGTAACATCCAATAACGAGAACCAATAGACTTAATCTCTAATGTTTTTTATATGAACCTAGAAAATCAATATTAAAGCTCTGTAACATATATAGGTCGGAAGGAGATGAGAAATTGTTTAATGTATCTATAAAACTTGGCCAATGTGAACTGGACAAGTATTAATTCCAGCTTTCACTATTTATATTTTTGTAACATTTTCTGTGTTCTGAACTTGCATAGGCTTTTATTTTATCCTACTGCTTACAGCTTTCCACATTTTATTCACTATAATATTACATTATCCAAAACTTTGACATTGTTTAACTTCCTTCTTTGTTACTATACACTTTCTGATAAAAGCATAATTCTTTTGAGTGGACACTTGACACATCTCAGGTAGGAATACGATATCTTCTGATTGGTACTTAGTTCATAATTATTCCATCTATAGACTATTTAAACAACATAAAAATTCCATGTATAAATTTCAAATGATTACTTTTGAAAGATACATCTATAAATAGTAACAATAATTTTCTAGAAGACACAGACACTTTAAGCTGATCCTTATGTCAAGAGTATTGGATATGTAGCATGCACATCAGAATAACATCAGTTTTAGAAGGACCAACAATGAACAGCTTTCTGCCAGAATCATTTCCGCTTTAAGAAAAGTCCGAGATAGTGTTGGACATGAAGAAGCAATGACCACCTTAAATAAATAAAGAGTCCAGTAACCTAGGTTGAAAATTGTCATAAGTCGATCACATTCCAAAATTTTGAGAAGCACTAATGGCTTGTATTTATACTACATCTTTTTGGTTTAATAATAGATATGTAGATGTTAAATCATTAAGAACTAGTTTCTTCTCTACTTTTAATGAAAACATCTATAGTCACCAGTAACAACTCAAGCAGAAATTTTGGTGTCCCCAACTCCTACTATTTAAGCATCAGCAGTGCAACAGTATCCTGTGATATATGATTCTATGTTCTTTGCTGGTCGTTCAAGCTTCCTAGGTAACTTTATCTGCATTATACATGTATGAAGTAATGTTAAATCTAGATGTACATTGTTGGATAGGCTGTGAAAAGGGCATTTACAACAGTCATGTCAGCAATAACTATCAGCATAGATGTAAATGGTCTAGCCAATAGCATTTGGGAAGCTAAACTATGATAAAAGAGGTCACACATCTAGCATGTAATTGCACTGCCTACTATAATGTATAAACCAGGATCCTTACCACTGCAGACAAAGTTCAAATAAGAAACGCAATCCAGAACGAACAAAGCATATACCTGTCCATCAGCAATTATCACCAGAACATGATACTGCCCTCCACTTTGTTCAACAATAGTCATAGCCATCTCAATTATGGGAGCAAATGATGTTGGCCCTAAAAACAAACAAAAGATATGAATCTCTAATGAATATAATTCAAAGACAAGATAACATGTGCCAGTAAGTTTTAGATAACATAAGAAACTACCAGCCAATCTTATCTGTGGCACAAGTTCTCTGTATCGTGACAGAGCCTCCGGAAAACCATTGCATGGCCTTTCATCAGGAAAGAAACTAAAAACATCTTGGTCATGTGTTCTTGCTGCCAAATGAATAATATCATCTAATCAGATACTGTTAAATAACATAATATCTTTTAAGAATAGAAGATAAAGTTACCATCTCCAAAACCAAAGCAAGGGATCAAATTATCTTCATCAAATGCTGACAGTGTTCTACCAATGATAGAGATTGCTAGTTCATAAGGATTGTGAACATCACCAATGTAGTGAAGGCTGCGGTTGTTGAATGAATGTTTACCTGTTTATCTAAGAAGTTAAGACCAGAAATTACAGCCAAATGAGCAAAACTATTAAAAGAATTACAAGGATTATAGACCTGTCCATTCATTGCTCTTAGTGAAGTCAATGCCAACAATAAGATTTGAAGACTCCAGACCAGCTTGTGCAAGAGCCTCAGTAACCTACAAAGAAGAGACAAGAAAATTAACTGCAGTAAAAATAAAAAAATAAAAGAAATAAAAAATAAAAACACACAATTAACCAGTTGCATTCAGCAACTACTAGAAAGAGCCCGTAAAAAGCATGATAACATGCAAATTGTAGGTATCAAATGAAAGTCACTCAAATTCTAAATCCTTACACAAAGATTGGATAAAAATAGTCGAATATTCCAATCAAAAAGATAAAAAGAATAAGCCTTTTAATGCCTTTAGAATGATTCATAATATCACACAAAATCTAAGGTATGGTATGCCAACATCACCATAAGATTCCTCTCTTCTTTCAAAACTACAACTGACAAAAATCTCACAAAAGACATATAATGACAATAGCCAATATCACATAGATTTTATATGTGGATAAACTCATCAAAAAACATAATTCTAGGTATCAAACAAGAGTTCTCAATTTTTATATTTTAAGAAAAATTGGACAAGAATCTACATTATAAACTATTACTCCTAGAGATAATTAAAGACCACCTTTTGATATCTGCAAAATAATGTATCATATCACACAAAATCTATGACAGGGTTCACCAACTTCAATACTATAACGGCTCGTTTGGTATGTGGGAATCAAGTGAAGCAAGAATGGAATGAGAAAGGGAATGGAACAGAAATAATGTGGGGAACGGAATGCTAATTTCCATTCTCATGTTTGTGCGCAATTTTAGAGAATAAAGTAGGAATGAACTTATTTGAAAATTTGTATTTTTCCCCCCTCCTTTTCACTTAAGTGGGAATGCTCATTCCCTACCATCTAATTCCCACTTAAGACTTCCAATATGAGGTCATGTTTGGTACAACGGAATGAAAAGTGAGAATTGGCATTCCATTCCCAATCATTCCCACGTACCAAACGAGGCGTAAGACTAATCTCTTCATGCATAGATACAACAAAAACTATACCAATGAGCAATCAGAGGATATACCTGTTCGAGGGATCTGTAGTTATCGGCAATCTGTGAATACCTCCTATCCAACCTCGGCCGTGGCCTCGATGCAGAAGAAGTCTGCTTCGGAGGGTGGGGCTGAGGCGGCGGCGGGTACGCCTGAGGTGGGGGATACCCATAAGGCTGAGAATAAGAATCAAAGCTTTGCGTTGACGCCGGAGACTGAGGAGGAGGATAAGCCTGATAACTCGGAGCTTGATTCCATGACTGCTGCTGCGAAAAGCTCCGATCTTGGAACGAAGACCTTCGATTGAAGCTTCTTCCACCGGATTCCGTTGAACTCTTTCCTCCCATCAAACAAATTTGCAATCTTTCAAATTGAATAACAATGTTCAAATCTGGAATTTGGGGTTATTTTTTATGAGGGTTTTCCAGTGTCGGTTGCTGAATTTGTGGAAAACTTCGTGGAAGCGAGAACGCCGCCGTCAACGCGGCTGTTTGTGTTTTTGGGGTAGATGTAACCGACTCCGAAATTTTCACCCTGATGTCTGTGGATTTTGAAACAGTAAGAAAAACGTGAGAAAATGAAATTTTTATGTTAATATTTAGAGATAGATATATATATTATAGATTATAGATATATAATAAGAGAGAGAAAGAAAACTGCCAAGTTTCTTCGGAGAAACCGAACACGCAACTGCCCAAATCGATTAACGCAAGAAAAAGATAACAGGACAAGCTATTAGATAAGAACGCAATGTACAATATTTAAAAAAAAAGAAAAAAGAAAAAAGAAAAAAAAATACTACAAGGAGAAGAAAACAAAGGCGGACAAGCACAAGCTAGAATTTTCTCAGGCCATTCAAAAAGAAGGAGAAGCGTAGTAACTACTTAGAGAGTAAAATAAATGAATCTCGAAATTCAATTGAGTGTAATTGCCATTATTAGAGGAGAGAAGGGGATGGTTTGCTTTCTAGAGTGTGCTTTGGGGTTGAAAGAAACAAAATGATGAGGAGCAGGCCACCTCAATCTTCACATGGAAAAACTATTATTTTTTGTTATTTTAATTGCAGAAAGCGAGACTCCTTTAAGATGAGTAAAGCAAAATAAAAGCTTTTAAATAAGGCTAAAGAGCATTTTAATTCCTTATAGATTCACCTATCTTGCATTTACATGCGCTTACTTGTTTTCCGCAGCATTTTTGTACCCTGAAGTTTCTAAAAGCTACATTTAAGTATCTTATGTTATACAAACTTGAGAATTTTACCCTGAGTTTTGCTAAACCCTTGCAAACTAGTTGAAGAAATTTTTAACTTTACTATTTGTTGGATTTATTATTAAACCCTTCATGATTTTATTTTAGAATATAACTGAGGTATGTTTAAAATAAAATTAAGGTGTAGTTAACAATAAATATGCTAAGAGCTAAAAGTTGTAAAACTGCCTCGTTAATGTCATATGAAAAACTTTGAAGCAAAATTTTTAAATTTTAGACACTTATGGATATATAATTGACCTCGCAAACAGGTCAGGATATGTAGTGTAAGGCAGAAAAACTATAAGGCATTAAAGTGCTATTAAGCCTTTAAATAGTGATATGAGTAAATTAAGGAATATGAGGGCGCAGACTTTAGCGCGCGACCGCGTTGGTTGGTCGATCGCCAGTGGTGATCAAGGCAATGAAAGTGCTGGGAATCTCTCTTTGTAACTGACAATGAGAGAGAGAGAGAGAGAGAGAGAGAGAGAGAGAGAGGGAAGCTGGTAATTATTGTCCCAGTCAGCGTATACCAACCAGCAAGCTAACAAAGAGAGCCCGGAAGACGAGAGACCCTAAAAAGAGAAGAACAGTGCTGTTATGTTCTTCTACTAATAAAAGTTGGTGGTGTGAGACGCTGGTCCACAAACTTTAAACAAAGTTTGGGGGATTAGAAGATACAAACCTTTGACGCAAATTAACACTTTTTGAAACGATTTCATCATTAAAGGTGACTGGTTATGATTTGGCTTCAAGACTAAGGGCGTGTTTGGATTTCAATGGGGTTAAGGGAAGTTAAGGGAAGCTAGGTGAGAGAAGGGAAGGGAAGGGAAGGGAGTTCTCTTCCCCTTGGTTACACCCCAATTTGGGGGTAACAAATTTTATACTATTAAGGGGTGAACTAAGGGGAACTAGGGTGAATAACTTCACATCCTAAGTGTTCCCAAATAAGATGAATGATTCCCCTAACTTCCCTTCTCCCTTATTCCCCTCAATCCAAACAAGCCCTAAGTCCAGATACATTTAGAACAGTCTTCTTTAAAAATAAATGGGTAAGTTTCATAAACCCCTCACTTAACTTTGGCCAGTTTAGAGATAACCCCGCTTAACTATTTTAGTTCTGAAAACCCCAACTTAGCTTCGAGGGGTTATGCACATAACCCCTCTATGAACTTCTTTTATTCTGTTAAATCTATTGATGATTTTCCACTTTAAACCTTAAGTAAACCATCAAACATGACGTGTCAGCTACCAAGCACATGATGAAAAACGATGGAAATATCCTTCGCAGTTAAAAATTACCATAATGTCATTTTTGTTACTGTCATTATTTTTATTTATAGTTGAGGGGTATTTTCATCTTTTTAATTCACGTTGTTTGACATATGACGTATTAGACTTAATGATATTACTTGGAGGGGTTAAAGTGATTTAGTGGAATAAAAGAAGTTCAAGGGGATGTTAGCAAAACCCCTCAAAACTGAGGAGTATTTTTATAGAATAAAAATATTTAGGGAGACAATCTCTAAAACTGCTAAAGTTAAGGGAATTTTGTGAAATTTACCCAAATGTAAATATCAGAAAATTATATAGAATTAACATAAGTATTTTGTTGGGATTTTGTTTATGATTATTTCTTATCTACACGTAGTTTGATAGAGTTTTAGTTCTGAATTAAGTTTATATCATGATTAGAAGCATATACAGCATATATTTATTTGGTGTTCAAATTAGGGATTTAGGAGTTAGGTTAGAGTTGTCTATTGCTGTAATTTCTTTTTTTCCCCTCTTTTTGTTGGGGGTGGGGCTATTAGAATTCCTCACCAACTTAGATTATTCTAGAACAACTTTCTAGAACTTCTTTCTAGTAACATCCTACAAAATATCTACCATGAAGTTTCTAGGAAGATACAAGTGTATGGCTAGTATTTATTCTTCTAGAAACTTCTTAGTAATGTATGGCTAGGATTAACTCTTCTACACACTTCCTAGCCCTCTTAAGCAACTATAAATAGGGGTCTTGGGCTCTCATTTAAGCAAGCAAGAAAGAAGTGAGCTTGAGAGCTTGAGTGTGTAGTGTAGCCTTGTGTGAGTGTCCACCAAAATAAAGGAGTTGTGTGAAAGTGAGGTGTTCTTGTAAGAACAAGTGTTGTATTCTCAAGTGTTCTATCAATAAAAGTTTCCTTTGTGTAGAGTGTTGTATTCTTCAAATTCCATCAAAATGGTATCAGAGAAAGGTTCGATCTAGCCGGGCCAATCGGAGGTGCTCGTGTACGAGATGGCGAACATGATACAGCCACAGATTCCGAAGCTGATGAAGACCAATTATGACAACTGGAGTATCCAGATGAAAGTCTTGCTCGGCTCTCAAGACTTGTGGGATCTCGTGGAGAATGGCTACACTGAACCGGAGTCACCTGCAGCAGAAGCAACTCTCACCGCCACTCAGAAGAGTGAGTTGAAGGAGGTCAGAAAAAGAGACAAAAAAGCTTTGTTCCTAATATTCCAAGGTGTAGATGAATCTGCGTTTGAGAAGATTTCCAATGCCCTGTCCTTTAAAGAAGCATGGGAGATTTTACAAAAATCCTATCAAGGTGCGGAAAGAGCCAAAAAGGTACGCCTCCAAGCATTAAGAGTTGAATTTGAAAATTTGAAGATGAAAGCTACAGAATCAATATCGGATTATTTTAGTAGAGTTCAGACAATAACAAATCAAATGAAGAGAAATGGAGAAGCAATTAATGATGTAAGAATTATGGAGAAGATACTTAGGACTTTAGACTCTAAATTCAAATATATTATTCCGGCAATACAAGAGTCTAAAGATCTTTCCGAAGTTTCTATTGATGAGCTGCAAGGTTCTCTACAAGCTTATGAACAAGATATAAACATTAGTTCAAATCAAGTGGAGAATCTAGAACAAGCCTTGCAAAGTAAGATGACTATCAAAGAAGATAGTCGAAGAGGATGTGGAGGCTACAGAGGCAGAGGCTCCTTTCGAGGTGGCTCAAACTTCCAACAAGGTCGTAGGAGACAGTACCAAGGAGGTCATGAAAATCAAGATCGAAATGGAGATCGTGAACGATCATTTGATCGAGGACGAGGTCGTGGCGCACGAGGACGAGGACAAGGAAGAAAATACCAGGAGGACAAATCTCAGCCACAGTGTTACAAGTGCAAGAGATACGGTCATCTCAGCTACGAATGTTGGGAGAAATCAAATCAAGTGGCAGAAAGAAGTAACTTTGTAGAAAGGGAGCAGCCAGACACTTCAACAGTCTTGCTGACGTACCAGGAGAGTGAAAGCAAGAATAAAGATATCTGGTATCTGGATTCAGGTGCCAGTAACCACATGTGCGGCATCAAGGAGTTCTTTACCGAGCTGAACGAGATGGTACAAGGAGATGTCACTTTTGGAGATCAGTCAAAGATTCCAGTAAAAGGCAAGGGAAATATAATGATCCAGACAAAGACGGGCGAGAACAGGTACATCTCTGATGTCTACTATGTTCTAGCATTACGAAATAATATTTTGAGCCTAGGCCAGCTCCTTGAAAGAGGCTATGATATACATCTAAAAGATCTTGCCCTCACTATCAAGAATAAAAATGAAGTAATTGCAAAGGTGAACATGTCTCGAAATAGACTGTTTACCTTAAATATTCATGCTAACTCTGTCAAGTGCCTGAAGACAATCATAAAAGACGAGACTTGGCTCTGGCATCTACGATTCGGACATCTCGCTTTCAGTGGCCTGAATCTTCTATGGAAGGAGAAAATGGTGAAAGGTTTGCTCAAATCAACCATCCGAACCAGCTATGTGAAGGCTGTATGAAGGGCAAACAACATAGAAGAAGTTTCGAAGTTGGAAAGTCAAGAAGAGCAACAGAGCTGCTACAATTGGTCCACACAGATATTGCATGACCATTTGAAGTCGTCTCTCTTGGAGGAAACAAGTATTTCCTCACATTTATTGATGATTATAGTAGAAAAACATGGGTTTATTTCTTGAAGGAGAAATCCGAAGCTCTGGAGAAATTCAAAGAATTCAAGGAGACGGTAGAAAAGCAAAGTGGGTACCACATCAAGGTGCTCCGATCAGATCAAGGTGGAGAATACACTTCAAAGGCATTCAACAATTTCAACAAGCAGTACGGGATAATTCATCAACTCACTGCCGCCTACACACCACAGCAGAATGGAATAGAAGAGCGGAAGAACCGTACCATTCTTAATATGGTCAGAAGCATGTTGAAGAGTAAGTACCTGCCGAAGACATACTGGGCTGAAGCCGTAGACTGTGCAGTTTACCTTCTCAACCGATGTCCAACGAAGAGTGTCAAGTTCAAGACACAATTGGAGATGTGGAGCAACATCAAGCCAAGCGTCAATCACCTGAAGGTGTTTGGGTGTATTGCATATGCACACATCCCGGAGCAGAAAAGAAAGAAGTTGGACGATCGAGGAGAAAAGTGCATATTCATTGGGTACGAGAGGAGGACAAAAGCTTACAAAGAAGATGATCATTTCAAGAGACGTGGAGTTCGATGAAGAAGATTATTGGAAATGGACCGATGAAGACAAAAACATTAAAGGTATGTTCTTTGAAGATAATGATGATGACTTGCAGGAGGTTGGAAGACCAGAATAAAGTCCACCAAATAGTCCAGCTCCATCAACCTCAACATCGACGCCGACATCATCACCATCCAGCTCAAGTGAAGGAAGCTTTTTAGGGGGAGCAACAAGGAGGATGAGAAGCCTAAGAGATCTGTACGATGATACAGAACCTGTCAAGATGATGGATGACTACACACTATTCTGCTTATTTGCAGAATGTGATCCGGTCAGCTATGAAGAAGCTACTCAAGAAGACAAGTGGAGAAAAGCCATGGATGATGAGATTGAGGAAATCAAGAGAAATGACACATGGGAGCTTACCACCTTACCTGAAGGCCATAAACCCATTGGAGTAAAGTGGGTGTACAAGACAAAGACAAATCAAGACGGCGGAATCGAGAGGTACAAGGCCAGGCTTGTTGCAAAGGGCTATAGTCAGCGAGAAGGAGTTGACTATGAAGAAGTGTTCACACCAGTCGCGAGGATCGACACCATTCGACTCATTATCGCATTGGCAGCACAGAACCGGTGGAAGATCTATCAGATGGACGTGAAGTCAGCCTTTCTTAATGGCTATCTAGAAGAAGAAGTCTACATCGAGCAACCACCTGGGTACGTGATGAAGAATCAAGAAGACAAGGTCTATATGCTGAAGAAGGCATTGTATGGACTGAAGCAAGCACCCAGAGCATGGAATGCTAGAATCGATGCATACTTCCAGAAGAACGGATTCTAACAGAGTCCGTATGAGCACTCTCTCTATACCAAGAAGAAGGATGGAGACATTATGATCGTATGTCTCTACGTGGACGATATGATCTTCACCGGTAACAATCCAAAAATGTTCGAGGAGTTCAAGAAGAACATGATCAAGGAGTTCGAGATGACTGACATTGGAGAAATGTCATACTTTCTTGGAGTAGAAGTGTCGCAATCAGAGAAAGGAATCTTCATCTCTCAGAAAAAGTACGCAAAGGAGATCATTCGGAAGTTCAACATGAACAACTGCAAACTAATTGCAACTCCTGTCGAAGTTAGAGTGAAGCTGAGGAGAGACTCACCAGGAATCTCTATTGATCCAACTCTATACAAGAGTTTAGTCGGGAGCTTGCGCTACCTAACCATCACCAGGCCTGACATAGTGTTCGCGGTAGGACTGGGGAGAAGATATATGGAGGAGCCAAGGCAGGAGCATTTCAAGGTCGCCAAGAGAATTCTCAGGTATGTCCGAGGAAGTATTGATCAAGGATTATTTTATACACGGTGTACAGATTCGAGATCAGTCGGCTACACCGACAGCGATTATGGTGGAGATTTAGATGAAAGAAAGAGCACATCTGGCTACATGTTCAATATCGGATCAGCAGCATTCTCATGGTCATCAAAGAAGCAGTCTATCGTCGCTCTATCAAGTTGCGAAGCTGAATACATAGCAGCTTCAGCATGTGCGTGTCAAGCAATATAGCTCAGGAGTCTGATGGAGGAACTACAACACCAACAGGAAACACCGACAGAGATCCTCATCGACAACAAGTCAGCTATTGAAATTGCCAAAAATCCGGTAGCACACGGACGAAGCAAACACATAGAGACAAGATATCATTTCATCCGACATCAAGTTAAAAAGAAGACTGTGATGCTGACATATTGCAAGTCTGAAGACCAAATCGCTGACATCTTCACCAAGCCACTAAAGACAGAGACATTTTTGAAGCTTAAGAAGAAGCTTGGACTTGTGAGAAATGAAAGTTGGTGATGAGGGGGGGTATTAGAATTCCTCACCAACTTAGATTATTCTAGAACAACTTTCTAGAACAACTTTCTAGAACTTCTTTCTAGTAACATCCTACAAAATATCTACCATGAAGTTTCTAGGAAGATAAAAGTGTATGGCTAGTATTTATTCTTCTAGAAACTTTTTAGTAATGTATGGCTAGGATTAACTCTTCTACACACTTCCTAGCCCTCTTAAGCAACTATAAATAGGGGTCTTGGGCTCTCATTTAAGCAAGCAAGCAAGAAGTGAGCTTAAGAGCTTGAGTGTGTAGTGTAGCCTTGTGTGAGTGTCCACCAAAATAAAGGAGTTGTGTGAAATTGAGGTGTTCTTGTAAGAACAAGTGTTGTATTCTCAAGTGTTCTATCAATAAAAGTTTCCTTTGTGTAGATCTTGTAAGAACAAGTGTTGTATTCTCAAGTGTTCTATCAATAAAAGTTTCCTTTGTGTAGAGTGTTGTATTCTTCAAATTCCATCATTGTATTCTCAAGTGTTCTATCAATAAAAGTTTCCTTTGTGTAGAGTGTTGTATTCTTCAAATTCCATCAGGGGCGGGGAGGGGTGTGGAGAAAATTGATTTTCGTGTGTTGAAGTAGAGACTAAGGTTGAAAGTAGGCTAGAGTTAATCTGAATAGGTGGCTCAGTTGGTTAGCACCCTGAGCACTTGAGGGGGAACAATCCATAACCGGAGTCCTGTGCCCTTAGGTAACTAAACTCTCCTTGAGCCAACGCCTGCTACCCGCGCACAAGAAGAGTCCCATCCAATAGGGGGGCATCTCGGTGGCTCAGGCCAAAAAAAGAAAAAGAAAAAATAGGCTACAGTTAAAAAAAAGAGAACTTAAACGCACGTGTGGGTAACAAATTACAGATCAACGACAAAAGATATTACAATTGTACTCGATATGAAGCTAATTTGACTGCAAAGTAGCATCGAATATTTCTTGATCTTGTCCCAAAGAATATTTTACCTATCATTTTCCTTGCCTTCGGAATCAGCACAATAGCGAAATATGAGATATATTATTGGCTTAACCATGATATAAGACACGTCAGCAAGCATAAAAACCACATCCATCACATGGAGAGATTGACACTAGAAAGTGGATTCTAGTTTGAAGAGGACTATCAATCACATACAGTCATTTACAAAAACTTTTCCTTAAGGCTTAAGATATAATCATTTTTTACGGAAAATTATAAGATTTCATTAATGAAGAAATTGTACTATTACAATCAGCAAAATAGCAGATGCAGGATATCATTAGGTGCTTCTTCCATCTATGCAACCATATTAGAGAGGACCAAAGCTTTTTTAGCCAAAGCATGAGCAACTTTGTCAAAACTCTTAGGTGCATGTTGAATCTTGAAATATTACGATATCTGACCAACCTTTTAACGTCTTCACAAATTCCCTTGATCTCATATAACTCTTTATCCCAATGCTACATTAACCATGACTGAATTATCCATTTCAAGAATCACTTTCGAAAGTCTAATTTTAAGTGCAAAATTAGTGCATCCCTCGTAGCAAGAGTCTCACATCCCCCAACCACACATCCCAAACCACATATACATTGGCCTTCTCTTCATGCTCCATCAACATTAATTTTCTACAAACCAATAGGAGGAAGAGTCCATATTGAGTTTACTGTTGAGACATGGACATGACTTTTAGCTTCAACATTTTCCATGAAAGACTCTTATGTATATCTTAGCCTCTTTCATAATTATTGACCCATCCCTTCTATCCTTCCCCATAACGCCTTGATTTCTACTATTTTATAGCATCCATACAAAACCATCCCAAGGTCTCTAGTCTCATTCCCCCCATCAATGATTGCATCCAATCCAAAAATCAAGGTTGACATTTGTAATCACAAATCAGTCCCCAACTAAGCATTTCTTACTATTTTGCACGAGAACAATACATGAGATTGATCTTCCACTACCTTACCACAAGCTACGCAATGTGAATCTATCAACATCCAGCAAATCATTAGATTATGCTTCACTGATAGAAAGTTGTAACTCAATCTCCATATAAATACTTTAAATTTGTTTGGTATTTTAAGAGACCAAATTCTTTTCCAATAGATCAAATCTCAAGAACAAGACGATTCTGCATAAGAGTTATCACCCAAATGATCCGAAAGAAACTGCCAATTATAAGCACTCTTGACGGCGATCGAGCTACAATGATAGTAGCGCCATGACAAAGAATCTTGGGTCATGGTAATACTTGCTGGCATTATTGAAATAGCTTGAAATTCATGGTCAAAGAATTTTTTTCAATTGAAGCTATTATTTAGTCCCGTAATTCTTGTTATTCTTATTATTTAGGGTTTTTACATTAAAACTACTTTTACTTTTACTTAAATTGCTCATTACCATCTTTAAAGTTTTTTTATGAATACCATATTTACTCACTAACATGCTTGCAATGTCACATATTTTTCTATTTTGAGACTAACTAGTATAGTGCACGTGCATGCACGTGGACATACTTAGTTACTGCTGGACAAAAAAATTAAAGAAATATAATATGTTTGTTACAACCCACATCTTCTTGCCACCGTGTGATTAATTGCAACAATATGGCCAACACCTTTGCTATTGTAAGACAACCTTTGTCTAACTTACCTATGGACCAATCTATGATGGAGAATAGATAGCTATTTTAAAACTGTAGTTGGAGAGTTATGGTGATGAACATGATTTCATTTAAAAGAACTACATGGAGATCAAGAAGAGCGGAAATGAAAGGTTAATCAAATTAAAGTGATTAAGTGAGTGAAACAATACAGTACATAAATGCATTGAAAAAATAGGGTATATAAGTGCAAAGGTATGGAAACATTAGGGTATATAATTAAACTATATTCTATTGTAGGAGAACTCTAATTGCATTTTATGAGAAAGAAATCTTTGCCAAAAAAGTACTTATTTCTGCTAAAATCTGGCACATAGAGGAGGAAAGCAACAGTTCAAGGGCCTGATAATATGAACTTTGACTGAAGTTTATGAAAGCATTAAACCAAGTCACCTGTTTATCAATTTCTCAAATCTAGTTGTTGTAACTTTCAGCAATACTAATCACAACAAAGTGAATTACAAAGGGAGGGAAACTTTTTTCCTTTTAAACTACGATACAAAGTATAATATATAGCATAGACATCCTGAAATCATAGATAACTATGTACAATAACTAAAAATAAAAATGAGATGAAGCTACCTTATCATCTGTAGTCGAGGCCATGTGCTATTCATCATTGACGAAGAATAATACGATCTTATTATAGCATCGATGTTGGAACTACATCATCTTACTCCAATAGTCCACAAGACCGTCGTCATCAAGGTTGGTCGATACGCGAAATTGAAAAAGTGATGGGTTTGTCGGAACAAAAATGATAGATCGTTTTGGCATGCTATGTTTTACAGGAGAGATATCAGTACTATTTTTTATGGTGAATGGATTTTTGAGAAGGAGGCAGGGATGAGGGAGTTATATATTATTGAATGTAGAGGTTACGATACGGCGGAGATGAAGAGGGTTTTATTTGAATGAGAAGTTAAAGAAGATTAATAGTGTCGTATGTTAGTCGAGAAGGAAAATTATTAAATGTGTCTTTTGTGCTTTAACCATTGTGTTTCACCTTAAATTCCTCTATTGATGAAAACCAAATGCAATCCCATTGAAGAATCGCCCAATATAAATCCTATGTAACATAAGGTTTTCAGGCTTACTTAAATAGTAAATAATTTACAGATCATTACAGTGCTCTTTATGCTTAAGTATTTTAGGACATCCATCCTATGATGTTTAAATTATGTGAGGTGTAAATAAGAAATGATCATGCAAACTTAATTTTTAATTTCTTAATTTCCTTCCTTCCTTTTGCTAAGGAATACTAATTCATGCATGATCATCGGTTAAATATTTCCAATTACTAGGTGGAATGTACATGCAATGCACATGGTCAAATATTATAATTGTTGAGTTTAGTTTATGTATTTACTATAACATAGTTGCAAAAAGGTTTATGATTATCATAATATATTAAAAAGTTTTAGATATTTCAATATATAAAATCTTGCTGGTTTTAACACTTTACCTTCCACATAATTAGTAAGGTTTAAAGTATTAAAATATTATTGATCTAAGAGCAATATAATGATTTTGAATTCTAATTTTAAAATATTAAGATGTAAGCACCAATATCTAAAAAACTATTATTATTAATAATAAAATAAATCTTGAATTCATCAACATAAAATGGTAGGTTTATCTGGTCATAGAGGATTTTTTTTTTAATTATAAAGAAATCACTTGCACCTATTGTCTACTTCCACTTTCTATTACCTGGTGACCGAGTATTATAGATGTTCAAAAACTTTGTTTCTAGAATTTTTAAAGTTAGAATGTACAAATTCAATCAAGAAAGAAAATATAAATTATATGATCAACTCCAAAATCTGATATTATAATCTTCCTACATCTTCTCAACTAATTAAATAATTTATCAAAACGATTACTCTCTAATTTCAAAAAATTATAAAATATAATCTGAAAATGATTTAAACATATTTTGTACACATATGGATTGTATTTTAACAAAATAATTTAGATCTATTCAATATTGAATAATATCCAAAAATTTAGGTTAAAGAGTTAAAAGAATCTAATAACACTTATATCCAAACTATATGCTTCATAAAGGTGAGACATATAAAATGAACAACTTAATTTATTTTGTTAAATAATTTATTACAAATCATAAAAGAGGAGAACCCATAAGGATCACATAGTCATCCTAAATAAAGATTAAATTTCTCTCTGTGAATTTTGTAGCAAAAGATTTTCAGAGATACTAATAGACTTGCTATAAAATCCACTCTTATAAGATTGATGTCATATGTGTCTTAAATTATGCTTTGTTAAGGGTTAATTTAGAACACTTCCCCTCAACTATGAGAAAAATGTTAAAAAATCCCCCCCCCCCCAAACTACTTAAAATGAGTAAATCTTTGTTCGTCAAATTTGGGATGTTGTAGTTAATCTATCTGAACTTTAGAATTTTGATTTAACCCTATGAACTTTTCTCAATTAACCCCTCAAAACTAATATCATTGAGTCGAATTCATTATGTGATAAGTACTTGACTTGGAAAGACCAAAATATCCCCGACCATAAAATAATTAGCTTGGTTTTTGCTAGATGAAAGAAAAAGTGAAGATTTAGAGGTAAAAAGAACTGTAAATTGGTCGTAATCTTTTTATTATCGGTTGAGAGTTTTTTTTAACTAAATTGGCTTTCTTCGACAGGGCATTTTGACAAAATCACATATTAAAGCCTTTTACATTAAGGGGGTTTGTTAAAAGAAGTGTAAAAGACTATGAGAGTTTTTATAAGACACGCTAAGTCGAATGGTGTTTTTCAAAATCGCACCAAAGTGGAGAGGGGTTATCTACAACATCTCTATAGTTAGGGTCTAGGCTATGTAAAAATTACTATAGATAGTTGATCCACATCAAATGCTGATGATGGAAATTATAACTTCACGACTTTCACTCCAAAAATCCGATGATAGAAGTTACAATCAGACGACTTTTAAGTTAATAGACGAAGACTATAATCTGAAGACTTTCACGTAGATCGATGAATATTATAATTCAATGATCTTCACGACAACCGATGCGAGTTTTGATTCAACAGCCTTCACAACCAACAACGAGAGTTACAATCTGACGACTCTCACATTCCAAGGAGTCAAGACGGAGATTACAAGATGATGATCTTCGCAACGCTCTAACAAAAGAGACTATAAGTCAATAGTCTCTTCAATTCAAGACGTGAAGCTCACCTTTGCGTCCCAGAAGCCAGACGCAGAGCTCACATCCGCATTCCAAAGAGCATAATGTAGTGTTTATTACTATGTTTTAGCTGCTGACACAGAGCTCTGCGTCCCATTGCCAGAACACAAACTTTGCATTTGACCTGTTCAAACGTGAGCTGAACGGTTCCAAAACCGTTTCCCCATGATTTGAGGGGATCACTCCTCCACTTAGGAATAGATTAAGGGGTTGGTTTACACCTCTTAATCCCTTATAAATACCTCAAAACTCAATAGAGTTAAGGATCAACTTTTTGCATCAAAAACATTGCATAAAGAGAGATCGACATTTTGTGTTCTTGGAGATCTTGGAGCGTCCTTCAGCAACAAAGGTCTTGCAGCTTAGATCTTGGTTATAAACTGATTTTTGATTGAAATCAACTCTTTTATAGAGTTTAAACTCGCACTGAGTTCCTAAACTCGTTAAGAGTTATTCTTAAATTTGTCACACAAGTTCTCCTCAATATCAAATCAAGAGGAAGATATCATGTTACAATGAGGTGAAGCGTTCGGATCGTCAACGGGATACAAGAATTTGAACTCCCATCGACACCAAGAGGAACCCAGGTTAAACAAAGGGAAGGGTCTCTGTCGATCTCTTCTCTCTTTTATAAATCGGGAAACCGATTGAGAGAAATTATAATTTTTTTCTAAGTTGTTAGAGAGAGATTGCATTAAGAGAATTGTAACTCATTCTTTTTCTAAGTCTATTAGAGAGAATAAAATAATTTCAGTCTCAATTTTTTTCTTTAATTTTTTCGCGAACAAAAGATGGCGACTCCGCTGAGGACTAGCTTCACTAACGAAGAAGTGGTGGCGTAATCCAACATCAACCTCGTTGGAACAATGGTTGAAACTCTCATGGTAGAGTTTGATAAAGCCAAATATGAAGAAGCCCTTTCCTCCGGATCCCTTAGCCCTAATGCTATGCGCAAGGTCCGCAAAGTCTTCAAGGAGACCAAAACTCCAATTGTTGTTGAATCACCAAAGGAAGGCATCTCCTTTGGATTAGATGGCTCGGACAGCCCCTCCTCTGAAGGAGTGGGCTCGTCTTTGAAGAAACTCATTAGTCGACTCGAAGAGTCTTTACCCACCCTAACACGACGGGTATCAGGTCACAAAAGGCGTATTGCGGCGGCAAGCTCAATCAACACAGCTGACATCACTGCAAAAGCCTTGAAATAGGCCAAGAAAAATACCGCTCGATGAAGGAGAAGATCTTTGCTATGAGCTTATCTCCAAGATAGCCGATCTCTCGATCAACAAGAGCTCCGCATTTGTAAACCTCAGCAAGAGCTCTGTGTTTCTGCTTCAGAACGCAAATCTCACATTGATGAGCCCAAATACGAGCTCCATATGATCCAACTAAAATGCAACTCTCAAGGGAACGTTCCAAAAACAAAATGCAACTCTTAGGAGTGCGTTCCAAAACAAAAATGCAATACGCCAGACCACGTTAATTAGCTTGAACGTAGTCCTTAGGAGAGCGTTCCAGAATCCAAATGCAAGTCTCTAGACTGCATAGACCCACCAGAACGCAATCCTCAAGGGCGTGTTGTTAGCCTTCTTGTTTTGATGATGATTTACAAACAATTTACTTCTAATGTTGTTTGTCTAGTGTTTGTGTTTTTGTATCAATTGTAGACAAACAACACGTTAGAGGATGGATAGATTGCGTCATAACGATCATATCAAATGGAGGTTAGCGGAATATTAGGTGAAGCCTATGCAATTCAAGTTGAAGATCCAAGTTCTAGCTTTATCCGCAATGTGTACCAAGTCAAGCATATTGAAGATCAAGATCAAGCTTGGGTAATATTAGTTTAGGTTTATATTATGTGTGTTGGTACTTTAAGCTAAGTTTTCATGCTTATAAATATGAGATTACATATTTATTATTGTGTTTTAGTTTAACTATATAGACATAAAACAAATTTACATTCATATATATAATCATATGTTTCAGACTCTATTTTGTTTAAGAATATTACATAGTATATGCAATTTTGAGAAAATATTGTTTTCTTGGTTTATGGACTTAACAATAATCATATACATCTTTTATTAAGTCTACAAAATTATTTTGTAATGTTTCAAAACATGGTTAAGCTAAAATGTCAAAACTCATGTGTTCACATTTTCATGTTTTGGACAATTTTACAAAATGATGATATTTCTCATTTGGGAGTTCTTTTTTGAAAACCAACTTTTATAACATGTTTATTATCATGTTTACAATCATCTCCCAAAGTTTCATAATTTTTGAAATTTATTTGATATTTTTAAACTTGGTTTAAATTTGAGTTTTTCTGTGTATTTCAGATCTGTGCACGTTTAGTCGACTCATTAGTCGACTCATGAGTCGACTCATAAGTCGGCTCATGAAGTGCAGCGAAGTTATGATTTTTTCTTCTGCTGGGTCGACTCATATAAGTCGACCCATAGGTTGACCCATAAGTCGACTTATCAGAGAGCCGTTGCACAGTAACGACTAGTTTCCAGATTTGATTATTTTAATGTTTTATGGGATTTTGTTGGATTCTTGGGCTGGTTTCTTCAAGCCTATATATACCCCCTTTACATTAACTATTTCATTGAACTAAGAGAATGTTTTAAAGAGGTTTAAGAAAGTTTTTAACAAGGGTTTAAATTTGTTAGTGTTTGTTTAAAAAGCTTTTAAGCGTTTGAGAGTTTGTTTTGTGAAAACAATTTCACAAGGGCTTGAGGAAGATCATCCATCGGTGTTTAAGTATCCAACTCTTCTCCCTCACTCTCTTGATCTATTGAAAAGTTTTCTAAACTCATATCTAGCTTTACTTTTACATATTTGTTTGATTATAATCTTATTAAGCTAGTTTTTATATTGAGTTTAGATTTGAAAAATCTCATTGTTACACACACCCACTTTGAGCTTATAGTATTTTCATACATATTATTATTGGGGTTGTAAGAGATTGTAACCTTGAGTTGTGCTTAACTTAGTTCTCATCTTGTTTAGAGAACAAATCAATTGTTGTTGTGAGCTATTATTGTGAGACTCACTTGTAATACACTAGTACACCAAGAGGAGTGTGTGGTGAGAGACGGGGTCGTCCTAAGAGGAGTAGGGTAGGTGGTAATGCCTAGAGGTAGGTTGTAATTCCTAACACTTGAGGGATACACGGGCCAGAGACCAACACTTGAGGTGGTAGTTAGTGTAGTTACATTATGAGTGTGGATTGTAAAGTTTTTGGTTAGCTAGAAAACCGTATTGTGAGGTGTAAATATTTTTCGGGTAAGCGTAGAAAACCCGGTTGTGATAGTGGAGATCTTCTTGAGGTGAGGAGTGGGGACGTAGGTCGTGGGGACCGAACCTCGTGAACATATCATTTGTTTGTGATTGCATTGGCGCACTTTCTTTTGTGTTTATCATTATATCGCCTTTGTCAATTGCTCATTTTTGTTTGTGATTGCATTGGCGCACTTTCTTTTGTGTTTATCATTATATCGCCTTTGTCAATTGCTCATTGTTTATATTGCCCACTAATTATATCGCCTTTGTCAATTGCTCATTGTTTATATTGCCCACTATCTTATTTATCTTATTTATAGATTGTTTACCCTTGTGTTATTTATGTATCCATGCATATATTTCACCATATATCTCATTGCTAGGATATATCCCTTTGTTCATATTGCATATCCTTGCTCATATCATATTGTATACCTATTTTGCAAGAATAATTCTTGAATAAGTTTTAATTGGCATTTAAATCGGATTAGATTAGCATAAACCCTATTCACCCCCCCTCTAGGGTTCTTTCCTAGTGGCATTGGGGTCTAACAATTGGTATTAGAGCTTGGTGCTCTTTGATTTAAGGTCTAATCACCTTGAGTTAAAGATCCAAATTATCTTTGTACTAATCTAGTTTTGATTGTTATCTTGCTTGCACTAAATTATCATGAATATGGATGGTGCTTCTTGTTTAGGCTATGATCCTAGTGTTGGTCCTAAATTCAATGCTTTCCCCTATGCTCAATGGTGTTTTAGATTTAAAATATTTATTCAATCTAAAAATATCAATTTATGGGAAGTTATTGATTCTGCTTATATTGTGCCCACGTTGGAGAAATCCAAGTAGAGCAAACATAATAAAAAGATGTTTACTATGAACAAGCTTGTGTTAGAATTTTTATTAAATGCATTTGATTCATCAATGTCTAACAAGCTTAATTCTTTTGATAGCGCTTATACATTATGGAAATTATTAGAAGCGCATCAAGGGAACTTGGAGGCGATCCAAATAGCTTTGGTGGCTTCCTCTTCAAGTTCTATTGGAACATCATCATCATGCACACGGCCACTAGGCGATAGCTCTAGTGTGGTAAGCGATTCGGAATCCGATAGTGATATATCCATCAATGAACTCGCTTGTGCATATGATAGATTAATGCATATCTACACTAAGTTGCATAATAATTTTATAGATTTGAAAAGCAAGCATGTTAATTTAAAATCCGATCATGAGTTGCTAGGTTCCAAATTTGATGTCATTGCAAAAGAAAATATTGTGCTTAAAGAAAACAATGACTTATTAAATTTGAAAAATAAAAAATTGACCTCATCCATTTCTAGCTTATCTCATGCTAAGAACAATGCCATATTAGAAGTAGAGAACATTACAAATATGTTTAATTCTTTTAGAAATGATCATATATGTTCTACTTCTAATGTTAATGCATATGTGCCTAATGATGAGTTGAATAATGTGCCTAATGATGAGTTGAATAATGTTAAAAATAGAATATCATCTTTAGATTCAACTCTTAAATCATGCATTACCAATAATAACAAGCTTATGGACATGTGTGCTAAATCTCATGCTACTACATCTAAACATACTATACATATTACATCATGCACACATGTATAGCAAAATTTATGAATACTCTATTTGCGACCGAAAAGGCCACATTGCTAAATTTTGCTATGATGCACATAAACCCACTAAGGCTCATGATGCGGCATAATTATGTACCAAAAATTGCAAGTGCACAATTTATCAAGTTATAGTATAAAAAGATATCGATCCCACGAAGAAGGTGATTTTAAGAGATTATTAAACTTGGTTCTTATATTTTGTACGTGACAATTAGGAGGAATAAAGAATAAGTTTGATTGTGATGAGTGGTTGTTTTGATTTATGTGCAAAAGATAATAAATTGATTTTTAGAGGAGAGAAGGAAGAATTAAAGAATAAATAAAATCACAAGGCAAGAAATATGAATTAATAAAATCAAGAAATAAAACTTAGAATGAAAAGAAAATTTAAGAAAGTTAAGATGAAGGATTCAAAAGAGGTAAGAAATCTAGAATATAATCAACTAACCAATTTCAATTACAAAATATAAACTATTCTCTTTTTATCATATTTCAACTTAGATTTATTAAGCATAGATTATCAAACCATTTAAGAAAAGTGTAACCTATCAAATTATCATCTAAGCTAAAATTACTATTCATGATAAGAACAACAACATGATAATAATCCTAGAATTCATAAGCATAACCTATCAAACCATTTAAGATAAGCATAGATTATCAAATTCTTCTTCTACCGATTAGTTCTCTAGTTGATTATCCTAAACATGAACATTTTAAGTACAAGAGAATAATTCATACAATATAAAGGAAATTAGACTAGTTTCATATAATTCTAAACTTCCTACAAGAATTAAATTCACATCTTTAAGAAATAAAAACAAGAAAAAGAACTAATTACAAAAATAAAAAGAAAAGAAAAATCTAAACTATGAACAAGAAATAAATCTAATTACAAAGAAAATAAAAATCTAAACTACAAAATAAATTGCAGAAATTAAATGCAAGAAAAATAAATCTACTCTACAAATTAAAGTGCAAAAAGAAATAAAAAAGACAAGAAAATAAATCTACACTACAAGCATGAATTTAAATCTAACTAATAAGCAATAATAAAGAAATTACTAAAAAGAAATAAAAGAGAAAAGAAATGCAAACCTTCAAATTGCTCTTCATCTCCATCCTCATCATTCAACAAGAGGAGAAAGAACAAATTTAAAGAGGAAAAAATTATTTTTATTAATTGCAACTAAAGTTACAATTTTTGGAAGGCCTTCTCAATTAAGAGTAGCCCTCCTCTCCAAAAGGAGTTTACAAAATTTTCACACCTCTAACCCCTCACTCTCTACCCCTATTTATAGTAATCTTCAATGAATATGAGCCATTGGATTTGTCTTGAGCCCCAAGCAACAATCTCCACATTTGAATTTGCTTTTTGTTCTTCTTTAGCACATATGATTCATTTGATTTTCAAAAAGAAAATGAAAATCCAGCCCACTTCATTAAAATCCAAAGCATCCAAATTGAAGAGCTGCAAGTCTCCGGTGCTTAATTTTCAAAACACATCTTTCTTCAGGTCCGACCCATGGTGATTCATCCAAGCCAAGTCAATCAGCACTG